>NC_056057.1:42744676-43369676 GCF_016772045.2 Ovis aries | reverse complement strand
GAACGTAAAAAAAAAAAAACAAACCATCTTTTAAAATCACAAATACAACATCAGTCACTTAGAAGTCTTGCCCAAGGAGGTGAAAGACATATATTAAAAACTATAAAATGTTAATAAAGGAAATAGAAGAGGATTCAAAGAAATGGAAAGATATCCCTGCTCTTACCTTGGAAGAATTTATATTATTAAAACGGAAACACTACCCAAAGCAATCTATAGATTTAATGTGATCCCTTCTAATTACCATGACATTTTTCACATAAGTAGAACAAATAATCCAAAAATTCATATGGAACCATAAAAGACCCAGAATTGATAGAGCAATCCTGAGGGGGGAGGTGGGAAACAAAGCAAGAGGCATAGCTCTCCCAGACTTCAGAATACTACAAAGCTACAGTAATCAAAATAGTGTAGTATTGGCACAAAAACAGGTATAAGGATCAGTGAGTAGAACAGAAGAGAGAGCCTAGAAATAAACCTACATAATTATGGTCAGTTAATATTTGACAAAGAAGACAAGACTATAAAGTGGGGGAAAGAATGCCTTTTCAGTGAGTGGCACTGGGAAAGTTGGACAGCTGTACATAAATCAATGAAGTTAAAACACACTTCCACACCATGCACAAAAATAAATTCAAAATGCCTTAAAGACTTAAGGTATGACGCCAAAAAACTCCTAGAAGAAAATGTAGGCAAAACATTCTCTGACATAAATCATATGCATATTTTTTTTAGGTCAGTCTTCCAAGGCAATAGAAATAAAAACACAAATAGACAAATAAGACTTAATCAAATATATACGTTTTTGTATAGTAAAGGAAACCGTAAAAAAAGACAAAAACAGAATGGGAGAAAAGATTTGCAAATGATGTGACCAACAAAGGATTAATCTCCAAAATAACAAATGGCTTGTACAACTCAACAACAACAACAAAAATGACCCAACTGAAAAATGGGCAGAATACCTAAATTGATATTTCTCCAAAGAAGACATACAGATGGCCAGCAGGTACATGAAAAAAAAAATACTAAACGTCACTAATCGTTAGAGAAATGGAAATCAAAACTACAATGAGGTACCACCTCACAATGATCAGAATGGCCATCATTAAAAAGTCTACAAATGACATGCTGGAGAGAGTTTGGAGAAAACGGAACCCTCTTACAGTGTTGATGGGAATGTAAGTTGGTACAGACACTATGGAAAACAGTATGGAGGTTCCCTTAAAAAACTAAAAATACAATTACCATACAATCCAGCAATTCCACTCTTCAGAATATACCTGGACAAAACTATAATTCAAGAAGATACGTGTACTCCTATATTCATAGCAACAGTATTCACAATAGCCAAAATGGAAACAACTAAACGTCCATCAACAGATGAATGGATAAAAATGTGCTACACAGATACAATAGAAAACTAAGCCATAAAATGAACAAAATAATGCTATTTGCAGCAAGGTGGATAAAAGTAGAGATTATCATACTAAGTAAAGTAAGTCACAAAGATAAAGAAAATACCATATAGTATCATTTATATGTGGAATCTAAAATATGGCACAAATGGGAATTTGGGGTTGGTAGATGAAAATTATTATACTTAGAATGGATAAACAATAAAGTCTTAATATATAGCACAGGGAATTATACTCAATATCCTGTGATAAACCATAATGGAAAATAAGATAAAAAAAAATTTATATACATGTATTCCAGAGTCATACTGCTGTACAGCAGATAATGGCAGAACACTGTAAATCAACTATACTTCAATAAAAAAGAAAAAATATCTAATTTATAAATTTGAACACTTTTATATGAATTGTTTATATCATTTAACATAAAATATTATTGTAGAAAAGAACTAATAATGGTAACATTTCTCTAAACTAATAGTATTGCCATTCATTCAGTGATATTATACATAGAAAGATATAATTTGAGATTACTTATGAAATTAGAATCCAGTCTACTTTCATTTCTAGATTTAGTCCATAATCAGTTTTCCCTTGGGTATCTGTTATTCAGATCATCCATTTTTTTCCCTGCAACATTCAATTTGCTAAAATATGCAGACATACCTCCTCAACTTCAATGCCTTATTGCTGATGAAGGCCCAAGCTATCAATTGAGTCAAATAAAAGCTATCATAAGTTAAGCTTATTCAATTAGGTTCAAATTATAATAATATCTCAATTAAGAACTATATACAAATAACCATTAATACGGGCTTCCCTGGTGGCTGTGGTGGTAAAGGATCTGGTTGCAATGTGGGAGGCCTTGGTTCTGGCCCTGGGTTGGGAAGATCCCCAGGAGGAGGGCATGACAACCCACTCCAGTATTCTTGCCTGGAGAATCCTCATGGACTGAGGAGCCTGACATGCTAAAGTCCATGGGGTCACAAACAGTCAGATGCAACTGAGCGGCTAAGCACAGCACTCATGAATACAGAACAAAACAGAAAGTTCAACATATGTCTGTACTTATAAAACTGCAAACTGAGTTTATTGTCATCTAAAAATGACAACTACACAACATGAGACTTTTATCAAGTCAGTTGTTCTTAGTTCATTAGAGAGTAAACTTATGCTTACTTGGGCATTAAAGAGTTAATTCATTTTCAAAGGAAAATACTAAAATTATGGTAAAATAAAATATGCAAATACAATTAAGATAATAATTTTTATTCTATAATAAGAATATTTAGTCAGAATCTGCCTCACCTTTTGACTTAATAATAACTCTTACAGACGGCAAACAGTTTCACAGACTAAGAGGTCATGTAGTGCACATTCTACATTTCACTTTTATGAAGAAGGCAAATGAGAAAAATAATAAGCATGCTAATATCAGAGTCTTAGCCAAAAAAGTAATTTCTGGTATATGTTTTGAAATCAAATCAGATTCAACCTTATAAACCACATAAACTGAATCATTAAAAAAAGAAATCATGCCTAGTCTTGGCCAAAAGCAAGGTACAAATATAAAAGAATAATAACTTCAAAAGAGGACTGTAGCAATGGTAGCATTATTATAATAAGTATAAAACCTTATAATTATGTAAAGTAGCTTGAAAGAAATAAAACTTTCTTGAATTTTAAATTCTAGGATGCTTGTCAGAAATTCAGACATCACTTTATATTTCCCTGTATGTGAATGGAAGGTGCTAGGCAGAACAAAGTCTTCAGGAACAGTGTCCTTGTCTTCAAAGATAGAAAAACTCTGCATGATTCATTCCAGGTATGGTTTTCTCTACATGAAAAGTTTTAGAATTTTGTAGATAAAATGGCATAATACACCCAATGAAAAAAATGGATGTCTTGGCTGAATGAAACAGTAAAGGAATCAATAGCTGCAAACCTACTTATTCCGAACCTACTTATTCAGTCATGAATTGCAGTCAAAAATTAAATCAAGAAAGATTTATTTTTCTACATGAGACCCTGAAGATATTGAAGATTGTCAAGAAAAGGAAGAGAATTAGAATAAAATTAGAAAATGTGTTAACAAATTTGTTAGAAATTAGAAAATAATTTCACATAATTATAACAAAAAAATTTTAAATTTATATGGAGACACAAAGACTCCAAATAGCCAAAGCAATCTTGAGAAGAAAAAATGGAGCTGGAGGTATCAAGCTCCCTGACTTCAGACTACACTACAAAGCTACAGTAAATAAAACAGTGTGATACAGGCACAAAAACAGAACTATAGATCAATGGAATAGGATAAAAAGCCCACAGATAAACCTAAGCACCTATGGTTACCTAATCTAAGAAAAAGGAGGCAAGAATACAAAATGGAGAAATGACAATCTCTTCAATAAGTGGTGCTGGGAAAACTGGACAACTAAATGTAAACAGATAAAATTAGAACTCTTTCTAACACCATACACAAAAATAAACTCAAAAAATGGATTAAAGACTTAAATGTAAGGCTGGATACTATAAAACTCTTAGAGGAAAACATAGGCAGAACACTTTGACATAAATCACAGCAAGAACTTTTTTGATCCACCTCCTAGATTAATGAAAATAAAAACAAAATTAAATAAATGGGACCTTATTAAATTTAAAAGCTTTTCCACAGCAGAAGAAACCATAAACAAAATGAAAAGACATTTTCATTTGTTAATTTATCTTGCAATGGGAGAAAAGATTTGGAAATAAAGTGACTGATAAGAGATTAATCTCCAAAATATAAAACAGCTCAAACAGCTCAATATCAAAAACAACCAAACAACCAACCAAACAACCCAATCAACAAAGGAAATCTACAGATGGCCACAAAGTACATGAAATTAGTGATGCTCAACATCACTAATTATTAGAGAAATGAAAATCAAAACTACAAAGAGCTAGTACCTCATAATGTCAGAATGACCATCACCAAAAATCTATAAACAACACATGAAGGAGAGGGTAAAGAGTAAAGGGAACCCTCCTAGACTGTTAGTGGAAATGTAAATTTGTACAGCCATTATGGAGAACAGTACAGAGGTTCCTTTAAAAAAAAAAAGACTAACTAAAAATAGACCTATATTATGACCCTGCAATTCCACTCCTGGGCATTTATCCAGAAAAAACTGTAATTCAAACGTTCGTTGGAGCACTGTTTACAATAGCCAGGACATGGAATTAACTTAAAGGAATGGATAAAGATGTGGTACATACATACACTGGAATATTATTCAGCCATAAAAAATGACATAAAGTAATTTACAGCAATATGGATGGACCAAGAGATTGTCATACTGAGTGAAGTAAGTCAAGACAGAGAAAGTAAATACCATATGATATTTCTTATATGTGTAATCTAAAAGAAAAATGGTACAAATGAGCTTATTTACAAAACAGAAATAGAGTCACAGATGTAGAAAACAAACTTATGGTTATCAGGTGGGAAAATGGGGTTAGGGGAATAAACTGGGAGTCTGGGATTGACACAGACACATCACTCTATATAAAATAGATAACTAATAAAGACCTACTGTATAGCACAGGGAACACTTCTCAATATTCTGTTATGACCTATGTGGGAAACGAATCTAAAAAAGAATCTAAAAAAAGAGTTTTATATATATATATATATATATATATATATGGCTGATTCACTTTGCTGTAAACCAGAAATTATCAACATTGTAAGTCAATTATACTGTAATAAAAATGTTTAAAAGAAGATGAGCCTTATAAACATAAAATGAAAGTGTTTGAAAAATAAATGAAACATTTTTTTTAAAAAAAGAAAAGGCAGAGAATTCTGAGAGGAACTAGAGAAATAAGCTTTTTATAACTAAGATACATGGCAACAGCTAAATCAAAGCACCATCTATAAAGACTTTCATCTTAGGGCAAAGCTTAGTACAATCTACCCATCCTATACCTCAAAGCATAAGTTTCACAAACTCAAGGCATAATTCATGCCAAGGAAGTCTTGGTAAAAAGGATTAAAATCTTGGCAAGGGAAACATTCCATATAAGAGATGTTTAAGGACAGATGCTCCAAATTCTCCACCTTGGACTGATAGAAAGAACCATACTATACTGTGTATAATGACCTACACCACATTTTCTATTCTGGGTTCCCAGATCTCAGTTGTTCAGGGACTCATTGCCCAGAATAAACAGCCCAATTCATAGTATCTGAAATTTGCCAAACATCCTGATGTGAGGAAAGCATGATACTTAACACAGGAAATGTAGGTATATACATTTGTTGTTGTTGTTCAGTCCCTCAGTCATGTCCAGCCTTTTTTGACCCCATGGACTGCAGCACACCAGGCTTCCCTGTCCTTTACCATCTTCCTAAGTTTGCCGAAGTTCCTGTCCATTGAATTAGTGATGCCATCCAACCATCTCATCCTCTGTCACCCTCTTCTCCTTCTGCCTTCAATCTTTCCCAGTATCAAGTTTTCCAATAAGTCGGCTATTTGCATCAGTTGGCCAAGGTATTGGAACGTCAACTTTAAAATCAGTCCTTCCAATGAATATTCAGGGTTGATTTCCTTTAAGATTGACTGATTTGATCTCCTTGCTGTCCAAGGGACTCTCAGGAGTCTTCTCCAGTGCCACAGTTTGAAAGCATCAATTCTTCGACTTTCTGCCTTCTTTTTGGTCCAGCTCTCACATCTGTACATGACTACTGGAAAGATACCAGCCTTGACTATATGGCCATTGTCAGCAAAGTGATGTCTTTGCTTTTTAATACACTGTCCAGGTTTGTCACAGCTTTACTACCAAGAAGCAATTGTCTTCTATCTTCATGGCTGCAGTTACCATCCACAGTGATTTCAGAGCCCAGAAGAGGAACATACATAATATCATTATATTAATACCTTGTACAATTTTCATAGGGCTGCTGTTCATCTTTGACACTTTTCACACAAAGGAATTTGGAAGACCTCAAAACAACAAGAAGATGAGATGTCTGAGTTGATTTTCTAAATGAATGAGTTAATTAATAAAGATACCAGAATAAGGCACAAATGCCTCAGATAGTATGGGAAAGGAATGCAAACAAGGTTCTTTTCTTTACTTAGAGGAAAATAGGGAGAGCTGGCTTAAAGAAATACTTGATAAATTTTGCAAACCTAGGTTATGTAATATTTTTAAACGTAGTCTCATTAGGCCAACAGGAAAATACACAAGGATTCAAAATAAACTAAAAAGAGAACAAAAAGACATACAGAAAATATGTTCTAGCTTTAGACTTCATTATTAACTATGGGCAACTTGGGCTTCCCACAAAATTTTTGGAAAAGAAGTAGTTTAAATAAAGTGGAAAATAAAAAGCACTCAAATAAAAGTAATCACTTTTACTCAATTTTCTATTTTTAAACAAACCATACCAATATTTGATTCTAACTTTCTACATTCAAGAAGTATAACTTTTTAAAACCCATAAATAAATACCTTACCAAATCAGGAATGAGGAGGGTCATGCTGAGTAGTCCTCTTGGGATGAGCTGAGAGACCCAATACAATGGATGATAGAAGCAAGACTGAACACAAATATTTTACTAGAATTTGATGACAATTTTCTTCCCTTTACTCTCAAGCATCACAACAGAGAGACACATATGAAGATAGAGAATAGATTTGCTTTCATTAAAAAAAAAAAGAGAGCTTTTTTTTTTTTTTTTTTTTTTTTTGCTACTAACATCTGTTTCCAGTATCTGCTTGGCTGGAAACTTGATCATAATCTTTAAATTACTGTGAAGTGTGCTGGAAGTTCAAATCTGTTTTATTAAATGGCAGCAAAGGTGTATTTTCCCATTTTGTGGATCTATTATAAAGACTTAAATGGTAGAATCCAGTAATAATAGGCTCCAGTAACATCTAAGAACTTTGCATCAGACAAGATGTATAACTAAAATAGTAATTACCAAATAAGAACCCAATGTTTAAGGAAAAAAGAAGATTCTTATAAAGCTTTTTTTCTTTAAATTAGCTTTCCCATTCATCTCCTTTTTATGCCATGATTCATCTGGGTAAAACAAAATCATTTCATAATTTTCAGAAAAATCCGAATTCTATAATCTTTTAATTATCCTTTGATATGGCTATACTAGAATAGTAAACTAATACTATAAGAGATTTTTCATAATAAATTAAAATATAGCTAGAAAAAAACCCAGAAAAGACCATTTTCATTCTTATGTACCTATAATAAACATAATTATGTAAATTTCAGTATATTAATTAACATTTGGAAGTAAATTTCTTGCCACATGTGGAAGTTTGTTTCATTTTCTTAGAAATCTCACTATTTTTTCACACTAATAAACAATTTATCTTCTTATTAAAAAAATCTTTATTGAAGTATAGTTGATTTACAATGTTGTGTTAGTTTCAAGTGTACATCAAACTGAATCAGTTATACATAATTTACTTTCTAAGACATGTTTAATGGCATTTTGTTATTTGAACTCCCTGTTCCATTTCCCTGAAAAGTTGAATGCCTGAAAAGCATTTTACCTAGCCACATTTTACTATTGACAAAAATATTGTCAGTGCCTGATTTCACAAAATGATGCAAATGTCAGCGATGCAACTTTAAGCCTCTGCTTCTCCTGAAGCATAATGAAAACAGAGTTGGCCTGGTTGTCCTCTCTGGAGCATGGCCTTTACATGGGATCATTTTTTTTGTGAGTCCAGCTTGACAAAGAGCTAATGATCATCAAGTTGGAGCTATCTTACTTACCACTCCTACTGTGTCTGCCCAACCTGCATGTTTGAGCTACCTCTCAAGTCATTGTTATATAAGAATTCTTTACTGAGACTTAGAGCTGCATACTTGTTCTCCAGACCAGAATGAAAATGCGGAGGAGGTGCCAAGGGCCTCGTCTGGTTCTCTGTAGACTCACTCCCTGGAGTTAGACACAGATTTGAGTCTAGTTCTGGTATGCCCAACATGGGTAAGCTCTCCTGAGATGAGAGCTAACAATGTCAGGTCCCCATGCTTATACCCCTTGTGATCTACACTGACCTTCACTGGAAAAAATGCCTGCACTGTCTCCATGTACTTGGATGATTTGATATGCTGATTGTCTCTTAAAAACGCTATATGCAGGTAGAAATAAGAGTGAGTTAATAGATTTCTTGGTTGATAAGATGTCCTTGTAGTACTATAAATCTGGTAACCTGTTATTTCTGACAGTTTCACACATACGTGATATGCGTGCGTGTGTGCTAAGCTGTTTTAGTCGTGTCCAACTCTTTTAGACCCCATGGACTGTAGCCCACCAGGCTCCTCTTTCCATGGGGATTCTCCAGACAGGAATACTGAAGTGGATGGGTATGCCATCCTCCATGGGATCTTCCTGACCGAGGGATAAAACTTGCATCTCTTATGTCTCCTACATTGGCAGGCGGGTTCTTTACCACTAGCACCTTCTGAGAAGCCCAATACCATGAATCAAAGCCTGTACCAAGATACATATTTACAGTATAGAGAACAAACAGTTTTCAGAGTACCAGTAAACAATAAAGTGGGTACAGTTATCCCTTCCTTATCTGCAGTTTCAGCTACCTAGGTCAACCACTGTTCAGAATATTCAGTGGGAAATTCCAGAAATAAAGAATTTATAAGCTTTAAACTGCATGCCGTTCAAGCAGCATGATGAAATCTTGAGCAGTCCCATCCTGTCCCTCCTGAAATGTGAACTATCCATTTGTCCAGCTTATACTGCTTTCTAGTCACTTATTAGCAGTTTGTGTCATATCAATTGTTCAAGTAACTGTTACGTTACTTAACAATGATACCAAAATGCAAGAGTAGTGACACCAGGATATTTTCTTACCGTGGCCGATCTAGAAATCAAACTTTACCATAGGTATGTATGTCTAGGACACACATCAGTTCAGTTCAGTTCTGTTACATCTGACTCTTTGTGACCCCACGGACTGCAGCATGCAAAGCTTCCCTGTCCATCACCAAGTCCCTGAGCTTGCTCAAACTCATGTCCATTGAGTCGATGATGCCGTCCAACCATCGCACCCTCTGTCATCCCCTCTCCTCCTGCTTTCAATCTTTCCCAGCATCAGGGTTTTTCAAATGAGTCAGTTCTCATCAGGTGGCAAAAGTATTGCAGTTTCAGCATCAGTCCTTCTAATGAATATTCAGGACCGACTGCCTTTAGGATGGACTGGTTGGATCTCCTTGCAGTCCGAGGGACTCTCAAGAGTCTTCTCCACACCACAGGTCAAAAGTGTCAATTCTTCGGCTTTATAGTCCAACTCTTACATCCATACATGACTACTGGGAAAACTATAGCTTTGATTAGACAGACCTTTGTTGGCAAAGTAATATCTCTGCTTTTTAATATGCTGTCTAGGCTTGTCATAGCTTTTCTTCCAAGGAGCAAGAGTCTTTTAATTTCATGGCTGCAGTCACCATCAGCAGTGACTTTGGAGCCCCCCCAAATAAAGTCACTATTTCCACTGTTTCCCCATTGAATTGCCATAAAATGATGGAGCCAGATGCCATGATCTTCATTGTTTGAATGTTGAGTATTAAGCCATCTATTTCACTCTCCTCTTTCACTTAGGACAGACATAGTTTGGTACTATTAGTGGTTTAAGGCATCCACGAGGGGTCTTGGAATATGTCCCTGGCAGATAATGCATTTCAAACAGCAGACGAGAATGTCTCATACACACAGCCAGCCCTCTGCACAGCCTGCTTACTGAGCCCTACCATGCCCCAATTCTTTATTCTACAAACAGCAATCATGCTGATCTAGCTGAAATAGAACAGCTTAAAATGGCAGTATTTGTTTTTAATGTTAGACAGTTGTCATCTATACACTCTCAAAACAGTTCTTTCTCACTTCTCATTGGCTTTATTTTTCTAGAATGGAAGCAAACTAAATTTCTGAGGTCCCCCAATAAAACATTAAAGTTTAAAATATTAAACTTCTTTCAGACTATAAAGACAAGTCTTTTGAATGACATATAGTATTAAAAATATAAATTCTTTTGAACTTATGATTTTAATTTCTACCACTTCATTTTATGAAAAGATAGTAAAGTGAAATTTTAAGAAAAACATGTCATAGGTATAGTACTCTCAGGGGCATATATATTATCTTCTTAGGTTTGATAATATTTACTTGAAAAAAATGCCATTGCAATCAACTGTTCCAGGTTCTCTGAGTAGATTATAAAAATCTGCCCAAAGTTTAAAGAAAATAATAAAGGTTAAGTAGATAGAGAAGGCCATCTTTTTTCAGAAATAAATGTAAAAGTGAGATACAGTATTTAAGAAACTTATCTTGGATAAAAGGAAAAGAAAATAGCTGTTAAACAAAAATTCCAGTAATTATATAATGAACATAAAATAGGAACTGTGTGAAATAATATAATCAGGGGAAGGTATAAAATTTTGACAGAAAATTTGATAATGATTATGAAATGGTATAAAATTACGGTTTTTTGAAGGCTTATGACTGCTATCTGAAAACAGGCAGTGGTAAAACACTAAAATTTCATCATTCAAGCATAACACAGAGGTACAGGAACACGTTCTGATGAACATGTCCTATGATTTGACATCTCCATCCCCCAAAGAGCTCTGTGCCAATACTGTACAATGTACACTCATTCAGATGATTCCTCATGTTTCGAATGCCATCTCCCAATCCTCATCTTTAAAAATCCAAAGTTCTGCAATCCCATCAAGGTTCTATTTACATTAGTTTCTTTTATTAAGATCACTTTGACATGTTATAAACATTACATCATTTCCAGCTTCTGCAGGACATACAGATACAAACATCAGTATAAAATCACGTGCATGATTCTATGTTATGTGCAGTTAAATTGTATTTCTTTGATGGATGCAAGTGTTTTTTCTCCACTCTTTCCTTCATATACTGTAGAGCAGCTAATCAATGTGAAGAGACTGCTGAATGAACAAACAAAGAAGACTGTCTAAATATAGATTAAAGCATGAATCTATAGGTACTGATCTATAGAAAAGCCTGTACAGAGGTATCTATTGATCGTTTCCATTGGAATTATACATACTTAGATGTCTCGCTCTTGCTTTTCACTTTCCTGCATTGAAGGAGGAAATGGCAACCCACTCCAGTGTTCTTGCCTTGAGAATCCCAGGGACGGGGGAGCCTGGTGGGCTGCCATCTGTGGGGTGGCACAGAGTCGGACACAACTGAAGCGACTTAGCAGCAGCAGCAGCAGCAGATGTCTCTATCGTATGAGACTGGGAGTAATCTAGAGTCTAAAGGCTTGCATCATTCATCTGTGCTATCCTATCATTTAGCACAGCAACTAGAATTATAATAGATTGCTAGCTTTCACCAAAAATCTACTTCCTTTCTTTCCTGGGCACGCAACTAGATTACACTTTGCCAATACCCCTTATAGATAGGTTTAGTCATGTGATTTGGCCATGTCAATAAAATGGGTGCCACTTCCAGGCTGTGATCTTAGAAACTGTCTCCCAATCTCATGCTTTCTTTTTCCAACTACCTGATGGATACAGGGAAAAAAAGAAACTCTAGTGGTGGCAGAGCCATAGAAGAGAAAGAAATCAGTTCCCGAGTCATCTAGGGGAGAACTGCCTGTTGACCAAGAAAATCTACCTGGCTAGGAAGAAGCAAGTAATGTGCTTAGGATCCAAAATTTAAGGGAGTATTTGTTCTGATGTCCTTGAGTTCATTCTTTAGATGACACTCAATATAATTCAGTTATTGAGAAAGATTGTTACTAAGGAAAACAGACTCTGCACCATTGCATGAAGCTCCCTGTGACTATACACAATTCCAATTTGAAATTAAGAATTAATCACAATTATGATAATTAATATCTCGTAGGTTTGGAAAGAACATATTAACCAGTTACTACTGGATAGGAAAAAAAGTAAAATCTCTAACACATAGAATTTGACATTAGTGAAAAATCTATGAAACAAAAGAAGTGGTAATTTTAGGGCCCAATGAAAATTATTTCCAAAATGCTTACTTTTTAATAGATATTATTCATATGATTCATATACATTATACTTCTTAAAACTGACAGCATTGACCTGGAAGATACAGTCAACATTCCACATCCACTAAGTAGGACACTTTGAAAGTTACTATCTTTAAGTGCATTGTAAGAATTAAAATTATATTTGTGAAAACTTTCAAAAGTGATAGAAATTAGAATGTGAATTAAAGTGATTTATTTATGCCCTATTAAAGATGTAAATAAAATATTGCTTATTCTTCTAATAATGCTTTTTGAATTATAACACTAATATATGAGTTTTATTAAATTTGGAAATTATAACACTGATCCATGTGATATACTTTTCAAGAGTTATCAATTATAATTCCTGCTTACTTTATTTTAGTATCTGTAAGCACAAATATATAGATTATATACATGCTTATACATGTTAATAA
Source organism: Ovis aries (assembly GCF_016772045.2). Taxonomy (NCBI): domain Eukaryota; kingdom Metazoa; phylum Chordata; class Mammalia; order Artiodactyla; family Bovidae; genus Ovis; species Ovis aries. Next base: position 43,356,760 of record NC_056057.1, on the reverse strand, counting down.
AATTGATATAACAGATTTTATTCTGCTTTCACAAAAAGGACCATAGTTTCATGTCATTAAATGATCTTTAGAATTATTATTTGTAATAGTTGCTTAAAATTTCCTGTTTTAATACACCACTATTTAACTCCCTCCTGTTATTAAGATTTATATTGATACTAGCCTTTTACTGCAATAGTTTTATATCACTATTTATGTACATTTCTGACTACATAAGTCAGCTTCCTAGATTTGAGGTTATTGGGTTAAAAAATGTGAATATCTTTACAGTGATTTCCAAAAATTGCTTTATACTCCCTCCCTGGAGTTTATGTCTGTGTGCTTTGTTCTTCCATACTCCAATCGCAATTTAGCACTTTACACATCTTGATCTTTTGTAATTTGACGAGTAATAATGATCTCACACACTTGATTTTATTAACAATTCTTTGTTTGCTAATTTGAAAAATCATTTTTCAGTCCCTTTGAGTTGTGTCTTTACGGCTTTCACTCATTCTCTTCCACTCTTGACCTTAGTGGGGTTTCTATCTTTTTGCAGTTTAAAAGTATTCACCACATATTAAGGTTTTATTTAGCTTTCAAGCTATCATATTTGTTACAAAGATTTATTTCAGGATGTCATTTATGCTACTTTACATAAAATATTTTACATTTTTATATAAGTTGCTTCAAAATTTTAGATAATTAAATATTTGAAATTCCCCTCCTCCTAATAGTTTCCTCTATTTTTATGCTCAGAATATCCTTCCCTATCACAACAGAAAATTACTGTCATGCATTTTTGTCCATGTGACTTTTAACTTTGCTTTGTTTTCTTTTTAATACATGCATTTTAGTGTGAGAAATAGTCACTAAACTGTTCTGTGTGAGGCTACAGTCACATGATTTTCTAAATTTATCTCCATTTTGACTGTGATCAAATGTACTGTGGTTACCAGTACAACTAATAAGTCATGGCAGTGAAATAAAGTCTATAAGCTCCATCTGAATTCAAATATTTCCCTCAACAATATCTAATTAGAATTCTGACACAGGAACTTTAAGCCAAGACATTTAATTTAAAAATAATCTATAATTGCAAACAGAGCTACAGATTTCAATCTACTATTTTCTTATGTAGAAGTGACTCCAAGCAGACCACAAAAGTAAGAACTTAGTTTTTACACCAGTGTCTTATTTCTTAGAAGTTTAGTATAGAGCACCAACAATTCTTATTTGGTCTGTGTCTCAATTCCCATCTTTAGTCCCTTCATTTTCTGTCTCAAGGCCCAAATTTCCTCTTGCATTTTACTGGCAGCAAAGAAGTCTGTAATCTCATATTCAGTGGGCTCCTGGTGCTTGTGAGTGGCTTGTCCTGAGATAAAACCTCAAATCTGTCAATATCACTCTAGCCTGTGAGTTCCCTGATGAAAAGGAGCCAAGTATAATTGAACAACATAAGCTTCAGATAAAAATTCTGTAGTACTGTCTTTCATCAGCGATTAATTCATCAGGTGAGGAAGTAGTGTTCCCTAAACCTAAACCAATTATTTCCATACCAGCAAAATCCTTTCTACCATCCAGAAATCTCACTGATGGAAAATTCATGTTTACCATCTGTTTTCAAGTGGTTGTGAAATATAAATATAGGGTATCTATTAACTCATTTGAACTTTTAATCTAAAGGACTGAGGCTATCAGATTTTTTTTCCTGACAAAATTTTCTCATTCAAATGACTTAATATTATCAAGAAAATTGCAGGTGGAAAGTGGACAGTGATTGAAGCTACAAAATTAAAAGATGCTTGCTCCTTGGAAGAAAAGCTATGACAAACCTAAACAGTATACTAAAAAGCAAAGACATCACTTTGCCAACAAAGGTCTGAATAGTCAAAGCTATGATTTTTTCCAATAGTCATGTACACATGTGTGAGCTGAACTGCAAAGATGGCTGAGTGCCATAGAATTGATGCTTTTGAATTGTGGAGCTGGAGAGGACTCTTGAGAATCCCTTGGACTTCAAGGAGATAAAACTAGTCAATCCTAAAGTAAATCGATCCTGAACACTCATTAGAAGGACTGAGGTTAAAGCTGAAGCTCCAATACTTTGGCCACCTGATGAGAAGAGCCAACTCCTTGGAAAAGACCCTGATGCTGCAAAAGATTGAGGGCAGGAGGAGAAGGAAGCGACAGAGGACAAAATGGTTGGATGGCATCACTGACTCAATGGACATGAGTTTGAACAAGCTCCAGGGGATAGTAAAGGACAATGAAGCCTGGTGTGCTGCAGTTGATGGGGTCACAAAGAGTCAGACACGACTCAGAGACTGAACAACAACAACAGATGCAAAGGTAAAACTCTTTAAAAATATACTTTGTTATTACCTTAGAACTCAGTAAAAATCTCTTTATCTAAAACCCCTAAATTATCAGAGCTATTCCAGGTTAAAAAAATTCCTTCTCTCTTAACAGAACTCACAAAATGCTTCCTATTTTTCATATACAATCTAATTCAAAATCACTGAATCAGGAGTCTGCTCCATTTATCTGATTGCATTATTTCAATACCTGTAGGTCTGGAGGTTTATTTCCTAGCAGATGTTAGGTTGAACAGGATGACTGTCAAGGCTGTAAAGAACAGCCTTCTGACTGGCTAAAGATTAGGAACAGTAATGCTCAAAATTCTCCAAGCCAGGCTTCAGCAATACTTGAACCATGAACTTCCAGATGTTCAAGCTGGTTTTAGAAAAGGCAGAGGAACCAGAGATCAAATTGCCAACATCTGCTGGATCATGGAAAAGGAAGAGAGTTCCAGAAAAACATCTATTTCTGTTTTATTGACTATGCCAAAGCCATTAACTGTGTGGATCACAACAACTGTGGAAAATTCTGAAACAGATGGGAATACCAGACCACCTGACCCGCCTCTTGAGAAACCTACATGCAGGTCAGGAAGCAACAGTTCGAACTGGACATGGAACAACAGACTGGTTCCAAATAGGAAAAGGAGTACCAAAAGGAGTTCCAAATAGGAAAAGGAGTACAAAAAGGAGTTCTAAATAGGAAAAGGTTCCAAAAAGGAAAAGGCTGTATATTGTCACCCTGCTTATTTAACTTATATGCAGAGCACATCATGAGAAATGCTGGGCTGGAAGAAGCACAAGCTGGAATCAAGATTGCTGGAGGAAATATCAATAACCTCAGATATGCAGATGACACCACCCTTATGGCAGAAAGTGAAGAGGAACTAAAAAGCCTCTTGATGAAAGTGAAAGAGGAGAGTGAAAAAGTTGGCTTAAAGCTCAACATTCAGTAAACGAAGATCATGGCATCTGGTCCCATCACTTCATGGCAAATAGATGGGGAAACAATGGAAACAGTCACAGAGATTATTTTGGGGGGGCTCCAAAATCACTGCAGATGGTGACTGCAGCCATGAAATTAAAAGACGCTTACTCCTTGGAAGGAAAGTTATGACCGACCTAGATAGCATATTGAAGGAGAAGGCAATGGCACCCCACTCCAGTACTCTTGCCTGGAAAATCCCATGGATGGAGAAGCCTGGTAGGCTGCAGTCCATGGGGTCGCTAAGAGACAGACACGACTGAGTGACTTCACTTTGACTTTTCACGTTCATGCATTGGAGAAGGAAATGGCAACCCACTCCAGTGTTCTTGCCTGGAGAATCCCAGGGATGGGGGAGCCTGGTGGGCTGCCGTCTATGGGGTTGCAGAGTCGGACACGACTGAAGTGACTTAGCAGCGGCAGATAGCATATTGAAAAGCAGAGACATTACTTTGTCAACAAAGGTCCATCTAGTCAAGGCTATGGTTTTTCTGGTGGTCATGTATGGATGTGAGAGTTGGACTGTGAAGAACGCTGAGTGCTGAAGAATTGATGCTTTTGAACTGTGGTGTTGGAGAAGACTCTTCAGAGTCCCTTGGACTGCAAGGAGATCCAACCAGTCCATTCTGAAGGACATCAGTCCTGTGTGTTCTTTGGAAGGACTCATGCTAAATCTGAAACTCCAATACTTTGGCCACCTCATACGAAGAGTTGACTCATTGGTAAAGACTCTGATGCTGGGAGGGACTGGAGGCAGGTGGAGAAGGGGACGACAGAGGATGGGATGGCTGGATGGCATCACTGACCTGATGGACATAAGTTTGGGTGAACTCTGGGAGTTGGTGATGGACAGGGAGGCCTGGCGTGCTGCGGTTCATGGGGTCGCAGAGTTGGACACGACTGAGCAACTGAACTGAACTGAACTGATACTATTGTAAACACACATTATAGACCCACAATGGAAAAGCTACTATGGCGCCTGGAATGCTTCTAGGAGAAATCTTATTTGCAAGAGTCTCTCTATGTGTCTCTTGGCTAATTGGTAGATTATGCTCTATTTTAAGAACTCAACTCTTTGAAGGACCTTAATATTCCACCACTGAGGCTATGTTTTTTCTGTATTCTTTAGCAAATTACATTATTTAAAAAGAAAACAGCAAATACAGTATTAAAGTGAAGACTGCAGCAAGTATTAAGCACTTACCTGAAAATGTTCTACATAAAAATTAATTAATCAAACTTTTCTAATTATCTATTATCTATAGGACGGATGTTGGCTATATATCTATCAATTACAGTTCTTAAAAAGATAGTATAAGGCCCATTTAGTCTTAATCTATTTAATTATATATTAAAAAACCATCAGAAGGATACTGTAGTCCAATTCTACTGGATCCAATGAGAAAAATAGGAAAATACATGTGAGTTTAATAAAGACTGTCAGAGACAGAGTAAAGATTATGAATTTGTATTTGTGAACCACACTGTACTATCTCAATATAAGGCTGCTTTTTTCTCCTCTCCTTTTGTCTGCTATCCTTCTCTTCAATAAACAGACATGCCTAGGGGAACAAGAAGAAAGAGTCTCATAAAATTATATATATTGCAAACCGGCAGAACAATAATTTTACCAAAGTGTGTATTATTACTGAATTGGTGAAATCATGTTTCACCACTTTATTGTGTGTATAGATCTAAAAATAAAGTATACACATCTTAAAATATATGCATGAATATAAAAATAAATACTTTGGCAGAGGAAATCCATTATACTTTGAGGTAAAATCATTCCTTAAAAAAATGTCATAGTGCTGAGTTTGCATTTCATCTTTAGAGTTACAAAAGCTATCTGCAAAAGCAAGTAATTTATAGCTTACAGTTAACATATACTCAAAGGAATAAATGTATGAAACAGCAGCACAATAAAATCCTTGCTCTGTGGCTTCACTACAGAATTCCCCAATACAACCTGAAATGGTTGAAGTAGTATTCCTTAGCTGATTTGGAACAATTATGTATTTCCTTGTCATAATATACATTATAATTCCTAGTGCTTTTAAGTATATTTTTCTCTGGACTAATGTACTTGCACCTCTCTCATAAAGGCATTTTTCCTTTGTGACACACTCTCTTCAGTTTCAGTTTAGTCACTCAGTCATGTCCGACTCTTTGTGACCCCATGGACTGCAGCACACCAAGCCTCCCTATCCATCACCAACTCCCGGAGTTCATCCAAATGCATGTCCATTGTGTCGGTGATGCCATCCAAACACCTAATTCTCTGTCGTACCCTTTTCCTCCTGCCCTCAATCTTTCCCAGCATCACGGTCTTTTCAAATGAGTCAGCTCTTCGCATTAGGTGGCCAAAGTATTGGAGTTTTACCTTCAACATCAGTCCTTCCAATGAACACCCAGGACTGATTTCCTTTAGGATGGACTGGTTGGATCTCCTTGTGGTTCAAGGGACTCTCAAGAGTCTTCTCCAACACCACAGTTCAAAAGCATCAATTCTTCAGTGCTCAGCTTTCTTTAATGTTCAACTCTCACATCCATACATGACTACTGGAAAAACCATAGCTTTGACTAGATGGACCATGGCTGGCAAAGGCATGTCTCTGCTTTTTAATATGCTGTCTAGGTTGGTCATATCCTTTCTTCCAAGGAACAAGCATCTTTTAATTTCGTGGCTGCAGTCACCATCTGTAGTGATTTTGGAGCCCCAAAAAGTAAAGTCTGTCATTGTTTCCACTGTTTCCCCATCTATTTGCCATGAAGTGATGGGACCAGATGCCATGATCTTAGTTTTCTTTCTTTTTTTTTATCAAGAGGCTTTTTATTTATTTTTATTATATAAATTTATTTACTTTAATTGGAGGTTAATTATTTACAATATTGTATTGGTTTTGCCATACATCAACTTTAAGCCAACTTTTTTACTCTCCTCTTTCACTTTCATCAAGAGGCTCTTTAGTTCTTCTTCACTTTCTGCCATAAGGGTGGTGTCATCTGCATATCTGAGGTTATTGATATTGCTCCCAGCAATCTTGATTCCAGCTTGTGCTTCATCCAGCCCAGCATTTCTCATGATGTACCCTGCATATAAGTTAAATAAGCAGGGTGACAATATACAGCCTTGACATACTCCTTTCCCTATTTGGAATCAGACTGTAGATCCATGTCCAGTTCTAACTGTTGATTCCTGAGCAGCATACAGATTTCTCAGGAGGCGGGTAAGGTGGTCTTTCAGAATTTTCACAGTTTCTTGTAGTCTACACAGTCAAAGGCTTTGGCACAGTCAATAAAGCAGAAATAGATGTTTTTCTGGAATTCTCTTGCTTTTTCAACAATCCAACAAATGTTGGCAATTTGATCTTTGGCTCCTCTGCCAAAGATGTTTAATCCAGCTTAAACATCTGGAAGTTCATGTTTCACATAGTGTTGAAGCCTGGCTTGGAGAATTTGAGTGTTCCTTTGCCAGCATGTGAGTTGAGGGCAATTGTGCAGTAGTTTGAGCATTCTTTGGCATTGCCTTTCTTTGGGATTGGAATGAAAACTGTCCGTTTTCTGTCCTGCGGCCACTGCTGAGTTTTCCAAATTTATTGGCATATGAGTTCATCACTTTCACAGCATCATCTTTTAGGATTTGAATTTAATTCAGATGGCCGTTATATATACTACTGTGAGCAAGAATCCCTTAGAAGAAGTGGAGTAACCATCGTAGTCAACAAAAGAGTTCAAAATGCAGTACTTGGATGCAACCTCAAAAACAACAGAATGATTTCTGTTCATTTCCAAGGCAAACCATTCAATATCACAGTAATCGAAACCTATCCCCTAACCAGCAATGCTGAAGAAGCTACAGCTTAACGATTCTATAAAAACCTTCAAGACCTTCTAGAACTGCCATAAAAGATGTCCTTTTCATTATAGGGAACTGGAATGCAAAAGTAGGGAGTCAAGAAATACTTGGAGCAACAGGAAAATTTGGCTTTTATGTAAATAGATTACATAATAACTAATTTAGTCTTCATACAAACTCAGTGAAATGACTTTATGCTTCATATTTTATAAATGAGGAAACTGAAGCTCACAAAGTGTGAGATGGTTACAGCCAGTCAATGGCAAAACTATGGCCAGAAGCTAGTCTCCTTCTTCTAAGTCTGGTGCTTCTCTATAAATCCAAAATTACATTTTAAAATGAACTGCTACTATTCTTTTCACTATTTCTGCATATTTAAAGTGGTTTCAGTGTCAGGTTACCAGGCTTTATAAATTCCCTAAGTTTCCAAGGACAAAGTGAAAAAAATCAATGACTGGTTCAAATTTCAGTTTTACCACATACTAGTGTGTGATCATGCCTCAGTTTTCTCATTTGTTACAGAGGGATTAAAACGGTCTCAGTTGCCTTATTTCTAATGGAGGAATTAAAGTGGTATTGATTTCATTGAGGTTGTTGTGAAGATTAAATGTGATAGTGCACATAAAGTGCTTAGAAAAGTGCCTAATACACACACAGACATGCTTATAGTAAGCACTCAAAAATTTTGCTATTATTATTCATTGCTATCTCTGAGTCAATGCATAATTTAAAATTAAGATAAACATTAATGTTTCTCCACTAAAGACTATAGTCAATATTAAAGGAAATCAATTCTGAATATTCACTGAAAGGACTGATGCTGAAGCTGTAGCTTCAATACGTGGCCACCTAATGCAAAGAGCCAACTCATAGGAAAAGTACCTGATGCTGGGAAAGACTGAAGGCAAAAGGAAAAGACGGCAGCAGAGGAGATGGTTAGATATCATCATCAACTCAATGGAAACGAATCTGAGCCAATTCCAGGAGATAGTGAAGGATAGAGAAGCCTGGCATGTTGCAGTTTATGGGGTCGCAAAGAATCAGAGACAGTTTGGCGACTGAAAAACTAAAGACTACACTCCAAAGAGTAGCTCAAAAGTTTTTCCTCTTCATATATTCATTACTTGAATTTTTACTAGAGATTTCTATTTATGTAAAGTTTACTGACAGTATGTAAAACGGGAGATTTAGAGCATATTTTCTTAATATTTAATAAATCAATATGCCAACTATTAGTTTTCTGAATATATGAATATTTTCATCCATAATAGAAAATATAAACTGCACACACCTTGAAGAAAATCTTTCTTGCTTTCTTAAAAAAAAACACCCAATAGTAAACCCTCAAAATTATTAAAAATTAACTTCTGGATGAAGTGTAGAAATACATATTTTATGTGTAAAATTAACCACACTCAAAAAATTTATGAATCCTTTCCAGAAAGCACAGTATTCAATTCCAGTTAAATTTTTGTTTCAAATAAACATTTGAAACTAGGCCACATCCTGCTCTATGCTTGCCAAAAATGAAAATTTCAAAATCTAAACTCATGTTCTACTTCCTAAGCACACACGAAGTCATCTTAAATTTAATCTAACCAATTTTCAGATGACTATTAAAATTTTGAAAAAGAGATATTTTCAAATATAAGTGAGTACAATGTAGAGCTAAGTCAACATGAAATCTGAGAGAGATGGTTCTATTATACAAAACATGAACAACTTCATTGACATAAATCAGTATATGAGATGAATTTCTACAAATGAAAACTTCTATATTAAATGTAGAAACTTGAAACACTTTGACACCTGCTGGAATCTGGTGACAGAAGTCAAAGGAATTTTCACGGGCCAATAAGAGAACTGAATAAAGCTCTCTTTAACTCTCCCATATACAGGGTTGACCATATTATGTTTACCTAAATAACTAATCACAGCTACCTGTTTATTAGACTATCTGATAAGCCTAGTTCTATGACCCTAACAACTGGATAAACAACATTCAATAAGAACACACCTATGTGTTTTGTTCTCAATTCTTCTACCAATAACATATAAATTATTTTACAGACTGATTAATACCACTATTCATGAACAGTAAACTTTGACTTTGATCAAGGTAAATGATAAAAAAGATAAAGAGCAAATAGCTCACTCCCTGTCCATAGGCTTGTGCATTGATTTCTGATACTTTTTTTTAAGTTAGAAATAACTTTCTTTGCAGAAATCATAATGCCAACTCTATCTTCCACACACACATTTGTATATTTGCCAGGAACAACTTCTGGGGGACATTTTTTGTTTTTTAAACCAGATCATTCAGACTCTAGTAAGAGAGTCCCCCATCCCAGACCCATAGACACTAGTCTTCTTCCAGTCCCCAAGATCTTGCATACTCAAAGCCCATATTCTTTTACACAGATCTTTTACCTCTAGGCACCAGGAACTCACAAAATTCTCTATCTAGGGGGTTCTGACAATACTTTCAGGGATATTCCCTAGGTCCATTCTGATCCTAAGGGGAATTTCATTATCCATGTGCACACCCCTAGGCCCAAGGGAGACCAGAGGAGGCATTTGGCCAGAGGTTAGAAGTATAGCTGGAGGTTAGCCATGCAGGCTAATATTCCCAAGTGACTACATGCAAGGTCCTTTCTAGTGCTAAGTGGAAACAGGATAAAAAGAGAAAACAGACATGTCATGGGCCAATAGAGGGGATTAGATTCTTGCACAAAATTATAAGGTGACAGAAAATTCTAAATTTGAAACTCTCCTTCCTAGTCATTGCAAAACTATTTGTTAAGTCAGGAGATCGATCACATATAATTTAAAAGTTTGTTAGCTTGATATATAATCTAAAATAGTTAGAGTTTTATCATGTAGCCCTCCATTTGTACTTTTGCCTCAGGTAATGAAATGTTAGGGGTTAGCTTGAAGAAGGCTAGTGGAGTTCAAAATGTTATCATTCAAAAAGTGTATAAGTGAATCTTATTATCTTTCTCTGCATGTCAAAATTTAAGCTTTTCTCTCGGGATTTTAATTGAATAGGAAAGGAAGAACAGGGTGTTCAGACAGCATTGGCCAAACTGCGCAGATTTCAAATTCAGAAAAAGATAGCAATATTTATTAACATTTATTACTAAATGCTTCACCATTAGAAACAAAAGTTCAAGTACTACCCCAACTTGGTTGATTTCTCCGTGGTTACTGCATATTTCCCTCCATATCTCAAGAACTCTAGTATGTTCCTTGTTATATTTGTATAGAGATCATCATGGCACCTAGGCCTTTAAGTCAGTGGAAGCTCTGAACTTAAAATGAGTTCCATTGGACCTAAAGCAAATTAAAAAACAGATTTAATATCAGAAGTAATTTTAGACACTAAACTTTTAACTTCCATATAAATTACTTAGGTAAACTGGGTCACAGAAAATATCCTTGATGATTGGTTGATCTAACATTTTTGAGAGCCTAAAATATCCTTTGTGTTGATAAAAGACACATTACATTACCCTCTAGGGCACTCCACTCTAAAGCAAGAATGACCTCATAATCACCATGCAAAGAAATGGAGCACTTTATAGTTTATGACAATATAAGAATAATTTAAGCTACAAAATAATATTATTTAAAAGTAAGTTATGTTTTTTCCCCAGTCCTGTGGGCATTTGACTGTATGGAATCATTGGAATGAATAAAATTAGTAACAATTTAGGAAACTTGAAATTTCCTGTGCAAATTCTATGAAAGAATATAGTTTTAAAAGGACATTTTTGTATTGATAATGGCATTTCTTTTACAACTGGAAATCATAAATACTTATTTAATATATCTAAATAAAGGCAAAATGAAAAGAGTATAAATAGTAACATATTACAATATAACAAGATACTGTAGGCATAATTATACATGATCTGAAAAGCATTCCAAATGACTTTGAATAGTTGAAGGTTTATTATATAGGAAAGGTGCTAGTTTTAAACTTATTTCAATCAAAATGTGCAATTATAGCCAGACGGTTGTAAGTTTATAAGAATGAAGATTTTCCTTAACTACATTTTTAACAGCTAGACCATGGGAAATTAGACTTGTGCTTTCTGTAAAGCTGCCTGTTAGTGAAAAAAGGGAGAATGCAAACTGTGAGCTGTATTTAGAAGATTTCTTTATACACTGGGAGATTGAATAGGGAGACTTTGAAAGTTTACATCAAAAATCATATTCATATCTAATGAGTTCTTGAAAAAGGCAATATAATCAACTCTAGATCTTTCAGGGTCTGAATTTTCTGTTTTTCCATTATATAAAGACTTGTTACATTTGTCTTTTTCTCATCTCTTCTCATTTGACAAATATTATTAAGTGTCTATTATATGTAAATCGCTGAGTGAAGAGCTGTGGAAAAAAGAGAAATGGACATTATCCAGCCCATTACATTAAAAAAAAAGTCTCAAAAGAGAGTTGAAAAGGAAGTTAAATTTTCAGTCAGTTATTACTGCAATTTTCTAGGAGCACCTCTTAAGATGTAAGACTGATGTAGGGAGCCATGGGGTAGGAAAAAAGAAAAATAGAAAACAAATGGTGAAAACAGCTTTCTGAAATACCTATGGTCTTATAGCTATCTGGACACCCCTCCCCCAAGGCACAGTAATACCAATAGTTTTAAGATGGTTTTGCTTCTTGGTTTAAAAAATTGATTATTAAAGAAAAAGACAAACATATACATGCATGTATTTGACAAAATAAATGGGTAAATTATTCTGTGATTTGTAAAATATAATCATAGTATAAAGTGAAATTGCTTTGGAATCACAATGATGAATCTCACATGACCCAATGTTCATACCTATGACTATTCAGAACTTACGACTAACTAGTAAAGATAAACCTTGGAATGGAACTGGTGTATAAACTGCCAGCCTAAAGAAAATCTCCATGTGGTCATTCTCCCAGAGCAGACAAGTAACTCTAATACACTCTTAAAGTTATATTACTTGGGCCCCTAGCTTTAGCTCACCCCTCTGCCTCAATACAAACATTTCCATTTCTAGCATCAATTCTTGATTTCCAAGGAGAGGTTTGATGAAAATGCAAGAGTTCCTTCTGAACTGTAAGTTAAATGATTCTAGCAGTGATATGAAGTGCACAAGTCATTTCACAGTTCTGGGCTCAGGTTTGTTTTGTTTTGTTTTGTTTTTAATCTATAGGAGGCTGGTTTGATGAACACTGCTATAGGTTTATATTTTATATTTTATGATCACTATGATCAGTTGTAAGAGCCAAGTAGTCTCCAATAAAAACTCAATTTGATGGGAAAAGTAAGTTTGGCCAAAAAACTACAAATATGACCATAAATGTTTCTTAAAATATAAATCTCAAATAGTCCTAAAATACAAACATGTTTCTTACATGAACAATATATTCTGAGTTATTTTTTAAAGCAATTAGGCACAAATATCTATAGCTTTGGGTCTCTGTCTATACATGGCATATAAAATGCACATAAAACCTTTAAATTAATATGTGCCAGTCTAACAGTAGACAGTAGGCTAAAGCATATTTTTGTAACACTTAGAATTTAAATAACACTAATATTTTCACACTTAAGCATTTTAAGCTCTCTTACATAGTCACCTTGGCATGACTTTTGTGAGATAGCTAATACTATGCTCCATTTCAAAAACTATAAATAGAAATAGTCTAGCCTGTTAACCTGGATTTTACTACAACTAAAGTTCACTACTACTAAATGATTTGCATAGTTAGAATTAGAAAAAAACAGATGCTATAATGTACTCTATTTCTTTCACGTTATATCTCCTAAGGAAAATAAAACTATTATGATGATTACAAATGAGAAAATAATAATTGATTCTATTCTACAAAATGCCAAGTAAGTATATTTTAAATAATATATCAAAATATATTATTAAAATGTGGAGAATAAAACAGTGGACATAAATCACTGCAATAAAAATTAGAAAAGAATGTCTAGAGTGCATCTCTAGAAGTTTACCTAGCACAAGTAATAATACCATAGGGTAGAGATGATACAGGGACAAAAGAGGGAAAAAGAGGTAGGAAAAAATGGAAGTTTGTTGTTTACTTGCATGATAGAAGAAATAAGCAACTAAATAGAAATGTGTATATCAAAAAGAGTTAATGGGAATTAATGTGAAAACCAAAAGTATGAGGGGAATTAAAAAATTTAGTTACCTAACAGACCCAGAGAGGCAAACGGACCAGAAACAAGTGAAGTGAGAGCTTATGGCAGACTTTGGGTGATGCTATTTATGGCAGAAAACAAACTGAGGAGTCAATATTTCTTTCAAATTCTAAACTTCAAATCTGCAGGTTATTAATCTAAGAACCTAAGACAATACTAATTGGTTTTAAAAGTTAAGATAAAACAGCAAATTCTAAGATGAATTTAACTCAATGCTTTGAACATTAGCCAGAAAGAAATGATACAACTAATAAATATATAACCAAGGTTTAATGTGCACGGAAAATGCATGTCATTCTAAACAGCTGTCACAAATGAATGAAACTTATTTCAGATATAACTTCTTAAAAAAAAAAAACCTTCTATGGAAATGTAGGTTGAAGAGTGTTCAGACACAAGCTACATTGCGCATTTACACAATGTTTCTGCACAGCTACGTGCAGGAAAAAAATTGCATTCATCAGATATATTCAGAATGAGAAGTAAAACAAATATTTCTTTATACCAATGCAACTGGAAACTTAATAGAAGTGCCAAAGATTAAAGAATATTCTCAGAGAATGTGAGTAATGAACATATCTTTTGTATATTTAAACCTAATTTTCTTTCCTTTTTTATTACATTAAAGTGATTGCCACCAGAAATATTCTATTTTTTGAATATTCTATTTTTTGAGACATGGAATATTATAATATTAAACTAAAGGTTGCCATACATATAAAACTCAGGGACATTGACAATTTCCGTATGAATTTAACAAACATTGAAGAGAAGCCCTTCCACAACAGATAACATCGTAAGGCAAGTAGAAAAAAGGAGTGATATGTCACAACACCTCTTTACCATATGTCTAATGCAGCATGGAATAAAGAGGGTACCAAATTAGATAGCAAAGAGAAATGAAGCTCACAGGCCTTATCATCTCCCTATTTGCCCTGGTAGGATTTTTTTTTAACCTTGAAAACAAAGGAAAACATTTCAAATTAATTACTGTTATAAGTTAAATCAATTTAAATATCTGATATAAATTAGACATAGCTAGACTTTTAAAACATAATTTCATTTTTTAGTATTTGATGAGCAAAACAGAATATATCATGAGCAAAATCACAATTTTGAAAAAAGAATACATAGAAATAATTGAAATGCATGGAATGCACCCTTTTACTGTTATCAAAATTAAAGTATCAAGTCCTACTACAGCTACTACTATTATGAATAGTTCTATGTTATGTTTATTAGGTACAGGCAATATTTTAGATGTTTTTCATAGCTGTTCCAAAGTGTTTTAAATTGACAAATTTAATCAAATTTAGTGTTCATTTAACTTAAAATGTATTTATATATTGATGGTGGTGGTGGTTTAGTTGGTAAGACATGTGCAACTCTTGCAATCAATCCCATGGACTGTAGTCTGCCAGTCTCTTCTGTCCATGGGATTCCAGGTGAGAATACTGGAGTGCATTACCATTTCCTTCTCCAGAAGATCTTCTTGATTCAGGAATTGAAGCTGGGTCTCCTGCATTGCAGGCCAATTCTTTACCAACTGAGCTATGAGGGAAGTCCCTATTTATATATTAAAAAATCTGAAAATCTGATAATGCTAAATTATAGGAATTGTGATCTTCAGGATATGAACACAAACTATTGAACTCAAGGCCATATTTGAGAGGTCAGAGGTAAAATAGTTGGAAGAAAATGAAAATCAAAAAGGCCTTTATATCCTCCCAACAGGGTCTTGCATATTATGTGTATCTTGTGGATGCCTCATGCACACTAACACTGTGATGCCACATGGTGTTTCACTGCCAAAGTATTTTCTCTCTTGAGTAAAAAAATGACTTGGGTGGAAGTATTAAGCAATGGGGATGCCAACTGGAAGAACAAACTGCTCAACAGTTTGTATGATGGAGCTCAATATGTCATGAAAACCCATAAATGACTTGGGTGGAAGTATTAAGCAATGGGGATGCCAACTGGAAGAACCAACTGCTCTACAGTTTGTGTGACGGAGCTCAATATGTCATGAAAACCCATATAGAAGAAACAACTAATTGACTGGTTTTCCATTAAAACAAAAAGAAATATGTAGTATTACTCCATATCCCTAAAACAGGCTAGTTATTCATCTTTATCAGTTTTACAGGATTTGCATCACTGTATCCCATTAGATGAAAATAAAATTTCCAACATAACCAATGTACCAATTGCTATAATATGTGAATACATGTTAAAGAAAAGAAAATGGAGCATGATATTTACCTAAACTTGTTCAAACTTGGCTGTATTTTGAGTTTTGCTAACAATAATTTTTATAGTCATATCTGTGTTGGCACAGATACCAGAAACCACAACATTGGTAATCCTTGGAGTAGTATTTGGATTTGTGGCACCAGTGTGCTATACTGCCTGCCAATGGGGCCTTTGTTCACTGGAATCTTCTATTTAATTTAAGTTGTCCTTATCAGAAAAGTTCCATTTGTGACAAAAAAGAAGTTTTGTACTTTTATATTTCTTTTTGCTTGATGATAATATTTCTTTGTGCTTCCCTGGTGGCTTGCTGATAAAGAATCTACCTGCCAATGCAGGAGACACAGGTTCAATCCCTGGATTGAGAAGAACCCCTGGAGAAGGAAAGGGCAACCCATTCCATAATCCTTGTCTGGGAAAATCCCACTGACAGATGAGCTTGGAGGGCTACAGTCCAGATTGGTCACAAAACAGTCAGACACAATTTAGTGACTAAGCAGCAGCAACTAACATTTCTGTATTCTTCCACAAAAATATGCATTATATATTTTTATATGCAAAATATGTATATAAAGATTTCTTTTACAACCGAATTTAAAGTGCTATCATAAGGTGTGAAATTTACACATTGTTCTGATGCTGCTGAAACTGAGGACTATGTTTTGGTTTGCCAGCACCTCTCCATGTGGCATAACTAAGCTCCCATGTAAAGCTAGTTCTGGTATCACAGCATTGGTACAAGCTGCTTTGTTGCCCTTGAGCTTCCTCTCTCAGGTTATTCTTTCTCATTGAATCTCACGTCCTCTCCCTATTATCTTTCCTTCATGGCAGAGGATTGACTCAAAGCATGACATAGAGGAAAGACTGGTGGTGAGTGTCAGGAGATAGGTCACTAGCTTTGAGTTATGTAATCAAATCATTATTTAACTTTTCACACAGCAATTTACCTCTCAGGGTCTTAGTTTCTCCATCTGTCTATTGAAGGCAAAGGGTCCAGTAATCTCTACAGCCCTTTCAGTCTGAAAAGCTATAATTCTGTGAGCAGTAAGAAACCCATCAAAGCTTACCTTTTAGGCCTATGGCCCTAAGAGAGGAACCAAAATAGAGACACTGCCATTGCTATACCTGGCATGTTTACATTGCATTAGCTGCCTCTTGAGGAAGGAAACACATTTAAAACTTCAAAATAATGACTGAATCTTGACTGAAATAATTTCAGAACACAGTGTGAGAATTTTAGATCTCTTTCTAATGTCTTCATTTGAAAGATAAGAATTGTCTGGCATATTACCAGTGGTCATGAACTGAGTTTGGAAGATATGTCATTTTCACTATTGAACAACCTGAACTCTCATTCAAAGAATGAATGTGGAGAAAGATGGTTGAGTCTATATTTAAAAGCAATTTTGGAGGCAGATAAGATGTTATATGAAGCTTCATTCCTTCTAGGCCACTAGATAATGTATATCCCCACACAAATTCTATTTCTCAAGTAATTCTTACTTTCCATTCCATTTGTGAAACAAAGGGGGGAATTTTTCAATATGCTTACTAAAAAAGTATGATAGAATATCCTGTTCATACATATAGTGATGGTAGTATTTTTAGTAGCCAAGCTAATAAGTGCTATGAATTACAGGCCTTTTTTGATTTATCAGAGCCTTTTTACTTTTTCACCAAAACCACCACAGTAAATAAAGCAAAGATACTGGGTCAAGCTATACAAGTGGCACAAACACCTACTTTAACAATGGAACTGACTGCTGGGGACCAACCACTCCTTTAATTACATCTCAGAAGTGTATATAATGACAAAAGAGCCAACAGCCCTGCCTGAGCCCCTGATGTGGACTGGCTCAGGACCAAGTCCTTTGTGTCAGTTCTTTCTTCTTTCCTCTTCCCTCAGTGTGATGCTATTATATAAGCTTACTCTGTTTCTGCTTTCTTTCTTATCCCCTTTGATGTCCTCAGATAAATTTCTTACTCCTGCCCTCACTGTTCTCAACTAATAATATTTTCCAAGTTGAAACACTTTCCCCTTCAACATATAGTCTGTTCAACAACTGAAGCACTCAGAGTCCATGTCTATACCACCCATTTATCTATTATTAATTTATCCATTTATCCAATGTATTGATCTATGATGTCTCTGCCACTGATTATACACAAAGGCTATAAAAGATATAGCCTATAATCAAGGGGACCTCACAAATCACTGGGATGAAAAATCTAATAGGAGGATACATTATGATAGAATACATAAAATTTCCCAGGACATCAGAGGAAAGGCTATCATTATTCAAAGAGTTGGCATAAACTTTGCTAAGAGGGTACATGATACACTGATCTGAATTATTTATTATATAACATTCAAGAAAGTAATAACCTTATCTTAAAGGTCATTATATCTTCTTAATAGTACCTTGTAAATAATGGATATATTGTGGGTGCTCAATAAACACACATATTTTGCCTATGAATCATGGCATAATGACAGAGACACAAGCTGGTTTTTGTAGCCCTTGACCTTGCTCTCTCAGGTTGTTATTTCTTCTCAAATCTCTTCTCTTTTCAAAGAGATTTTTTTTTTTTTCTGGCAGAATCTACCAACATGTGGCACAGAGGAAAGAGCTGGTGAGTTCCAATTACTTAGGTCAGATGGGTAGGCAACTTGGTCAAGGCTAGAGTTCATATTTGTGATTTCAGTGTTTGTCTCTTATTTTAACTCCCATACATGATTAGAGGTAGTACTTCTGATACTAGCTGGCTATTTTGCAAAGATATCTACTTGTTTTAAAAATATTACAGAGGCCTCATCTTCAACTATGAAAATAATCTATCTTCTTGTCCTGTAAGTGCATGGTTTTCCAACCTTTACATCTCTGGGCATTTATTTACATATAAATATATTTATTGAATAGTCACTACTTGCACAAGACTTGGAGATAAAGAACCGAAAAGTGTCCTCATCTTGATTGAAACAACTCTTTCTTCTCCCCTTTCTCTCTCTTCAAGGGTTAGCCCATCCTGCTTACCTCTGTAACACTGCTATTCCAATTTTTAGTAGGGTAATTACTTTTAGGTGTACCTTTTCTAAACAAACTGTCCATTCACTGAATACAGGCCTGGCACTGGGCCTAACTCTGAATGAGTTTTTTACATGAGGAAACATATCCAATGACGTTAAACAAAGTAGCAAAGATCCCAAGGATGTTAACTGTGACTTTCCTTCCTATAGGCTTCAGAGGCAGACAACAATAGATAACAGATTTATTCAGAATAGGTTTAGAGAATGTGAATTTACTTTTGCTCATTACTCACCTCCAGACTGTATTTTAAAAAGGCTACAGATTTGTGAGGAGTTGTGAAGAACTGGTTCAGTTCAGCTCAGTTCAGTCGCTCAGTCGTGTCCGACTCTTTGCGATCCCATGAACCACAGCACGCCAGGCCTCCCTGTCCATCATCAACTCCCGGAGTTCACTCAGATTCACGACCATCGAGTCAGTGATGCCATCCAGCCATCTCATCCTCTGTCGTCCCCTTCTCCTCCTGCCCCCAATCCTTCCCAGCATCAGAGTCTTTTCCAATGAGTCAACTCTTCCCATGAGGTGGCCAAAGTACTGGAGTTTCAGCTTTAGCATCATTCCTTCCAAAGAAATCCCAGGGCTGATCTCCTTCAGAATGGATTGATTGGATCGCCTTTCAGTCCAAGGGACTCTCAAGAGTCTTCTCCAACACCACAGTTCAAAAGCATCAATTCTTCGGCACTCAGCTTTTTTAACAGTCCAACTCTCACATCCATACATGACTACAGGAAAAACTATAGCCTTGACTGAAGGGACCTTAGTCAGCAAAGTAATGTCTCTGCTTTTGAATATGCTATCTAGGTTGGTTATAACTTTTCTTCCAAGGAGTAAGCGTCTTTTAATTTCATGGCTGCAGTCACCATCTGCAGTGATTTTGGAGACCCCCAGAATAAAGTCTGACACTGTTTCCACTGTTTCCCCACCTATTTCCCATGAAGTGATGGGACCAGATGCCATGATCTTCGTTTTCTGAATGTTGAGCTTTAAGCCAACTTTTTCACTCTCCTCTTTTACTTTCATCAAGAGGCTTTTTAGTTCCTCTTCACTTTCTGCCATAAGGGTGGTGTCATCTGCATATCTGAGGTGATTGATATTTCTCCTGGCAATCTTGATTCCAGCTTATGTTTCTTCCAGCCCAGTGTTTCTCATGATGTACTCTGCATATAAGCAGGGTGATAATATATAGCCTTGACGTACTCCTTTCCTCTTTGGAACCATTCTGTTCCATGTCCAGTTCTAACTGTTGCTTCCTGACCTGAATATAGGTTTCTCAAGAGGCAGGTCAGGTGGTCTGGTATTCCCATCTCTTTCAGAATTTTCCACAGTTTATTGTGAAAAACTGGTAGATAATATCAATTTACAAACAGATTTTCTGAAACACTGGTTCATTCTCTCCTTACCCTAAATCAAAACTTTCTTTCCCAACTCAGGCCAAACCTGTGTTTACTGGAGTCAGGGAGGCTACATCTCTGAGTCCCTCTATATGAGGCTCACTGGGGGAGAAGAGTTTTGAGATCAAATCAGGCTATATTGGGAAGGGCATATATATCCAGTTGAATCCAGCAAGGATGTGATGTTTCCTTTGGCCCAGAGGATTTATGAAAAGAGGTCATTTTGAGAGTTGAAAGAGACTTTTTCCTAGGTTTCCTTTAAGATAAAAGGCCCCAACAGATTGCACTTCTGGGAAGACAGGGTCTGAGAGGAAACTGTAAACCATTAAAGATGTATGTTAGAAATCTCCAGTGGTGGAAAATCTCAGAAAAACCTACAAAAGTGCTCCATGAGAAAAACAGAAATTTAGGCAACTAAAACACAGAGCAGCTTGACACTGGATTAAACAGCATCACATAACTAAAACTGTTCTATTTTCTTATTTTATCCCTTACCATTGGGTCTAAAACTGGAAGACCCAGAAGAAGCAGCTAGTTGATGAGAAACAAGGTGGAGCAAAAAAGTGAGGTGAAATTTACTGTTTGAGCCAGTAGAGAGATGTTAAAAGTTGGGGGGAGGGACCTTAAAAGGAGTAAGAAAATAAGGTTGTATGTTAGACTGTGTTAGAAAACCAGAAGGGAAGGTAGGAGCTGGAAAGAATCTGTAGAATTTGTTTCAAGGGTTAACAGTGAGAAAGGATCAGGTTGCTATATGTTTGTATACCACTATTAGGTAGTTAGAACAGGAAAAAGGAGTCCAGAATGGTGGTGGCTAAAAGACAAAGAAGGAAAAAGCCCAAGAAAATAGAACAAAGGAAGGTCCAAGGACTGGAGTGAGACCCTCAGATGAAGCAAACAGCCCTCCTCTTCTGGCTAGCCCAATTTATATATGGTGGGCTCAGGCAAGGAGAATAAAACATATAAAAAGAGGAGCCAAAATTGATTCTCACTCTTCTCTTCTCTTGGCGTGTTTGGGTTGGCCCACCCTCAGGCTTCGAGGATGAATTTTTCTTTGCTTGCCAAATAAAACTGAGCTGTAACACCAAGCTGTAACACTGGTCTATTCCGTTGCTTCAAATTTTTGCTGCAGAGAGACCAAACTGAGGAAATGACAAACTCCCCCGATATCTATGGTGCCGTTTCTCAGATATAACCTGGCTGAAACAAAATCGGCTCATCCCTCATGAGGCAGAGGCCAAGCACAGCAGAACCCCAACTCGGTGAAAGCTCCTGTGGTGTAAGCTGACATGAAGAAAACCCAGTGCAGAGGAAGTGACAAGAAGCCCAGCCTGCTGGAAACCAGGACAGCAAAACAAACTTGGCAGAAAGCTTATGCAACTCAGTCTGAGATTCCAGAAGACCTCCGGTTAAAGTAGGAGGTCTTCGCTTCTATGGCTGGAAGGACACATGGCTAACAAAATTTTAATTCCTCTACAATCTCTCATTTCTTGTTTCCTCAAATGCCTTGAAAACAGATGATTGGCAGTGGGTGCAATTGAGGGACTCTGGCAGGGGTTACCTACTAGTTGTTGCCCAATTCAGTTCAGTTCAGTCACGCAGTCCCATCTGACTTTTGCGACCCCATGAACCACAGCACGCCAGGCCTCCCTGTCCATCACCAACTCTTGCAGTCCACCCCAACCCATTTCCATTGAGTCGGTAATGCCATCCAACCATCTCATCCTGTTGTCCCTTTCTCATCCTACCCTTAATCTTTCCCAGCATCAGGGTCTTTTCCAATGAGTCAGCTCTTTGCATCAGGTGGCCAAAGTATTGGGGCTTCAGCTTCAGCATCAGTCCTTCCAATGAAAACCCAGGACTGATCTTTAGGATGGACTGGTTGGATCTCCTTGCAGTCCAAGGAACTATCAGGAGTCTTCTCCAACACCACAGTTCAAAAGCATCAATTCTTCAGGGCTCAGCTTTCTTTATAGTCCAACATGACACATCCATACATGACTACTGGAAAAACCATAACTTTGACTAGCCGGACCTTTGTTGGCAAAGTAAAGTCTCTGCTTTTCAATATGCTGTCTAGGTTGGTCACAACTTTCCTTACAAAGAGTAAGTGTCTTTTAATTTCATGGCTGCAATCACCATCTGCAGTGATTTTGGAGACCCCCAAAATAAAGTCTGACACTATTCCCCATCCATTTCCCATGAAGTGATGGGACTGGATGCCATGATCTTCGTTTTCTGAATGTTGAGCTTTAAGCCAACTTTTTCACTCTCCACTTTCACTTTCATCAAGAGGCTCTTTAGTTCTTCTTCACTTTCTGACTTAAGGGTGGTGTCATCTGCATATCAGAGGTCATTGATATTTCTCCCAGCAATCTTGATTCCAGCTTATGCTTCTTCCAGCTCAGCATTTCTCATGATGTACTCTGCATATAAGTTAAATAAGCAGGGTGACAATATACAACCTTGGTGTACTCCTTTTCCTATTTGGAACCAGTCTGTTGTTCCATGTCCAGTTCTAACTATTGCTTCCTGACCTGCATACATGTTTTTCAAGAGGCAGGTCAGGTGGTCTGGTATTCCCATCTCCTTCAGAAATTTTCCACAGTTTACTATGATCCAAACATTCAAAGGCTTTGGCATAGTCAATAAAGCAGAAATAGATGTTTTTCTGAAACTCTCTTGCTTTTTGAATGATCCAGCGGATGTTAACAATTTGATCTCTGGTTCCTCTGCCTTTTCTAAAATCAGCTTGAACATCTGGAAGTTCACGGTTCATGTATTGCTGAAGCCTGGCTTGGAGAATTTTGAGCATTACTTTACTAGTATGTGAGATGAGTGCAATTGTGTGGTAGTTTGAGCATTCTTTGTGCCAAGGATCAGTCCAATGAAAACTGAGTGCAGGTCAGGTATTTAGCAGATTTTCCGGCAGGTTATGAAAGGGATTCCTCAGCACGTTTTTCCCACAGCTTTTTCTTCCCATCTTTCAGTTCCTCTCTTCATCTATGCCACTGCTTATAAAGTACTGGGCAGGTCATCGTCTTTCCATTTCTAAAAGTTGTGCTTGAAACCATTTAAGACTGGGACTCAAATCCATGTGGCAGAAACTCCATGCTATGCATAGTCACTCAGTCCTATCCGACTAGGACTTGAGCCCAGCCATAATCCATGGTGCCTGGTTTTAGGACCTAATGAAGCTCAGGCTCTTGATGTCTCATTGCAAAAAAATTCAGTGATAGTCACAGTGAGAGGTAAGAGGTGGATTTGTTCAGATTTAGAAAGAAGTACCTTGAACAGGGTGTGAGCCATCACAGAGGGCGAGTGCCTTGGCCATGGAATGTGGTGTGGTTAGTTTTTGAGAACTGGGTGATTTTGCATGCTAATGAGTGGGAGGATCATTCCAACAATTGGGGAACCTCTCACTCCTTGGTCTTTTGACACTGCCTTGGAACTGTCCTGGTGTCTCTGGATGTGTCATTTAGCTTGCATATTGAAAATGAATGTTTAGTTGAATTTGACTTGTCTGTCTTCTTGGACCCATTTTATTTTAATTGGTTTATATTATGCCCTTGGGCTATGTTATTCTTTCAAACGTTGTGCCCCACCCCCTTCCCTCCTATTTCATGCTCTTTTCCTGAGCCCTGTCTGGGCCCATAATGTTGCCTCTACAATCTTCTGGAGGGACAACCAGAAAATAGCTGGCTCTTAGGAGGGAAATACTGTATAATAATCAATCCTTCTAGATATTCAGGCCTTCATCTTCCATGCTTCCTGCAACATGTGCAACAACAGTATCAGTGGACCCACTAGGGTGGGTGATAGGCACACAGTGCCTGCTAGAGTACATCTGTTGGTTGCATCCCTTCAAGGGCAATTGGACTTTCAGGAATAATGCTTGCCATTTTGGCATTTAGCCCTGCAGGCAGTTTGGGCCCCAATCCTTACCACCATTTTCCTAAAGTTATAAACATACCCCCAGATCAAATCTCCACTCCACTTTTATGGAACATCTGGTTTGTTGCCTCTTATCAATTTTTTCTTAAGCCACTTACTAACTCCTACAACTAAGACCCTGCCCCCTTGTAGGCAATATCACTCCACCCCACTTATTATTAAAATGCTCTTAATGCCCCAAACAGGACTAGATAACCAGCTCCTTTGTCATTACTTTTGTTATTACCTAAAGTAGATCTATGACAATGAAATGTTTACCATTGGAGACACCCTCAACTGCTCTTATGGTGAACTAGGGGAGGAAATCAGTGACTTACATTCCTTCAGAACAATAAAAGGATAAGGCTTATGGCTGTCTCGCCAGGTTCCCAGTCTCAGGGCACAGGCTTGGATTGCTTTACATCATGATATCTATTCCCATATGTAGTGGACAAACCACCGATCAGTTAAGATTACAACGCCTCAGTCCTACCCAGCACTGGTCACACTGGAGACCTTGGGGACACCCAACTCCAGTCCAGGGGTCCCAGGAGGTTGACCTGCCTTGACCTGCCTAAGGATCTGGTCCTTGGAAGGTTATCATGTCTCAACCTGCTAGGGAATCCACCAGTCCAAGGGACTCAGGAGGTCAGCATGCCTTGACCTGCCCTGGGACACAATTCTCAGGAGGCCGAAGTGCCTATCTGAGGATCTGGTCCTCAAAAGGTTGTCACACCTCAACCTACTCGGGGATCTGACAGTCCATGGGACCCAGAGGTTGACATGCCTCAGCCTGCCCAGGGACCCAATTCTCAGGAGGCCGACCTGCCTTGACCTGTCCGGGATTCAATCTCCAGGAGGCTGTCACAGCTCAGCCTGCCTAGGGATCTGCACCCTGACCCAGGGATGCCCGGCTCTCAGGTTACAACAGTACTGGATAGGATAATCTTCAGAAAAACTCACCCCTAAGGAAGTCCACTGATAAAAATAGGGAGGCCTATTAGTCTTTTTATCTTTTCCTCCCTATCAACACTGTTTTTCAGATGGGAAATAACCAATCCACTTCATGACAGGTGCCCATAAGATGCATCCTTGATAAAAGGAAGCTGTTTGAGCCTCTAGGAGGCTAAGGAGGCTAAGGTTAAGGAGAAGTTACTTAAAATTCTTTTGTGCCACTGTGTGGCCATGGTATCCTCTGGGGGATGGGAGTTTAAATTACAATACCATCCTGCAGCTAGACTTATTCTGCAAAAGACTAGGGAATTGGACAGAGATCCCATATGCCCAAATTTTCTTCTGACTAAGAGATACAAAGGAACTCTGTCTTAAGTATGGGACTGTATGCCCTAAAAGTGAGCTACTAGGAGAATGGTGTTAGGCACAGATAACCAAGAGAAGGAACCCCCCTGTGAAGGCTCACCTCTGATGGCTCCCCAGTTGCCTGGTTCTCTTTCCTTGTATCCATATGTGCCCCCATATCTGGGAGCACCCACTCCACAGAAGCCAACTCGAGTATGTCCCTTAGTTGAAACTGGAGAAGAATTTGGACCAACCTGGGTCCATAAGCCCTTCTCCCGCTTAGAACTAAGACAGATCAAACAAGACCTGGGAAGCTATACAGATGACCCAGGCAAATATGTAGATACGTTCCAACATATTACCTTGACATTTGACTTGACATGGAAGGACATCATGGTACATATTTAGTCAAACTTTATCTGACACTGAGAATGCTAGGGTCTTAAAGAAAGCCTGAATGTATGTCACAGGGCTTCACATGTCAAGTGATTAAATACCCAGTAGGGGAAAACAGCATTTCCCTCTTCAGATCTTAATTAGAATTATAATGACCCTGAGCTCATCTGGGAAAGGGATCATTTTCTGATCTACATAAAGGCAGGACCAAAAGCAGCCCAGCAAAAAGTAATCAGCTATGCCCTGGTCTCAGCAATAACTCAGGAGCCCAATGAGAACCCCACTGACTTTCTGGAAAGGCTAAACAGCAGGGGGCGGGGGGGGGTGCTCTCCAAAAGTTCACCAATCTGGACTTAGATTCTTACGAGGGAAGGTGATGGTAAAGGACAAATTCCTGTCTCAATGTGCATCAGATCTCAGGATAAAGTTACAACAGCTATGGCAGCAGGACCCTGCGCCTCTTTAGATGAGATGGTCCAGACAGCCACCAATACCTTTTATACAGAACAAGAGAGGGAGGCCAAGGCCCAGGAAAGGGATAGAAGGAAAGAGACAAGGCATGCCCAGATGCTGGCCACCCTCCAGGGAAGCCTTATGGCAAATCCCAAGTTCATAAAGGATAAGGCATGATGCAAATGCCTAATCTGTAGACAGGCAGGACATTGGGCCCAAGAGTGTCCAAATCGTGACAAATCTCCTAAAATGACTTGCTACAAATGCCATCAGCTGGGACACTGGGCAGCACTCTACCTTGGGGACCCAAGAGCCTCAAGGTCAAGCACCAAGTCTTCCCTCACGATGGTTCAACAGGACTGAAGTGGCCCACTCCAGCCAGCCTGCCTGTCATAGATAACCATCATGGGGCTGGAGCCAAGAGTACAACTGGATGTGGCAGGTAGCTCTGAGAATTTCTTGGTTGACACAGAGGCTACCTACCCTGTCCTGACCTTCTACTCCGGAACCTTCTCCTCCCAAACCTGTACCAATTTGGGTGCTACAGGCAAAAAAATTACAAAAAGATTCACCCAAGTCCTTCTTTGTTGCTGGGATGGACAAATATTTTCCCACCAGTTTCTGGTGGTCTCTGAGTGTCCTATTCCCTTATTGGAAAGAGATATACTCACTAAACTGGGGGCCACCCTTATGATGGGAAGCTTTTCAGCCCCTAGAGCCCTACAGTTTCTGGTTACTACTAAGGAACCCATTACACCCACTCCAATTGGGAGGGACAAAAAAACCCTGGGAGGACAAAATTAACCCCCAGTTTTGGGACCAGGGGACTCCTGGATGAGCCCACCAAGCTGAGGTGTCTTCTGAGGTCCCACTCGGTTTCCAAACCGGAAACAATATCCCCTCAGAAGAGAAGCTCAGGAAGGTCTACAGCCTCTACTAAAGTAATTCCTTGCCTGTGGACTATTGGTCCCCACCAATTTGCCATGTAACACACTGACCCTCCCTGTAAAGAAAACAGATGGGACCTGGTGAATGGTTCAAGATCTCCAGATCATAAATGAAGCTATAGCCCCCTCCATTCCACAGTACCCAATCGCTATGTAATCTTGGGAGAAATCTAGCCCAGTGCCAAATGGTTTATAGTCCTGGATATCAAAGATGCATTCTTTTGCAAACCACTGGCTTCAGTTCAGTTCCATTCAGTCGCTCAGTCATGTCCGACTCTTTGCGACCCCATGAACTGCAGCACGCCAGGCTTCCCTGTCCATCACCAACTCCCAGAGTCCACCCAAACCCCTGTCCATTGAGTCGGTGATGCCATTCAACTATCTCATCCTCTGTCACCCCCTTCACCTCCTGCCCTCAATCTTTCCCAGCATCAGGATCTTTTCAAACGAGTCAGCTCTTCACATCAGGTGGCCAAAGGATTGGAGTTTCAGCTTCAACATCAGTCCTTCCAATGAACACCCAGAACTGATCTCCTTTAGGATGGACTGGTTGGATCTCCTTGCAGTCCAAGGGACTCTCAAGAGTCTTTTCCAACACCACAGTTCAAAAGCATCAATTATGAACCCCAAAATCTTTTTTTTGCCTTCAAGTGGGAGGCTCCAGGAGAAACACAAACAGATGACTTGGACAGTATTACCTCAGGGGTTTGGAGATAGCCCCCACCTGTTTGGGCAGGCTTTTAGCCAGGATCTCCTAGATCTGGACCTGGGACCTAATGGGAAAATATTATAATCTGTAGATGACCTATTAATCTGCTCTCCAGATGAGAAAAATGCCCAACAACATGTAAATCAGGTTCTAAACTTTTTGGCAGAGGAGGGTATAAAGTCTTGCATGCCTTAGCATGGTTGAGACAAGGGTCACTTACCTGGCAGTTCAGATTACACAGGGGTCCAGGAATCTGTCCCTCTGATAGGGTACAAGCAATGCTCCAGCTGCCCTCCCCCACGACTCCAAAGCAGTTGTGAACGTTCCTGAGGCTAACTGTAGAATCTGGATATTGTAGAATCTGGATATCCAACTATGGTCTAATTGCTCAGCCCTTATATGAAAGCTTGAAGGGACGGGATGATTCAATCCTACTGATGTGGGGAACTCCTCAAAAGAAGGTAGAGGCTACACTAAAACAAAATTTAACTCAAGCACCTGCCTTGAGTTTGCCAGACCCAGAAAAAGCATTCCAACTTTATGTTCATGAAAAGAAAGGAATAGACTTGGGAGTGTTAACTCAAAGGTTGGGACCTGAGCCCCAAGCCTGTAGCTTACTTATCCAAGAGGTTCAACCCAACTGCCCGAGGCTGACATCCCTGCCTTCGAAATCTTGCAGCTATTGCAGTTCTAATAGAAGATGCCTTAAAACTCTTTGTGGGGCAAACTAACTATTTTTAGCCAACCACCAAGTGAAACAACTCCTGACTGGGAGAAGTCATTTATGGATGTCTGATCAAAGGATCCTCAGATATCAAGTAGTACTGATGGAAAATTCAGCTCTTACTACATCCCCTTGTGAGGTTCTTAACCCAGCCACCCTCCTGCCTACCTCAGGGCACTCTCCCTTCTCACTCTTGCCTAGAAACTTTGGACCACTGGACAAAACCACGAGATGGATTGTCAGAAGAACCTCTGACCAGTCCTGAGGAAATCTGGTACACTGATAGAAGCAGCTTTGTCTTAGACAAAAAAGGATGAGCTGGATATGCAGTAATCTCCAATTTTGAGATCACAGGCTAAACATTTGCCACCAGGTACTTCAGCCCAATTAGCTGAGCTAATGGCCCTGACTGGAGCTTCAAAACTGGGAAAAGGAAAAAGAGTAGCCATTACACTGAATCCAAGTATGCTTTTCTGGTGCTACATGCACATGTTGCTATTTGGAAAGAAAGAAGCCACTTTCCACAGGTCCCTAATCAAATACGGTGATCAAATCCTTAGGCTCTTGGAGGCAGTCCCTCTGCCTGCTAAGGTTTCAGTCTCCCATTGTAAAGGACACCAAAAAGGGAACAGGGAAGTGGTACAAGGGGACCAAAAAGCTGATCAGGCATCTAAGAGAGCAGCATTACAGAACAATGACCTAATAGGGGTTGCCACCTTATTTCACAGACTAATTTGCCAGAAACTCCTTCATATATTGAAGGTGAGACTCTTAAAACCAAGAGTGAGGGCTTTCAAGAAGATCATATCAGGTGGTTCTAAAAAGAGGGACTCCTTTTTCTGCCTGGGAACCTCCAATGGAAATTAGTTAACTCCTTACATGTCACCACTTATTTAGGGGAGAAGGCCCTCCAAAGATTACTAGAAAGATCTTTCAGAGGAACAGGCCCCCAAACAACTATAAAGCAAGTGGTCTCCTCTTGTCCCACTTACCAATTAAATAACCCCCAAGGAGCTCAAAGACCCCAGCTGGCCCAGCCCGTCCAACAACATGGGACCTACCCAGAAGAGGACTAGGCCTACCCAGATGCCAGTTTCTCAAGGGTAGAAATACCTACTAGTCATGATAGATACATTCACAGGATGGATTGAAGGCTTTCCCACCTGGACTGAGAAGGCTGAGGAGGTAGTTAAAAAAAACTGTTCCATGAAATCATTCTGTGATTTGGTCTGCCCAGGTCATTACAAAGTGACAATGGGACATCATTTACTTCTAAGGTCATCCAAGGGGTCTCTAAAGCATTGGGTACTACTTATTATCTACATTGTGCCTGGAGGCCTCAGTCTTCAGGAAAAGTAGAAAGAGCCAACAAATTCTTAAAATCAGTAATAAAAAAGATAACCCAGGAGACCTCCCTTACTCTCCTCCACACCTGTATTGCCCCTAAGGAACAGGGTGGCCTTAGTCTTTATGAGATGCTATATGGAAAAACTTTTGTTTATGTCAATGACCTATTCCTAGATCCAGAGGCTCAGGCCCTCTGGTCGTATACCATGGCCATTGGGCAATTCCAACAGGGTGTCAACCAGGACACAAAAGATTTCTGAAGAGTCACCACTATATGCTCCAAGGACTCAAGTCCTAATTAAAGTCTGGAAAGATGGGTCCCGGAAGGCTCAACTACAGCCCACAAGGAAGGGCTGTAATACTTTCTACCCCCACAACAGTCAAGATATCAGGACACGACTCTTCGATTCACTACTCATGAGTCAAGCCATGGAAGAAAACAGAAGAGGACACAATACACCTGTGAGTCCCTGGGAGATCTCAGATATCTATTCAGAACTACAAATGGGTGCCATTCTAATGCACACTCCCAAAATTAAGTTTCTGGGGATAAGATTTCTCAGGATAGCTCTAAAGAGCCAACAAAGCTTGGCAGGGGTTGTATTTCAAAATAGGAGATAGATCTCCTGATACCTGAACAAGGAGGGACTTGAGCCATCTTGAATGGGATATGTTGTTTCTGGGTAAATACCTCCAGCTAAGTTAAAGAAAGTCTCACAGTCCTTAAGAAAAACATTCCAGATCCTACAAGATCTCAAAGAACAAGCTGGAGAGTTCTCAGAATGGCGACAATCTCTCTTTGGGGGATCCTTCTCCTGGTGAGGGGTAATTTGGAGTTGGTAATGAGCCCCCCACCCCACAATCCATGTTATCACCATATTGATTCTGCTTATGATTGTTCCATGTATTATCAATTGTCTAACCCATTTTGTCTCTGCCCAGGTAAACAAATTACAACATGCAGTGCCAGTTCAACAAGGATATATAAAACTACAGCCAAACATGGAAAATATCACTCACCCTTAGATAAACACTGCTATAAGGACTCTGAGGCTTGAGACTAGCAAGAAGGGGAGGCCCAATGCCCCTCACCATCCCAGTTCAGCAAGAAGTGGCCAGAGAGACCTCGATGCCCCTTATACCTAAAGAATTGGTCTTCCCATCTCTTGACGGGGTAATGTTAGGTAGTTAGAATAGGAAAGAGGAGTCCAGAATGGCAGTGGCTAAAATACAAAGGGAAAAGCCCGTGAAAATAGAACAAAGGAAGGTCTGAGGACCGGAGTGAGAACCTCAGGTGAAGCAAACAGCCCTCCTGGCTAGCCCAATTTACATAGGGCAGGTTCAAGAGGAAGAGAAAAAAACAGATAAAAAGAGGAACCAAACTGAGTCTTGCTCTTCTCTTCACGTCTTTTGGTTCAGCCCACCCTCATGCCCCAAGGATGTGTTTTCCTTTGCCTGCCAAATAAAACTGAGCTGTAACAGTGAGCTGTAACACTGGTCTGTCTGTTGCTTCAAATTTTTGCTCCGATGAGACAGAACCCAGGAAATTACAAACTCCCCTGACACTAATAACTTGTTCAGTAACTAGATACACCAGCTATTCAGAAAGGTCAAGTTTCTTGACTCAAAGCCCACTGTTATCTTTAATCTCTCTTTAAAAAACTAGGAATATCAATTTCTTTACAAAAATGATAGAGAATAAAATGCTTTAGGAAAACTACATCCAAATGTCATTTTCCACTTTTTTAAGCCTTTATTCATGAGTAAAGGAGGAAAAAAGAAAGGATGAAAAAAGAGTGTGAAGGAGGAAGTAGAGAGGAAGGAAAAGAAAGAGGGAAAAAAGGGAGGGAACAAAGGAAGAAAGCAGTCAATTTTCAAAAGACATCTTTGAGACAGGGTAATCTGAATATGGACAAGGTATTGATATTAAGGAATTATTAGTAATTTTGCTAAGTGTGATAAAGACAAAGTGGCTATTTAAAAAACATCTTTCTATGTAAATTAAGCATACTGAAATATAGGAAATATATATTTCATATATACTGAAATATATATGATTAGGTAATAAGCTGCCTGGTCTGATACTGTGATATATATATATTTGTTCTTCATTCTGTTTCTGCTATAGAACTTCTAAAACCCTTGGAACTTCCCCAGTATGAGAGCAATAAATATACCTACTGTTATGTTAATGAGGCGACTTTTGAAGGATTGTTGCCAGAGGAGTCAATCAAGCGATTAGTATTGGATCTTCCAGTTCCACTCCACTGACCTCTGGGAAGGGGAGAGGGTCTGAAGGTTGGATCAATCAACAATGGCAGTTGATTTAGTGAGTCAGATGCCTCCATGAAAAGCCAAAAGGACAGGTTCAAAGAGCTTCTGGGTTTGTCAATGTGTGGATATACTAAGAGAGTGATACTCCTGGAGAGGACATGGAAGCGCAGCACTTTTCCTATCCCTTGCCTAATGCATCTCTTTCATCTGAGTATTCCTGAGTTACACCTTTTTATAATGAAACAACAATCTAGTAAGTAAATCATTCCCTGAGTTCTGTGAGTCACTTTGAAAAATTAATTGAACCCAAGAAGGAATTGTGGGAACTTACAATTTGTAACAGGTTGGTAGTAAGCACAAGTAATAATCTGAACTTGCGACTGGAATCTGAAATAATGGCAGGGGGACAGGTATGGCAGTCCTACAGAACTGGACTCTTATAGAATACAATTACCTCCAAGTAGATTGTGTCAGAGCTGAGTTGAATTGTAGGACAACAGTTATTGCTTGGAGATTTGCTCGGATACCAACAACACATTGGAACTGGGTCCAGAAACCTAATACTTGGTATTTACTTTAAAATGCTCTTCGGGGAGGGGTGGAGGAAGTAGTGGAGATAGATGAAAGAAACAGGAAAAATGCAAATAATTGTTGAAGATAGGTCAAAGGTAGGTCATAAAATTACATTGTTCCATCTTCTCTATTTTTTGTGATTAAATTTTCTATAATAAAGTATTTTAAATAAATCAAAGAAAGTCCCATGCTCATATGTTTTGATTCATTTTAACTATGTCTCTTCCATAACTTTTGACTTAAATAAATAAGGCAGCTTTTCTAAAAAATCACCTCTGCAGGCTGCTAAGTCACTTCAGTTGTGTCCGACTCTGTGCAACCCCATAGACAGCAGCCCACCAGGCTCCGCTGTCCCTGGGATTCTCCAGGCAAGAACACTGGAGTGGGTTGCTATTTCCTTCTTCAATGCATGAAAGTGAAAAGTGAAAGTGAAGTCGCTCAGTTGTGCCCGACTCTTCACGACCTCTGTATAAGCATATTATATCTAACTCATTGTATTATAATTCCTTTATTTTTTAGAGCATAACTTGAAATCTAAAACTAATAAATTTATTCCAAAGCTATTCTTTGCCCTGAGGAAACCACAGTCCTCAACTGATGAAATAATTGAGAGTTGTATCTTCCTAAGTATCTCTTGATATAACCATTAAGTCTCAATTTACCACAATCTTGGGTACCATATATTTGCATCCATATCTTGAATGCCATATCTCTAAAGAAGAAATCAGAATTTTGTGAAAAACAAAAGGCCTTGGGAAACTGCCTTCACAAACAATTGAGAATTGGGAACTGATCAGTTTTCAGACATATTTTATAGGAGGTATCTGAATCTTGTCAGGCTGAACTACTTCAAACTACTTATTAAAAATATGCTGCTATATTTGCTGCCATTATGCAGAGCCTTCCCTGGTGGCTCAGTCAGTAAAGAATCTACCTGTATTGCAGGAGACCCAGATTCGATCCTGGAATGGGAAAATCCCCTAGAGAAGGAAATGGCAACCTACTCCAGTATTCTTGCCTGGAAAATCCCATGGACAGAGAAGCCTGGTGGGCTACAGTCCATGGGGTCGCAAGAGCTGGATACAACTTAGTGACTAATCCACAACCACATAATGTGCAGAGCTTTCACATTTTAATGCCTCTGATCCCAGAGTAAATCCTGCCTAAATTAATACCATCAAGGCTGTAGTTGTGACATAGTTGTAAAAAGCTGAATATGCCTACATATGCACAAAAAGAGGGAAAGAAAGAAAAAGAAAGAAAAACTATTGACTTTGGCATAGTCAATAAAGCAGAAATAGACGTTTTCTGGAACTCTTTTGCTTTTCCGAAGATCCAGTAGGAAAGTTAGAATTTCAGTATAAAGAAATTTGAGGAAAATTCAACTAATTTTCATGTTGTTTTTTTTAATATGTATACATGTTTTAATCATAATTTTAAAACTGCCTACATAAATCCAAAAAACTTTCTTTCAACTAATATAAAGTAAAAATTATAAGTGATAAGAAAGATTTATGTCATCTATTAACTGATAACACTTTTTCTTTCTTAGTAACAGACAAAATAATGGTACATTTTAAAATCAATTAAATACAATATCTGAAATGGAATAAAGTTTATAAGTTTTTAGCATTTATGTAGATTGGATAATGAATAAATTAAAGAATATTATAGATGATCAAAACATGTCCTTAATGTTACAACCTATCTTTTGAGGAATAGTCATTGTTATACATCACCATTCCCTATAACTGGAGACAAAGAAATAACTGGTAGCACATGAGACTGGTCAATGTGGACATCCCTGACTGTTCATATACAGTTGCTCTAAATTTATTCAGTATTCCCAATTTTAAAAGATTGGATAAATCCAGATTATCTTGAGAACCACAATCAGTTTAGAGAGGAAGATCATTTCACATCATTATGCTGAAAGACTGTAACAATATGGAACTGTCCAATATGAAAGCTGCGGTTACTGCCATCTTGGAATGAGGACTTCAGTTATCATTTCCAATGCTCTGTGGCTGGTCCTGCTACAGGGAAAGAGGATAGACTAGAATTATGACCTACTGATCTCCTTTCAATTTTATGGTTCTACATTTCTAAATAAAATCTTGT
Source organism: Ovis aries (assembly GCF_016772045.2). Classification (NCBI taxonomy): domain Eukaryota; kingdom Metazoa; phylum Chordata; class Mammalia; order Artiodactyla; family Bovidae; genus Ovis; species Ovis aries. The sequence goes on along the minus strand of NC_056057.1, from coordinate 43,321,854 downwards.
GAATCTGTAAGTCATAAATATAAAAGATACATTCTTCAATTAGACACCCACTCCTAGATTCATTAGGCACAGCAATGGATAAGAAAAGGCAAAGTTCCAAAACCATGAAATAATATGTTATCAAATAGTCATATAAAAATTCTTTACCTAATTTTATTCTGTATTAACTTTGGCATGAAATTAAGGAAAATTTATTAACAATGTCACTCCAACCCCATTCCTAGACAGATAAGTAATCTAGCTTCCCTCTGATATTTACCATTAGGCAAATGGACTACTATATTCCTAACTGATTTTATTTGTTGTTGATTCTTCACTGTCTTTGAGCCTCACTGAGTTTTATGGTAGTTTTTTAAGTATTAAAATGAATGAGAATTTTTATATTTCCTTCACTAAACAATTCTTCTTCTTTCTTTTGCATTTTTGTTAGATTACCCTCCATGAAGAGGGGAAATGGATACTGAGCTTCCTAGAACACTCAGTTTTTGACATGATGACAACTTTGTTTAACCCATACTACTTTAAGAACAGAAGAAAAAGATCCATTAGAAAATAAAAGACTATTAGAAAAAGAAAATGTAAGGAAGAAGAGAAAAGGGGAAGGAAAAAGAATGTATGCTTTTCTTTTATTTACCAGCAATTGAGCAAGTAAGGACAAAATCTGAAATTTGTCATAGCTTTGGCTTTGAATTCTCTGAATTTATCACATGGCTGTATTTACTCAAATGGCAAAAGACAGCTTTCTGTCATGTCTACAAGTTAGCTTTGCTTTTCTAGCTGAAGCCATCTTTGAGGATTCATATAATATATAAAGAGTGAACCATTAACAAGAAAATTTAGAGTATTTGAATGATAGATTAAATGTCAACTTATTTCCCTAATCATATTAGGCACGTTATTCCTGTTAAATAAAATTTTCTCTAGTTTTAAAAATACTTTTTAATATTATTAGAGCAGCAAATGCAAGCCTTAGAAAGAGTATTTGATTATTATGCTAGAAAAATAAATTTGAGTAAAAGATTCAAAATAATTCTAGTATTCTCTGGTAGCATAGCAGATTTTTAAAAAGTTCCCCTTTGAATAAGATGTCCACCTATATGTAGTTAAAGATCTACTGTAGAGAGTTAATTGGTGGCCCATATTGGCCCAGGAGGGTATATTATAGTTACATCAATGCACAATGGGATGTCCCAGTAAAACTAAATATAAGTCAGCTTTGATTCCTTTGCTCAGAACCATCTAACCTAATTTTAGATAGCCTGGATCTTCCTCTGAGCAACTTTGTGGAAAGCATGCTCTGAGTCTATTGCCCTGGAAAGAGAGCAAAATCTACATCTGTTGACCTTTAAATAACTGCATTTTGAAATAATATAAAAGAGAAAAGGATTGCACACATTCACAAATACACACAAATATATACCTCTGTCTCTACCTTTTCTAAAAAAATTAAAATATCTAATGGATATTGCTTTAAAAACAAAACCAATAACATTAAAATTAGACTATTACAAAATCAGGCAACAACTCAAGAGTGTGGAGCATTCTTAGTGATGCTCCCACTCCCACAAATACTTAGCTACTGTAAACTCGACAGAATTTCTACTCCACTTTCTAACCATATTGATTCTTAAGTATTTTTGTTTGAAATTCACTTTTTCAATTCCAACATTACTCATCCGTTCTGTGAGCCATGTGGAAGTGAAGAAAACAGAGCTCTAAACATTTTAGATAGGGCAATTAAACATGCGGTTTCTCTAGACACAAATTACGGCATCAGCATTTGCAGCTCAAGACACCACTGATGAATCAGCCTAAAATAAAGTCTTCAGTGGAGCTGATACTTTATTTTGCACATATCCTACCAAGATTACATCATCATGGCTAAATCTATGACCTAGTAATACTTTGTTAAGAATTCCAAGGTTTAGGCATTTTTATTGAAATCATGAAAACACAGGATACCAGACCCTACCCTGGGGGTTGAAAATTTCTCTTGCATTTTTCCTTTTTAGCACATAAAAATAATAGTGACATCAACTGTGGATCTGTAGAAACTCAATGTCATGGATTCAGGTTAGGAGAAAAATGAAAGTGAAAGTGTAAGTCACTCAGTTGTGCCGGACTCTTTGCAGCCCCATGGACTATACAGTCCATAGAATTCTCTAGGCCAGAATACTGGTGTGGGTAGCCTTTCCCTTCTCCAGGGGATCTTCCCAAACCAGGGATTGAAACCAGGTCTCCTTCATTGCAGGTGGATTCTTTACCAGCTGAGCCACAAGGTAAGCCCAAGAATACTGGACTGGATAGCGTATCCCTTCTCCAGCAGATCTTCCCGACTCAGGAATCCAACCAGGATTCCCTGCATTGCAGGCAGATTCTTTACCAACTGAGCTATCAGGGAAGTCCCTGGTTAGGAAAAAGTGTCTATGTAAATAAAGACATGTTTTGTTTACTATTCATGATCTCAAAAAGAGCTGTATGAATATGTGAAAAAAATCAAACATATTAGGCATAAAAGTAAATATTATAGCAAAGAATAAAATGTAACAATAAAAGGTAGAAAAACAAAAATATTCCTTAGGATACCATGAAATATGTTAGCAATTTGAAGAGGTAGAAAGAAAGTAAATGTCACAATTCTACCACAATAAATCTGCTTGACATTATTACTGAAATAACAGTTGACATATAAGCAGATGATTCTATTTTGTTCATTACAGATCCCTATTATGGTGCTTGGCTTATATTAAGCACTCAACAAATATTTATTGAATAAATCCAATGAACTAGTGGTCTTTACAAGAAACCTTTAGTATTATTGTTACCATTTTATTTGTATGATTCCTATTTTAAAATTTAATACTGTTATTAACATTCTACAAATGAGAAATCAGAGTGTGAAATGTTCTATTCTATCCTGACTCCAAACCTGAGCACTAGCCACTATACCCTTCTGTCAGCTACAAATTGGCACTTGCCATAGGTGCTTGTCATTTACCTCCACAAGAATTAAATCATGCGGAATTGCAGCTGCTGACTTTCAAGACCCCCCTTGAAAGGAGTTCAGGGTGGAGAGCAGAAATGAGGCATTTTATGCTCTGGGAAAGGACAGGTCTTTAGATAGTTAGATATTTTCAGGAGCCAATTTTAGGAGCCCAATTCTTTTATCTCTCTATCTAGAAAAGCACTAAAATCCTTCAAGGTGATGACTGTTTCTCATGAAAGCTTCATAAGATTAGCAAAAAGCTTCTCAAGACTAGCAGAAAGCTTCTGGAAAAATATGTGCTTGATTGAATGTACTCTTCCTTCACCAAAATCACATATATACTGTCCTTTCTTCCTACCTCTTTGGAGTAGTTTCTCAGAGCTATCTGAGGTACTATCTACTGTACTGCAGTCCTTATTTTGCTCCATATAAAACTTAATTCACAACTTTCTCAAGTTGAGTGTTTTTTAGGTCACCATTGCCATCTCTTGTTGTTAAAACCAGATTTCCTATATGAAATAGTATGTGGAAAGAAGAGTCAATAAATATTAGAGATCACTATGAGTTGGGCTGGTAACCAAAATTTCATGAAGGACACAGATAGCTAAAAATCACAATGCAGCTAAGATTTATTTTTTTTTTAAAAAAGAGGGAGATGATATCTAAAGGTGGCCTGAGCAAAGAAGGCACAAAGGCACAATTGACATTGAAGGTCAGCTAATGGGCAGCTCTGGCTGCTGCATAGGGTGGTCTGTGTGGATGGGATTCCCTGGAGCTGGCACATTAAGTACTCAAAGCACTGTGGGGAAATGCAACAGTCAGAAGTCGTTAATATGTTAGAGGGCCAGAAATACTAAAGGTCTGGAAGCTTTCTGAACCACAGATTAGAAATAAACCAGAGGCAAAGGGTGCCAGGTAAATCATCTTTAAGAGAAATTGTGATATTAGGAGCTATGTAGGGTTTAGTACCAATCATCCAGGAGATATGTGAGGCTACAAAAATCTAGAAGAAAATTACCTTACGGCCAAATGAATTGAGACAAATAATTTAGAAGGAAGACATTTCAAAAACTAAAAAAAAGAAATAAAAGGAATCCAGATCGGAAAAGCAGTAAAGCTCTCCCTATTTGTAGATGACATGCTACTGTATATAGGAAACCCTAAAGATAGTATCAAAAAATTACTAGAGCTAATCAGTGAACTTAGCAAAGTTGGAGGTTACAAAATAAATACACATAAATCATTTGCACTCCCATATACTAACAATGAAAATTCAGAAAGAGAAATTAAGGAATCAATCCCATTCACCATTGCAACAAAAATAAATATCTAGGAATAAACTTACCTAAGGAAACAGAAGAACTGTACACAGAAGATTATAAGACACTAATGAAAGAATCAAAGATGATATAAACAGATGGAAAGAATTCCATGTTCCTGGGTAGGAAGAATCAATATTTTGAAAATGACTATACTACCAAACACAATCTACAGATTCAATACAATCCCTATCAAATTACCAATGGCATTTTTCACAGAACTAGAACAAAAAATTTGACAGTTTATATGGAAACACAAAAGACCCCAAATAGCCAAAGCAGTCTTGAGAAATAAGAATGGAGCTGGAGGAATCAATCTTCTTGACTTAAGGTTATACTACAAAGCAACAGTAATCAAGACCATATGGTACTGGTACAAAAATAGAAATATAGACCAATGGAACAAGACAGAAAGCCAGAAATAAACCCATGCACCTATGGGTACCTTATTTTTGACAAAGGAGGCAAGAATATAGAATGAGGCAAGGACAGCCTCTTCAATAAACGGTGTTGGGAAAACTGGACAGCTACATGTAAAAGAATGAAATTAGAATACTTCCTAACACCATACACAAAGATAAACCCAAAATAAATTAAGCCATAAATATAAGACCAGAAACTATAAAACTCTTAGAAGAAAGCATAGGCAGAACACTTGATGACATAAAGCAAGATTCTCTATGACCCACCTCCTAGAGGAACAGAAATAAAAACAAAAGTAAACAAGTGGGACCTGATTAAACTTAAAAGCTTTTGCACAGCAAAGGAAACTATAAGCAAGGTGAAAAGACAACCCTTGAAATGGGAGAAAATAATAGCAAGTGAAATTGACGAAGGATTAATTTCCAAAACATACAAGCAGCTCATACAACTCAATACCAGAAAAACAAACAACCCGAACAAAAAGTGGGAAAAAGACCTAAACAGACATTTCTCCAAAGAAGACATAGAGATGACTAACAAACACATGAAAAGATACTCAACATCACTCATTATTAGAAAAATGCAAATCAAAACCACAATAAGATATTACCTCATACCAATCAGAATGGCTATCATCAAAAAGTCTACAAACAATAAATGCTGGATAGGGTGTGGAGAAAAGGGAATGCTCTTGCACTGTTGGTGGGAAAGTAAATTGATATAGCCACTATGGAAGACGGTGTGGAGATTCCTTAAAAAACTAGGAATAAAACCACCAGCTATCCCACTCCTAGGCATATACCCTGAGGAAACCAAAATTGAAAAAGACACATGTATCCCATTGTTCAACGCAGCACTTTTTACAATAGCTAGAACATGGAAGCAGCCTAGATGTCCATTGACAGAGGAATGGATAAAGAAGTTGTGCATATATACACAATGGAATATCACTCAGCCATAAAAAGGAATGCCTTTGAGTCAGTTCTAATGAGGTGGATGAACCTAGAACCTATTTACAGAGTGAAGTAACTCAGAAAGAGAAGGAAAAATATCATATTTTAACACATATACAGAATCTAGAAAAATGGTACTGAAGAAATTACACACAGGGCAGCAATGGAGAAACAGACAGAGAATAGACTTATGAACACAGGGCCAGGGGAGGAGAGGTTGAGATGTATGGAAAGAGTAACATGGAAACTTACATTACCATATGTAAAATAGATAGCCAACGGGAATTTGCTGTATGGCTCAGGAAACTGAAACAGGGGTCTGTGTCAAACCAGGGAGGGGGGATGGTGAAGGAGATGGGAGGGAAGTTCAAAATGGAGGGGATATGTGCATACCTATGGCTGATTCGTGTTGAGGTTTGACAGAAAACATCAAAATTCTGTAAAGCAATTACCCTTCAATAAAAATTAATTTAAAAATTTTAAAAAAAACCAAAGGCTTGCAGAAATATCAAACTAAGGCAGAGTCATGGGAACGGTGTAAATTAAAAGAGTATATTTCAGTCACAAGGAAAGCAAGTCAGAAGCCTTGTGTGAACTGGAGTCAACCACCTTGAGTGTTACATGAAATCTGTTTAGTGGCATTATGTTTCACATGGCAGCCTTAGCTGTTTACCTCATAACAAAGACTTTTGGCTTAGCAGTAAACCTCATATTGAAGAACCATTTTCTGATCTGGGTGTATGTAGACCTGCAAATACATGTGGGCAAAAATTGTTGCTAAAAGCAAAGGAAAATGCATTTGTGGGTAAAAGGAACTCTGGTAAATGGTTCTGATTGGGTCACAAAAATGGGTCCTGAAAGACAGAGAAACATATCTTGAAGACGGACTATAAAAACCTTGAATGTTTGATGAAGAATCTGGATATTTTATTCTAGGAAATAAGAGGCAATGAAGATTTTGAGTTGGCTAGTACTCTTATAAAAGCACCACTTTCAGGAAAATGAATATGGCAGCAGTATGACCTGTAAATCAAAGATAAAAGCAAAAGATATCAGTTAGGAAGCTACTGTAACAATTCAGAGGCAAGGAACATAGATGCAAATTATACCCTTGCCTGTAAGAATTCAGAGAATTCTGGAATATTGCAAAACGGGGAATGATAGTGGGTTTAAAAACCCAAGTTCCAGAAAAACATCTACTTCTGCTTTATTGACTATGCCAAAGCCTTTGACTGTGTGGATCACAATAAACTGTGGGAAATTCTGAAAGAGATGGGAGTATCAGACCACCTGACCCGCCTCTTGAGAAATCTGTATGCAGGTCAGGAAGCAACAGTTAGAACTGGACATGGAACAACAGACTGGTTCCAAATAGGAAAAGGAGTACACCAAGGTTGTATATTGTCACCCTGCTTATTTAACTTATATGCAGAGTGCATCATGAGAAACGCTGGACTGGAAGAAACGCAAGCTGGAATCAAGATTGCCGGGAGAAATATCAATAACCTCAGATATGCAGATGACAGCACCCTTATGGCAGAAAGTGAGGAGGAACTCAAAAGCCTCTTGATGAAAGTGAAAGTGGAGAGTGAAAAAGTTGGCTTAAAGCTCAACATTCAGAAAACGAAGATCATGGCATTTGGTCCCATTACTTCATGGCAAATAGATGGGGAAACAGTGTTAGACTTTATTTTGGGGGGCTCCATAATCACTGCAGATGGTGACTGCAGCCATGAAATTAAAAGATGCTTACTCCTTGGAAGAAAAGTTATGACCAACCTAGAGGGCATATTCAAAAGAAGAGACATTCCTTTGCTGACTTTTGCTGACTAAGGTCCGTCTAGTCAAAGCTATGGTTTTTCCAGTAGTCATGTATGGATGTGAGAGTTGGACTGTGAAGAAGGCTGAGTGCTGAAGAATTGATGCTTTTGAAGTGTGGTGTTGGAGAAGACTCTTGAGAGTCCCTCAGACTGCAAGGAGATCCAACCAGTCCATTCTGAAGGAGATCAGCCCTGGGATTTCTTTGGAGAGAATGATGCTAAAGCTGAAACTCCAGTACTTTGGCCACCTCATGGGAAGAGTTGACTCATTGGAAAGGACTTTGATGCTGGGAGGGATTGGGGGCAGGAGGAGAAGGGGACGACAGAGGATGAGATGGCTGGATGGCATCACTGACTCGATGGTCGTGAATCTGAGTGAACTCCGGGAGTTGGTGATGGACAGGGAGGCCTGATGTGCTGCGATTCATGGGGTCGCAAAGAGTCGGACACGACTGAGCGACTAAACTGAAACTGAACTGAAGAGAAATCATATTAAAAATGCTGTGTCCTTATCTAGAAAGAGTGCTGAAAAGACAGATACAAATGTACAAATATACAAAAATGCACAGATCATACTGTGCACAGATCTTACTATGTACACAAAAATGCACAGATCATACTTTATGTACATTGGCAAAGGTATTGCCCTACAGACATAGCAAGCATATCAATTTTTTCACTTTAGATATAAATTTCAAAGCTGTGATACTGAGTGATATATATGTCTCTATTATTTAAACTATATGCATTCTATATATCAGATGCTTTGTTAAGTTTTTTTTGATACATCTAAGAGACAGTCTTGTATAATAATGCTGAATGTGCAGAATCATATTTTATTTTAGAAAAAAATCAAGGTAAATGTAGATATTTAAATTTTCCATTAAAAACTGAACCTCAGGTTGTTTCCATGTCCTGGCTATTATAAACAGTGCTGCGATGAATTCATGTCAATGTATGGCAAAACCAATACAGTATTGTAAAGTAAAATAAAGTAAAAATAAAAATTAAAAAAAAAAAACTGAACTTCAGCCAACACAGAGATATTTGAATAACCCATGATGTATTGACAAATACCATTCTGTGATAATGATGACACTAAACCATCACAGGTAGACTGTTTTTTCAAGGGATGATGTGGATTTGCCCTTAATCCCCCATGCTGCTCATTAGCACATATATGCTCAGAGAAAGGTCCCAGGAAGAGTGCATCTACACTCTAGAGCTAACTGGCCTACCTTGGAATCAAACTCTTCATTCTGGCTTCATTAGTGCAAGCTCTTCTCAACTGGCTTCCAACCCAGATGGATTTCTAAACCTAAAGTTAAGATTTTCTTTCATTTTTTTCCCTATTTTGGTGGAATGAAATGTATTAATTTATTAAACTTGCTGAAAAGTACAATCACCAGACATTTTCACCCCAAAATACTAATTAATTAATTATTAACAAATACTAGTTATATAATTAGTATAGGTTAAAATTAACTCTAAAATAGATAATTTATACAACTAGAATTGAAGGTGATATCACATTCAGATTAAAGAAAGACAATTCATCATAGCTTTATTTAGATATCTGAACAAAGAACAGTATTTGGGTTGTTCTTGACTCTGATGAAAACCTATTTTAATTTTCAAACTACATTAGACTAAAACAATACTTCCACATAAGATTTTGGGCATAGAACTTCTAATATCTTTTAATTCTTCCATCCCACCACTATCTGTCAAACACCTACAATATGTTAAATTAAAAATGAATGTGTTTATCTTGACTCTGTAATTACATATTTTATTGTAATTTGGGGAATTTTAGGTCTTATAATATCTGTCAGTTGATGCTTTTTGCTATTATTATTGCTTTTGTTCTAATGAACAAAAAGTAACAAACATTTATGAGCAGACAAATTTACTTTTCATTTATGTAAAGTTGTGAAACAATTTTTTTCAGAAAATACATCAAAGTAAATTTAGATATTTAAATTTTCCATTAAAAACTGAACTTCAGCCAATACAGAGATATTTAAATAACCCATAATGTATTAATAAATACCATTTTGTGATAATGATGACACTGAACTATCACCAGGTAGACTGTGAGAATAAGTTTTCACAGATAAAGTTACGTATTAATTACATACCAAACTTGAGATTTTGAAAAACTTTAATCACATAGACAGTTCTATCTTGACAGTTCTACTCTGCTTCTAAAATATTTTCATTAGCAATGATGAAATAATTAAAATCATGGAAGTATCAACTAATGTATTTCATTGGAACATTCCATTATTATCAACAGTGTCAGAATTTGGTCTAATCTGAAAATCTAGATGAACGTTAGTGTCATCTTGCTTCTTTTCTGCCTATCACATTGTCTGCTTGTATAAGTGGTTCTATTTATGGCATTACAGTAGTGCCCATTGACATGGCAGGCCCTAATCTGAAGAATATGACATTAAATAAAAACAGTATAGCCATATGCACTTGAGTGTCAAAAGATAAAACAGACATGTTTTAATGTCTAATAAGTAGGTATATCATTTATACATTTTCAATATGATGGTTTCTAATTTCTTGCTTCTATACTAGTGTTCCTATATTCTTGTATTTCTTTCTAACTGAATTCACAAAGCCTTGACAGAAATTCAAACAAACAGGAATGTTTTGTTGTTCTAAGACCTGGCCTATTTGTTTCCATTGCAATACACAAGCCAGCTGTGCTCAAATGCACCAGCTGAAGAACAATGTGGAAATAGAGAAAACAGGCTGGCAGAAATAGCATGCTAAAGGAAATAACTTTGGGCAATTCTGAAATAGTAACATAATCACAATACTAGTCAGCTATGATATGCTAATAAATACTAAATGACCCTTCAGACATTCCATAGGGTGGAATTATTTAAACCTATATTCCACACTTCTAGCTTAACTCTGTCACTCAAATTACTCGCTTTGTCCTTGCCTAAATAATTTTCTCTGCACTTGTTAGGGCAAGTATTTTTTGTTTTGTTTGGGTGTCCTAATCCAAACCCAAGTCATGATACATGCTTTGAAGAATTGATTCTTTCGAACTATGGTGCTGGAGAAGACTCTTGAGAGTCCCTTGGACAGCAAGGAGATCTAACCAGTCAATCCTGAAGGAAATCAACCCTGAATATTCATTGGAAGGACTGATGTTGAAGCATGCTGGAGTCCATGGGGTTGCAAAGAGCCCTACACAACTGAACAGCAATGTAGCTAACAGAATACTCTATATGTTATTTTCCCTCCAAAATTTCAAACACTTTTCATAGTCTAATCTTCTTACCAAATACAACAAAAAACATGACAATATATCAGAACATGCAAAACGACAGAAATGCATGTTTGTTTCTCCCATAATAAAAATAATAGTGATAAACTCAAGCTATACAAACTATTTCACATTGACATAACAAAATAAAATGAAGCTCAGCTGGATTCATGGCTTTGTACAATTTCAAATAGTGAGACATAAATCAATAAACTTGCTTCCTTTTTTTTTGGCTCACTTCATCTTACCTAGGAAGGTTCTTCTACTACAGAGTTTGTTTAAGGGAATAAGACCAGGTTCCCAGTATGCAAAAATTCAGCCTGATTCTGGGAAGGCTCAATCACAAACTAAACTTGGAATTGCCCAATGGCGATAAGCATAGAATGCCAAGATAGACAAAGAAACCTGTATAACACTAAAACAAAAGGAAGGGTGTTCTTGGCACATGAAATTATTTTCTCTCCTACCAGAGCCAATTTCTTGTATATCGGTGATGCTTTATAAATGTGAATCACGGTAACAAGCAGAGAACAAATGCATGAAACATATGAAATAGAGGGGGTGGGGGAAATTTGAAGAGATGTATTATATCATTATCAAATAAATTATTTGGTCAAAACTATATAATCTCTCTCAACATTATAGCATTATCTTGGAACCAAAAATAAAGATAGGTAAATATACTAATTTGCAAATTACAGTAATTTGCTTCCAAATTGTTTTGAAATAGTTGTATGTATAACCAACAAAATACCATATTTATTAATTTTAAACAGATTATCACACAATCCTAAACATACTAGGAATTAGGCATTAATATCTCTGTTTTAGAGATGAGGATAGTGATACTTAGGAGTCAGTAAGTTGCCAAAGATCTAAACACAGATGTCTCTGATTTAATTTCATAATATTAACTGGAATGAAATATACTTTATAACATTTACCTTATCAGAAGCAATTTCAAGAAGTAATACTGAAATCTCAGCTATGTGTATTGAGCAGTGGGTATATAAGTTAAGCATGAATAAAACCTAAAACAATTTTTATGGAGAGAAGAACCTTTCAAGAAATAACTAGAAAATTATTTAAACATCTTTATATAGATAAGATAACATTGTGTAGCTGATATTTCTTTCAATATCTATTTCAGACAAGGCCATCATTAAAAACAGCACTGCAGAGAAATCAAAAGAAGACATTTTTAGTTACTCAATCAACCAATCCTGCCCTATCTTTAGACTTCCTTTTGGGTAAAATCATAAATGACTTGTTTTGGATTTCAGTAACTTGAGCTTGAGAACATAACTAATGCACATTGTTACATAGAGGTGGAGAGAAAGTAACATCAATATAAAGTTAGTAATTAGGAGAGATGTTATTTGGTTCACATAACTTTCACTATCCATATTTATTTAATGATAGTTTTTCTACCCCAATAAAATCATGGTCAGGATATTGAGAATAGAAGTAAGAAATACTGCGTTTCCTCAAGAAGCTATTGGGCTTTGCACATTGCAGATAAATTTAATAAATCATAGAATGTTAGAAGTTACCTAACTCAGTGATCTGCTTTGCTGCACAAGGAATCTGAGGTCAAACAGCTAGTGGCAATGTGCAGTAGAGACCTGAATTTTTATTTCCAAGAATAGAAATAATGTGGTAAAATATAGTCTACTGTAGAGTTACCTGGAAGGGAATTAAAAAATAATGACTCAATATCTGGATTAGATAAGCCAAATCATTTTATTCCTCATAGCATAGTCTTATATCATGTAAAGCAAATGTAATATTAAACTTGAATATTTATTTGCATTTGTGCCTTCTAGAATATTTTATCCTTTTAAGCCTCTAAGAATAAAGCAATATTTACAACTAGATATGGTTTTGTGACTAATTTCTGGCCAATAGGATATAAATATGAGTCTTGTGTTTCCTTTCTAGAATGTTGCACTAAAATGTAACCAAATATGCTCCTTCTTTCTCTCATTTATCCTGCTACTTCAAATGTGCACATGTTGGCTGGGTCACTAGAACTAGGGACACTCATGGAGACAGAAGAACGAAGAACTGGAGGCATTTTGGGTTCTACATAACTATTTATTAATAGCTGCCACACCAATCCTGAATGCTTGCGTACAAGAGAAGTCAACATTTAACTCAATATTTTGGGGGTTCTCTGGTACTTACAGGCAAATAGAATACTAATGTATGGGCTTCTCAGGTGGTGTTCATGGTAAAGAACATGCCAGCAAATGCAGGACACATTGGAGATGCAGGTTCAGTATCCTAGAGAATCCCATGGACCAAGGAGTCTGGAGGGCTACAGTTCAATAAGGTCGCAAAGAGTCAGACAGACTGAAGCAATTTAGCTTGCACACATGCCCACTTGTGTGTGTGTGTGTGTGTGTGTGTATGTTTCAATTCCATAACTACCACTGTTTTAGTCTCATCTTGTCTCAGTTATATGACTGGAAACTAACCTGATATCATTGGGAACATATTGACAAATTACACACACAGACATGTCACACACACACACACACACACACACACACACACACACACACACACACCCCACTACACCCACTCACCCAGAAAGAGAGAGAGAGAACATACCCAAAACCCTTGAATAAAGGCTCTAATAATCATTTGCCTCTCTGCACTATAAAACATTGTACAGATTATTTAATAACAACAACAAAAAAGCTGTACCAGGAAAGCTCAGCATTTGAACTTGAATGAAGGGTACTGTACTGCTTTAAATAAAGGAGCTTTTCAAAGAAACACAAATGATTCTTTAATCTATTGTGTTAAATAAAATCTAATTCGATGTCATTTAAAAACATTGTGTACTTTTGTATTGACCCTAAACTGAGAGTGGATTATTGGACTTACAAGAACTCAATGTTTTAATTTTTGTTATGAAGCTCCACTCCTATCAGCAACACTCTTCTAAACTCTCACCACTACAGAACTCCAATATGGGAACTTATTATTCTAACACTTTGGTTGAATGAATATTTTTCAAAGATGAATGTAGAGATCATTAGATCAAAAACTTATGTTCTGGACTAAATAAAATTCTTTCCTACCTTGTTCCTCCTTTCAAGCTCCCTCACTTTCTTCCTCATTCACCTCCTTGGCATCTTCATCAAAGAAATTTTGAGATTCATATAAAGGATTTTCACAGAAATATATAACCCTAAACTAAAGCAAGGATAAAAAGTTATTTTCTACCTCTCAGATAGAAATTATGAAAATAAGAAAGTTCTCATTTTTCTATAGCTTCCAACTATCTTCCCTCTTGAGGAGTTAAATAGAAGAGTTATTTATCTGTTTAAATGTACTGCTTTATAAAATTTACCACATATAAAAGTAGGATTGCCCAAGAACATGGTGTTTATATTCTATTTCCATAAATCTGTCAAACTAACCAGGGATGCAAAATGTCAGAGGTGAACTTTTCACACTTCTGTTGTGAACCCAGTTCCCCTCTGAATTTAGTCTTCACAAAGGAATTATTCAACTATAGATCCAGATACTAGATCCTGCAGGATATCCCAGTCTAGGTTAATGATATCAAACACTGCAAAGGCAGTTATCTATTCTCCTCTACCTTGATTAGAACTCCCTTCCTATTTTCTCCACTATTCAGATTACATAATTGTGTTCTTAAGTATCTTTGAAAATTAGGTTGCTTCAGTCTGAATACCTAAATGGTGATGTAGTTAGTTTTAATACTACAGAAGAGAAAAAGCAGTTATTTACTTCCACCAAACTCAACTACCTTCTCAATGCAAAGTTTTAAAATAAAATATTGTTATGGTTAGACAATTAATAAACAGGCACTGTATACAATCTAGAATCTAAGTTGGTAGTTTGGGGTTACAAAATATCTGTCCATGCCTTGACACAGATAACTTCATTCAATAAATATTGAATACCCACTCTATGAAGTGCAATTGTGCAGTAGTTTGAGCATTCTTTGGCATTGACTTTCTTAGGGATTGGAATGAAAACAGACATTTTCCAGTCCTGTGGCCACTGCTGAGCTTTCCATATTTGCTGGCATATTGAGTGCAGCACTTTCACAGCATCATCTTTTAGGATTTGAAATAGCTCGACTGGAATTCCATCACCTCCACTAGCTTTGTTCATAGTGATGCTTCTGAAGGCCCACTTGACTTCACATTCCAGGATGTCTGGCTCTAGATGAGTGATCACACCACTGTGATCATCTGGGTCATGAAGATCTTTTTTGTACATTTAATCTGTGTATTCTTGCCACCTCTTCTCAGTATCTTCTGCTTCTGTCAGGTCCCTACCATTTCTGGCCTTTATTGAGCCCATCTTTGCACAAAATGTTCCCTTGGTATCTCTAATTTTCTTGAAGAGACCTCTAGCCTTTCCCATTCTATTGTTTTCCTCTATTTCTTTGAACTGATCATTGAAGAAGGCTTTCTTATCTCTCCTTGCTATTCTTTGGAACTCTGCATTCAAATGGGTATATCTTTCTTTTTCTCCTTTGCTTTCACTACTCTTCATTTCACAAATATTTGTAAGGCCTCCTCAGACAGCCGTTTTGCTTTTTTGCACTTCTTTTTCTTGGGAATGGTCTTGATCATTGCCTCCTGTACAATGTCACGAACCTCCCTCCATAGTTCTTCAGGCACTCAATCTATCAGATCTAGCCCCTTAAATTTATTTCTCACTTCCACTGTATAATCATAAGGGATTTGACTTAGGTCATACCTGAATGGTCTAGTGGTTTTCTCTACTTTCTTCAATTTAAGTCTGAATTTGCCAATAAGGAGTTCATGATCTGAGCCACAGTCAGCTCCTGGTCTTGTTTTTGCTGACTTTATAGAGCTTCTCCATCTTTGGATACCGAGAATATAATCAATCTGATTGGTTTGCAATGCCAAAGAATGCTCAAACTACCACACGATTGCACTAATCTCACACACTAGTAAAGTAATGCTCAAAATTCTCCAAGCCAGGCTTCAGCAATACATGAATCATGAAATTCCAGATGTTCAAGCTGGTTTTAGAAAAGGCAGAGGAACCAGAGATCAAATTGTCAAGATCCTCTGGATCATCGAAAAAGCAAGAGAGTTCCCAGAAAAACATCCATTGCTGCTTTATTGACTATGACAAAGCCTTTGACTACGTGGATCACAATAAACTGTGGAAAATTCTGAAAGAGATGGGAATACCAGACCACCTGACCTGCCTCTTAAGAAACATGTATGTAGGTCAGGAAGCAACAGTTAGAACTGGACGTGAAACAACAGACTGGTTCCAAAGAGGTTCAAGGCTGTATATTGTCACCATACTTATTTAACTTTTATACAGAGTACATCATGAGAAACTCTGGGCTGGATGAAGCACAGCTGGAATCAAGATAGCTGGGAGAAATATCAATAACCTCAGATATGCAGATGACACCACCCTGATGGCAGAAAGTGAAGAAGAATTAAAGAGCCTCTTGATGAAAGTGAAAGAGGAGAGTGGAAAGGTTGGCATTAAGCTCAACATTCAGAAAACAAAGATCATGGCATCTGGTCCCATCACTTCATGGCAAATAGATGGGGAAACAGTAGAAACAGTGGCTGACTTTATTTTGGGGGGCTCCAAAATCACTGCAGATGGTGACTGCAGCCATGAAAATTAAGACATTTACTCTTTGGAAGAAAAGTTATAACCAACCTAGACAGCATATTAAAAAGCTGAGACATTACTTTGTCAACAAAGGTCCAGCTAGTTAAGGCTATGGTTTTTCCAGTAGTCACGTATAGATGTGAGAGTTAGACTATAAAGAAAGCTGAGTGCTGAAGAATTGAAGCTTTTGAACTGTGGTGTTGGAGAAGACTCCTGAGAGTCCCTTGGACTGCAGGGACATCCAACCAGTCCATCCTAAAGGAGATCAGTCCTGGGTGTTCATTGGAAGGACTGATGTTGAAGCTGAAACTCCAATACTTTGGCCACCTGATGCGAAGAGCTGACTCATTTTTAAACACCCTGATGCTGGGAAAGATTGAGGGCAGGAGGAGAAGGGGATGACAGAACATGAGATGGTTGGATGGTATCACTGACTCGATGGACATGGTTTTGTGTAAACTCCGGGAGTTGGTGATGGACAGTGAGTTCTGGCCTGATGCGGTTCATGGGGTTCCAAAGAGTCAGACACAAACGAGCGACTAAACTGAACTGAACTGATAAAATTAAACTGATTAAAGTGAAAGTGAAGTAGCTCAGTCATGTCTGACTCTTTGAGACCCTGTGGACTATAGCCTACCAGGCTCTTCCCTCCATGGGATTCTCCAGGCAAGAGTAATGGAGTGGGTTGCCATTGCCTTCTCCAGGGGATCTTCCCAACCCAGGGATTGAACCCGGGTCTCCCGCATTGCAGGCAAACGCTTTATCTTCTGAGCCACCAGAGAACCTAAAAGCGATTAAGGATTTAGAAAAAAAAAGAAAAAGGGTGGATGGCATGGACTTCCAAGTTTCCAGTTCAGTTGACCTAACTGAGCATCATTAGAATAAACTGGGAAGTCAGGAGGTACAAAATACTAAAATGGAAACTAAGTTTAAATGTAGATTTAAAGGGATCAAACTTAGCATATATGTGGAAATGTACAGAGAGCAGTTGGAAAACATGGGGCTAGTTCCCGTCAGAGAAGCCTGTTTGAAAATCTGACAGCTTCAGATTGAAAATCAGGTCTGAACATCACCTCTATAAATTCACTAACCAACAACAGATAGAAAAATTTGGCTTTATGATTCATAAAGAAATATTTTCTTCAAAATTTAATAATTTGGACATTTATAGAAGCAGAGTTGAGATTAAATTGAAATAGTACTTCCATAAACCATTCCAACCTGAATCTGTCCCACCTTAAATATAGTCCCATAACAATGGCTTCTATGCTCCATGACCACTACCAAGAATTACCATCTTGCCACAGTGGTGTTTATTTGGTATATTCAGATTATTTAGGATATCATTATTTATTAACAGGCTGACCTATATTTATTCTTGGCAGGTTATAAATACACACAGAAAGCTAAAAACTGCCTAGGCTTATGACTGAATATCAAAATTTTAAATTAAAAATTATTATAATCATCATCATTTTCATGTTACTGGTTGGTCTAGAAACAATCAGAAGAATCTTCAAAGTTGAGTGCTAAGGAAAATTAACATGCATCTGAAAGATATCTATACCTGAAAAGATATCTATATCTAAAAGATACTGTACCTCTTTATTGGATTATATTGGATGGTAGATCAACTGAGTTAATACTCCACTGAAAATACATAATTGTCATCGCTCTCATTAGCCCAAGGTATGTCCCTTAGAAAGCTGATATTTAAGAATGAGACATATCTTACTTTCTATATTTTTAAATAGTTAAATATTTAGATGGGATTTGGGGTACACTTTACATGAAGCCTTTTTAAACATGCCTTGTGTTTCAATCATAAAATGAATAATAAAAGTAGACCCTGTGAAGATATATTAGAGAACTGAATAAGTTCTATATACTCACAAATATCTACATAAATATCTACGAGGATATCTATTTAAATATTCTCAAAACCAAGTCCATATAAACTGTGGAAAATTCTGAAAGAGATGGGAATACCAGACCATCTGACCTGCCTCTTGAGAAACCTGTATGCAGGTCAGGAAGAAACAGTCAGAACTGGACATGGAACAACAGACTGGTTCCAAAGAGGAAAAGGAGTACACCAAGGCGGTATATTATCACCCTGCTTATTTAACTTATATGCAGAGTACATCATGAGAAACTCTGGGCTGGATGAAGCACAATCTGGAATCAAGATTGCTGGGAGAAATATCAATAACCTCTAATATGCAGATGACACCACCCTGATGGCAGAAAGTGAAGAAGAACTAAAGAGCCACTTGATGAAAGTGAAAGAGGAGAGTGAAAAAGTTGGCTTAAAGCTCAACATTCAGAAAACGAAGATCATGGCATCTGGTCCCATCACTTCGTGGGAAATAGATGGGGAAACAGTGGATACAGTGGCTGACTTTATTTTTGGGGGCTCCAAAATCACTGCAGATGGTGATTGCAGTCATGAAATTAAAAGATGCTTGCTCCTTGGAAGGAAAGTTATGACCAACCTAGACAGCATATTAAAAAGCTGAGACATTACTTTGCCTAGTCAAACTAGACATTACTCCGTCTAGTCAAGGCTATGGTTTTTCCAGTAGTCAGGTATGGATGTGAGAGTTGGACTATAAAGAAAGATGAGTGCCAAAGAATTGATGCTTTTGAACTGTGATGTTGGAGAAGACTCTTGAGAGTCCCTTGGACTGCAGGGACATCCAACCAGTCCATCCTAAAGGAGATCAGTCCTGGGTGTTCATTGGAAGAACTGATGTTGAAGCTGAAACTCCAACACTTTGGCCACCTGATGCGAAGAGCTGACTCATTTTTAAACACCCTGATGCTGGGAAAGATTGAGGGCAGGAGGAGAAGGGGACGACAGAGCATGAATGGTTGGATGGCATCACCGACTCAATGGACATGGGTTTGGGTAGACTCCGGGAGTTGGTGATGGACAGGGAGGCCTGGTGTGCTGTGGTTCATGGGCTCGCAAGGAGTCGGACACGACTGAGTGACTGAACTTAACTGAATTAGTCCACATATGCAGTGCTTCTAAATTAAAGATATATTTTTCCATTCAAAAAATGCTTTTTCACTTTTCATAAAAAAAATTATTCCACAGAACAGCTTTCAATTTATGGTTTCATTTTGTTCAAATTAAATCAAATTGTCTCAATATATAATAAATCTTAACCATAGACACTGTAGTATAAGCTTTATTGACAAGTCAACAAATCAAAAGCAATGTTTTGATTTCTCTATATTTCTTAGCAAAATTTACAGTGTTGCTAAAAAAAAGTTCTGCTGCCTACCTTCAGTAGAGTTTTGTGGACTTTTGCTGGCCAGGGAGGGGGAAGGGTAAAGTTAGCAAAAAAGGGAAAATAAATGCGGAAAAGCTCTTTGTATAAGCTCGTCAGAAAATTTTAGATTTTTCACATGGTAAAATTAACTTTTCTGTAATAATAAAATAATCTTACTGAATGCAGAGTCAAAAGTCTACCAAATTAACAATAGGATTCAGCAGTTGACCTTAAAGGTTATTTTCAAGTTAATGTCTTTTTAATAGGAGTTGAAACAAAAATGTTATCCACTTTAAAAGCTTAAAAAAAGATGTTAGCCAATAAAACGTTTTTATCAGGGAACACTATTTAGAAAATTAGAAGAATGTGTCTTGTTTTTAAGCTAAATGGATTAAAACTGGAAGAAATTAGTTTTCTGAAGAAGCAAGAACATTCGTTGCAAAGAATGCTTGTGTACTTGACATAAATTCTTATTTGCTAAATAGAAAATTGTATGTTTAATTTTTTAAATATTATATTAAAAATCTGAATGTATATCAATAATTAAATCTCCTGCATTTAGTAATTTGTCTTCCTCATAGCAAGAAAATAAGGCTTTGCAGGATTTTTTATTTAGCCTTGGCAATTAGGACTATATGGAAACAAATGACAAAGAGGCGATTTCACAAAGTTAGTATCTAATTTGATGCTTTTATTGACCTTTTCCCCATTCCCACTGAATCCTCAAGTTTCTATAAAAGCTTCAAGCAAATTTATTAGAAAAAAAATAAGTTTTTCTAGGTTTTTATCAAATCCTTTGTGTCTTTGAGAATATTGGAAAAAATGGGTTTTTTGTTTGTTTGGTTTTTTTGCCAGAAAGTTACTAAAGAAACATAGAGGAAAAAAGCTACCTAAAGGAATGAATTTCTCAACTCCTACTCAATTGTGAGTTCTACAAGATTAACCCACACAAATGTCTGGGGTCCCAAGCACTATGAGAAAAATACAAAACAGTTTCCAAAATGACCCTGAGTATATAATCAGGTATCTAACTATAAATGCTGTTTACATTGTATGTAGTAACAGATATGTGCTTATAACCTCTACTTTTTCATACATTACATATGCAAGGAATATAACAGAACTCAACAAATATTGAAGCAAATCCATTTTCACTCTAGCTTTTCTAACGGAAAAGGACAATAGCCTTATCTACCAGAAGCAAGGCAATGGCATCTTTCACACTGTATCGTAGTGTTAAACTGTGCCCTGCACCCACTTGAGTTCATGTCTGCAGCACCAAGGAAGACTAGAATCAATATTAAATTGCTAACTCTGAATATTAATAAATGGTTTCTGCAGTGAAATAAAGACTGATAAGCTTGAGTGTTAGTTTAAGTGAATAGCCTATTCTCTCTCTTTCCCTTTCTGCATTTGCTTTTGCCAAACTTCACTCAGGCTGGAAGTAATCATAATAATTGGAAACAGAAGAAGGAAATAGCTGATGCTGCTAGGCAAGATGAAATAAATCTGCAACTCAAGTAATACTAAATATAAGCTCCACATGAGCATACTATAACAACACACCTGAGATAAGACCATTATTTGGAGCCAAATCCCCAGGTTCATATTTCACAAGATACATTTTATAAATGTAATATTTATAAAGTATCTGGATGCCACTGAGTGTAAACAAATAGCAGGTTTATGTCAACTGTAGCAGTAGGACTAACAATTTCCTAAGGGGTAAGGAAGAAGTCAAATAAGAAATCTTTGATCCCTAAAAAACACTCATATAGAGGGATAATGCACTAAAGTTTCAAATTCACAAAATAAAATTTGTTCAAAAACTTCAGAAAGCATAAAATTACTTGTAAGGGAATTTTAAACTCTTTGTCATCTGTAGGATTGTTTTTCCCTGTCTTTTAACATGGTCCTATTATAGCATTTTTATAGTTGCCAACTGTGTATGTTATGTAATATTGAGACAGTTAAATAAGAAACACTATAACATTTCTAAGATGCTTATGATTTCAACATGAAAATTTGTGATTAATTTTGAAGTGTTTGAATCATTCTAAGATAGGAAGAAAGAAAAGAAATGAGTGTCATCTCTAGCACAAAGTCTGAGGCTTTGGAAAGGAAAATAGAACTAGAAAAGTGACACAACATTTGGGTATTATAACTGTCTGATACGCAGTTTTGAGTACCCATCTAGGGTATTGGATCATTCATTAATTATCTAGACTCTGTCCTGTTCTGTTTCAGTAATACAGTAAAGTTGATAACAGTATGAGATTATAAGTCAGGCTGCCATTTAGTACTGAGTGACCTTGGGCAAATAATGGAACTTTATGCTTCCGTCTCCTCAGTTTTAACTGAGATGATAAATATCACTTTCCCTCATGGAGTTAACGTAAGCCTTTAATGAATGTAATTAGATATGAAGTGGGACTATTGTATTTTTGTGGAATAGTGCTTCAGAGATGAGCGCAATGGGAAATAAGCCAAGTTATCAATCATACCTACAGTAAAACCAGCCTAAAGACCATCACTCCCAACAAACCAGATGAGATTATGTATTTGAAAAAAAAATCCACAAGAAAGATTTCCTGAAGGGAATATTAATGGACAATGATGTCTCATTTCCCCTTCCTTCTAGACTGTGCAGCGCATAAAAAAGTGATAGTTCATGAGGGCCACTCCCAGGCTACCTATTCATTTAATTCTTAAAACACTCACAGTTGCCCCACCTGCTACTCTCAAGCAAAATGTGAGAGAATTCTTGGAAGAACTTGAAAGATCAAAAGCCTGGAGATAGCATAAAGACAGGGATTTATGCCCACTTTTCATCAGAGAAGGGGCTTCCTTGGTGGCTCAGCAATTAAGAATCTGCCTGCCAATGCAGAGGACACAGGTTCAATCCCTGGATCAAGAAGATACCCTGGAGAAGGAAATGGCAACCCACTCCAATATTCTTGACTGGGAAATCCCATGGACAGAGGTGCCTGGTGAGCTATAGTTCATGGGACCACAAAAGAGTCAGACATAACTTAGCGACTAAACAACAACAACAATTGCCAGAGAAACCTGATGGTGGGAGCTTGAGTGAAGCTGTCCATGATACTGGAGCAAGAAGAGATGTGGCTAAATTTCCACAACATGATGAATCAAGAGTATATGAAGTTTTCCTCCTCCTATGACCTAATCTCAGAGGAGACTAGTAGAGGATAAATGAAGTGGAGTAAATAAAGAGAAGAAATGAACCATACTAACCTTTTTGAATTTTCATAGGCTTTACACTGTTGTGTTATTTTCTACTGTACAGCAAAGTCAATCAGCTATATGTTTACATATACCCTTTTTTAAATTTCCTTTTCATTTAGGTCACTACTGAGCATTGAATAGAGTTCCCTATGCTATACAGTTGATTCTCATTAATCATCTATTTTATACATAGTACCAACAGTGTATATATGTCAATCCCAATCTCCCAATTCATCCCTTATTATTGAGTTCAAGAGTTCCTGATCAAGACTGAGCTTAAACGATAGGAGAAACTTTCAAATGAACCCAAGAAAATTTGTATTTTGAACAGATTACATTTTTTTTAATACCTGAAAGAGAGACTATTCTGGATTTTGAAAGTAAAAACAATTAAGAGGTGAGGCACTAAGGGTTTTAGTAAAGCAGGGGTATGTGAGAGAAAAATAATTTTTTCTTGTTTGTACCCTTTGAGTCCAACCTGTTTAATACACTAGTCACATGAGAAAGTATATGTGGATGGAATGTACTAAGTGGTCAACATACTCTTTCTGTTTTTATTACTAAATATTTTTATTCATTTCCCCTAAGTAACTTCAGCAATGCTTACACTGCAAGGCTGTTACCTGTGAACTTTTAAGTTCAACATGAATAACTTCAGGAAATGTAACATAAATACTTAAACTCAAAAATAAAAAAATTAATTGATTTACCTATCAACCAAATACATCAAAATATCAAGTGGAAAAAAAGGAGAACATAATCTCAGTAAAAAAATATGTATTGCATTTTTCTTGACTGAGCTCTTATTTCTGATTACTCAATTTAAAAATATTTTTAAAGGGATGGGACACAAATACCATTTTATTACTAATTTACTATGAAACACTTAATCTACCACATCTACATTTTCCTTAGTCCTCAAACAGAGCAATTTTCTCTGCTAAAACAGCCTAAAACAATTCTCCTCCTAGATGAAAACCTCCCTCCTGGAGCAAAAGAACTAATTTAATTCTCCCAATAAAGAAAATTTCAGTGTAACTAACCTTCTAAGCTATCATCTGATACTGGAGGTCTGTGGCAATGTCATTATGCCTCAATCATTAGTAGCTAAGTTCTCTTGGATATTGATAGGCAACCTGGTTTTTGCAGGGCTTATATTATTTTGAATCAAATAAGCATAGGCTACATATGTTACATATGCTTAACTATTTAACACATAACTTTCAAATTAAACAGATTTCTTTCACAACAGTTTTAGTGTAAGGATGGAACTGAGACACAAGATAAATTTTGTGAGTTAATCACGGGCAAGAATGCATCTAAGAACAAAATAGGGCATATCTTGAGGGAAAAATAACTTTTAGCAAAATAAGTCTCATAATGGATGATGTAGGTAGTGATCATGTTGCCAAAATTCTACCACAACATAATATAAAGATGTGTCAGTTCAGTCACTCAGCAGTATCTGACTGTTTGCAACCCCATGTCGCAGCATGCCAGGCCTCCCTGTCCATCACCAACTCCTGGAGTTTACCCAAATGCATGTCCATTAAGTCAGTGATGGCATCTAACCATCTCATCCTCTGTCGTCTCTTTCTCCGCCTGCCTTCAATCTTTCCCAACATCAGGGTCTTTTCAAATGAGTCAGTTCTTCGCATCAGGTGGCCAAAGGATTGGAGTTTCAGCTTCAACATCAGTCCTTCCAATGAACACTCAGGACTGATCTCCTTTAGGATGGACTGGTTGGATGTCCTTGCAGTTCAAGGGACTCTCAAGAGTCTTCTCCAACACCACAGTTCAAAAGCATCAATTCTTCAGCACTCAGCTTTCTTTATAGTCCAACTCTCACATCCATACATGTGAGACATCTCACATGACTACTGGAAAAACCATAGCCTTGACTAGACTGACCTTTGTTGACAAAGTAATATCTCTGCTTTACCTGTTTGAATGCAGAGTTCCAAAGAATAGCAAGGAGAAATAAGAAAGCCTTCCTCAGTGATCAGTGCAAAGAAATAGAGGAAAACAACAGAATGGGAAAGACTTGAGATCTCTTCAAGAAAATTAGAGATACCAAGGGAACATTTTGTGCAAAGATGGGCTCAATAAAGGACAGAAATGGTATAGACCTAACAGAAGCAGAAGATATTAAGAAGAGGTGGCAAGGATACACAGAAGAACTGTACAAAAAAGATCTTCACAACCCATATAATCATGATGGTGTGATCAGTCACCTAGAGCCAGACATCCTAGAATGTGAAGTCAAGTGGGCCTCAGAAAGCATCACTATGAACAAAGCTAGTGGAGGTGATGGAATTCCAGTTGAGCTATTTCAAATCCCAAAAGATGATGTTCTGAAAGTGCTGCACTCAGTTTGCCAGCAAATTTGGAAAACTCAGCAGTGGCCACAGGACTGGAAAATGTCAGTTTTCATTCCAATCCCAAAGAAAGGCAATGACAAAGAATGCTCAAACTACCACACAATTGCACTCATCTCACACACTAGTAAAGTAATGCTCAAAATTCTCCAAGCCAGGCTTCAGCAATACACGAACCATAAACTTCCAGATGTTCAAGCTGGTTTTAGAAAAGGCAGAGGAATCAGAGATCAAATTGCCAACATCCACTGGATCATCGAAAAAGCAAGAAAGTTCCCCCAAAACATCTATTTCTGCTTTATTGACTATGCCAAAGCCTTTGACTGTGTGGATTCACAATAAACTGTGGAAAACTCTCCTAGAAACCCTCAATATCAATGATGCATTGCCTTTTTCTCTAGAAGAATCCTCCTACTCTCCTCACATGATCCCCTACTCAAGTATTCTCTTTTCCATGAATTGTTGTTCGGAATCTCAGGAGAGACCAAAAACCCTTCTCCCAGGTATAGGTCTTCTGAAATATTTATTGCATTCAAAATTCTTTTTACAGTAGTTGTTAAATAAAACTGAACATTAATATACAGTATGTATGATAACTATAATAATATCAAACACTACAGATGTGACATATACATATTACATATATATAATATTGAATCTATACTATACTCCAGGCCTTAGGCTAAACATCCTATAGGTATTACAACATTTATTCCTCATAACATTTGTGCAAAGTAAGTTTGTAATGTTACCTATTTTTACAAAGGATGGAACTGATATAGAGATGTAAAAATAATTTGTTCAATTCACAACTAGTATGAAGAATAAAGCTGTGAGTGGAATCCACACTTGTCTGTTTCCAAAGCTCTGTGCTCTTAACTATATACTACATTATGAAATTTCTAGCACAGGATCAAGAGTTACACACCTTACTATAATCATTGTCTAGCACAGTGCCTAGAACATAGCACAACATTAAAACATATACAGAGTTTATGCAACTATTTGAACTGTAATCAATGTTGCAGAATACTAAGGACTCCTATATTTCTGTATATTTACTCCATATTTCTTCATTTTATTCCATATTTCTTCTCCAAAATGTTTTTCCTTACCTTTTATTCTGATTACATAATGGATGCTATCTTTAAAAGATAAAAGAACCTTCTTAATGATTTTTAACTTAGGCCACATACACGTACCATAGGATGAACTACTTGAGGACATAGATGATATCTTAATGAAGTCATATTCATCTTTTTGTCACCAGTCTCTAGTTCAATGCCAGACAGAGAATAGGTTACCAATGAATGTTCTCTAAATAATGATTTACTTTTGCATTCCAGTCCCCTATAATGAAAAGAACATCTGTCTTGGGTGTTATAAGCTCTTGTACGTCTTCATAGATCCGTTCAACTTCATCTTCTTCAGCATTACTGGTTGGGGAATAGACTTGGATTATTTTGGTACTGAATGGTTTGTCTTGGAAATGAACAGAGATCATTCAATCATTTTGGAGATTGCACCCAAGTACTGCATTTTGGAATCTTTCATTGACTATGAGGGCTACTCAATGTCTTCTAAGGGATTCTTGCCCACAGTAGTAGATATAAGGTCATCTTCACCAATTCCAGTCTATTTTAGCTCACTGATTCCTAAAATGTCGATGTTCACTCTTGCCATCTCCTGTTTGACCACTTCCAATTTCCCTTGATTCATAGACCTAACATTCCAAGTTCCTATGCAATGTTGTTCTTTACAGCATTGTACTTTACTTCCATCACCAGTCACATCTGGCTGTTTTTGCTTTGGCTCCATCTCTTCATTCTTTCTGGATTTGTTTCTTCACTGTTCTCCAGTAGTATATTGGGCACCTACCAACCTAGAGAGTTCATCTTTCAGTGTCCTATCTTTTTGCCTTTTCATACTTTTCATGGGGTTCTCAAGGGAAGAATACTGAAGCGGTGTGCCATTCCCTTATTCAGTGGACCACATTTTCTGAGAACTTTCCACCATGATCCATCCATCATGGGTGGCCCTACACAGCATGTCTCATGGTTTCACTGAACTAGACAAGGCTGTAGTCCATGTGATCAGCAAAAACAAGACCGGGAGCTGACTATGGCTCAGATTATGAACTCCTTATTCCAAATACATACTTAAACTGAAGAAAGTAGGGAAAACCACTAGAACATTCAGACATGACCTAAATCAAATCCTTTATGATTATACAGTAGAAGTGACAAATAGATTCAAGGGATGAGATCTGAGAGCCAGAGTGTCTGAAGAATTATAGACAGAGGTTCGTGACATTGTACAGGAGGCAGTGATCAATACCATCCCCAATAAAAAGAAATGCAAAAAAAGCAAAATGGTTGTCTAAGGAGGCCTTAAAAATAGCTGAGAAAAGAAGAGAAGCTAAAGGCAAAAGAGAAAAGGAAAGATATACCCATCTGAATACAGAGTTAGAAAGAATAGCAAAGAGAGATAACAAAACCTTCCTCAGTGATCAATGCAAAGAAACAGAGGAAAATGATAGAATGCAAAAGACTAGAGATCTCTTCAAGAAAATTAGAGATACCAAGGGAACTTTTCGTTCAAAGATGGGCACAATAAAGGACAGAAATGGTATAGTCCTAACAAAAGCAGAAGATATTAAGAAGAGGTGGCAAGGATACACAGAATATCTATACAAAGAAAATCTTCATGACCCAGATAACCATGATGGTGTGATCACTCACCTAGAGCCAGACATCCTGGAATGCAGAGTCCACTGGGCCTTAGGAAGCATCACTATGAACAAAGCTAGTGGAGGTGATGGAATTCCAGTAGAGCTATTTCAAATCCTAAAAGATGATGCTGTGAAAGTGCTACACTCAATATGCCAGCACATTTGGAAAACTCAGCAGTGGCCACAGGACTGGAAAAGGTCAGTTTTCATTCCAATCCCAAACAAAGGCAATACCAAAGAATACTCAAATTACCATACAATTGCACTCATCTCACATGCTAGCAAAGTAATGTTTAAAATCCTCCAAGCCAGGCTTCAACATTACGTGAACCTTGAAATTCCAGATGTTCAAGCTGGATTTAGAGAAGGCAGAAGAATCTGAGATCAAATTGCCAAAAATCAAGAGAGTTCCAGAAAAACATCTATTTCTGCTTTACTGACTATGCCAAAGCCTTTGACTGTGTAGATCACAAGGGCTACCAAAGCACCTTACCTGCCTCCTGAGAAATCTGTATGCAGGTCAAGAAGCAACAGTTAGAACTAGACATGGAACAACAGACTGGTTCCAAGGAGGAAAAGCAGTATGTCAAGGCTGTATATTGTCACCCTGCTTATTTAACTTATATGCAGAGTACATCATGAGAAACGCTGGGCTGGATGAAGCATAAGCTGGAATCAAGATTGCCAGGAGAAATATCAATAACCTCAGGTATGGAGATGACACCACGCTTATGGCAGAAAGCAAAGAGGAA
The DNA here is from genome assembly GCF_016772045.2 of Ovis aries. NCBI lineage: Eukaryota > Metazoa > Chordata > Mammalia > Artiodactyla > Bovidae > Ovis > Ovis aries. The sequence continues at coordinate 43,293,012 of NC_056057.1, read as the reverse complement.
CTAAAGAGCCTCTTGATGAAAGTGAAAGAAGAGAGTGAAAAAGTTGGCTTAAAGCTCAGCATTCAGAAAACGAAGATCATGGCATCTGGTCCCATCACTTCACGGCAAATCGATTGGGAAACAATGGAAACAGTGACAGACTTTATTTTGCGGGGCTCCAAAATCACTGCAGATGGTGACTGTAGCAATGAAAATTAAAAGATACTTGCTCCTTGGAATAAAAGTTATGACTAACCTAGACAGCATATTAAAAAGCTGAGACATTACTTTGTCAACAAAGGTCCATCTAGTCAAGGCTATGATTTTTCCAGTAGTCATGTATGGATTGAGAGGTGGACTATAAAGAAAGCTGAGCGCCAAAGAATTGATGCTTTTGAACTGTGATGTTGGAGAAGACTCTTGAGAGTCCCTTGGACTGCAAGGACATCCAACCAGTTCATCCTAAAGAAGATCAGTCCTGGGTGTTCACTGGAAGGACTGATGTTGAAGTTGAAACTCCAATACTTTGTCCACCTGACGGGAAGGACTGACTCATTCGAAAAGACTGTGATGCTGGGAAAGATTGAAGGCAGGAAGAGAAGGGGATGACAGAGGATGAGGTGGTTGGATGGTATCACTGACTGGATGGACATGAGTTTGAGTAAGCTCTGGGAGTTGGGGATGGACAGGGAAGCCTGGCATGCTGCAGTCCGTGGGGAGGTAAAGAGTCGGACATGACTGAATGACTAGACTGAACTGAAATAATAACTAGATGAATTCTAGCTCTAGAAAAATGGTGTTGGAACATTTCTGATGAGTCAGTTTACAATTATACACTCCTGGATTGGTGGCATAGACATTTGTAAACATTATATAATTCAAAAAATATTTCTAGTTGTTTCTGGCAGGCATTGGTGGGTATATTTTTGTAGTTGATTTATTTTCTTGATTATGTTCTATTTTGGATATTGTTAAAATAACTCTTTGTTCCACATAATGTACTTCTGAATATTTATAGTTTTCTGTAATTTAAAACAGAGGTCCAACCAGATAAAACTTAGTGAGATAATGGAGACACACCTAGAATTTGAGTGAATTTGTGTAACAAGAATATACATCTTGGTTTATTCTCCAAATAGATTTCTGTTTCTGAAAGATATTCAGTAATGCTTCCCAAAACAATAAAATGGCAATAAAATAGCTATTTGTATACCATTTTTCAGTTATATCTGTCAAAAGACTTTGGTCTCAAAATAACAGAAAACCCAATCCAAATGGTTCAACATATCTTATGTACTGTTAGCTCAATAACAAAAAGTCTTAAGAAAAGACTAGTTCTGGGCTCATTATTTTAGCAGATTATCACTCAGTTCAGATTGTCACTCAGTTCAGCCATTCTCCACCGCTGGTCTTCTCCTCAAGATCACAAGATGGCTCCAGTGGCTCCAGGTATCACCTCCATATATAGCAACTTTCATAGAAAAATGAATATATTTGTCCTGGATCTTATTTCTGAGAAACTAAAAAGCTTGTCAGAAAGTCCACAAAGGGATTAACTTTACTTTTCATTACTTAGAACTGAGTTATAAGCCATTTCCTAAAGCAGTCACTGGCAAAGAGATGGAATTACCATGCTTGATTTAGACTACTTTAAATTCATCCCCTTGGGATAAGGCTGACATAATACAAAGCACGTGGCACAGCATCACATCATTGTGTAGTTCAGTTCAGTTCAGTTCAGTTCATTCGCTCAGTTGAGTCCGATTCTTTGCGACCCCATGAATTACAGCACGCCAGGCCTCCCTGTCCATCACCATCTCCCGGAGTTCACTAAGACTCATGTCCATCGAGTCAGTGATGTCATCCAGCCATCTCATCCTCTGTCGTCCCCTTCTCCTCCTGCCCTCAATCCCTCCCAGCATCAGAGTCTTTTCCAATGAGTCAATTCTTCGCATGAGGTGGCCAAAGTACTGGAGTTTCAGCTTTAGCATTCCTTCCCAAGAAATCCCAGGGCTGATCTCCTTCAGAATGGACTGATTGGATCTCCTTGCAGTCCAAGGAACTCTCAAGAGTCTTCTCCAACACCACAGTTCAAAAGCATCAGTTCTTCATTGCTCAGCCTTCTTCACAGTGCAACTCTCACAGAGAGTTTAATAAAACTGGCATTCTGTTCAGTAAGGAATGAGGGGATGGGGAAAGAAGAAATGCATCCCAGATAGACAATCAACAATGTCTCTAATACCTTTGTGACTTTCTAAAGTCTATCTGAAAACATACTCAACAGAAGCAAAACCACTCAATGCTGAAGTGAATTTCCCCAAAGATAAAGGGTCTTATGATGCTCTTAATGGGCTTCCCTGGTGGGTCAGAGGTTAAAGCATCTGCCTGCAATGTGAGAGACCTGGGTTCGTTTCCTGGGTCGGGAAGATCCCCTGGAGAAGGAAATGGCAACCCACTCCAGTATTCTTGCCTGGAGAATCCCGTGGACAGAGGAGCCTGGTGGGCTATAGTCCATGGGGTCTTAATACTAGACAATGAAGAATTTCCAATTAATTTTGATATAAGAATATAAAAGGATTTTTTTTTTTGATTCACAGTAGTATGTTAGCACACTTCTTGGGCTATCAAAGTGAAAGTGAAGTCGCTCAGTCATGTCCGACTCTTTGTGACCCCATGGACTGTAGCCTACCAGGCTCCTCCCTCCATGGGATTCTCCAGGCAAGACTACTGGAGTGGGTTGCCATTTCCTTCTCCAGGGGATCTTCCCGACCCAGGGATTGTCCTGGGCTATCAAAGACATCATAAATTTTAAACAGTTTTTAGTAAAGCTTATGGTATACGTATACTTCACAAATTCATATATATCCACTCCAAAGTAAATTAATTTGACATAAGGAAACTAGATACAAATTAAAACCTCAATGTAATTCAAAATATCATATTCTCCATTTCATGACAAAATCCTTTAGGACTCAATTAAGCTTGGTTTTTCTTGACATTTTCAAATTCTCCATAAAGCAACATTAGTACCTATATTTTAACTAGATAAGTTAAGAATCATTTAACTTATTTTTAAATGATTAATTCTTTAGAATTATAATGTATCAAATACTCATTGGACTTCCATTGTGGCTCAGTTGGTAAACAATCTGCCTGAAATGTGGGAGACCTGAGTTTGATCCCTGGTTGGGAAGATCCCCTAAAGAAGGGAAAGGCTACCCACTTCAGTATTCTGGCCTGGAGAACTCCATGGACTGTATAGTTCATGGGGTCACAAAGAGTCAGACATGATTAAGCAACTTTCACATATACTCAGAGCATGTTGGATTCAGTCCTCTCATTTTATTCTGAGACAGCTAAACCAGTGCAATTTAAATTTCTCTGTAAATATGTTATCAAGTTCATGAATAAGCATGCTCCTTATCTCTGTCCCTTCTTTACATTATATCACATTAACATTAGGACATTATCTTAGGCATCCTAGTCCACCAGCCACTTAGTGACATAAATAAAAATGACTAAAATCCAAACTGCTAAACTATTATCATTTCTTAACAACCAATATATATGCAATACAGAAATCATCTGGGTACTCAATGTCATTATGTCTTTTAGGTCTCTCATTATCATAGTTAATAAGGGTTTACAAATACCAATCATAGTTGAAAATTTATGAGTGCCTGTGCAAGCTTTTCAGCTAGATTTGTCACACATGGAATATTTTTATGTAACTCTTTCACTAAAACCAGACTGTCCTCTTACATGTATAAATGCTGTTCCAGGACTATCAATTTAAAAACTGGGACTGACAGACTTCCCCAGCAGTCTAGTGGTTGAGACTCTTCACTTCCACTGTAATGGGTTTGATTCCTGGTCAGGGAACTAGGATACCACACACTGCATGGCGTGGGCAAAAAATAACTTTAAAAAGTGGCATTGAACTTTACTGTTTCAAAAATGTGTGTGTGTGTGTGCATTCATACACACATGTGGGTGCATTTCATGTACGCAAAGAAGCAGAACAGACAAATTTGCTATTCACTAGAGTGACTCTCCCACAATGAACTGAAGAAAAGGAAAGCAAAGGTACTTCCAACCAAAGAGGAAAATGAGATGATGTTAGAGATAATGTTTCAGAAGAACTACTAAGAGGGAAGATTTTAGATGGGTAAGAGCATCTTTGATAACATTCCTGCTCTTCCAGAGAGGAACTGACTTCTTTCTATCTACTTAGACCTCAGTCCTAATAAAATGGTCATCCACTAAGTACATGAGTTGTCAAGAGGAAAGATTACAGTTACTCATGATCCGAGTGCTTTTGGAAATAAGCCACAATTTTTGTGACCCTTTAAGTCTTGTTACTTATTTAATAGAGTAAATTTGACATGTAAGGTCCTGTAAATCTGAGGTGTACAGCACATGTTACTTTGATATATTTATATGTTTGTAATATGTTACCAATGTAATGATATTTATCACATTATATAATAAAAGATTATATATAACATTTTGAAACACAATGTAATGTGAAAATAGAAAAATAAAATACATACTCTTTTTTTCTCATTTTCTCTTCTTTTATTTTTCTTTTTTCTTCTCTTACACTGTCCCTCCCCTTGTTGAATTTTTTTTCTTTTCTTTTTTTAAATTTATTTTTATTTTATTTTACTTTACAATACTGTATTGCTTTTGCCCTATATCAACATGAATCTGCCATGAGTGTACACGTGTTCCCAATCCTGAATCCCCCTCCTACCTCCCTCCCCATATCATATAAGAAACGAATCGCCAGTCTAGGTTCGATGCATGATACAAAATATACACTCTTTATTAAACAAATTTGCTTCTTCCTATTTCATTTCACAGGAACTTAATAAAACCCATGGCTGATTCTACTTGTTTTACTTAGTATGAACAGAATGCTAGATTTCTAATTTATATTCACTTAAAACTTTGATATAGTTCCATGTATTTTGGCATCTAGTATCACTGCTAAAAGTCTAGAAAGCTTATTATCTTAGTGATTAAAAAAAACAAATGATGCTTGAAACATCTGATCCAATTCTGAGAATATAAAGAAATACTATACTGTAAAAAAAAAAGGAATTAACATGTGATACAGTATTATTAACTAAAGTACAGATTTTGTTCAAATTTCACAAAATTTTATGCTAGTGTCTATTATTTGTTTTCATACCCTATTTTCAAGATTCCACACTGTTATTTAGTTGCATTGAGCAGCTTCAGCTGCATGCAACAAATTCTGTTAAATTCTCTTTTCATTTTTATTGTCACAGATATTTTCTAATTTTCCTTGTTATGGCTTCTTAGATATTGCCACCATTCAAAAGTGGATATTTAATTTCCAAATGCATGGGATTTGTAAAGTATCCTCGATATTAATTTCTCATTCTGATATAATTTCTCATTTAAATACTTTCTTCTCTGCTTCCCATCCATGCTTTTTTTAGCCTTCTAACTTTATTGAGGCTTTCAATGGCTAGTCAAAGGTTTCTCTTGATAAATGTCACATTGCACTTGAAAATATGTAGATTATTTTCAAATGTCTTTTGATATAGATTTCTTCCACAGTGATAAAAGAACAAACTGTATGGTTGCAATACCTTTAGACCATGAAATTTTTGCACCTTGTTTTATGTCCCTGAATATGTTCCAATGTCTCCAAGTTTACAGTCTATGGGAACATGAATAGAATTTGTATCTCACTGTTGTGTGAAAATTGTATAAATCTTAATTATGTTGTATTGGTTCATGATTTTTAGTTCTACTATACCCTTCTACTTTTCCATATATTCATTCTATTAAGTTTTGAGAGGTTGATATTGAAATTCCAAACTAAATATCTTAATTTATCTACTTAAAAAATAATATTAATATATAGCAGAACTATGAGATTTCCCTGGTGGCACAGCAGTAAAGAATTTGCCTAAAAATCAGGAGTCATAGGAGATGCTGGTTCGATCCCTGGGTTAGAAAGATCCCCTGGAGGCGGCCATGGCAACCTACTCTAGTATTCTTGCCTGGAGAGTCCCATGAACAGAGGAGCATGGTTGACTACAGTCCATGTGACTATAGGTCACAAAATGTCAGACCTGACTAAAGAGACTTGGCATACATACACGCATAGAGGAACTATATGTAACTTTCCAATTTCCAAGTCTCCTGTAAGTAAATGTATTATTATACTTTCATAATTTGAAAAAGAAAAAAGAAAAAGAAAAAAGTAAAACCCATGGCTATTTATAGAAAAATCTCTGATTTCATATGTACAAGTTTCACTAAACTCAGCTAAAAGGTTCAAAAAATTATTCCATAAATTTTATCATCAGAGAAATCAATATCTTCAAAATATCTTTTACTTCACACTATAAAGGTTTACTCTTTCTTCTGTCGCATATCCATTTGCAGCCATTATTGAATACATGACGACTGCCATGATTTTAAAAGTGAAAAAAATGTTTAAGTAAACCAACATAACTGAAAATAACACAAAGACTGACATGGATTCATGTAACAATTACAGGGAAAAATGTTTTGTAAGGTAAAACAAGCCATAAAATTATGTTAAGTATTGAACAAAATCTAATCACTCACTTAAAATATGCATTCATCATCCTCCTTTATCCTTGAAAATAGATGCACTGGATGTATCTGAGTTAATATTCAATCAGTTGTCCAAAAAAGGAAATTATTTTCCTGTTACTTCTAGACAATCCAAAGCAGACAATACTGTTTATTAACTTTAAAACAAATTTCTAAAGCTTAAATTAAAATTTTTGATTAATATATTTTAAAATTAATTAAAAATTAATTTCCAGATAGGGTCTTTTTAAATCGAATTTGTAACATATCAATGAAATGTAATAACAGAAGCAATTATCAACTTCCTATAAGAATATGACCATTTTAGGGATATGATCGGCTTAAAACCTATGTAAAGCCTATGTAAAATCAGTAATTATGAAACTATTACTAACTTACCTATACAACAGAGATTATATTAAAGAAATATTGTATCTGTCCTTCCTGTAAACAAAAGAGAGGGAGCTGGGACTGGAATGGGATAATCAACCATAATACTAAGAAAGTTGTAAGGCCCTATTCCGTGCTTTTCATAATAATCAGACTATACTTTAGAAATACTTTTAAAAATTAATATTGGACACTGGACCAGCAAGGTAAATGTTCCTATTGAATTCTAAGATGGGATTAAGTCAGCTTAAATGCTAAAATCACTGGGGGAGGCTGATGGTAGATACACTATTGGTTGCTTCATCTTGAAATTGTTAATATAAAGAATCATTCGTATTGAGCTGCTGACATGCTCACAAATGCAAAGTAAACTTTTAGCTGACTTTGATGTATTTTTCTTTATTTTACATGGTTGACTATGAACACATAGGAATTAATTCTGTTTTTTTATTGCTCTTCTTTATGAGGTTGTGATTTCTAGCTAAGAAATAAAAGTTCTGCCTTAAAACATGATATGTGTATTTAACTCTAGTCACATGTAAGAAGTATAAAATAAATTCCTAAGCTTAAATTAGTGAATTCTAATAGGATTTCTATGCTTGTCAAGCCTAGAGTAAATGATTCAATAAGATATGGGGACAAAGGGAATAAATTATTGAGTAAAAATAAACTATGGCTAGAGTATAAAATAAATATAAAACAGATCTTTACACATAAAGGTGGCATCAGTGAGAGTTATTTTTAAAAGGTGAAAATATGTTCCATTCCATTTAATGGCAGTACTCTTCACATTAATGATTTTCAAAGAAGATTGATTTCACTCTATGGAAAAACTTTAAGACTACAACTTGCAAATTACTCATACTACTAATTAGTCAATCATTTTCTATTTCTCAGTTAGGCTTCAATTAAGTGTAAAATCCTTTGAAAATTAAAAACATTTCATGTCACTAGCTCAAAATGACCAACATGTTTGGAAACACATTTACGAACACTTACATAATGCTTATTATCTGCCAGACACTACATCATTTAAATACATAACTTATTTAATATTCTCAAGATACTATTACTACCCTGGGCTAGATAACTTGTTTATATAGCCAATACCAAGTGGCATACTCGGGATTCAAACCCAGACAATCTACTTGGGAGACTACATTTAAAGCCTACTCTATCACAATTCTTCAGAGAAATGCTTCATCCAGGGACTGCTATGCATTTGAAAGCCATTGTTTAAACTACAGCAGTCAGGGTTGTTCAATGTGAAAACTTTTTGCTCACTATGAGAGTGAATGTGTGAATTTCACGCAGCTAAAAAGGAAAGTGAGCATAAGAAATATGGGAAAAGACTGCACCATATAAATGTTCTAGAAATGTGCTTAGTGCTTAGTCGCTTTGCACAGTTGTGTCTGACTCTCTGCGGCCCTATGGACTGTAGCCCTCCAGGCTCTTCTGTCTATGGAATTTTCCAGGCAAGAATACTGGAGTGGGTTGCCATGCCCTCCTCCAGGGGATCTTCCCTACCCAGGGATTGAAGGGAGTCACTGAGTCTCTCTTGTCTCCTGCATTAGCAGGTGGATTCTTACCACTAGCACCACCTGGGAAGCCCTTAAGAGTAGAAAAGGTGGCACTTAAATACATTAGCTGTGGTTTCACCCCAAAAGTAATCAAACATGACAAAAAAGCACACAGTCATATTTATCATTCAACATCATACTATCTAAATTTTGTACATTAAAAAATATAATGAGAACTATAGTAGTATCCCCCATAAATTATGCCCAAAGATAACTCATTCACCTTGTCCTAAAATTTAAAGATAACTTATCCTAAAATAATTAACTGATCAAATTGCTTAAACAATTCAATAAATTCACATGCTTAGTTTTCTATGGAGGAAAATGAATCTTGGAGAAAATTTGACATAATTTGTTTTCAGCTTTTCAAATAAAGGAAGCACAGAGGTTTAACTCTATGATACTAGCTTGAAGTCAGTCAAAAAGAAGCATGGCTCTTAATAATTGTGGATCTACTTTCCTTTGAAGGTGTCTCTGAACAGAGCAATAAGAGAGAGAGCAATGTATGTCTTCTCTAGAACTGAATTTCAAAGGCTTTATTTGGCCCTTCTTCTACATAGGAAAATTTAGAAAACTTTTTGCCTTTTATTTTCCACTGTGAGATCCTAAAGGGGAAAATAAATTCAGGCTATGCAGGTCCCCATGTGGTTTTACATGCAGCAGCAAGGAATGTAGGACACAAAGGTCTATATAATTGCCTGCAGTGAACATTAGTGCAAATTTTAAAAGAAAAAAAGAAAAACCTTTAGTATTTCAGTACAGATCTTAAAATCATTCAAGAAACTTCCTTCAACTGCATCCATTACATTAATGAGATCACAGAAGAGAACTAGTTTAGAATTAAATATTTTAATGATAAAAATGTATTATAATCTAAAAAGCCATAGTTTATAAAAAATTATAGGATATGAAAATAAATGGTATTTTCATATATGACTCATCACTGTGTGAATTAAAAGCAGTTTAAATTTAAAAAGGAATCTCTTGAATTAAATGGTTTCCAAAAATGGCTTTAAAAACATTTAAATTTTTGTAGAAAAATTACATCTATTTGTTTAGTGTTTCTAAAAATTCTGGTAGTTTACCTTCTTTTAAAATTATGATTATTTAATCTTAAAACAACTGTAAAGGAAAATTGGCCAAACATGTAAATAAAAATTGATTAAACAATGCAATTTTATATGGTGCACTTTTTAATAAACACTCTTGTTATGCAAATTTCTCCTTTTCTTTGCAAAATCTGCCTTAGTTTGCCTGATTATGTACGTAGTTTCTGTATAATACACAGTGTTGAATATTTAAAAATCAGCTATCTATTAGTATTTTAAATAACAACTGCTAAACAAACCATGTTTAAGTTTTTTCAATTATGTTAGTTTATTGGATCTCTAGAAATAAAACTACAGAGCCAAGAATTTCTATGTATTTTTCCAGCACGTGAAATCGGTAATGAAACGCAAGACACACAGACACTATATCTAAGGTTCTGAAATTTTCACTTTTCTCACAATGATAAAGTAAACCGATCTATTATTTGACAAGGGAAAAGAAAGATTTCGACGGTGGGAATAGCATATGAATCACCACACATGGAAGAATATAAAAGCGGATTATATTTTCCACAAAAGCTAAAAGAAGCAATTATTTTTGTTTCTTGGTCAATAGAGATTCAGAAGGTGAATCAGGTTCCTGTGGGAGCTCTGTGAATATCATTATAAGCATCAATCATCAATGACCCAGTGAAATCCAGAACTAAAAGAATGAAAAGAAATTTTCCCTAAATATATCACATTCAGTCATGCCTGACTCTTTGCTACCCCATGGACTGTATAGTCCATGGAATTCTCCAGGCCAGAATACTGGAGTGGGTAGCCTTTTCCTTCTCCAGGAGATTATCCCCACTCAGGGATCAAACCCAGGTCTCCTGCATTGCAGGTGGATTCTTTACCAGCTGAGCCACCAGGGAAGCTCAAGGATACTGGAGTGGGTAGCCTATCCCTTCTCCAGTGGATCTTCCCCACCCAGGAAATGAATGGGGTCTCCTGCATTGCAGGTGGGTTCTTTACCAATTGAACTACCAGAGAACCCCAAATATATCACATTATATGTCTATACTCCATGAGTTCTAAAAACTATAATCTTCTAAATAAAACCTAACATAGAAGTCGAATATCTGAGACTGTCTTGGATCAATTCATGGAAGGATTTACATGAGATCTAGTCCAGGTACCCATCTTACATAGGAATCCATGGTATGTGGTCACTGGCCTCTATAAACACTCACAATTATGGGAGCTAATGAGTTCACAGTATAGTTAACAGATTTTTTTAAAGCTCTGTTAAAATCATCTTAATAAAAGTAAAATGCTTCATCCTTTAAAAATTTCCACAGATTTGTCTTATTTTTGCCCTATACATAATCATAGGATAGTATTTAATGATAGCTTTCATGCCTTCACTTTTCCAAGTTAAAGTCTTTCCACTGGATTTTATAGAATAGATTGACAATACCCCCAAAATCTCCCTTTCTTTCTTTTCTAGCTGCTAGAGCAACAGCCTGTGAAGGTTCATCTCAAAATAGTGTGCTCAGAATGAGTACATTAAAATGTGGTCATAATTACAAACTACAGTGGGATAAACACTTCCCTCATTAGGCTACAATCATTAGTCCAATTTATTAATAACAATATCTTAAAGTTGGCAGCCATTTTCCACTACAAATACCAACCTTGTTGTCAATAAAACCATGGTCATTAATTGTGACATAGACTTCTGGATTCAAAACCAGAACTTCACATTTATATCTATTACTATAAAATAGTATCATGACATCAAATACGCTAACATTAATGCCTATATTCGAGCCTCTGGTATGTCATCTTGGAAAACAGTAAGATATTCTATTTGCCTTCCTACCAAACACATTCTTCAGGTTCATACCGTATTTAACTCTGTGGCCTGACAAAGAAGTCAATGTTCACATTAGCCTATCTCAAGTCATCAGTCACTAACACTCAAGAATCCCCAATTAAAACTTTTTTGTATGGCAGTTTACATTTAAGAAATTTTGCCTGAGGTTTCATTTTTCACTGACTTACTTTTAAAACTGGTTTATAGACAAGAATATCTCCCTAAGAGATATTGTCATGCAGGCAATGACATGCTCAATTCCATCTTTGAATCCGAACAATGTGTCACCAACAACAAATCTTTCGATTTGTGACGCATATACATACATGTCACACAGAATTATGAATATGAGCTACAAAACTTATGATGTGGAAAATGAAGATACACTATTTTATTCCAGCTAAAGTTGTCCTCTTTCCAAGAAACTTTTATCTCTCTTCTCTACTTCAGGACCAGCATTTTCCTATAGGCAAAGACAGTTGCGAGAACTCTGCAGGATCCCATCACAGCCTTCAGCGGAGGCTCATCTAAACCAGGTTGGAGCTGACCGGATCCTCAGTCGAAACCAGAAGGCTTTTTCATCCAGTTCCTCCTTAGAAACACGCCTCCCGCCCCTGCCCCTGCCCAAATCCGAAGCCAGAGGGGAGTCCGACCATAGAGAACTTCCACTCATGAAGACAACCCCATAGTAAAGAACATTCCGGTAACCACGTCTCTCCTCCGACCTCCAACTCTAGAACCCGCAGCTAGCGCCGCGCCTTCCTCGCGAGCCGCCTCCCGCGGGCCGGCTCGGGGTGAGCTCCCGAGTTAGTCAGTGCGCACGTGACGCGCGGTGCCCACATGACACGACCGTGGGCGGGGGAGGGGGACAGAGGAGCGAGGCAGGGAAAAAGTTAAGGCAGACCCGTCAACGCGCCCGAAGCAACCTGCCCCTTCCCTTCTTTGTCAATTAGTGGCTCAGGGATCCCCAAGGTGTCTTCAGTACAGCTACCGAAACGGAGGGCGCCGGTCTCCGTTTGCCCCGTCACCCCCTACTCCTACCGGCCCTGCTGGTGATGCCGCTGCACCCTCGAGTTGTTCCTTCCTCTCTCTCCTGCCCTCCTTTTTCGTTTCTGCCTTCTTTCCTTCCCTAAAAGCTCTTCATCCATTGCGGGCCATGCGGCTGACGCACATTCAATTGCCCTGGGAGCTCGCCGGCACCGCCGAGGTCAGACAAGGCCGAACACCTACCAAACGGGAGGTGGTAACTGCGCAAACAAAGTTGCACGCTGCACCGCAACCGCCCCTCCCTCCCACTGAGCCCCCCATTCTGAGCCCCGGCAAAGCTCACTTGCTCTGCCGGTTCTCGATCGACCTCACCCCACTGTCGCGCAACACACCCCCTTCCACACGCGAGCCCACCCTTCCATGATGCCCCGGCGTCTGGAGCGGTCCAGCCTCCTGGTAAAGCACCGAGCCAGCCGCTGCGCTTACCTTGCTTGACACACTTGAGCCGGAGGGGGTCCTTGCAGTGTTTGATCACGGCCAGCACGTCCCTGATGGTGAGCCCCGCCACGGGGGTCTCGTTCACTTCCAACAGCAGTTCCTCAGACACCAACTTGCTTCCGCTCTCATAGGCCACCTTGCCCGGCTTCACCTCTCCCAGGTAGGGGAACTGTCCATTCTCGGCGCCCCCCTTCAGTTCAAAACCCAGCTGACCCTCCGGGTTCCTGCCAATGACACTCTCATGGACTTTGCTCGTCCAGTGGCTTTTCTTTTTCAAGCTTTTGGACATGGCAGTGGGGTGAGTCGCCTCAGCTCCTGAGGGATTCCTTTGGGGTAGGGGAGTTGGTGCTGAGAGAATGAGGCTGGAGGAGCCAGGGGGCCAAGAGGTGAGGAGAGCAGACTTTGCCTTCCTCCCCTCTCTGTTCGGTGCTTTCCCTCTTCTTTGGATGGAGTGTGGTCGAGGAAGGGGGAGGATGACAGGGACGGCTGGGCAGAGGTAGGAGAGCTTGGGTGAGGTTGTGCTGTCCCTTGAATGACACTCAAGGCTGTGGCCCCGCAGCAGAGGAGAGCTGTGGTGGTGGCGGCGGCGGCGGCGGCAGCGGCAGCCTGAGCGAGCAGTAGCCGAGCTGGTGAGCGGGTGGAGTGGGGGTGGGGAAGGAGAGTAGGGATGCCGGGGGCCACTCCTGCGTGGTGCGAGTGGGAGCGCGCGCGCGCCTGAGTGTGTGTTGTTAGCTGATATCCATGGTAGCTGCAGTGGCAGTGGCAGGGTCCGCGCGCGCTCGCGCCCTCGCGCGCGCGGCCGACTTGTACTGTACTGGCAGCAGGGGAGGAGGCTTAGCGCCGCTGAGGAGGGAGCGGACTAGAGCGGGGAGGAGGGGCGCGCGCGCGCCGGGTGGGGAGCCGCTTACTGCTGTCTCCGCTCACCCCCCCACCCCCCTCCGCAGCTTGACCCGGTAGTGAAGGCTGAGAGAGAGGCAGGCTGGGTCCGCCTGGCAGCCTACGAGAGGAGGCGGGAGCGGGAAAGGAGGGGAGCCGAGGCCCGGCGTGGGGAGGCCGGCAGGAAGGGCTGCGAGCCCAGCGCGGACCTTTCTTCAGCCTCCCGGCGGCCGAACGCAGCGCTAGGCTGCTGCGCTGTGAGGATGCCCTGACTCAGTGCCGGACGCTGTGGCTGGTGGCGCCGCGAGCCTCCGGGCGTCCGATCCCGGCATGAGAAAGGGCAGAGCTGTGGGACCCGCCCGGCGTGCCCTCGCCCAGGAGGAGGCCTGGGCGCTGCGGGCCAGGTGGAGGCGTCGGAGTTCACTAATTAGACAGGCTTCGTCTCCCACGTTTCAGTCAGACCCGTCTCAAAGTTCTCAGAATTCCTCTCAGAGGAGAGTAAAGTTAGAACTGCAGGCTGGTTTTCCTGTCAGCGCCCGTACCTCGGGTGCAGAAGGGAACTTAGCGGAGGGTTGTCTGGTGAAAGGCATTCCAGGCACCGCGGGGCAGGGGCTTCACTTTTCCAAGTTGGAAGAAGCGGGAAGCAGTGGGGTGGGGGCAGCCGCGGTGAGCAGCCTCCTCAGAGAACTGGGCAGTTTCACGCGGGATCTGCGGCGAGACCGCGGGGCACGCCCTCGTCGCGCGCGCCCTCACAGCCGGGCTGGGAAGAGGGGAAACCCTAAGCTGCCCTGAGGAGACCACCTCCTGCTACACTAAAGGAGAAGGTTCGGAGGGCGACCAGAGCGACAGAACCGGGGCTGAAACTCAGCTCGCTGGTCCGCCACCAGGCTTCTTTACCTTCAGCAAGTTTGCAGCCGGGAGGTGAGGTGACGTCCGGGGCGCCAGGATGCAGGAGGGCCGCTGATTTTTACTCAAAGGCTAATTTTGTGTGAGATGTTAGGAGTGATTTTTAAAATTCCTGTAACTGATAAATGAGTTCCATTTGCTTTACTTTCAAATGATACTTAAAAAAAAAAAAGTTGCACACCCACTCGTCTCTTTAAAGCAAAGCATGAAAAGCATTGAGCGGGTAGGATTCTAGCTGTCTGAGAAGACAGTGTGGGAGGCAAGCGGAACAGTTAAAAATGCTTAGTCGACCCAAACAGAAAGACCAGGTTTGAATTCAGGCTCTGCTACTTAGCAAGAGTGTGATCTTGAGTAAATTGTTGACCTTTCCGTGCCTTAGTTTCCTTATTTGTTAAATAGGATTGACAGTATTAATGTGACAGAACTGTGATAAAGATGAAGCCAGGCAATGTATGCAAAGTGTTTGCCTGACATAAATGAGTAGGCACTCAAAATGATAATTTCCTCCTTTTTGCTTCTCTAGTGTAACTCATTGTTTGGGGATATGGGGGATCAAAAGCAGTCAGAACAGAAGAAATCTTTAAAGAGATGATTTAACCATGTCTTTTTTTTTTTTTTTTTCACTTGAGAAAATGAGTCCTGGATAAATTGGGTTTGATTGATGATTATTCAGTGAGCCAGGGACAGTGCCAGGACAGTGCTCACAATGTCCAGATGTGAGCAAGGCATTTTGTACCAGTTTCACCCAACAAAGTTGGGTTTTAGCATTATTAGACCCAATCCTAAATGGAAATTGATAATGAAAACAGAATACGGGATGAATTTTTAAACACAAACATTATAAATGTTAGTATTACCCATGCATATTAGCTTATAAATGGTCAATTTACTAACGAACATGTATGGCTAATACACTTATAAAGTTCTCCTTTTGTCATTTATTTTTAACATTTATCACGTGTTCTATAGGCTTTATATATATTAATTTATTTCTCCTGGCATCTTAATAAAATGTATACTATTATTATCCCCTTTTATAGATAGGGAAACTGAGGCATACATAGATTAATTTTTGCAAGGCTGCAGATTTAGTCAGTAGTGAAGCTAATATTCCGACTCAAGTGTTTTGACTCAAGACATGGTCTCAGTCACTGCATTGTACACTCCTCCTGTGAAGTTACTATATATCATACTAGTAGTCAGTATATAATGTCCCAGAAGTTGGGTCTGCATTTTATTGTAGAGGTATTTAGGGAAAAAGAAAACAAATGGAGTAGGAATTTGATATAAAAGCATTTTACTATTAGGACCCAAGAGAGTCACTGAAGTGTGTGCCAGCTAATTTAGTGTTTCACATCTCCTAATTCATCTTCTTTGCCCTGAATTGTGATATTAGAGCTGTAACCTGTAAACATTTCTTTGTTTTCAGTTGGTTCAGTGTTAGCACTTGTCAACAGAAGATGCTGGAGGAACACTGTTTATAAAAAGGGTCTCTTTTCTTGTTTCCAGTGCTTTTCTTCTTGCTCCTGTGGTGTAGTAGTCAGTGAGTGGCTTTCTGGCTAGCAGTGTCCTAAAAACCAGTATTGCACACCCTCCAGTAATTTGGGCCCAATCCCCAGTGTGTGGCCTCCTAGCAAGCCTCACCAGCAACCCAGTTGATGGCTTCCTAGGACGTTTCACTGGTCCCCTACCTGGTTTCCTCACCAGCCCGGTTTGTGACAGCTCAACCAATTTCTTGAATATCAAATGGGCCACAGCCACATTATCTCTGATGAGGACATCTCTCAAGCTTTGTAGGATAGAGAGCAAAGATGGGGATGCTTCTTCTAAGTTATTCATCCATGAGTACTCTCCCACAACTCTGGAGGTAGTGGCTGCTCCCTTAATCCACTATTCCTTTATTCTTTAGTGATAGCTTTTCTCTTAAAAGAAGAATTAGTAGTTAATAATTCTTCATATTAAATTTTCCATATTCTAATTTTGGTGTAATTTCTGTCTCCTGACTGGACCTTGACTGATACAAGGTATAAAATCATGTAGACCTCTGAGGAATGCACTTTCTTGAAAATTAGAAGTTGGGGTCTTTTCATTAGCTGTGCAGCCTTAACTAGTTCACTTACCCTGTGAGAACATGTTCCCTCATTTGTAAAAAGGGGGTGAAAATATGTGATAGGGTTGCATGAGCATCATGTCAAATTGGATGCTCTTTGCTGCTGCTGCTACTGCTGCTGCTAAGTTGCTTCAGTCGTGTCCGACTCTGTGCGACCCCATAGACGACAGCCCACGAGGCTCCCCGGTCCCTGGGATTCTCCAGGCAAGAACACTGGAATGGGTTGCCATTTCCTTCTCCAATGCGTGAAAGTGAAAAGTGAAAGTGAAGTCCCTGAGTCATGTCCGACTCTTCAGGACCCCATGGACTGTGGCCCACCAGGCTCCTCCCTCCATGGGATTTTCCAGGCAAAAGTGCTGGATGCTCTTTGCTCTGCTAAGTCACTTCAGTCGTGTCTGACTCTGTGTGACCCCATAGACGGCAGCCCACCAGTCTCCCCCATTCCTGGGATTCTCCAGGCAAGAACACTGGAGTGGGTTGCCATTTCCTTCTCCAGTGCATGAAAGTGAAAAGTGAAAGTGAAGCCACTCAGTCGTGTCTGACCCTCAACGACCCCATGGACTGCAGCCTTCCAGGCTCCTCTGTCCATAGGATTTTCCAGGCAAGAGTACTGGAGTGGGGTGCCATTGCCTGGATGCTCTTTAAATGAGCTTAAATGTGAATGTACTTTAAAACTGTAACATACTATCACAATTAAAGGTTTTAGTTCTCAGTGTAGAAACAGAATAGCAAAGAAGGAGATATTTTAAGAAAAAAATTTAATTACTTGCATTCTGGGAGATTGTTACATTGTTTCCTGGTTGTAGAAGGGACAGCATTTCATGTAAGATTTATTATCATCAAATAAATATATTGTTTGTTGATTGATTTGCTTTGCCTAGCTTTTCAGAGATGAAAGCAAGCAGCTGTGAGTCTTTAAGTTGCTCAGGTTTTCAGGTCTCTGAAAAATATGAGTTAAATTATGACCATTTTGAAATGTTAGATTCAGACTAATTTGGTTACTTTCTGTTCTGATATCCTTCAGATTTGCTTTATTTCTCCTTTGTATCCTTTACCCTTTCTGGGATGAATGCCTCTGTCAAGAAATAATTATTTGTTGCTGAGCACTCTATGTACAGAACATAGCATTAGATGCTTCATGCTATTCCAAAAGAAAAAATAGTTTAGGAATCTTAAAAGTTAAAGAAAAGCATGAGTATTTTCAAACCTTAAAATAGTTCTATGAGATGGATGCTTGCAGCAGACCTAGTCGAGTTCCATCCTAATTCTTTAGAATCTCTTTGATTGAATTTGCCTTACCCCCAACTTCTGTGCTCTTTTACTTCTCAGAGTCAGCCCCTGAGACTTCCTTTGGAAGACTTCCCTAAAGCTACTAGACTCATTTTGCCTTCAGGCACAGAGAGCCAGAGAGAACCACTTGGGAGTTCACTTCCCTCCTAGGACACCGCTTGCCAAGGTCTTCCCTACACAGTATAAAAGCCTCTAGTAATAAGAAAATCTGAAGTGTAATTTACACCCCACGGCTCCCTTGCAGGATCATGCTGATGCTAGGATTTTGCCTGAAATCACTTCCCTATCTTGCTTACTCTCTGATTTATGTGTTTTTCTTGAAAGTGTTTTCTTAATGAAACACTTGCCTACAATCCTGGCCTAAGATTGCTATTCCTTTTTTAAGATGGGGGAACTGAGTCTCTAGCACTTTAAATTGCCAGAAGTCTCACTATCAATAAGGGGTGAATTTGTGAATGATCCATGTCTGTGTAACTGTAAAACTCCTACTTCCAGTGCTTTATTACATTTAAAGTCCCTAATACTGAGTATTTTAAAATTTGACTGTCTGAACAGAGGTGGACACAAAGTTCAGTAATTGATTGATCAACAGATATAAAAATTATATTTATGTATTAAGAGATCTTTAAGTATATGAGAAGAAAATATAAAGAACCATTGACAGTAAGACCTAAGTATGGTATATCTCACTTAGGAAAACCTTCACTTATAAAGGGTGAAACCTTTATACAGCTCTGCCTGACCAGAGCTCTGATGAAGATATGACTACATTTTAGAAGAAACTGTAAATGTTCAATGTCATTTTCAGTCAGGGGCTTTCTTCATGCCAAGGCTGAGTTGGGTATTTGTATTTTTCCCGTTAGTTCTGTAACAAATTTCCACAGAATTGGTGGATTCAAAACAATACAGATAGATGTGGAGGCCAGTAGTCCAAAATGGTTCTCACAGGGCTAAAATTAAGATATTGGAGGGGCTCTTTCTTCTGGATCTCTAGAAAATCCTATTCCTTACGTTTTTCCGCTCCTGCAGGGTGTCTGACCTCCTTGGTATGTGGCCCCGTTCCTCTAACTTAAGTGCCAACAACAATCTGTTAAGTCCTACTTATATCCCGTCACTATGACATTGACTCTTTCACTTACTGACTCTTCTTCTATTGGATTGTCCAAAAGTTCATTCAAGTTTTTCCAATAACATCTTCTAGAAAAACCTAAAGGAACTTTTTGGCCAACCAAATACATTTCAGCACTCTTTTGATTATACCAGGCACCCAGGTAACTTAGGATAATCTCCCTAGTTTGAAGTCAGCTGATTATAAGCCTCAGTTCATCTGTAAACCTCCTCTCCCCTTGCCATTTAATGTAACATATTCACAGGTTTTAGGGAGCAGAACCTAGATATCTTTTAGGGGGCCATCATTCTGTCTACTTCAGCAGTATACCACATGCTCATATCCTCACTGTTTCTAACTTAGTTCAGGTATCAACATAACTACCCTGTATTATGGTAATTAGTTTCCTCTCCCTTCCTTTACCTTGAAAACCTCTGATTGCATTAGGTGAGAGAACTTTCTGAAACTTTTCCTTTTTCCTCTGCTTAAAATTCACGAATGCTGCCCATTAAATACACAGTCAAGTACAAGCTCCTTATTTCAGCTTGTTCCTCCTCTGCTCCTTCCTAACTCTGCAATCATGTCTTGCTATATCCTTCTGGAATTGGAACCCAGGACACCCAGCTAATTTGGATCCTACAAAACAAACACCAACAAAAGAAGCCTCTATATAGCACTGTTCTAGGTCCCTTGAAATATCATTAAAAACAGACATTTTAAAGTAGAATTTCAGTAATATTTTGATCAGGGCAGTGAGGTACATTGCCTTGTGTCACTCCTCTACAGTACTGGGGCCAGAGGCAGCTGACCTGGGTGTCCTACTGAAGGGTCAGGTCCAGGTCTCCCCTTCCCCTTACAACCCTTTGTTTCATCCATCCTGAATTTCTCAGTTTCCTTGACTCCTTTGCTGTTTCCTGATACTTTGCCTGAGATGTAACCCTCTCTATCTATTTATGGTGCTTGTACTTGCTCACCCTCTAAGACATACCTCTAAGGCCCTTTTCTCTCAGAAGCCTTTTCTGATTTCTTTTTTTTCCTACTAACACAACTCAAACTCTTCTTTATGCCTCATCTTACCCTTTGTGGAAACATAACTTCTAACTCACTTATTTTCAAGTCTCTCATCCACAGCAAGAATAGGTGGACTTTTATTTTTAGTTCCTCTTTCCACTCATCATTTTGTATGTTCTCTGGCACAATGTAAATAAATGTTCAGTAGAATTCCAGCTAATGATGGATACATCCAAAGTATAAAATTTCATTATCTAACCACTGCCGTAATGTGAATTTTAGTGTTTAGTGTTAAACAATTACCTCTCTATGTTCATATTAACATCTTAAGAAAATGGAATGTGAAAGAGCATATACTGAGGAAGAAATGACAGAATATACTTAGCCCTGAGGCTAAGGTTAAGAAAAGAAGCCAGATTCTTCAAGAGCTTGGAACAGGGTCTGAAAAGTAATAGTGGTGGTGATGGTGGTGGTGGAGGATAAGTCTGACCTCTTGACCTGCTACATGGTTTGTCCATAGCCATTCCTACTATTAAACCTTTTTCATTCCCTGTTACAATATTCATATAAAAGTAGAAGTCCATATTTATAAGGAAGATTTATTTGGCATAGTGCAGAGCTTCTTAGAATTTTCTATCAGAATAACACAATAATGATATACTCACCCATCCACAACCAAAGGTAATCTTATTTGAAGTCTCCAGTTTTCATTTAAAAGTCCTATGGACCTTAGATTATACTCTGTGGTAGGATCACATTTATACCTATATAAAATATGACTTTTCCCTCAAACTTTGCCTAAATGATGTTTCAGGGGGATTTGCCATGTTTTCTGGGCCCAGTCCAGTGACTCCATACATACGCACAGTTTGTGTTCAGTGACTGGATTATAGGCCAACTCCCAGAGAATTTGGTCTATAGAGATAGATGTCAGGGGGGATAATTTGAAACGTTGAATCTTTGGCTTAATTTAACAGAGTGCAAAACATGAGAAGAGTAAAACACTGAAACTCGGATTTGTGATATTTTTTACTAAGCAGAGAGGAGAGGAAAGATCATTGAAGAAGAATGTGTTCTAAGGTGAGGATCTAATGTTGAGAAATCAGACCTCAGGAATTTAGTGAGGGGAAGGTTTAGGGCCCTAGACTTCTCCAAATATGCATGGAACTGCTAATTTTTTATTTGCTATCTTGTCAAATCACATTATAGTGCTAATTCTCTCTACCTCAGAACTTCAAATATTTTGACGATTGTAACATTTAGATTTCCATCACTTTTTCATAGACGGGCAGAACTGTTTTAGTCTAGAATTAATGCCATTGATTATGCTTATACGTTATATGCTTATGCTTATACATTTCATAGAACCTTCTTACTATTTTTAGTTTTGGTCTTCGTACTGGGAATATATGGTCCGGCATATATTAGTACTGGGAGCGAATATATGGTCCAACATCTCCGGATCTCAGGAAATTAATTTCAGTCAGGACTATCAACCAGGCACCTGGCCCTGTGTGAAAGATCTGGGGACAGGCAAAATTTGACTACTTTAATATATGAGAGTATTAGGTCATTTTAGCTGCTAGAAAGTTCCGAATGAGATGACTTTGATCTTTGTAAAGCACCTCTTCATGTGAAATTCATGAACCATGCAGATTACACAAAGTGAGGAAAGAGAACCGCAAGATTGTTTAAATCATTGCTTCATCTTAACTACAAAGTTCACAATGCATGGAGTGAAATTTGACCAGCTCAAGAAAAGAAAGCAGGAAAATAATTTGTTCTGTGACTTTAAAGTCATTGCAGTATTTTATGTAAATAATAATGTAAGAACTTTTGATGCTTTTGTTACCTTATTTAACATATGCACAATATATGACAGAATAATACTGGATTTACAAATGTATTCCTTCCTATGCAGTGTTATGTAAGCATACTTCTTGAATGTCAATATCTGAATTTATTTTTCTTTTTTATTGTTTTGCTTTTTACTTACATGGTGCCTGTCAATCTTTTATCATCAATTTACTTTCTACTAAGCTCAAAAAGATATTCTTATACCTTTTATACTTTCAGGCCTTCCTTACTAGATTTTTTTAAACACTTCAAAAATTAAGGTACTTGGATTTCATGCCATCAAGTAGTTATATCTGTAGGCCCTCCTTTTTTAAGTGAATAGTTCCATTGCTGCCACTTTCTACTTTGTGATTCTAAATCTTTTAACACCATCTTATCATTCTTTTTTGATGCACTCTATCCTTATAGAAAACACTTATTTATAAACTACTATTTATCTCTTACATTTATAAGTGCTTCTGTTTTTCCCATTATTATTATTCCTGTTTTCCAAACATACATCTTAATTTATAATTTTTCTCTATGTATCTCCTTAGTATAAGCCTCCACTTTCTAATCAATTCCCATCATAAATTTTTAAAAATTTAAAATATGCTGAATGCATTTTTAACATGATGTCTAATGCTCATGGGCTTTCCAGGTAGCGTTAGTGGCAAAGAACCCGCAGCCATTGCAGGAATTACCTGAGACAAGCATTCAATCCTTGGGGTTGAGAAAGATCCCCAGAGGCAGGCATGGCAGTCCACTCCAGTATTCTTGCCTGGAGAATCCCCTGGATAGAGGAGCAGGCTACAATTCATAGGGTCACAAAGAGTTGGATATGACTGAAGCAACTTGGTATGCATGTACTACTACCCATACTCTAAGCCTCTCTATTACTTTTTTTTTTAATCATTTTGTTATTGATATAGAGTGACAATAGTTTCCACTTCAATGAAGTAATAAAAGCAAAAAAGGGCACAGTAATATCATGGGCTTAATTTTTGTCTGTAGTGGAAAATCTTGTAGGTATAAAGAAAGTTATGGAAATAAAGTGAACATATTCTATCTTGAAATAATAAGGAACAGTCAGATGTGTTTTCTAGGCTTTGGAAAAACATACTTCAAAAATTCAAAGAGAGGTGCATCATGCTTCCTCAGTCAGATTATTGAGAAGCTAAAATGCTGATGAACATTTGGAGGCAATGCAAATGTAATTGTAATCATACTAATTTTAATAAGTTTGCAAACCTCTCCAGACAGTATTCTGTATGGTGTGGTTTGCTTTTAACCATATTGAGTGTCCAAAATGTCTTTTAGAATATGATGAATACTTGTGATCTTATCCCACCCTTCTCCCCCATCACATGTACATATGTATTCCATGTATGTACATATCATTTCATCTAATCTATAGATTCATTGATGCCCAACCATTTACTTGGTTAGGGGATTCTTTAAAAGTCCAGCTTAAATAAACCTTTTATATAAAGTTTTTATTTATTTATATATAATCAGCTGAAAGTAATCTTATGTACTGAACTCCTATGAAATGCTACCTGATCCTTTTCATCACATTTCTTTCTCTTGTATTATAAAATTTTAGGCATATCTTAGCCTCACTTATCTGTAACTTGAGAACATGACATGTTCATATTCCTCACAGTCATTGGAGTGAAGGAAAATACATTATAGGAAAAAAGGACATACCTAACTACAATATGACTATGAAAATATCTATTAAGCACAGAGTCAACTGACACTAGTAAAGTTAGCCTAGAATTTAAGAATGTATTTTAAAAATCAAGACAATAAGATGTTTGCCATCTGGGAAGATGTTAAAGTTTTGAAACAATTGTCTCCCATTTTTTCTCTCAGAATACTTTTTATATGTGAAAAAAAGAGTAAGTTTCATTAAGAGAAAATTATAGTTTAAGATGGATCATAGGATAATTGGAAATCATTTATTTGCTTTAGAGTATTTTAATCTTCCAACTTCTTTCAGTTAGGTCCTAGGGCAATAAAAATATCAGGAGATATAGCAGGCTGCTTTTTGCAATCTCTGAAGAAAAGTGGACATTCTGGGAATTAGTGAAAGATGGGTGAAAAGCAAAGCTATCATGATTTTTCAAAAAAGAAAAGATCACCTCCACAAACTATAGACTGCATACATTTGGAGGTCAAGAGAAAAATGTCAAACATGAAGCTAGCATAGATTGATGAAAAGCACGTCAAATCAAATAAGGTACATTTTTCTTTGTAAAGCATGACTTTTCACTCTAGATTCATATTAGCTTAATCATTAAGCACTAATGCCATTGCTACTTTTCATAGATCAGCAATGAGTACTCAAAGACCAGGCTTCCATCATTCTGTTTAATATCTTTAAGTAATGCTTCAGTGTGCAAATGCTGGTTTAACACATTCTCCATATTTGACTTAATCAGGACTATACATAATTGGCCTTCTCATGAGCACTCTTACTATTTTATATACTCTTCTGATCAACTCCTCCCATTGTTGCTTCATATTAATTTTTTAGGATCACTCCTGATCCTTTTTCATGATCCTTTTTCAAAATATCTTTTAAATCATTTCTTGAATAATTCACTGACCCTAAGGTGTTCAAACCTGGAGGACCCACTACCACAATTGTATACTGTAAATTTACAATGCAAATTTAATATCTTTAAATTACAGTATACAGTATAAAAATGACCTCTGAATAAAATATAAGATAGCATTCAAAATTTTACATAAATGTGTGATAAATTTCAGTCCATGTTATTTAAGGACAACTATTAATATTTTTATATCCAGTTAATATTGGTTGTAATATTGGTCAGTTACGAATTATATATGATCTGGCTCAGACGGTGAAGCATCTGCCTACAATGAGGGAGACCTGGGTTCAGTCCCTGGGTCGGGAAGATCTCCTGGAGAAGGAAATGGCAATCCACTCCAGTATCCTTGCCTGGAAAATCCCATGGACGGTGGAACCTGGTAGGCTACAGTCCATGGGGTCGCAAAGAGTCGGACGTGACTGAGTGACTTCACTTCACTTCACTTCTAGATTTAAATGGTTTTCATTCTGTCTGCCCTCTGATGGATAAGGATAAGAGGCTTATGGAAGCTTCATGATAGGAGGGACTGGCTGTGGGGAAAACTGGGTCTTGCTCTGTGGGCAAGGCCATGCTCAGTAAATCTTTAATCCATTAGTTTTCTGCTGAAGGGTGGGGCCTAAGGCCAAACTATGGTAGGAGGGGTAATGGCGGTAATGACAACCTCCTTCACAAGGACTTAAGCCAGCATGCTGCTGCCGCCCCCAAGATTGTTGTAATCAGTGCCCCTGACCCCATGGCAGGCCACTGTCGACCCGCACCTCTGCTGGAGACTCCTGGACACTCACAGGCAAATCTGACTCTGTCTTTTGTGGGGTCACTGATCCTTTCTCCTGGGTCCTGCTGCACACAAGGTTTTGTTTGTTCTCTTCAAGAATCTGTTTTCCCAGTCCTGCGAAAGTTTTGTAATCAAATCCCACTAGCCTCCAAAGTAAAATTCCCTGGGGGTTCTCAGTCCCTTTGCCAGATCCACAGGTTGGGAAATCTGTTGTGGGCTTTTGCAATAGTGTGAGAATTTCTTTGGTGTAATTTTTGTCCAGTTTGTGGTCGTCTGCTCAGCGGCTCTACAGTGGAGCTGATGGCGACCTCCTCCAAGAGGACTTAGGCCACACTCTGTGCCTCCGAGGTCTGCTGCAGCCAGAACCTCTGTTCCCAGTGGCAGGCCACTGCTGACCCATGCCTCCGCAGGAGACATTCAAACACTCAAAGGAGCTCTCACTCAGTCTCTTGTGGAGACTTTCCCTGGGTTCTGGTGCACACGAGGTTTTGTTTGCACCCTCCGAGCATCTCTGGTGGGTATGAGATTTGATTTAAACAGAATTGCACCCCTCCTACCATCTTGTTGGGGCTTCTCCTTTGCCCTCCGATGTGGGGTATCTTTCTCTGGTGGGATCCGGTATTCTGTTGGTTGGTCAGCAGCTGATTGCGACTTTGGTTTTTTTGCAGATGAGCACATGTCCTTCTACTCCACCATCTAGTTTTGTCTTAATTAAATAATTGGCCACTTTAATAAAATTACAAAATTTTGACATATTTTTAATGCAATGCAGTTATGCTTTCTACTTTAGGCTATATGTAAAATTTTCTATTTTCCCCTATATGGAGATATAGGAACTATTGCCTTCATTTAGTAACAATAGGTGTTTTGGAGTTTTTCTAAATCACAGTTGAAGAAGTAAGGGGTCCTATGCACTTGGTCTGTTTGATTATGGGTCTGCAGTAGTTCAAGGATTCATTCAAATATTTTACAGACCACAAGAACAAACATACTACATTTTCTTTCTGTTTAAGCCCCCAAACTGCTTTAAAGGATGTCAGTTTATGTATAAACATTCCCTAAAGCTCCCAATTGAGCAGGATGCTAAATTTAAAAAATCTAAGTTTTCCCAGTACTAATGGAGATTTACTTCCTAACCATTTTCTCTGGAGACAAAAGTAAGTCTCCTCAAGGATAGGATATTTGCATATGAGGTATGATATAAAGGGCTAGAAACATTTTTCCTGCTCTCTCCAAAATGCTTCACTATGTTTTTGTCATTTTGCCTGACAATTTTGCATTACCGATTTATCCTTTTGAGATAATAAAATGCATCTATCTCTGAAAAGGTTTCTCCTGCTTTAGTCATACTCATATGGCTACTAGTGAACAAAATATACTCACTACAGAATAAAGGGAAGATTGCTAACTCACAAATCCCTAGAGTCTGTACTACACCAAATGTTGCTTAAAAATTTCTACAATTTTCTCAGTCTAATTTACAAGAATAAAGAGAAATGAAGGGGATATGAGTATGTTACATAAAGTTATAAACTTTATATTTACTCTGTGTTTCTATTCTCTATTGATTTAAAAACAATGGAAAAAGAAGACTAACAGGTGGGTATGGTAGGATGGCACTAATTCATTTCAGTTTGTGGTATTGACAGCGGATTTTTAAGCCAAGAGTTGAATGAACATACAGTTGTGTAAAAATCTGGAGGAAGGATGTTTCAGACAGGGTAAAACGGTACCTAGGTACTGAGTTGGCAAGGGACTGGACAGATCAGAGACTAAGTAATTTCTACTGTCATTATTTTATACATTCCATTATGCTACCACTTAGGTTAGTCTCTAAGGCCTTTCACAAGTTGGATATTGCTTTGGATTTGATTTTTCCCTCACCTCTTCTCACCATGTTCCAGGTTAGTCTATTTCTCTCTGACTTTAATAGCTGTTTCTTTTAATAGCTTCTCATTCATTTGTTATTACCTAATAAACTGGTAACTCATCTCTTAAAAGTTACTGCAAGCATTCCCTCTTTGAGGAAGTCTCTAACTCTCCTGCCCACTATGCAAAGAATTGCTAAGTTTTTGTGCTACCATTAACTTATGCACTTGAGTCACTGCTTTGCAGTTAACTAATGTGTGTGTCTCATTTTATCACTAGTTAGTTTCTTTATGATAGAGACATTTTCATTCCTTGGGACCTAGGATCCATCATACTAGTAGTACTACATAGCACATAGTACTAGTAGTATATAGTAGATGATACAAATCATCATTCAGTGAGTGAATGAATGGAATATCTTTTTGCTGTGATTTAGCTAATGTAACCTTTACCTTCAGAACAGTTTCTACTACATATTTATTTTAGTTAATAACCATAAACTAGTCTACACTATAGCCATATTCTATAACCACTAGAACTTTTATCATTATGTCATTTCAAAACAGTAAAATGTTAAATGTTATCCTTCATATTTAATGCAAACTGTGCTCATGGAAATATTATGAAAAGATTGAGTAATTTATGACACATTTTTAATTTTTCCATTTAGTATACTTTCGTAGATTTTCAGCCTTTTAAATATGTTAGCATTAAGAACCAGGTACTCCTTAATGAAAATCATGATTTAATAGTATATTTTATGTAATCTGTTCCTCTTTTGAAGTTAGGGTGATAGAATTAAGTTTGAGACACTCATTACATTTTGTTTACAAGAACTCACTGTTCTTAATTTGTAAAGTGAGGACTTTTTCAATTCCCAAGAGGCTGGTAGAAGTGGAATAGCTGGATGAAGAGCTGCTATGGGGAAATTATAAGAGATGTAATAAGAGAGGAAGGAGGATACAGACCTTTGTCAGGGAACAACTACTTTAAAAGATGTCATACTTTAGGGGCATTCTACTTTAAGGGATGATGAAAAAATGGCATTAAAATAACCATGCAGAATTGGAAGTACATATTTCGAACTTTTTTCCCCCCAAAAGTTTCCAATATATTGGTACTTGCCCACTGTCTTAAGGAAATAGTGTCTAAGTAGTTGGCATTTGTTCTATGCTTTATCCATAGTCATGGAGAGATTTTTCACCTGCAGGTTCTTCTTGAAGTTGTGGTACAGTTGCCTGATACACATTTACTGAATAAACTAAGCTAATGAATAGAAGTCTAAGCCTTTAATATCAGTGCCTTTATTTAATTGTTTTTAAAGTTTGTGTCAGTATAAACTCTTAGTTTCTTATTTAATCTAATGGATTAGAAGACTAATAGCTCAAATACTTTCAGATATGACCTGTTGGAGTTCCTTTAAGATGGAGCCCTTATCCTTTTGATGTGTCCCCCAGATAATTTGAATGTTTCCCTGTTTCCTAATATAACAAAATGTTCCAAATTTATCTTGTCTTCTTCCCCAGCTCAGAAATCTTCCTTTCCCCACAATT
The DNA here is from genome assembly GCF_016772045.2 of Ovis aries. Classification (NCBI taxonomy): domain Eukaryota; kingdom Metazoa; phylum Chordata; class Mammalia; order Artiodactyla; family Bovidae; genus Ovis; species Ovis aries. Next base: position 43,264,107 of record NC_056057.1, on the reverse strand, counting down.
AACTCTGGTATGTTTTTAGTGGAAAATGATATTTAGTACCAAGATATGAGATTTGTCTTATTTATTGCTACTGGTAGAGCATTTTTTCTAAGCTCTTTCAGTAGAGAGACCTAGGAATTGTATATAGAAATATTTCAAATATATTTATGTGAAATATGTTAAACATACAAGAAAAGATAACTCAAATTGTCATCTTACTATGAAAAAAATAGTAACATTTTTGAAGGGAAAATATTTGTAATCTGTGTAGAATGGGCTTCATTGTTGTTCAGTTGCTCAGTCATGTCCAGCTCTTTGTGGCCCCATGGACTGCAGCATGCTAGGCTTCCCTTTCCTTCACTATCTCCTGGAGCTTGCTCAAACTCATGTCCATTGAGTCAGTGATGCCATCCAACCATCTCGTACTCTGTTGTCTCCTTCTCCTCCTGCTTTCAATCTTTCCCAACATTGGGGCCTTTTCTATTGAGCCAAAGTATTGGAGCTTCAGGTGGCCAAAGTATTGGAGCTGCAGCCCCAGCATCAGTCCCTCCAGTGAATATTCAGGATTGATTTCCTTTAGGATTGACTAGTTTGATCTCTTTACAATCCAAGGGAATCAGCTTAGAAAGTAGTAATATTGATCTTGAACAAAGTATACCCAAATAGATTTCATTAATAGTGAAACACCACACATCTTAGAATCTTAGTTGTTGGTGGGAAACATTATCTAGAACTGTGATCTAGATTTTATATGGTATACTCTTGCAGTGTTGTTCTGGATCTGTGTTGGAATAGAAAAATAATATCAGGGACCAAACTTGTCCTAATACTTCCCAACATGTTTTAACAATATGGAGAAAAGATATTGAGCATTCATTACATTCAGATTCTTGTAATGAATGTATATTTATGAGGGGTGTAAACAAACAAGGGAGTAATGGCACTATCTATATGGAAAAAATACTAGAAGGCAATGCACCCCACTCAAGTACTCTTGCCTGGAAAATCCCATGGACAGAGGAGCCTGGAAGCTGCAGTCCATGGGGTCGCTGAGGGTCGGACAGAACTGAGCGACTTCACTTTTGCTTTTCACTTTCATACATTGGAGAGGGAAATGGCAACCCACTCCAGCATTCTTGCCTTGAGAATCCCAGGGATGGGGGAGCTTGGTGGGCTGCCGTCTATGGGGTCGCACAGAGTCGGACACGACTGAAGTGACTTAGTAGTAGTAGTAGTAGTCCTCTCTTTGGATAACCACAGTAGCTACAGATGCAGTAATAACCATCCCACTTAGCAATAGCTTGATGATTATTTGGCTACCAACATGAATAACTCATTAAAGAAGATGATGAAAAGTTATAAACATCTAAATAATCACAATTTACATTATATAATCATGGACCATATATCCAGATTCTTATAGAATTTTCTCCCAGCCTGCCATGGAAGACTTTTCTTTAATAGTCTGTTTCTCCTATTGCAGTGAAAACCAGACTTTTCTACTTAATTACTGATTCCAAAGATTAAATTGTTAAAGGTAACAGCTTACCATTACTTATTTATTTGCTTTTCTAGAAAAATTAAGTATAATCTGATAATTTAAAGTTTGTTTTATATAGTATAATACAATGATTCTCATTTTAATAAACACTTGCTAACTATTGCACTATAGTAATTTACTAATGACCTGAAAAATTGTAAAAATATGTGTATATGTATATGTTCATATAATGCACATGTTATTTTTGAATTTGGAAATCATAAAAGATAAAATAAATACCTGAAGAAACTACAGCTGTAACTTTTTTAAAAAACCGACAATGTTGAACGACAGAATTAACTATTGTTAAGAAGTTACTGTGTGGTATATACCATATGTCTACCAAACAATATAAGTGCTAGAGCTATTATTATACCTATTTTATAGAGGAAGAAACTTAGACTACCTGCTTTGTTAACCTTGATCAGCTTCTTGTAACTTGTAATTAAATGCATTCTAGAAATAAGACTCAAACCCACATATGTTTACTTAAAACCCCATGCATCACATAAACCTTCACATGAAGTACATCACATAAATCACACTACACCTGGCCAATGACAGTTTTATTAAACTGATTCTTTTCTTGTCTGTGAAAGAAGGATATTTGCCTATCTTAGCCATCCTCAATGTTTTTAATAATCACCTCAATGTTTTTAATAAGTTCACCACACATAACCTTTTTTTAATATTCTGTATTCCTGATTGCAAAAATAACTGTGACTCAGTTATGCTTTGAACTTAATTTCAGTGCTGTTAATTAAAACATATCTGTATACATCTGAAAAATATCAATCATGACAATATCATAGAGAGCTTGTTTTTGAAAAATAACTTAAAATATAATTGAAAATTAACAAAGGACATAGAGAAGGTTTGAACCAAACATATGTGGCTAAAAGCTGGCCCAGAGTCATCATAAATGGATTTTATCCAAAAAAGGATGCCAAAAGACCCTAGGATCCCAACAGAGAGAGTCTGTGAAAAGATGGCCTGCTGATAACGTAAATCACAGTGAAGTGCAGTTGAGAGATGCCTACTTGAACGGAGAGAGGAATACATGGTCTGAAGAACCCTACAAGGAAATGAAACACCCTGCAAGGGAGAAAGACCAAGAGTCAGCTGTGACACCTGCCTAACCAGAGAGCAATCCATGATGGCAGCTCACCAAAGTGCAAGCGTACAAGAGTTTTCCTGTGCACTCACATCTTCTTTCTCCACCATCTGAAAATCCAGTTTGGTCAGAAACAGTGCTAATTAGCATTTGAGAAGGGGAAGAAGACAAGTTGGGAAAATAGAGGAGTATCTATCCAAGTCATGCTGTATACTACAGAGCTGCCTTCTGTTGCATGGCTGATTAGGTGAGTGCAGAAGCTTTAATTTTGAATGAAGTTTGGAATTTTTATTATTACTCTAGCTGTACTTACCAGTGTCTAAGCTGAAAATGATTAAAGTATCAGGTGGATTTTTATTTTTTTTTAGTTAAGAGAGCTGTGGGGAACCAAGCAAAATTTTATCCAGGGGAGGGAGAAGAATTACATTATAGAGCATACTTCCAGGAACATTTTGATAGAAAACAAAATTACTTAATTATCTCATATTTTAAAAATTCTTGTTTGGTTATTCTCTTAATTGTATTTTTATATATTCTTTCTTCCCATATGCTAAATAGCTTTAACTATGAGCAAATAAGTATAAAGTCTTCATATGCAAGATTATACATGTTTTCCTTTATAATTGGAGAAAATGGTATTTTATCTGAACCTCACATGTCATGTGATATATCTGACACCCTATATCATACTTGAATGTGACTGTTTACAAAACACAAATCATCCCAAATTAACAGGATCAAGATTAGATTTGAAAAGATATATTCAATAAAATGTGTAAGATGAGGCAGAATTAATTCTAATCAGATTCACAGAAGACTTGAAATGAGATGTAAATCTGTAATATGTATTACATTAGATATGAATTAGTGTTAGATTTGCATTTAGAAAAATGTACTATGTTCAGTTCTGAGTATTAGACAGAATATTAGGACAAATATCCTATCTTGACTGTCTTCTCCTCCAGCCACCGCCTAAATGCCACTGAAAAGTCTGTCCATCTTGATTATCAACATTAAAGATACTAAAGAAGAATGCAGCAAATGTAAGACTTACATTAAGTGGCAGATAAGATATAATTAAGAAACGTTTTTATAAGTGTAGAAAAATGTTCCTTAAGAGGTAACAATTTTAATACTTTAAAGTCATAATTATCAAATATTGAATTTTAGATATTAAGGCCAAAAAAACCCCCAAAATACAAACAGTTTAAATTCAGCATTTAGCTTAAAGAATTCATTTAGGACTTCATATTCTGCTGTCAGTATGTGGGCATTAAAATTGTTATATGAAACATATTGGTAATTAACTCAGAAAAATCCTTAGAATTTGGATTTGGATTTAGATGTTATTATTTAGATTTTAGATACTGTCCATAGGAGTTTGACACTGTTTATAACATGGACCCTGAAGCCACCATTTAAGTAAGGTACATAAAAAAAGAATATCCCAGTATGCAAAAACTATTAATGGCCTATAATGACCTTATTCTCCTTAGTATAATGTAGACAGTAAAGTATATAAAACATTATATTACTTCATTAAAACCATCAAATATAACAAAAGTGAATAGTTATTGAAATTTAGTATTACTCTAAAAATTTATGCTGCTTAAAAATACTGTCGTGATTATACAACATTCTGAATTCAATAACTTTTAGACAATGTTAGTTTCCCACTTAAGGGATATCCTCACTTTCTCCTTACTTTTGTTCAGGTTGGCAATGTTCCCAGATGAAATATTCACCTTTTCAGAATCTATTGCATCCAACTGTGGCAATGTAACAAAAGTGTAGGTGATGAGGTATAAATATCTTTCTACTAGAGACTTCTGGGAATATTTTTGTTTTTCTAATACATTCTTTTTGTCCCTTTCTTTCCAGTCTATAGCACAGCTGAAGAGGGAGCAGCCACCTTACCTCCATGTTTGGACAAGCATGAAGATAAAAACTTCCCTGTGTGCGTGATGGAAAAAAATGATAGAAGGGGTCCAAATTCCCTTCACTAATACTTGATATGTGAGGAAAAATAAAATGCTATTACAAAGTTAAGCTACAGAAATGGGCTTCTTTTCTCATGCAACAGAATACATCGCAATTCAGATAATGCCCATTAAAATTAGTAATAATGTCCATTTTAAAGGATTAAGCTGAAGGACCCAAAGATACATTACACAATTAAATTTCAGGAAAAAAAATTTTTGAAAATTCAATGTGATTTTGAAATTGATCTTTCACAGTCTTTTAGTTATCAAACTATTAAATTCATTTGACCATTCAAATAATTTTGTGAATAATGCCAATGAATCCTGTTACTTTCTCAGTGTGAGTATAATTGTGTGAGTGTGTGTGTGGGGGGGGGGGGGCAGACAGATCGTCACCTATACTTCTACCAAGTGGCTATAAATTGTAAATTCCTTGGATTTTATTCATTTGCAAGAGCAATCCACAGTGCTCAGTAAACTAGTTAACTTACTAGTTGGTTACCATGAAAAAGATGCTTAAGGTAAGAGATGGGGAAAGGGTACAGAGCTTTCATCCCCTCTCTAAGCATACCATTCTACCTGCACCTCCACGCATTAACCAACCTGGAGTTCCCAGTAAAACAATATGAATTTAATGGGACTGGGGTGGGGTTATACTAAGAAAGTTGGTGGGCAGAGAGGAAGGAGGAAGGAAACTGGATGGAATTTTCTAGAAGTATATTTCATAAATGATCTCATCACACATACACAGAATTGGAATTAAAAACATAGTAAGTATATGAGAGGATTTTTTCTTGTTCAGTTGAAAAGTTGTGCCTGATTCTTTTGACCCCATGGACTTCAACATGCCAGGATTCCTTGTCCTTTACTATCTCCTTTACTATGTCAAATTTATTCCATTGAGTTGAGGATGCCATCTAACCATCTCATCCTATGTCACACCCTCCTCCTTTTGCCTTCAGTCTATCCTAGCATCAGGGTCTTTTCCAATTAGTCTGCTGTTCAGTGGCCAAATTATTAGAGTTTCAGCTTCAGCATCAGTCCTTCTAATGAATATTCAGGGTTGATTTCCTTTAGGATTGACTCGTTTGATCTTCTTACAGTGTAAGGGACTCTCAAGAGTCTTCTCTAGCACCATGATTCCAAAGCATCAATTCTTCGACACTCAGACTTCTTTATGGTCCAACTCTCACATCTGTACATGACTACTGAAAAATCCATAGCTTTGACTATATGGACCTTTGTTGCGAAGTGATGCTTCTGCTTTTGAATAATCTGTCTAGGTCTGTCATTGCTTTCCTTCCAAGGAGCAAGCATCTTTACAGGGCTGCAGTCACTGTCCACAGTGATTTTGGAGCCCAAGAAAATAAAATCTGTCACTGTTTCCACTTGTACTCATCTATTTGCCATGAAGTGATGGGACTGGTTGCCATGGTCTTAGTTTTTTTAATGTTAAGTTTTAAGCCACTCTGCTATTTTCACCCTTATCAAGAGACTGTTTAGTTCCTCTCCACTTCCTACCATTAGAGTGGTATCATCTGCATATCTGAGGTGGTTGATATTTCTCCTGACAATCTTGATTCCAGCTTGTGACTGATCCAGCTTGGCATTTCACATAATGTACTCTGCATATAAGTTAAATAAGCACTGTGAGAATATGAGAGGCTAGATCTGTTAATTAGCTTGATGGTTCTGATTATTTTACGATGTATATGATATCAAAACATCAATGTATTTGTATAACTTAAATACATACACTTTTTATTTTTAAATTACACCCCAATAAAGCTGAGGTAAAAAAGAGGCTGGGCTTCCCAGGTGACTCAGTGGTAAAGAATCCACTTGCCAATGTAGGAGACTCAGGAGATTCAGGTTCAATTTCTGGGTTGGGATGGTCTCCTGGAAGAGAAAATGGTAGTCCTCTCCAGTATTCTTGCCTGGCAAATCCCATGGACAGAGAAGCTTGGGAGGCTACAGTCCATAGGGCTGTAAAAAGTCAGACAGGATTTAGTGATTGAGCATGCATGCAAAATGAGAGGTTGGGTGGGTGGAGAATGGTGCATGGAAACTTGCCATGTGGTGTAAGTGTACAAGGACAGTGCTTGTGAGCAAGATTGGGAAAAATGGCATTTCCTTATACTACTTCAAGAGAAGAAATAATAAATAAATAAACACAGCCCCAATAATCCAGGAATAAGTTGTCATCCTAGAAGACATAGAACCAAGCAGTAGGGTAACATTCTAGCTTGCTACAAGTTTGTTAAAAGCTAAGAATTATTTTGAAAACTATGTATGTTTATTTGCTTTTCTCTTTTAAGAATACAAGGAGGCTTGTATCAGCACTCAAGTGGGCAGTGAGAAGCAGCTATAGGACTCACTGTTCCTGTTTAATAGGCTAAATCAGACCAATTAAATAGTATTGAGCAATCTTTGAGGATGAGCACATAGAACAATAAACGAACAACACCTACCCTAAATAAAGTAAACAGAGGCAAACAAATTGACTTATGAAAGAAATTCTTTAGCATATAGGAAAGGGAGAATTACTCTAAAACACTTCTTGAAATGATTTTACTATAACAAGCAGAATAATTTTAAAAATATCTAGAACAAGCACAGGCTACTTCAAAATATTTAGCAACACAGATGTCTTGATAAACTTCATGCGGTGTTAAGGATAAAGAAACTGTCTTATTAACACCCAGGTCCCAAAATATTTAGGTTACCTAGAAACCATTAAAAAAATATAAGAAACCTAAAACAAATTCCAGGCAAACTTTAAAATTAAGCCTTTGCAGCATAAAATACTAAAAGATAATTGAGACATGTTCATAAGGCTTATTTGTTTTCTTTTTTTCCAAGGTGATAGGCCTGGGAGCAGACTGAATTATTTTTACTTTCTGATATTCAGGTGTTCACAAATTCTAGCACTAACACTACAATCTCTGAAAAGTTTGCCCAAACACTTATCAGGGGTGGGGGGAAAATTAAAATTGAGAAGTAGAAAATAGAAATGTTCTTAAGGTGAGCATTCTTATAAATGAATAGATGTTTTGGATAAATATTACGGTGAGCATTGTTATGAGTGAATCCAATTAATTTATTTATACATGTTCATAAGACAAAATAAATATCATTTGAAGAATAAGATATGTAGTTGGAAACTAATTAAACAATAATAATCTATACCTCTATCCTATAATCTATAGCACATATTAACAAAGATCTATAAATGTAGGGATGGGTCAGTAAAATCATATTAAATTTCGTGTCTTCTGTAAGAGATGGGTCAAAAGTTTCATTCCTTTGTTAAATTTGAAGCTTAAGACCTTTATTAAAGAATACAAAATAATAACAAAGAAAAATTTTAAATGCTCCATTCTTTTAAAATTACTACTGAATAAAATAGGAAACAAGGCATAGTGTGCATTTTAAATGACCAAACACAGTATGCCAGTAAAATAGGACCAACTACACAAGTCAATAAGTTAACCTGGATTCAGTTATTAGAGTAAGGATAAATTAGATATCAACAAGCAAAAGTGCATCAGACTAATTACAAATAAGTTCAATCATGTGCTCCTTCCAGATACTAAAAAATTAAAAGTGTTTGCATATGTAAGTACTATGTCATATCTTTTGGTTTCATCTGTCTCCAGATATTTGGGCACTTTTTCAAACCAACTGCTCTCTTGAATAGACACTAACCAACTTCTTGTAGGAGTAACCTGTGATACCCTGTCTCATGCCCATGCCATGTACTTCTTGACTCCTGTCTCAGACTTTTATGTTGGTGCTGAGGTCTTAGCTGCAATAGTCTTCTTGGTCACCTTCATTAACAAGTTATGTGTGCAAGGGAATTAACTGTCCATGGAGCAAAACTTTGGTCAGTGGGAGGCAAGAGAGAATAGTAATTTTTTTTTTTTTACCTTTTCTTTGTTGGAGAAAAAGCCTAATATTCTCTCATTTTTTGTAGCTTCTTGTAGGACAGTGCCACATGGATGGGCAAGCAGTCATACTACATACTAAGCAGTAGCCAGTATCTGCTTTCCCCCTTCCCTCACTCTCTATTTCCTCACTCCTATACCCTGAGAATGCATTATCTTAAAAGGTAGTTATATAAATGTCTCAGACTTAGGCTTTGTCTTCTGGAAACCTCAAGGCAAGACCACTGGTAATAAAATTCTTAGAAAGTAGACTACAATTATGGGATTTTAGAGCTGAATTACTTTCCTATCTGAGGACAATGAAAATTCCAGTTCTAGTAGTGATAGCTGGCTGAAAATTTCTGATTGATAATAGCACCATGTCACCTAAGATTTTCACCATTTTTGCTTTGGAATAAAGTGCAGATGAAAGACACTGGAAGGTGTGATGGTTATGCTGTTTTAAAATACGGGGTCAACAATAATAATGTTTGTGTGGGCTGGCTTCTCTTTAATAGCATTAAAAATTGACTAGAGCAAATGTGATGAAAAATCTGGCTCTCTTTATATGGTATTGCAAAAGGGGTGAGAAGACTCAGGGAGTTGAGAGTGTTAGAATAGATAGTCCGTTTAAGACCTGAGCATCCATAACCTGAGAAAGATCCCTGGGTGGCCCCAGAAGACACTCCATAAGAAATATACTGCTGAGTGGACACCAGTATCTGTAAGAAGCATGGATGGTGGTGGTTGCACTCTGCAGGCTATGGTTGGTAGTGTCAGTTGTTGCTATTGAACCGAGTTCTTTAATAAAAGTGAGAATCAGACCAGGGAATAGTATTCAATTATTAGAGACAAGGAAGATGTAATTACCAGACTTGCCATCAAGTTTTCTTGACCTTGAAGGATCTGTGGCGATAGCTAGTAGAACACAGCATTCTTAGATAGGAGATAGGATATGTGCTTCCAAAGCAAGCACTAGACAGGAGATAGATGTGTATATGCCTGCGAGAAAGGGAGAAAGAGAAAAAAATAAAACAATGAGAAGCAGAAAGTTGACATCAGCTGCTAAAATGGGAAATTGTTCCTCACCCAATATCCAGATCTAAGTCAGATCTCAAATCCAGAAGTCATTGATTGAAGCTCAAGATCTTCTTGTAAAAGAAGCCTATAATGCCACATTAAATTTATACAATAATCATTCCCTTGATTATTCTCTTAAAGTGACCTGGAACCATTTCCAGGGTAATTGAACATTGAGGAATGAAGAAAATCCAGCCATTTCTAGGACTGTTAGATGTATGATCTGCATTGACACCCATACCATGGGATTTGAAACACCACCATGGTTTTCTGATTAAATAGGAGCTTATGGAGGCCAGGTGGAGTTTCGCTCAGATTCATTTCAGTGTATCCAGGTATGTTTGAGTAAATGTGTTAGTTGTTCAGTCGTGTCTGACTCTTTGCAACCCTATGGACTGTAGCCCACCAGGCTCCTCTGTCCATGGAATTCTTCAGCAAGAATACTGGCATGGGTAGCCATTCTCTTCTCCAGGGGATCTTCCTGACCCAGGGATCGAACCCAGGTCTCCAGCATTGCAGGCAGGTTCCTTACCATCTGAGCCACCAGGGAAGTCCATATAATCTTTGGTTATTTCCTTGGTCACATGTGCATAACTGAGAGAGAACTGCTCGGCAACTAGCACAATCTATTCATTATGGCCTATAAATAGGAGTAATCAGGGCATCCAGAGCCAAGTGGAAGCCCCAGAAATCACACTCCCATCCTGAAGAAAATTATAAATCAGAAGTAATACTGTATCATTGGAAGAACTGCTGATATTAATATTGCTATTAAAGACTTAGAGGATATAGGGATTGTGGTACTCAAAGTGTTTCCATTCAATTCATCTATAAATACGCTGAAAAAATGAAATGGTTCTTGACAGGTGTATATATTAACTATATATATATTCATGTGGCAGCCCCATTTACAACTACTGTACTATAGCATCTGCCACAGAAGCTGCTATTGAGACTACCACTTGGTTAAATGACAGTAGATTAATATAGGCTTTGGCACTTGTTTTGAGACTAATACTCTTGCAGATAAATATGAATTTTCCAATTCCTTTCATTAATGAGGATAAAATTTGTTTTTTATTCACATGGTAAGAACAGCAGTTCATACTCATTCTTGCCCAGGAATACGCTAACTGTCCTCCTTTCTGTCACAGTAGACAATTCAGGTATCTTGATCACCTTAACATAACACTAGACTAGTACATTAATGACACCATGATAATAGGGTTTGGTGAGCAGGAATTAGAGAGGACAACAGATATTCTAGTAAGACATGTGTGTCAGAGAGTGGGACTGAAGTATCATGAAAATTCAAGGGACTGCCACAGTTTTCGAGATCCAGTGGTCTGTGACATGCCACATTATTCCTGCTAAGATTAAGGACAAGACAAGTTTTTGCACTTTTCATCATCTGACACCACTGATGGAAGCACATTGTTTGAGAGGCATCTTCTGCTTTTGGAGGTAACATACACTGAATTTGAGACTATCACTCTGACCCATGTATTTGGTATTTTGGAAGCTGTTCATTTTGAACGGGGCCTAGAGGAAGATAGGATTCTGCAAAAGATCCAGCTTGAGGTCTCTTGCCATTTGGGCCTTATGATTCAACAGATTTGACAGAAATGATATATCTATCAAGGAAGAGTTTGCTGTGTAAAATCTTGGTATATTTCCAGGATTTGGAGAACAATTATGCCTTCCCTGTCAGAACACTAATCTTAATTTTAGCAAACATTTCTGCCATGATAATGGGTCCTACTAGAAACTGATAGCCTGAACATGGGTTGCTAAGTGACCATGACATTGAGGTTTCCTTTGTTGAGCTGAATATTATCAGGTCCATAAGTTTGGGCAGGTGCAGAAACAGCATTTGGATTTCAGCCTGAGCACATCCAGAACGTACTGGTAAATCACACTAAAAAGCTTCGGACTTCCATGTCTATAATCTCTGCTAGTCCCCCAAAACAAGAATAAGTAGTTGTTTTATATGTTTTGTTAAATTTAAAAGATATCAGTGCTACAAATCTTATTTTACACATTTTATAGTTAATATCATAGATTTATAAAATTATTTCTTTTGCAAATAACTTTTGTTTCTTTTTACTAATGTACATCTTTCTATTAGAACACGTCATATATTATCTATTTTTTGAGCATTTAACAACTGTGCTATGACGTGCTTAGTAGCTCAGTCATATCTAACTCTTTGCAAACCCATGGACTGTAGCCTGCCACACTCCTCTGTCCATGGGGATTCTCCAGGGAAGAATACTGGAGTGGATTGCCATACCCTCTTCCAAGGAATCTTCCCAACCCAGGAGTTGAACTGGAGTCTCCTGCATTGCAGGCAGATTCTTTACCAGCTGAGCTACCAGGGAAGCCCCATTCAATGGCTAAGTTACAGCAATTCTTTACAACAAACAGTGCTGCAATCAAAATCTTTAATAAATAACTCATCCTTTTTTTTTCCCCATTATTGGTGAGATTGGGGTAACTATATATTGAATCATTCAAGTTTTCACTTTTATTATTTTTTCTCCCTTGGTTATTTTGTACTGGGTTCTATGGAAGTGACTAGACATTTTATATCTTATTTCTTATAATTTATTCATTCTAAGTATTGAACCCCAGGCTGTCACTTTAATCTCAGTCCTATAAATGTAATGAAATCCGTGAGAGACCACTCACATCCTTGTTCAGGGCCAGAAGGCTTATTCCCTCATTAACAAAAAGTGATTCTTGCAGGCAGCCCATAATAACCATCCCTCATTAGGAACTGCCTTGGGTAGAGATATTTGTCTCACTCAATTTCACACATCCTTACCAGGGCAGCTTGCATCCAATGACTGGTGAATGCAGGGATGTTTGGGCCCAGCCTCTCTCCAGCTTCAGAGAAGAAGCCTTCATTGATACTGCAACACAGCACTACTTCTCCCTCTAACTCACGTCTGTTTTCTTTCTTTCCCTCCCTGTCATAGGTGTTGACCTCAAGAACACATAAACCTGTTCAGTAATCTCTTTCTTATGGACTGGTTCCCAGGGACACAACCTGTGTGAATGACAGTTATTAATGGAAATTCTTACTTATATTGCTCAATTTTCATATTAGTCAAAAGTCAAATTATATTTTCTCTTGTGATTTGGGCTTTTATATCTTACTTCAGTAAACATAGCCTATGGTGAGCTTGGTCGTTTTACTTTCATACTCAGGCCTTCTATTCATTTGAGATTCTTTTGCTTATTTTTATTTTGTAACGTGTGCTGGAGGCCCAGTTTTATTTTAGTAATAAATCAAGTTTCTGGTCTTTTACAAAAATGGCTACCACATCTCCAAAGTTATATACCATGTTTCCTATTGTCTAACAAATAATCTCTTTAAATCCTTATTTTTTTTTCTATTCCTTTAATTAGTCTGTTCCTCTTCCAGTTCCATACTGATGAATTTTATCTTGTGCCACATTCTGTCTTAATACTCGGCAGTAGGAATTTCTTTCTTTATATTTTTAAAAATGATTTAGTAATTCCTAAAAAATTGTCTTTTAGTATAAATTTTGGAGTAAATTTTCCAATTCTCAAAATTTAGCAATGGTGAAATTAATAAGTAAAATGAATAAAAGTGAATTTGCAGATTAATTTCAGGACAATCAGTGTTTGAAACTTTATTCATTATGTTCCTGGATATATTATATTATTCTATTTATTCAGATCAAATTTGATGTCTTTTAAGAGAATTTTCTAAATCTCCATAAACTTCTCTCAGACAACCATTGCTAGATTATTTCTAGGCAATTCACAAATGGCATGTTTTTGGTCTTCTGGTCACTTACTGCCAGTGAAGAAATTTTAAATATACTTGAAGAACAATTTGCTGAGCTTAAAGATAATGTTAAAGAACTCTTTCAGAAGGCATTGGTAGGGGATAAAATTATGGAATGAATAAAAAAAAAATTAACAAGTCTAAAGATTTGAAGACTAATATGTCAATATTCATCAAGAAGGAGAATCAGTATTTGAAGGAAGAAATGTTGGTAATTTATTAAAGTTAATACAAGATATAAAACTTCAGTTTAAAATGACACATTTCTAAAAACAGAATAGGAGAGTGGAAAGTGTTCCTCATTTAAGTATGTTATGGTGATGTTTGTTGCTGCTGCTGCTAAGCCACTTCAGTCAACCCCATAGATGGCAGCCCACCAGGCTCCCCCGCCCCTGGGATTCTCCAGGAAAGAACACTGGAGTGGGTTGCCATTTCCTTCTCCATTGTGTGAAAGTGAAAAGTGAAGTCAGTCGTGTCCGATTCTTAGCAACCCCATGGACTACAGCCCACCAGGCTCCTCCATCCATGGGATTTTCCAGGCAAGAATACTGGAGTGGAGTGCCATTGCTGGTGATGTTTAAGATTACTCAAAACAGACAGTCCAAGGGACTCTCAAGGGTCTTCTCCAGAGGAGAGAACAAGACAGCAGAGGAATAGGTGGACATGGAGTACATCTCTCTCTATGTATACATCAGGAATACACCTTCAGACACAGAAGTGCATGCAGAACACCAGATGAGAAGGAACAGGAGTACCTGACCAGCAGAAAAGAATATCTAGACCCACACAAAACTTGGTAGGATAAAGGAACTAGGGGGAAAAATAGGAGCGTTGGTAGGACTACACCTTCCGTTGGCGGGTGGGGGAACTGAAGCAGGGGTCCAATCCCCACATAGGGGCAATTGTCTGAGTCAGAAGAGAAACATTTAAGGCTGACAGTGAAACAGTTAATCTGTGGCAGCCTAAATGGAATGAGAATCAGTCCTTGCCGCAGCCATACATACCCCGGACAGGAATGTAGATCCCTTGGAAGTTGCAGTGTCTGGGAGCTGGAGTTTAGGGGTTGTGGAGTAATCCCAGGTTGAGGGCTGCTGTTGACTGCAGAGATGGATTGAGGGGATGTGAGGGAAGAGATTGTGGTGGGAAATGCTCTGGAGGAAAGCTGGGCAGCCATGGAAGCAAGGTGATACTGCTGAGTCATGTGTAGGGGGTGGAGCCATCACCATAGCCTCTCTCCCGCAACACGCCAGCACTGGCAGCTGAACAATAGTGAGGCTGGCCCCTCAAACGCCTGACGCACTGAACTATAGAGTAGGACCCTACCCAGCTGCTCCTTTAAGTGACTGATGTGCCCAACTACAGAGTAGGACCCCATCCATGGTTCCCCTTTAAGTGCCTGATGTGCCAATCTACAGAGTAGGACCCCCAGCCAGGGGGGGCCCCCTCTGTGTGTCTGATGCACTGAACAACAGAGATGGACCCCAGGCAAGGGAGCCCTCTAAGTGCCTGAATGGTGCCTCCGCAGAGCTGTAGAGAAAGACTGGCCAAAGAGGCTTCCTGATTGCCAGCTACAAGAGGCTAGGAAAAAACTCTGATTGGTCTATAACTCCTGCAGCAGAGGCAGTCTTTGTCCCTGCACACTTGGCACTACCAGGGTCCCCTCAAGCCAAGCAGCTGTACCACCTTCACACTCAATTCTCACTGGGGCAGAGCAACCACAGGCCAAAAGGTCTTGTATCTATGTGCACAGAGTTGTTTCAGAATGTCCAACTCTTTGTGACCCTGTAGACTGTGGACTGCCAGGCCAGGCTTTTCTGTCAGGTAGAGGGGTTCTCCAGGCAAGAATCCTGGAGAATGTTGGCCAATATTGGTTGCCATACCCTTCTAGAGCACCATATTTACTGCTGTCAAAGTCACCAACTTTCCTGAGTACCTGGTGCTGCTGGAACCCCTGCAACCCATCAGCTGCAACACCTATACACCTGGCCCGCACAGGGGCAAACCCATGCCCTCCAGGGCAACCTCAGGAGCAAACCCCAGTGGATGACCCACAGGCAGAGGTGGAAATAAAACCACAATTGAAGTCCAGGGCCAGTGTGACTAAGGAAGAAGACCCAAAACCTTCCCACCAGCTGTATAAGCTGCAGATTAAATCCACATGATCAACTAGGCAGACTCTGTGTCTATGGCATATATGAGAGGTCATTGAGAGCTCCCACAAAAGAAAACGTGCTAGTTCTGATAGCTATGGACATTGGAGGCAAGAACAAAGAGGAGTAGGACCAGATTAGAATCTGAGCTGCCCCCACAACATATCCAGAGATAAGCACAGTATTGGAGGGCATCCTAGGGAGGTGAGGTGGACTGTGACTCCCAGCGAGGGAAAGGACTCTGACAGCAGTGACTCAAGAAAACATTTATTATTCTTATGTTTTGACTTGTTCTGTAGATTTTTCTGGATTTTTGTTTTCCTTTTTTTACCCACTCTGTTGTAGTTGTTGATTTTATTGACATTGTGAAATCTAATTAAGCTTTTGAGCTTTTTTGTTCCTCAGTAACATTTTTTATTATTGTTATAAACTTCTGCCTCTACGTTGGGCTTTTGCAGTTCTGTGGAGTTTTCCCTTTTTTTTTTCTTTTCTCTTTTTAAAATTTTCTTTTTTAAACCTATGATTATTTTTTTCTACATTTATTCCTTTGTTTCTTTTCCTGCTGTTCTTTTTCCCTTGCCGTTAATCTTTAATGCATATAAATCTTCTTTACTACTTCTATTTAACTTTACATATGTATTCATTCTTTCTTTCCTTTCCTCTCAATAAATTTGTTAGTTTTATTCTCATTGCTTTATTCCCCACTTGGCACCTTGCTTTAGTTTTGTTTTCCAGTTTGTACTTTAGTTAGTTTTGTTCTGGTAGATATACTTCTTGGTTTCCTTTGTTCACCGGGTCAAACTATTGTACGTTATTTTTGTTGGATTGCTTTAATTATGCTTATGAGTGTATATGTATATGTGTGTATTCAGTCACATTTTTTATAGTGGTTATAAACTTCTGCATCAATATTTGGCTTTTGTGGTTCTGTGGAGTTTTACCTTTTTTTTTTCTTTTTTCTTCCATTTTTTCTTTTTTTTTAAAATAATTTTAACTTTTAATGTTTTAAAACTATTATATTTTTTCTACATGTATTCCTTTGTTGGCCTTTCCTACTTCTTTTCCCCTTACAGTTAATCTTTCATGTATATAAATCTCTTCATCTACCTCTATTTGACTTTGCATATCTCTTATTCTTTTCTTTTCTTTTTTCCTTTCCTCTCAACATATTTGTTAGTTCTCTTTTCATTGGTTTATTTCCCACTTGGCACCTTGCTTTAATTTTGTTTTCCAGTTTGTGCTTTAGTTAGTTTTGTTCTTAACTTGTAAATATGATTTTTTTTTCCCTTTGTTAGCCAGATCAATCTATTGTACTTTATTATTGTTGGAATGTTTTGATTTGCTCATGGTTGTATATGTATATGTGTATATTCCATTATTTTAATTATTATTTGCCTGATTTTGTAACTGCTATTCGTCTGGGGTTCACCTTTGGTTTATTGTTTTTGGATATTTGTTTTAACCTCACTTAATGCCATAAAAAGCCACTTGTGAAATCATCATTTTTGACCAGAGATAAGTCCTGAGCCTTTTGGAGTGGGAGCACTGACTTGAAGACCTTAGATTACCAGAGAACTAACCCTAGGGAGTATGAAATAATGAGAACTCACACAAAGGAAACCAGTTGAATACAAGTATTGGCATCACCCAACCACCAGTTGCACCCTGTGCAGGACACCTCATCTAAACAAGAAACAAAACAAAAATAAAAACTCAATCATGAGCAGACAGGATTACAACCTCACTCAGCCTTGCCCATCAGAGAAAAAGCAAACAAACAAAAATTCAGCACAAATCTCACCCTATACAAAGCTTACACAAACTGCTGGACCAACCTTCAGTTCAGTCACTCAGTCGTGTCTGACTCTTTGTGACCCCATGAATTGCAGCACGCCAGGCCTCCCTGTCCATCACCAACTCCCAGAGTTCACTCAGACTCATGTCCATCGAGTCAGTGATGCCATCCAGCCATCTCATCCTCTGTCGTCCCCTTCTCCTCCTGCCCTCAATCCCTCCCAGCATCAAAGTCTTTTCCAATGAGTCAACTCTTCGCATGAGGTGGCCGAAGTACTGGAGTTTCAGCTTTAGCATCATTCCTTCCAAAGAAATCCCAGGGTTGATCTCCTTCAGAATGGACTGGTTGGATCTCCTTGCAGTCCAAGGAACTCTTAAGAGTCTTCTCCAACACCACACTTCAAAAGCATCAATTCTTCAGTGCTCAGCCTTCTTCACAGTCCAACTCTCACATCCATACATGACTACTGGAAAAACCATAGCCTTGATTAGACGGACCTTAGTCGGCAAAGTAATATCTCTGCTTTTCAATATGCTATCTAGGTTAGTCATAACTTTTCTTCCAAGGAGTAAGTGTCTTTTAATTTCATGGCTGCAGTCACCATCTGCAGTGATTTTGGAGCCCCCAAAAATGAAGTCTGACACTGTTTCCACTGTTTCCCATCTATTTCCCATGGAGTGATGGGACTGGATGCCATGATCTTTGTTTTCTGAATGTTGAGCTTTAAGCCAACTTTTTCACTCTCCTCTTTCACTTTCATCAAGAGGCTTTTTAGTTCCTCTTCACTTTCTGCCATAAGGGCAGACATCAGAAGGAAGAAAGAATTCACCCTGAAAACTGAGAAAAGAAAACACAATAAGATAAAAAAAATAATGATGAAAAGGCAGAGAAATGCTACACAAATGAAGGAACAAACTAGAAAGAATGAAGAGGAAATAGGCAAACTATCTGAAAAAATAATTCAGAATAATGATAGTAAAGATGATCAAAAACCTTGAAAACAAAATAGAGAAAATGCAAGAATCTATTTAAAAAGACCTAGAAGAATTAAAGAATATACATACAGCGACAAACCACACAATTACTGAAATTAAAAATACTCTAGAAGGAATCAATAGGATAATATCTGAAGCAGAAGAATGAATCAGTGTGCTAGAAGATAAAATGATGGAAATAACTTCTGAAGAGCAGAATAAAGTAAAAAGAATGAAAAGAACTGAGAATTGTCTCAGAGACCTCTGGAACAATATCAAATGTACCAACATTTGAATTATATGGGTTGCAAGAGAAGAGAAAAAGAAAGAGTATCAGAAAAAATTTTCAAGAGATTACAGTTGAAAATTTCCTCAACATGGAAAAGGAAATAGTCACTCAAGTCCAAGAGGCATGAAGAGTCCCATACAGGATAAACCAAGGAGAAACATGCCAAAAACATACTAATCAAACTAACAAAGACTAAACACAAAGAAAGAATATTAAAAACAGCAAGAGAAAAGCAACAAGTAACATAAAAGGGAAATCCCTTTTGCTTAACAGCTGATCTTTCAGCAGAAACTCTGCAGGACAGAAGGGAATAGCAGGATATATTTAAAGTAATGAAAGGGAAAAATCTACAACCAAGATTACAATACCTGGCAAGGATATTATCCAAAATTGATGGAAAAATAAAAAGCTTTTCAGACAAGAAAAAGTTAAGAGAATTCAGTACCACCAAACCAACTTTACAACAAATGTTAAAGGGACTTATATAGCCAAGAAATACAAGAGAAGAAAATGGATCTACAAAATCAACCCCAAACAGTTAAGAAAATGAAAATAGGAACATATATATCAATAATTACTTTAAATGTAAATGGATTAAATCCTCCAACCAAAAGACACAGACTGGTTGAATGGATACAAAAACAAGACCCATATATATGCTGAAACAAGAAACCCACTTCAGACCTCAAGACACATATACACTGAAAGTGAGAGGATGGAAAAATATATTCCATAGAAATGGGATGCAAAAGAAAGCTGGAGTATCAATCCTCATAAAAGACAAAATAGACCTTAAAAATAAAGAAGATTACAAGAGATAAGGAAGGATACTACATAATGATCAAGGGATGAATCCAAGAGAAAGACATAACAGTTATAAATATCCATGCACCCAAGATAAGAGCACCTCAATACATAAGACAAATACTAACAGACATAAGAGGAGAAATTGACAGTAACACAATAATAGTATGAGTCTTTAACACCCCACTCACATGAATGGACAGATCATCAAAACAGAAAATTAATAAGGAAACACAAGTTTAAATGAGACATTAGATTAGATAGATCTCATTGATAACTTCAGGACATTCCATCCAAATGCAGAAGAATACACCTTCTCAAGTGAACATGGAACATTCTCCAGGATAGACCACATCTTGTGTCACAAACCAAACCTCAGTAAACTTAAGAAAATTGAAATCATATCAAGCATCTTCTCTGACCACAGTGCTATGAGACTAGATATCAATTACAAGAAAAAAAATGTAAAAAACACAAACACATGGAGATTAAACAACACATTTCTAAATAACCAACAGGTTATTGAAGAAATCAAATGGGAAATCAAAAAATTTCTAGAAACGATTGACAGTGAAAGCACAACTCAAAACCTATTGGATGCAGGAAAAGCAGTTCTAAGAGGGAAGTTTATAGCAATAAAATCTTACCTCAAGAGACAAGAAAAGCATCAAATAGACAACCTAACTTTACACCTAAAACAACTGAAAAAAGAAGAACAAAAAACCCCTCAAATTAGTAGAAGGAAAGAAATAATAAAGATCCGAGCAGAAATAAATGAAAAATAAATGAAACAAACAGTAGTAAAGATTAATAAAACTAAAAGCTGGTTCTTTGAGAAGATAAACAAAGTTGACAAGCCTTTAGCCAGACTCATAGACAAAAAAAGAGAGAGAAATAAAATTAACATAATTAGAAATGAAAAGGGAGAGGATACAACGGACAGTGCAGAAACACAGAAGATTATAAGAGACTTTTATGAACAACTCGATGGCAATAAAATGGATAACCTGGAAGAAATGGATAGATTCTTAGAAAAGTTCAATCTTCCAATACTGAACCAGGAAGAAATAGAAATTATCAGGAACCAAATTACAAGTACTGAAATTGAAGCTGTGATCAAAAATCTCCCACAAAACAAAAGCCCATGATCAGATGACTTCATAGGAGAATTCTATCAAACATTTACAGAGGAGCTAAGGCCTATCCTTCTAGAACTCTTTCAAAAAACTGCAGAGGAAGGAATACTTCCAAACTCATTCTACAAGGCCGCCATAGCCCTGATACCAAAACTAGACAAAGACAACACGAAAAAAGAAAACTACAGGCTAATATCACTGATGAACATAATGCAAAAGTCCTCAACAAAATTTTAGTAAACAGAATTCAGCAGCACATCAAAAAGCTCATACACCATGATCAAGTTGGGTTTATTCCAGGGATGCAAGGATTCTTCAATATATGCAAATCAATCAATGTGATACACCATATTATCAAATTGAAAGATAAAAACCATATGATCATCTCAATAGATGCAGAAAAAGTCTTTCATGAAATCAGCACCCATTTATGATTAAAACTCTTCAAAAAATAGGCATAGAGGAACCCACTTCAACATAGTAAAGGCCATATATAATAAGTCTACAGTAAACATTATTCTCAATGGTGAAAAACTGAAAGCATTTCCCCTAAGATCAAGAATAAGACAAGGGTGTCCACTTTCACCACTATTATTCAACATAGTTCTGGAAGTCCTTGCTACAGCCATCAGAGAAGAAAAAGAAATAAATCCAGATTGGAAAAAAAGAAGTAAAGTTCTCACTGTTTGCAGATGACATGATACTGTACATAGAAAACCCTAAAGATAGTATCAGAAAATCACTAGAGCTAATCAGTGAATTTAGCAAAGTTGCAGGATACAAAATCAATACACAGAAATAACGTGCATTTATATATGCCAACAAAGAAAAATCAGAAAGAGAAATTAAAGAATCAATCCCATTCACCATTGCAACTAAAGGAAATAAATATCTAGGTATAAACTTACCTAAAGAGACAAAAGAACTGTACACAGAAAATTATGAGACACTGATGAAAGAAATTGAAGAAATTGGGGAAAACCACTGGACCATTCAGTTCCATTCAGTTCAGTCACTCAGTCTTGTCCGACTCTTTCTGACCCCATACATTGCAGCACATCAGGCCTCCTTGTCCATCACCAACTCCCAGAGTTCACTCAAACTCACATCCATCGAGTCAGTGATGGCATCCAGCCATCTCATCCTCTGTCATCCCCTTCTCCTTCTGCCCCCAATCCCTCCCAGCATCAGAGTCTTTTTCAATGAGTCAACCCTTTGCATGAGGTAGCCAAAGTACTGGAGTTTCAGCTTTAGCATCATTCCTTCCAAATAATTCAATATTACAGTAATCCAAGTCTATGCCCAACCAGCAATGCGGAAGAAGCTGAAGTTGAACAGTTCTATGAAGACCTACAAGAGCTTTTAGAACTAACACTCAAAAAAGTGGTCCTTTTCATTACAGGGGACTGGAATGCAAAAGTAGGAAGTCAAGAAACACCTGGAGTAACAGGCAAATTTGGCCTTGGAATACAGAATGAAGCAGGGCAAAGACTAATAGAGTTTTGCCAAGGGAACGCACTGGTCATAGCAAACACCCTCTTCCAATAACACAAGAGAAGACTCTACACATGGACATCATCAGATGGTCAACACTGAAATCAGATTGATTATATTCTTTGCAGCCAAAGATGGGGAAGCTCTATACAGTCAGCAAAAACGAGATGGGGAGCTGACTGTGGCTCAGATCATGAACTCCTTATTGCCTAATTCAGACTTAAATTGAAGAAAGTAGGGTAAACCACTATACCATTCAGGTATGACCTAAATCAAATCCCTTATGATTATACAGTGGAAGTGAGAAATAGACTTAAGTGACTAGATCTGATAGATAGAGTGCCTGATGAACTATGGATGGAGGTTCGTGACATTGTACAGGAGACAGGGAGAAAGACCATCCCCGTGGAAAAGAAATGCAAAAAAGCAAAATGGCTGTCCAAGGAGGCCTTACAAATAGCTGTGAAAAGAAGAGGAGTGAAAAGCAAAGGAGAAAAGGAAAGATATACTCATTTGAATGCAGAGTTCCAAAAAATAGCAAGGAGAGATGAGAAAGCCTTCCTCAGTGATCAATGCAAAGAAACAGAGGAAAACAATAGAATGGGAAAGACTAGAGATCTCTTCAAGACAATTAGAGATACCAAGGGAACATTTCATGCAAAGATGGGCTCAATAAAGGACAGACATGGTATGGACCCAACAGAAGCAGAAGATATTAAGAAGAGGTGGCAAAGATACACGAAAGAACTGTACAAAAAAGATCTTCACGACCCAGATAATCACAAAGGTGTGATCAGTCCCACTCACCTAGAGCTGGACATCCTGGAATGTGAAGCCAAGTGGGCCTTAGGAAGCATAACTACGAACAAAGCTAGTGGAGGTGATTGAATATCAGTTGAACTATTTCAAATTCTAAAAGATGATGCTGTGAGCAATTTTGTCAGCAAATTTGGAAAACTCAGCAGTGGACACAAGAGTGGAAAAGGTCAGTTTTCATTCCAATCCCAAAGAAAGGTAATGCCAAAGAATGCTCAAACTACTGCACAATTGCACTCATCTCACACACTAGTAAAGTAATGCTCAAAATTCTCCAAGCCAGGCGTCAGCAATACGTGAACCATGAACTTCCAGATGTTCACACTGGTTTTAGAAAAGGCAGAGGAACCAGAGATCAAATTGCCAACATCCGCTGGATCATGGAAAAAGCAAGAGAGTTCCAGAAAAACATCTATTTCTGCTTTATTGACTATGCCAAAGCCTTTGACTGTGTGGATCACAATAAACTGTGGAAATTCTGAAAGAGATGGGAATACCAGACCACCTGGCCTGCCTTTTCAGAAACCTGTATGCAGGGCAGGAAGCAACAGTTAGAACTGGACATGGAACGACAGACTGGTTCCAAGTAGGAAAAGGAGTACGTCAAGGCTGTATATTGTCACCCTGCTTATTTAACTTCTATGCGGAGTACATCATGAGATGTGCTGGACTGGAGGAAGCAGAAGTTTGGATCAAGATTGCAGGGAGAATTATCAATAACCTCAGATACGACACCACCCTGATGGCAGAAAGTGAAGAAGAACTAAAGAGCCTCTTGATGAAAGTGAAAGAGAAGAGTGAAAAAGTTGGCTTAAAGCTCAACATTTAGGAAACTAATATCATGACATCTGGTCCCATCATTTCATGGCAAATAGATGTGGAAACAGTGGAAACAGTGTCAGACTTTATTTTTCTGTGCTCCAAAATCACTGCAGATGGTGATTGCAGCCATGAAATTAAAAGACGCTTGCTCCTTGGAAGGAAAGTTATGACCAACCTAGACAGCATATTAAAAAGCAGAGTCATTACTTTGCCAACAAAGGTCTGTCTTGTCAAGACTATGGTTTTTCTAGTAGTCATTTATGGATGTGAGAGTTGGACTATAAAGAAAGCTGAATGGAGAAGAATTGATGCTTTTGAACTGTGGTGTTGGAAAAGACTCTTGAGAGTCCCTTGGACTGCAAGGACATCCAATCAATCCATCCTAAAGGAGATCAGTCCTGGGTGTTCATTGGAAGGACTGATGTTGAAGCTGAAACTCCAATACTTTGGCCACCTGATGCAGAGAGCTGACTCGTTTGAAAAGACCCTGATTTTGGGAAGATTGAGGTCAGGAGGAGAAGAGGATGACAGATGATGAGATGATTCGATGGCATCACTGGCACAGTAGACATGGATTTGGGTGGACTCTGGGAGTTGGTGAGGGACAGGGAGGCCTGGCGTGCTGCAGTTCATGGGGTCGCAAAGAGTTGGACACGACTGAGCAACTAATCTGAACTGAACTGATGAAAGAAATAAAAGATGACATAAACAGATGGAGAGATATTCCATGTTCCTGAATAGGAAGAATCAATATTGTGAAAATGACTATAATACCAAATGCAATCTACAGATTCTATGTGTTCAATCCCTATCTAATTACCAATAGCATTTTTCACACAACTAGAACAAAAAAACTTCACAATTCATAGTGAGACAGAAAAGACCCTGAATAGCCAAAGCAGTCTTGAGACAGAAGAATGGAGCTAAAGGAATCAACCTGCCTGACTTCAGGTTATACTACCAAGCTATAGTCACGAAGAGAGTATGGTACTGGCACAAAAACAGAAATATAGACCAACAGAACAATATAGAAAGCCCAGAAATAAACCCATGCATCTATGGCTATGTTATTTTGACAAAGGAGACAAGAATATACAGTGGGGAAAAAACAGCCTCTTCAATAAATTGTGCTGGGAAAACTGGAAAGCTACATGTAAAAACATGAAATTAGAACACTTCCAAACAGCATACACAAAGATAAACTCAAAATGGATTAAAGACCTAAATGTTAGACCAGAAACTATACAACTCTTAGAGGAAAACATAGGCAGAACACTTGATGACATAAATCAAAGCAAGATCCTCTATGACCCACCTCCTAGAGAAATGAAAATAAAAACAAAATGAAACAAATGGGACATGATTAAATTTAGCATCTTTTGCACAGCAAAGGAAAGTATGAAAGTGAAAATGAAGTCACTCAGTCCTATCCAACTCTTTGCTCCTCCATCCATGGGATTTTCCAGGCATGAGTAATGGAGTGGGTTGCCATTTCCTTTTCCAGGGGATCTTCCTGACCAGGGATTGAACCCAGGTCTCCTGCATTGTAGGCAGACGCATTTACCATCTGAGCCACAAGCAAGGTGAAAAGATAACCCTCAGAATGGGAGAAAAGAATAGCAAATGAAACAACTGATAAAGGATTAATTTACAAAATATACAAGCAGCTGTACAGCTCAATGCCAGAAAAACAAACAACCCAATCATAAAGTGGGAAAAAGACCTGAACAAACATTTCTCCAAAGAAGACACAGGTGGCTAACAAACATGAAAAAATGCTCAGCATTGCTCATTATTAGAGAATTGCAAAACTAAACCACAAGATATCATCTCACACAAGTCAGAATGGCCATCATCAAAAAGTCTACAAACAATAAATGCTGGAGAGAGTGTGGAGAAAAGGGAACACTCTTGCACTGTTGGTGGGAATGTAAATTGATGCAGCCACTATGGAAGACGATATGGAGATTCCTTAAAAAACTATGACTAAAACCACCATATGACCCATCAACCCCACTCCTAGGCATATACCCCGAGGAAACAAAAATCGACACGTGTATCCCATTGTCCATTGCAGTTCATTTACCATAGCTAGAACATGGAGACAACCTAGATGTCCATCAACAGATGAATGTATAAAGAAGTTGTGGTACATATACACAATGGAATATTACTCAGCCATTATAAGAAACACATTTGAGTCAGTTCTGATGAGGTGGATGAACCTAGAACCTATTGTACAGAGTGAAGTGAGTGAGAAGGAGAAAGATAAATCTATTATTGTAACACATATATATGGAATCTCAAAAAATGGTACTGAAGAATTTATTTACAGGGTAGTAATGGAGAATCAGAGATAGAGAATAGACTTGTGGACATGGGGAGAGGGGAGGAGAGGGTGAGATGTATGGAAAGAGTAACTTGGAAACTACATTACCATATGTA
Source organism: Ovis aries (assembly GCF_016772045.2). Classification (NCBI taxonomy): domain Eukaryota; kingdom Metazoa; phylum Chordata; class Mammalia; order Artiodactyla; family Bovidae; genus Ovis; species Ovis aries. The sequence goes on along the minus strand of NC_056057.1, from coordinate 43,237,941 downwards.
AAATAGTTAACCAAGGGTAATTTGCCATACGGCTCAGGAAACTCAAATGGGGCCTCTGCCGTAACCTAGAGGGCTGGGATGGGCAGGGAGATGGGAGGGAGTTTCAGAAGGGAGGGTTATATGTATACCTATGGCTGATTCATATTGAGGTTTGACAGAAAACAAAATTCTGTAAAGCAATTACCCTTCATTAAAAAAATTAATTAAAAAACAAAAGGAAACAGAAAAGATTATTCAAAACAAAGGAAAATTTATAATTTTCAGAGAGAACCTAGAATGTATCTTTCAGAACTAAAACTCAGTACCTTTTAGCCCTGATGACAGCAACACTGAATTTCAGAGAGTTTTCAAGGAAAAATATTTTAATCTGATATTGTATTCAGTTAACTATTTCAGTGTAGAGCGAAAAAAGAAGACATTAATTATCAGAGAGTCTAGCAACATGAAGAATCTGTTTAAAACAGTTCCTCAAGATTTAACTTTTGAAAGGAAATAATCAGTTCCAAAAGCAAGAAATTACTATGGGATGGAAAAACCTGTAAGAACAATATAGAACTTACTGATGTATCAATAAATACTAATTTAATCATGTTTGTAAACATGAAATCCAAAACTAAGATAATAGTAATGTTATGGAAGTTGTTGGCGGAAGAGAGAGTGGTGAAAAAAGAAATTGTGTTAACATTTTGTCCTATTCAATGGGGGTAAACAACAGTTGTTCATAAGGTTACAGGCTTCTTTGGTGGCTCAGATGGTAAAGAATCTTCTTGCTATGTGGGAAACCTGAGTTCTATTCCTTGGGAAGATCCCTTGGAGGAGGGCATGGCAACCCACTCCAGTATAATTGCCTGGAGAATCCCATGGACAGAGGAACCTAGCAGGTTACAGTCCATGGGGGCGCAAAGAGTCAGACACAACTGAGCAACTAAGCGCAAGCACACAAGCACACATTTATAGACACTGGTAGGGAAACACAGACAAAATATTAATCTGTTTTATTCATCCCTGTCTAGAGCATTGTTCAAGATACAGTCAATCATGAAAAAAATATTTGCTGAAAAAATCTTACAAAATTAATAAAGATGATTAAAATAGTAAAAACAGAATGCATACAGTTAATCCATAAGAAATGTATAACTGAAACCAAGGAAACAGGAAACATAAGATAAATTGCAGTAAGTGGAAGGGGGACACAAACAATGGTAAAACTCAGTAATCAGTACAAGTAAAACTTGTAGAAAACAGTGATACTCAGATTGTAATAAAAATAAAAGCTACATATGTTGTCTAAAAGATACTCATTTAAAACAGACACATATACAATAAGATACAGAAAAATTGATTTATGTCAATCATAGAAAATATTTATCTGAAATATATCAACTAAAATTTTGATATCAGTAAAAGAAGAGGGTAGAGTGTGAACTATCATCAGAGAGGGTTGTTATATATTTTTGAAAAATAAAAAGTGAAACAATAAAATTCTTCAATATATATTTGGGAGTATGGCCTCAAATTATATAAGCAATAATTAATATCTGATATGAAGAGACATACAAAACACATATTTTACAGAAATGTGATACATGGAGAACAATAAAGGTAGAGATAATGTCAAGAGCATGATTAATAATTTGATCTAACAAATATGTCTAGAACCTCTTATCAAATTAACATTCAGTTCAGTTCAGATCAGTCGCTCAGTCGTGTCCTACTCTTTGCAACCCCATGAATTGCAGCACACCAGGCCTTCCTGTCGATCACCAACTCCCGGAGTTCACTCAGATTCACGTCCATCGAGTCAGTGATGCCATCCAGCCATCTCATCCTCTGTTGTTCCCTCTCCTCCTGCCCCCAATCCCTCCCAGCATCAGAATCTTTTCCAATGAGTCAACTCTTCACATGAGGTGGCCAAAGTACTGGAGTTTCAGCTTTAGCATCATTCCTTCCAAAGAAATCCCAGGGTTGATCTCCTTCAGAATGGACTGGTTGGATCTCCTTGTAGTCCAAGGGACTCTCAAGAGTCTTCTGCAACACCACATTTCAAAAGCATGAATTCTTCAGCGCTCAACCTTCTTCACGGTCCAACTCTCACATCCATACATGACCACAGGAAAAACCATAGCCTTGACTAGACAGACCTTAGTTGGCACAGTAATGTCTCTGCTTTTGAATATGCTATCTAAGTTGGTCATAATTTTTCTTCCAAGGAGTAAGCGTCTTTTAATTTCATGGCTGCAGTCACCACCTGCAGTGATTTTGGAGCCTAAAAAAATGAAGTCTGACACTGTTTCCACTGTTTCCCCATCTATTTCCCATGAAGTGATGGGACCGGATGCCATGATCTTCGTTTTCTGAATGTTGAGCTTTAAGCCAACTTTTTTACTCTCCTCTTTCAAATGAACATAGAGTACATATTATTTCCAGACACATTAAACATTGACCAATGATGATGATACATTGGGCCCCTAAAGCAGCTTCTAAAATTTTCAGTTAACAACATACAATCTATATTCTATAACTTCAATGCAATAAAACTAAAAATCAAGAAAATAATGTTTAGGGGGAAAATACCTATTTCTTAAAACTAATATATTACCAATCACCCTTCAGTTTAAAGCAAAAATGATACGGTAAACTTTGAAATTCTTACGTTTAAATGATAATGAAAGAACTGAGAGTCAATATCAGTTTCTTCTGAAATATAGAAAGAAATTTATCAATTTACAAACATAAGAAAAGATGGAAAACTAAGCTAGGAAAAGAGTAACAGAATAAACCAAGAAAGAGAGAGAAAGAGACAAAGAGTAGAACACATAGTAATAAGGGAGGATGAAGGAAACAAAAATGAAGCTGTGGGAAAATAGTAAGACACTCCTAGTGATATGAATTAAGTTATAAAATAGAGAAGATGCAAATAAAAATATGAAGAATGCAGATAAGTAAACACATAAATATAAGCAAAATTCTACAAATATGTAATGGACAGCAGTACATCAAAATTTTAAATCTCAGATAAAATTTGTATTTTCTGGGGAAAAAACTATCAAAACTCCCCTTGCTCCAGAAAAAAAATAAACAAAACAAAACAGGGTGAGATGCTTTTAGATATGAGTTGTGTAAGTCTTTAAAGAATATGTATCTTATACAATTTTTCCACCAAAGAAAAGAAAAACAGAAAAGCTGACCAATTTATTTTACGAGGTTAATATAATCTGGATACCCAAACTGGGTAATGACTGTACAGGAAAACTAAATTCTTGGTTAATTTCACTAATGAACATAAAAGATCCTCATACTAGTTAACTGAAACCTAACAATGCATTAAAATAGACTGTGGTCAAGTATAGTTAATCCAAGGGGGGTAAGGATTATTCACCTTGGAAATCTATTCAGCTAATTAATAACTGTAACATTAAATGATCAAAGAAGAAAAATATATAATCTTTTAACTTAGGTTGGAAAGAAAAATTCGTATGATTTACTACACAGTTAAGAATTCTTAGCAAATGAGAAAAGAGAAAGACAATTAAAAAAAAAAACCATGAGTACAGAATATCTACAGAAAGCATCTTTATTTAATAGAGAATTTTAAATATTTCATTCTCCTTCATACAAGCATCAAGACAAGGATGACTACCATCATCACTACTATTCAGCAGAGACTGAAGGTCTCAGAGAAAATATTAAAAACAACAACAACAACAAAAAGATAAAGAGAATAGGGAGAAAAAGTTAAAATGTCATGATAGGAATATCTTCATGGAATGCCCAAGATATTTTACAAACAAATTTTAATATTACTATGAAAATTCAGTTAATTTAAGGGCTGAATAAATAGTATGATGAGCACCTATATAACCACCATCCCAGAAATAAAAATGCTATCATTTTGTCATTTGTCCCATATTCTTTTTAAAATACATGTACATTTACAAGAAAATTAATGTTAGTATTGTATATTGGAGCAAGCAATTGGAAACAATCTCTTTTACATTAAAATTTTAAAGTTGAAAGCAATAATCTTACTTCTTCTCCACAAAAACTTTAACTTAATCCAGATTTTTCCTCCGAACTCTTCTAGAATAGCACACATACTAATTCTTTCTCACAATTGCCATGTATTTAACACACATATACATTTTTAGCATTCAGAGTTTATAAGAATAATTACTTTAAAATCAGAGAAAATTAATTTATGAAGAAAGACTAATTGACAGCTATATTGAATGGACACTACTGAATTATAGGCACATCTTATAAAAAACAAAAAGGATACTTGAAGCTGATTTATAGTTTCAAAAGAACGACATTACAAAATATTAAAAGTCCATGCTCCCATCCTGGACAGGACTTTTCAGATTTTTTCTAATAACTTTCAAATATTTACAATATCATTTTAAGCAAAAACTATATCACTTGGAGTCTTTCAAGAATGTAGCTGACCATTCTAGAAGCTTTAAATAAGAGAAAGTTGGCAAAGTCTAGATCAGTAATGTCCAATGGAAATACAATTCCAACCTTACAATTCTTAACCTTAAATGTGAGCCATATATGTAATTAAAAATCTTCCAATAGGCACATTTCAAGTAAAAATAAACAAATTAATGTAAATAATTCATTTTAAACCAATTGATTAAAAATTTGCATTTTAGTCCACAATCCATACAAAACATTAGTATTGAGATATTTGACATTTTTAATATAAAAATTTTAAAATTTCAATTTGTATTTTACACTTTCAAGACCATCTCAGTTTGTACTATCCACATGTTAAGTACTCAATAGCCTCATATGACTAGTTGTTACCATACTGGATAGTACAGGTAGAGAAAATACATTGACTAGTATGATTCATTAGTTAACATAATGGATATAGTTACCCTAGTGTGGTGAAATCAAACACCAACATTTAAGAATTTCTAGTATGTGCTAAAAACTGTGTGAAGTGCGTTGTAAGGATTATCTCATTTAATCCACAATATATATATGGTATGTGTTCCTTCTTCAATATTTATGGTATAATAAATACTATATTACTCATATTGTTTGCCTGGATCATATCATATTACTCAGTATTCTTGCCTGGATCATATCACATCCAGTCAAGAATACTGGAGTGGATTGCCATTTCCTTCTCCAGTATTTATGGTGTAAGTAAATACTAATATTACTCATATTATTTCCATTATATGATTAAGATACTTGAGATTAAACACATATTCCAATGGGCCACAGCTAAGACCAGGCAGAGCAGAAAATAAAGCCATGCTTGATTGCTTGGGGCTTCCCTGGCAGTAAGTGGTAAACAACCACCTGCAAATGCAGCAGCCTCAGGAGACACAGGTTCAATCCCTGGGTCAGGAAGATACCCTGGAGGAGGGCATGGCAACCCACTCCAGTATCTGCCTAGAGAAGCCCATGGACAGAGGAACCTGGAGGGCTACAGTCCAGAGGGTTGCAGAGTCGGACATGATTGCAGTGACCTAGCTTGACTGCTTCCTCTATTTTAATTATTTTACACCATACTGGCTGCAGTTGAGTTGATGACTGGCACTAGGATGATGGCGATGATAGGGGGAAAGTTGGAGAAATATTCAAATGATAAAAGCAGCAGGATTGGTGATGGGTTATATATGCAGGTGGAAGTAAATATTAAGGATAGTGTGGGTTTTCCAGTCGTGGGAATGGTCAGATGTGTGACTATTACTGGGATAAGGAATATTGGAGTTGGTAGTTTTTGCAAGAAGATTCTAAGTACTCCATACTTCGGATTTGGAACATTGTAACAATCTTGGTAGTTATATTAAACCTCTGCTAGTACTCTTGCCTGGAAAATCCCATGAACAGAAGAGTCTGGTAGGCTGTAGTCCATGGGGTCTCAAAGAGTCAGACACGACTGAGCGACTTCACTTTCACTTTCATGCATTGGAGAAGGAAATGGCAACCCACTCCAGTGTTCTTGCCTGGAGAATCCCAGGGACGGGGGAGCCTGGTCGGCTGCCATCTATGGGGTCGCACAGAGTCGGACACGACTGAAGCGACTTAGCAGCAGCAGAAAATGTGAATTTAAAAAAGCGCTTCACTTCTACTAGTTATTAGACTAAAGACCAGAGAAAAGGAGAAAACTAATGCATTAGAATGAAACAAAAGAAAGCCACCTTGATCACTCCCTTTTACAAATAGGAAGAAAAAAGATACAACTGAGAAAATAATTTATAATCTATTAGGACTCAACAAACTTTTCCTAGATAAAGAATACAAATGAAATTTATGAAAAATAAAAACAAAGTTACTGTTTTAAGATTTAGGAGATAAAAGCAGATGCATGTCTCAATAAATGGATTAAAAATAATACCACTTAAGTACTGATGTGTTCTGTCTCATCTTCACAACAGATTTTCAGTGTGAAACTCTTCCAGATGTGAGTGAAATCTATGCTGCAGACAACATAGATAGGCTCAGAAAAGCTTTTGTGGCATTTTTGCCCAAATTGAATGACAACTCCTATAAAGCACTACTGATTAGAAGTAGGCATACCACTTTATGTTACTGTTGTTAATACATAATAATTTATGCCTCTTCCTAGTTTATTAATCCTGGCTTCTTCATCTTAATTGATGGTTTTTCTGGTTCTTTGCCCCCATAAATTTGAATTTCTCAATGATGAGACTGAATTACGGTTTTCACATCTGGCTTGTACGGTGTGGGAAACAATTTCTGTGTCTGAGATCAAGGAAAAGAGAAAATTTAGGGAGGAAGGCTTGAGAGATTTGTGGAGGGCAAAAAGTTCTGGAATAATGGAAAGATATAGGAAGGAAAGGGGCTTACCTGATGGCTCAGGTGGTAAAGAATCCACCTGCAATGCAGGAGACCTGGGTTCAATCCCTAGCTTGGGAAGATCCCCTGGAGAAGGGAACAGCTACCCACTCCAGTGTTCTGGCCTGGAGAATTTCATGGACTATTAGCCCATGGGGTTGCAAAGAGTCAGACACTGCTGAGCGACTTTCACCTCTATAGGAAGGAAGAGCATAGGAAGGTAACAGAAGTGAAAGTGAAAGAGTTAGTCGTTTAGTCGTGTCTGAGTCTTTGTGATTCTATGGACTGTAGGCCTCCAGGCTCCTCTGTCCATGGAACTCTACAGTCAAGAATATTTGTGTGGGTTGCCATTTTCTTCCCAAGGGGATCTTCCCAACCCAAGGATCAAACCTGGGTCTCCTGCATTACAGGCAAATTCTTTACTGTCTGAACCACCAGGGAGGCTCCAGGAAGGCAACAAAATATGGTTTAAAGTTTTGTCAACCTATGCTCAGGGCTGGAATGTGTAGTCAGAACCCCACAGATACCAAGGGATGACTGTTTACATATGTGTAAGAAGAATCAGAAGAAATCATAAATGGTAAAATAAAGAAAGCTCCCAGGTAGTGAAAGATAGAAACTAATAGGATTTCTTTCACATTCACTGAGGGTACAGCATTAATTGATTTCAGAAAAATTAAAGACTTTTCTTTATAAAAGTTACTCAGGGAAGAGTTCGCCTGATCAGTAATATTTAGCTAAGATTATTTATTAATCGCTGTAGCCTTCAGTCCAGTTTTGTCATGTCTGTTGTTTGCTGCATAGCGCAGTGATCTTTCACACTAAAATTTAGTCTAAAACAAGACAATCATTTCTGTTTAGTAACTACATAAAAGTGCCACCAAAGTAGCCCACACCTCAAATTCCATCATGATACTATAACTTTCTATTCTTCCTGCTGAACCAGAGTATATTTTAACTAGCATGGTCCAGGAGATTGACATAATCAGAGTGCTTTTTGAACATTATTTGTGAGCAGGGCATAAGATGGAGTGAGACCAGTGATGGGGTACTTTGCAATAGTCTAATTATGAGGTAAAACCATCTAAACCCAGGTGGTAGTGGCAACAATGTAAAAGATATGTTAGAAAAAAAAATTATAAGAAGAGGAATTAGAAAAAAAAAAACCTGACTTATTTATCATGGGTGTTAGGGATGAGGACAAAGTCAAAGATGATACAATTAGAACCTAATATGTGATCATGATGGTACCACTGGTGGGAGGAGAACCTGGATCAGATGTGCCTTGAAAGGTGTTGGAATAGTGAGAGAAGTTTAGACAGATTGCTTTCCTCATATGATCTCACTTTCTGACTTTCTACATACCTTTCAACTTCTCAAGGTTAACAGACAAAACTTTTCATCCTTACATTTTATATATCTCATAAATGTATGAAATCTTCTAGTATCTCACTAATTAAAACATGTTCTTATAAGCTGAAAACCCCATTTATATGGATCCAATGGAATCATTTTTACCACAGAACCTAACAGCAAAATATTCTTGAATATACGGAACTTGTCACATGGAACTTATTACTTCCTGCCCTATTTCACATGTTTTTTAAAATTTCTTATCTCTCTCTGTATAGAAGCCAATTCTGTATCTTTCTACTTCCTCTCTCCAAATCATTACATCCTACACCGGTACTAACATTTAGCTGGCATTTGTAAAGTCAGGACTAAATTAGATGAGAGAAGTCAGAATAAGTTTTTAAGGCTCATTTGCATTATTGTGTTAGTCAATTGGGAAGATACTGAATTGAAAAGAGAGGATATAAGTGCACAAAGTGTAAGAAAAAGTTAAGGATGAAACTCTGAAGAACACTCACACTTGGTGACACTGAAGAGAGGATTAAGACTCATTTTCATCCATTTTAGTTCACTGGATCCTACAATGTTGATATTTAATCTTGCCATCTCCTGCTTGACCAAGTCCAATTTACCTTGATTCATGGACCTAACATTCCAGGTTCCTATGCAATATTGTTCTTTAGAGCATCAGATTTTGCTTTCACCACCAGACACATCCACAGCTAAGCATCATTTCCACTTTGGCCCGGCCACTTCATTCTTTCTGGAGCTATTAGTAATTGCCCTGTGCTTTACCCTAGTAGCATATTGGATACCTTCCAACCTGGGGGCTCATCTTCAGGCTTCATATATTTTGCCTTTTCATGCTGTCCATGAGGTTCTCCAGGCAAGATTCCTGGAGTTGGTTGTCATTTCTTTCTCTTTAGATAGGAGAAAAATCTAAAGTTTTTTTTTTTTTTAAGGAAAAAAAATCATTGATAACTTTTGAATAAAGCAATTTTAGTGGAGTGCAGTGGGAGAAAACCACATTGTAAGGGGTTAAGGGATAAATCCTTGGTAAACAATTAGAGACATTCTTTTGATATTTTGTAAAAACTCATAGATCAGCTGTGGAAACCTCACAGACTACATTCATGTGCTCTTTTATCACAGAGAATAATTTAAAACTCTTCATGCAACATTAGTCAGGAAACTGAGTTCCGTTTTATTACCGTCAGTCTATTCACAAGCTAAGGAAATCTATGTAAAGTACTTCCACTTTGTTACCTAAACTTAGCCTTAGTACCTAATTAAACTAAAATTAAGATGATATTTATGTACCAGTGAAAGAAAAGGCTTTCAATTACCACTTAATGGATATTTAAAATGTTTTTATTAAGTTTAGAAGTACATATATATTTTTTTAAATTCCTGAGACTTTTGTGTAAATTTTAAGTAATCAAAAAACTCTTTATCAGATGGTGATAGCAGAATTTTTATTTTAGAAAACATGCTTATTTTCAGGTTACTGTGAAAAATACTCTCAAGAAACTCAGATAAGACATATTCCTGCTTACAAGGACCTTGTAATAAACTAAGAATATAAAGTCAGACTGCTAAATATGTATAATTATAAGAATGATAAATTTGTCTGAATATCCTCATACACCCTTTATTCAACATTCAGTAAACGGTGTGGGAATGTTTTACCTAAGGATTATATCAATCCTTTAGTAAAAGATAAAGCAATTCTTAAGCTTTTGCTAGTGCTTATTGTTGCCAAAAATGGTCATTAAAGGCTGACAGATCTATTGCTTAAAAGGGTGATTGTAATGAGCCTCTCATTTCCTATGCACAGAAAAAACAATCTGAGTCAAGGCTAGAAGCAGAAGGATGTCCTAATTGAGTACTGGCACCATTCACGTTATAATGTAAAGCTGTTTCTCCACTCTGAAAGGAGTATTCAGAGTAAATTATTGTTTTGAGAAAATATTTCTCTTTTTAAATATGCCTCTAGGGTGTAATTACTGAAGATTAATGCTTGTCCTCAGATGATGTCCATGTATGGGTGTGTGAGTGTGAGTCAAGTATAAGGTAGAGGTGTGTGTGTGTGTGTGTGTGTCTTTTTGGTTCAATACTTGATGACCAGGGAGAATAAGAAGACAGAACCACTATCTGAGAGATGTTGGGTTGCCAACACCCACTCTGGAATGTTCTTCTTTTTAGCCCTCTTTTTCCCAAACTCAGTAATATTATTAATACACGCTTAATAATTTAGATTCTAAGAAGGCTATTACACATATTAGCATGTGTTGTGGTTCACATTGTTGAGAGAGTGGGAAAGGCAAGAAGACATATTTAGCTTAAGAATTTCTAAACTAATTTCTAAGCTAATTTCTTTCTCACAGCCCTTATGGACAGTGCAGAGAGGAATTTTAAAAAGGTTTCACTGTTCCTATACTACTCTTTCCCTCATAGGATCAACCAAAGGCTATCTGCTGATTGCTGACATCTTGGTGGCTTATTAAATGAAATCACAATGTAGGAAGAAACTTAAGATCATGAACTAAATATGATATTATCCATAGTTTCCCAAAAGTCTATGATTTCACAGAAAGTCTGTTCACAGGCCACATCTGGTTTAAGAAACATTATTTTCCTGTGTCGAAGTCAGTTATTTTATCTTTCTTTTTCTCAAATAAAAAGAAAGAATGGGCAGAGATGCATCAAGAAATAATAGTGCCTATGGGCAAAAAAGGAAATACTATGCATGCTGAGGAAGTTAAGAGGATGATTTGGGAATTGAAGACTGTCTGAAATTCTAGCTAAGGATGATTATTATGGAATGAATGCTTGTGCCCCTAAATATATTTAGGGGTTGATGCTTCAGCCCCTAATGTGACTATACTAGGGGATTTATGTAGGTAATTAACAGTAAATTAATTTATAAGAGTGAGATTCTCATAGGATTAGTGTCCTTAGAAGAAAAGACAGGAAAAGATGGTCACTTATGCATGCCTTCTCTCTTAGCCATGTGAAGACAGTGAGAAGGTGACCACTTACAAACCAGGAAAGAGGGGTTTCAGTTCAGTTCAGTTCAGTCACTCAGCCAGGCCTCCCTGTCCATCACCAACTCCTGGAGTTCACTCAGACTCACATCCATCGAGTCAGTGATGCCATCCAGCCATCTCATCCTCTGTTGTCCCCTCTCCTCCTGCCCCCAATCCCTCCCAGCATCAGAATCTTTTCCAATGGGTTAACTCTTTGCATGAGGTGGCCAAAGTACTGGGGTTTCAGCTTTAGCATCATTCCTTCCAGTGAAATCCCAGGGCTGATCTCCTTCCGAATGGACTGGTTGGATCTCCTTGCAGTCCAAGGGACTCTCAAGAGTCTTCTGCAACACCACAGTTCAAAAGAATCAATTCTTCAGCGCTCAGCCTTCTTCACAGTCCAACTCTCACCTCCATACATGACCACAGGAGAAACCATAGCCTTGACTAGATGGACCTTAGTTGGCAAAGTAATGTCTCTGCTTTTGAATATGCTGTCTAGGTTGGTCATAACTTTTCTTCCAAGGAGTAAGCATCTTTTAATTTCATGGCTGCAATCACCATCTGCAGTGATTTTGGAGCCCCCAAAAATAAAGTCTGACACTGTTTCTACTGTATCCCCATCTATTTCCCATGAAGTGATGGGACCGGATGCCATGATCTTCATTTTCTGAACGTTGAGTTTTAAGCCAACTTTTTCACTCTCCTCTCACTTTCATCAAGAGGCTTTTTAGTTCCTCTTCACTTTCTGCCATAAGGGTGGTGTCATCTGCATATCTGAGGTGATTGATATTTCTCCCGGCAATCTTGATTCCAGCTTGTGTTTCTTCCAGCCCAGCGTTTCTCATGATGTACTCTGCATAGAAGTTAAATAAGCAGGGTGACAATATACAGCCTTGACGTACTCCTTTTCCTATTTGGAACCAGTCTGTTGGTCCATGTCCAGTTCTAACTGTTGCTTCCTGACCTGCATACAGATTTCTCAAGAGGCAACTAGGAGCCAAATAAGCTGATAATTTTATCTGGGACTTCTAGTTTCTAGAACTGTGGGAAAATACATTTCTATTGCCTAAGCCACTCAGTTTGTGGCATTTTGTTATGGTTTCAAGCTGACTAAGATAAGGATCTTCAACTCAGAAACGCAGAAACCATTCTGGAAGGCCTTATAAAAGGTAGGACTAGTCTGGTATTGGGGCATCCACATTGTTCAGTCTTTCCATGTGGTTCCACTTATTATAAACGTGCTTTCTGTGAAAGCATAAACATGCTGGATTTAGAAAACAAGTGTCAACTCTCCTTGTCAAAGGACCTTCCTGATAATTTGCTTTGACGTTTATTATTACCTGAGACCACAATTTTCTCCATTTCTCTGTTATCCTCTCCCATGTCTATAGTGGTATGTATATATCCATCTCTATCTCTAAAAGTCAAACCATAGTTTGATTTGTGAAACTAGTGAATTTAAAAAAAATAACTCATTTTACCTTACGTATACTTTGCAAAATTCTTATTCACAGAATAAACTAAATGTTAACCTGGTAAATCAGATAAAAGATTTGAATGAAGTAAATTTTCCTTTTTTGTTGTTTTGGAAAGAAAATTCCTAGAAGGATGTTATTGTTTTCAATTGTGAGAATATTAATGTTGACATAGTAATTTCAGTAAGAGAACATAAATATAAAGAGATAAAGTATGTAGTTTAAAATGCATGAAGTCTATTTAAGCCTTTATAGAAAAGAAAAGGGTTTTTCCCCCCACATGCATTAAGCATGCACATACATAATATGTGGAAGTGGCCATTTTTAACAATTAATATTCTGTTCTGTCATATAGAGTTCCAGGAAGAATCCACTAACTATATTACTTCACTAATCTTAGTTTTGCTTCATTCAGTGAAGGTCAAAGTCATTACCTTAATGTTGATTTAATGTAGATGAAAAATTTACAACTAATGAGCACCAAGGATTTCATAGTACCTGCGCTGTATATGAAGCCTTTAGGGAAAGAGTAAGGATGGGGATAAGGGAGGTAAGAGAGGCCATCCTGCATTACAAGAGAGTGCACTGTCACTTTAGGGATTATAACTAAATAGAGGGATTATGTCATGTTCATTCATGTTTCTTTTTTTATTTCAAGGAAAAGAAGACTGATTATGAGGAAAATCTTTTATTTATTAAAATTTTACTCAGCATAATTATAAAAATCACCCTGCTTTTTAATATTAGTTTCTTATATGAACATATATTTTTCAGTCCCTTTTAAATGTTTAATCAAATTTTTATTTTTATCTTTTACTGTTTAATTGAATAAAAATGCAACTAAAGTTAATACCAAAATATATTTCTGTGCTATTTTTTCCTGCTTAAAATCAGTTCCTCTACCACTGAAGGCTGTTTAAAGTTATTATGGTAAGTTACATACACATAAATGGATATTTGTCCTTTTAAACACTTTTTCTCATCTTTTGTGGTATATGTGAATGCTGCAATGAAAACAGGTTCTCAATACAGAGACAATATAAAAGTGTTTAGGGATTTAGTCTCTAGAATTGTCTAGATTTTCATTTCACCTCAATTCTGTTACTTCTCAGATAATTGGCGTGTATCTCAGTTTTCACATCCATCAAGTGGGGATACAATTGTGTATATCTCATAGCTTTTTTGAGGTTTACATGAATTAACAATTGAAAAACACTTATAATAAAAAATGCTTTATCAATGTTTTTTCTTACCATTTCCTTAAATATAGGCATAGAAGAATTATCCTTTAACCTATGAATTCTTAACAACTACATTAATGAGTAAATGAGTAAAGGTGATTTAAGATCACCTTTTCTGCATTTTGAAAGAGTCTATGTATGAGGACATTTGTGGTTCCATGGAAAATTGAAAGTTTCAGGAAAATTGTTGTAAAATTAGTCTTTGGGGAATGAAATCCTTGCCATTTCCCAATTTTATTCATAGTTGTTTGTTGAGCTCTATTCTTTCTCACATCAGTTTTGGCTATTTAACTTATTTTAACTTAAAATACAGTCAATTTCAGTCAGGGTATTAGTGCTTGGGCTGCCATAAGTACTATAAACTGAATGAATTAAACAACAGAATTTTTTTCTTTCACAGTTCTGAAAGTTAAGGGTCTGAAGTCAAAATGTAAGCAGGGTTGGTTTCTTCTGAGGATCATAAAGGAAAGATCTATTCCAGGTCTCTCTCCTTGACTTCTAAATGGCTATCTTCTCCCTGTTTCTTTTCACACTGCTGTCCCTCTGTGCCTGTCTCCCTCTCTTCATGTGGCATTCTATTTATAAGCATACTCTGTATGTTCTTACCTTAACTAATTATATCTGCAAAAACTCTATTTCCATATAAGTTCACATTCTGAGATACTGGGGCTTTCCTAACATATGATTTGGTGGGGGAAAGGGTAAAGTTCAACCCACAATGATTAGTATTTCCAAGTAATTTTTTGGTATGTTTTAAATAATATTTATGGAGAAGGAAATGGCAATCCACTCCAGTACTATTGCCTGGGAAATCCCATGGACAGAGGAGCCTGGTAGGCTACAGTCCATGGGGTCGCAAAGAGTCGGACATGACTGAGCAACTTCACTTTCACTTTCACTATTCCTAGAAAGTTTTCCTTATTTTTATTTGTTTTTATGCTCTAATTCCTTTAATATATTTGTAAACATTTTCTCATAGGATATTTCAAATATATGCATAAGTAGAGGGAATAGTAGAGGGAATCCCTATTTACCTATCAGCCAGTTTCAATGATTTATCAACTCATGGCCAATCTTCTTATGTTTATACCCTAACTCTTCCCCAGTCATATGCATTTTTTGAAGTAAATCCCAGACATAATGTCATTTAATCTGATACTGGTTTTTTTTTTTTAACATTTCTAAAAAGAAAAAGAAAGAACTTTAAAAACATAGCCACAATATTAATATTAAACACGTATTTGTTGAAGAAATTGGTTATTTGGCCTGTAGAATTCACTAGACTGGAATTTGGTGATTGATATTAATTGGGTCACTTAATATGTTCATTTGTTGCCTACTAGGCCCTGAAGCCAATAATTATATCTAGAGATTGGTTTGAAATTTAGAGATTTAATCATATTCAGTTTGGAATTTTGAGGAGACATTCTTTATGTGTGATATTGTGATATTTCCATCCTTCAACGTTGTAGAAGATGCTTCTAGTGCTCAGTATCACATTGATTTAACCTACATTTCATTTCAGCCACTGATGCAGTGGAGAGTTCCATGGGAAATCAAACTTATTTGCACTGATGGCATTCTTGCTCAGGCACAGTGGATGTCTTTTCTCCTGCCATCAGGACCATCCCTAAAGCAAAGGGAAAGTGAGCAAGAGGTACAAACAGGCTAAACTCTTAATTTTCCTCTCTGAGTGGGAGTTTATTTATGTTTGCTCCTAAGTCATTTTTAAAAACAATTTAAAATCAAATTTATTGAGACATTATTTGCATGGGGGTGTATGCTCACATTTTACCTCTCCTACTACTCCAAATAACTACTACCTCAGGCAAGACTAAGCACATTTTTATCATCCCAGGAAGTTTCCTTTTGCATCTTAGGAATTAGTCTACTCCCTCAAATAGCTATTAATATGATTTCTAAGTCTATATTTTTTCCATTCTAGAAATTCTTATAAATGGTATTTTATAAGGTGCATGTTTTTGAGTCCGCCCTCTTTTACTTAGTATAAAATTTTGATATTCAACCATAATATCTGCAGATAGCTCATTCCCCTTTTATTTTATGAATATGTCAAAGTTGGCTGCATATCACTTGGTGACCCATAATCAGGCATTCACTACCAGATCCTAGTTGTATATCTAAAGGTACTTTTCAAAGGTCTATAATTCTCTGCTGCATTTAGCATGGTCGTGCTCTAGGGTCCTTGTGATCTGAGTGATTCTCCCATTGGGACTAGTCATAAAGTCCACATTGTGTCTTTTCTCATCAATGATACCTCCAGTACCAAGGATCTGTAGGGAGGCTTGCACCACAGCCTGAAGCATTTTTACTAACATTTATTTGGATATAATTGTAGGTTCACATGTGAAAACAAATAATTCAAAGACCCTGTGTACCTTCCATCATTCCTCCTAATGATAACTCCTTGCAAAGTTTTAGCTAAATATATCAATCATGATATTGACATTGATTCAGTCAAAATAATAAACATTTCCATCACCTCAAGGATCACTCATGTTGCCTATCCACTTCCCCCTCACTTCCATCTCCTCCGTAAGCCCTAGAAATCACTAACCTATTCTCCATCTCAACAATTTTGTCATTTCAATAATATATAAATGGAAATATACAGTATGAAACCATTTAAAATAAGCTTTTTTCACTCTCCATAATTCCTTCCCTGGCAATTCATCTAGGTGGTTGTGTGTATCAATGGTTTGTATTTTTTAATTGCTGAGTAGTATTTACGGTATGGCTATACCACAGTTTGTTTAACTCTGTTGAAGGATATCTGAATTGTTTCCAATTTGAATATTATGAATAAGGAATCATAAGCATTTATTCATTTTTTTGTGTGTGTGAACTTAAGTTTTCATTTCTTTGGAATAAATGCTTAAGTGTGCAGCTGATAAAGCATATGATAGGTATATATTTGTTTTTTTAAAGACACTGCTAAAATGCTTTCCAGAGTAACTGTATCACTTTATATGTCAGATTGTCCACATCCTTGTCAACATTTGGTGTTGCCACTATTTTTATTTTAGCCATTCTGATAGTTGTGTAGTGATATTTCATTGTTGTTTAATCTGAATTTTTGTCATTATTGAATCTGCTAATGATGTTGAGCAGCTTTTCAAATGCTTATTTGCCATCAGTTTATCCTGTTCTATTAAATGTCTAATCATATATTTTGATGAAAGGAGTATTGTTCCAATAGTCTTTGAAATATTTGAGTATTTTTCTTTCTCCAGTGTACAGTTACCAAATTAAGTAGCTGCTGCAGTCCATGGGGTCGCAAAGAGTCAGACACAACTGAGCGACTTCCCTTTCACTTTTCACTTTCATGCATTGGAGAAGGAAATGGCAACCCACTCCAGTGTTCTTGCCTGGAGAATCCCAGGGATGGGGGAGCCTGATGGGCTGCCATCTATGGGGTCGCACAGAGTCGGACACGACTGAAGTGACTTAGCAGCAGCAGCAGATTCCTTCAGGGAAATACTAGGAAATCCAAGACCATTTATACCTGTCTTGATTTTCGAGGGTCCTTCCTTCTAGGGATCCCCCTTTCTTTTAATCAATTTTGAGTCCAAAAACTAACAAGGGGCCATGACTTTTTATTGGGAAAACTATCCTCAGACTTCTGATTATTCTTAAAATCTTTCAGTTTTATAGCTTATATTGTATCCTTGTTCATTGTTCATCTTATTTGCACCTAGGGAAGCTGTGTTGTAACCCTTTCCATAAATCTCTACTTGTTAGGCTTCCCTTGCTATACTTCTGACCTCACCACTCATAATAATTACATCCATCTGGCTCTGTTTTTTCTTGGTGTTGGCCTCTATTATTCTGAGTTATATCATAACTGTTGCTATTATTTTACCCTGTTCTGTAGGGTTATCTTCTAGTATTAGCCCTAGCCTACAGTGGAGATGCTCACCAAACTTTAAAATAATTCAGGTACCCTTCTCACTAGCATATTCCTTATAATTTCGGTAAACATGGTGAGTTTTCTGGCCCTATGTGTTAAGTTCGTTCTAGCACACCCACTTCTGTTAGCTTTTAAATACCTTTTGTTACTATCTCATGATAGTTCAGACAGTTCCGTTGAC
Organism: Ovis aries; assembly: GCF_016772045.2. NCBI lineage: Eukaryota > Metazoa > Chordata > Mammalia > Artiodactyla > Bovidae > Ovis > Ovis aries. Next base: position 43,219,909 of record NC_056057.1, on the reverse strand, counting down.
TTAATGGGGGCCATTGTATATTTTCCGAACTTTTAGGAGCCATCCTAGTAGGGTGTTTGTACTATTCCGTTGACAGAGAATTATATCCTGTATCCCAGGAGAGGGTACATTGATAATGTTTTCATGTCCACCTTCTTGTTCTGGCACTCCTGATAAACGTCCCTCAGGGGCTAGTATCCAAATACACCCTACTGGCTCCTCCTACCACACAGTGGACCGGTCCTGTGGATCTTTCGAGGTGCAGTGCCTTTCCTTCCTTATTTGAGTCAACATGTTCTTCTAGGTCAGGACAGGTTTTTTTTTAAGGTTTGTTTTGTTTGGTTGGAGAGCAAGGGGGAAAGGCCTCTGCATCTTCTTTAAGAAAGAGAGATGTTTTATCTTTTTTTGTTGTTGTTGTTAAACAGAAATGTGGGCCACTTCTGCAGGCTCAACAGTTCGGAGGACTTTGAAGATTACAGAATTTTAGAGGCATCAACCAGATATATGCACTCCATGTGTGAAGGTCTTATATTTTTCTCACTATAGTTTTGACCTTGGCATAGCAGTTCTGCCTTAGCTGGAAGTTTAACCTTTGGAGTTTGGCTAATCTCAGGATTACTTTCTGAGATTGGTCCTCAGTTTTCTCACTGTATTGATTCAAGAGATAACAGCTCCTTGAAAGCGGCCAGAAAGGCACTTGACCTTTCATGCTTAGCTTTTAATTCCTGATTAATGACCTCAACTATATATTTTCTTATTCAGAATGATCAAATTTAGCAGAAGGCATTCAGTTGCACTGTTCTTAGAGTTGTGTTTTTCCCTGTGTTTCTTAAGTAGCACATACGCTGCACCAGCTTTCCCATCCTTCAGTATGCCACCCCAGTACAAAACTAGCAACAATTGCAGTTATAATAATTGTCCTACCACGTTGTGCCAGCCAGGGGCTATCTATATTCCATTCATGGTTTACCATCTGGTAGCGTAAGTTATCCAGCTTAAAACTCCCACCCAAGTTTAGCTCTCTAATCTACTCCTGGCACCAAATATCACAGATTGGATTTCCTAGGAGGCAGACTCTGTGATGAAGATTAGTGTGCAAGTGATTATTGTATGTGTTTAAGTTTACTGAGATCAACACCTTAGAGAGGAAGGGAAGGTAACGGGGTTTCTTGGGATTTCAGCTAAATCCAGTCGTAGTTGAAGCCTCAAGCAATACTGGTGGAGATGTGAAGATAGGTTGAGCATGCAGAGATTCTGCTGTTAAGATTCCTCTCTTAACAGTTCCAGAGAAGGAAATTGCAACCCACTCCAGTATTCTCGCCTGGAGAATCCCAGGGACAGAGAAGCCTGGTGGGCTGCCATCTATGGGCTCACACAGCGTCAGACATGACTGAAGTGACTTAGCAACAGCAGCTTAACAGTTCATTTAGCAAGATATAAAGGATATTATTTATAGTGATATAGATATTTCTTACTCCATTTTAAAGTTGCATACTACACTATTATATGGATATACTAAGGTTTATCGAATTCTTTCTCTTTCAGTATATACATTCCAATCAACAGGTATTAACAAGTTGTTGTTCAGTCAGTCAGTCATGTCCAACTCTCTGGGACCCCATGGACAGCAACACATCAGACTTCCCTGTCCTTCACCATCTCCCAGAGTTTGCTCAAACTCCTGTCAATTGAGTTGATGATGCCATACAGCCATCTTGTCCTCTGTCATCCCCTTCTCCTCCTGCCCTCAGTCTTTCCCAGCATCAGGGTCTTTTCCAATGTATTGGTTCTTCACATCAGATGGCCAAAGTATTGGAGCTTCAGCTTCAACGTAAGTCCTAACAATGAATATTCAGGGTTGATTTCCTTTAGGATTGACTGGTTTGATCTCCTTGCTGTCCAAGAGACTCTCCAGAGTCTTTCCAACACCACAGTTAGAAAGCATCAATTCTTTGGCACTCAGCCGTCTTTCTGGTCCAGCTCTCACATCCATACATTACTACTGGAAAAACCATAGCTTTTACTACACAAACCTTTGTTGGCAAAGTGATGTCTCTGCTTTTTAATATTCTGTCTAGGTTTGTCACAACTTTTCTTCCAAGGAGCAAGCATCTTTTGATTTCATGGCTGCAGTCACCATCCACAGTGATTTTGGAGCCCAAGAAAGTAAAATCTATCAGTTTCCATTTCTTCCCCTTCTATTTGCCATGAAGTGATGGGACCAGATACCATGATCTTTGTTTTTTGAATGTTGAATTTTAAGTCAGCTTTTTCACTCTCCTCTTTCATCTTCATCAAGAGGCTCTTTTTCATTTCCTCTTCCCTTTGCCATTAGGGTGGTGTCATCTGCATATCTTAAGTTATTGATATTTATCCCAGCAATCTTGATTCCAGCTTGAGCTTTATCCAGCCAGCATTTTGAACGATGTACTCTGAATACAAATTAAATAAGCAGGGTGACAGTATACAGCCTTGATGTACACATTTCCCAATTTTGAACCAGTCCATTGTTCCATGTCTGGTTCTAGCTGTTGCTTCTTGAACTGCATACAGGTTTCTCAGGATAAAGGTAAGATGGTCTGGTATTCCTATTTCTTTCAGTATTTTCCACATTTTGTTGTGATTCACACAATCAAAGGCTTTAGTATAGTCAGTCGAAGAAGGCAATGGCACCCCACTCCAGTACTCCTGCTTGGAGAATCCCATGGACGGTGGGGCCTGGTGGGCTGCAGTCCATGGGGTCGCTGAGGATCAGACACTACTGAATGACTTCACTTTCACTTTTCACTTTCATGCACTGGAGAGGGAAATGGCAACCCACTCCAGTGTTCTTGCCTGGAGAAACCCAGGGACAGGGGAGCCTGGTGGGCTGCCGTCTATGGGGTCGCACAGAGTTGGACACGACTAAAGTGACTTAGCAGTAGCAGCGGTGTAGTCAATGAAGCAGAAGTAAATGTTTTCTGGAATCCCCTCGCTTTTTCTATGATCCAGGGGATATTGACAATTTGATCTCTGGCTCCTCTGCCTTTTCCAAATCCAGCTAGTACAGCTGGAACTTCTTGGTTCACCTCCTGTTGGAACTTAGCTTGAAGGAGTTTGGGCATTACCTTGCTAGCATGTGAAATGAGTGCAGTTGTGTAGTACTTTGAACATTCTTTGGCATTTCCCATGTTTGGGATTGGAATGAAAACTGACCTTTTCTAGTCCTGTGCCACTGCTGAGTTTTCCAAATTTGCTGGCATATTGAATGCAGCACTTTCACAGCATCATTTTTTAGGATTTGAAATAGCTTAGCTGGAATTCCATCACCTCCACTAGCTTTGTTTGTAGTAATGCTACCTAAGCACTTGACTTGACACTCTGGGATGCCCAGTTCTAGCTGAGTGATCACATCATTGTGGTTATCCAGGTCATTAATACCTTTTTTTGGTACAGTTTTAAGGGTATTCTTGCCACCTCTTCTTAATATCTTATACTTCTGTTAGGTCCATACCATTTCTGTCTTTTATTGTGCCCATTGTTGCATGAAATGTTCCCTTGGCATCTCTAATTTTCTTGAAGAGATCTCTAGTCTTTCCCGCTATATTGCTTTCCTCTATTTCTTTGCATTGTTCACTTAAGAAGGTTTTCTTTTCTCTCCTTGCTATTCTTTTTGCTGTTATAAGTGCTACTACAAATAACCCAATACCCTTATGCTTATGTCTTTCTGTATTTTTGCTAGTGTAACTTTTGGATAGACTTATAGAAGTGGAATTGCCAGTCAAAGGGTATATATATATATATATATATATATATACACACACAATATTGCTAGATATTTCAAATACCTTCATAGGCATTTCCCCATCTTGTAGCTCCAACAGCAATTAATAAAAGTGACTATTTATTTACAATCTCACCATCAGACTGTGTTGTTAAACTTCTGATTTTCCAATCTGACATATGAGAAATGGTATCACAATATAGTTTTAGTTTGCATTTCTCCTACTGTGAATGATACTGAGCATATTTTCATATTGTTAAGAGTCATTTTCATTTTTACTGTATCTTCCTATTTCTAGATCATTTTTATATGGGGTTGATGATCTTTTTGTGTCTTTGTTTTTAAGAAGGCTGGTATACATTGTAGATAGCAACCCTTTGAGACATAAATTGCAAATTCTTTTAAAATTTTTTATCTGTCCTTTAACTTTGTTTGCTGTATATTTTGCTATGTAAAGTTTTATTTTTATGAAATCCTATGTGTCCATCTTTTCTTATATTGCTTCTCAATTTTGGTTAGAAAATATTTCCTCACTTTCAGCTTATAGGGTAATTCACACTTCATGATTTTTGACAAGTTTAGCTCTGGATTGATCTTTTAGACCCAAACATAAGCAATTATAAAGCCTTCCCTGGTAGCTCAGCTGTAAAGAATCTGCTTGCAACATAGGAGAGGAGGGTTTGATTCCTGGGTGGGGAAGATTTCCTGGAGGAAGAAATGGCAATCCACTTCAGGAGTATCCCGTGGACAGAGGAACCTCGAAGGCTACAGTCCATTGTGTCACAAAGAGTTAGACAGGACTGAGCAGCTGAGCACACATGTAGACAATTATAAAACCTTTACCTGGCAGGTCTCGTGAGGGGAAGCTGCCTTCCTCACTCCAGACTTGGTGCAAAGCCCAGAAGGAGATGCAGTTAAGGCCTCAGCACCACTATGCCTCTAGCCTCCATTGTTCTTAAGCTTATCTTCATTTGGAGCCCAAATACCTCCATTTAGGACCTCCTTGGTTGAGGGAGGGGCCAGGCACAAGTCTTTCACAGGTACCTCTGTCACCCATATCAGAGGGTAATAAAGATGTTTTTCTCCATTCTGACACATCATTCAGTATTTTCCACTCGTAGCTCTTTATCACCTTCCTCCCCTGTTCCCCTAAGTCTCTATAAAGACAGAAGCCTTTTGTTTGGGGTTCCCTTAGTACTGAGATTTTGCCCAGTCTTTGTACATCTCATCCTCACCCTGTACAGTCACTAGGGAGAAAATATAACATTGGGAAAACTAGCACTTTTTCCTGTTTAGCAACTTGCTTAAAATATCCAATAAATATCTTGTCTCTTTCATTTTGACTTGTCCTAATTGTTATGCTCAAAACGTGCTAGCTCAGCTCTCTCTAGCTCAACTATTGACAATTTTAAATATGTACTTCAATTTTTGCATTTGTATCTTTGATCCACTTGTAATTTTACCTAAGTTTTAGCAGGAAGAATGGATCCAATATTATCTTTTTCTGTAAAACCATCTTGCCACTCCATCATCACTTATTTAAAAGAATGCTTTTTTCCTATTAATGTGAAATATTATGTCTAAGCCAATCATTTGTTGGTGCTTAGATATTTTGCTTAGAAATGAAAAATATTATTTCCAATCACAATTTATTGGCCAAAGCAATTCACATGATGAAGTCTGTTGACAAAAGGGTAGGAAGTTATAATCCTATTCCAGAGAGGAATAGTAAATATTTACAAACAATCATAGAATCTACCACACTCCCCATCTCGATCTGTGCAGACCCCAATCCAAAATAATAAATAAAGAAATTGCCATTAGTTTTCCATGTATTCTTCTAGATGTTTTTATGCTTAATCAATGATAAATATTAGTGACAACAGTGGTCATCCTTCTCTTGTTTTTGAATTTAGTAAACATTCTTCTACCATATTTAGTGGAGATTTCTAAACTCTTAAGTGAAGATTTTTCCATGTGGCATAGTACTGGGTTTGACACTGAAATAGATATATTTTATCATTCTTATTTTACTGAATAATCAATACTGCCAAATTCTAAATTTTTCATATTAATGGAAATTAATGATTTTTCTCAAGATCTACTAAGAAAATGAAAATGTTAACCTATTTCCTAACATTGAGGCCTTCTTTTATGTCTTATGTAGTCTTTATCAATACATCATTTATTGTTACTTTAACATGCTTCTGAATACTTGTAAAAAAATGCACAATATATTTAAATTATTTGCCACAGAATCTGGCAGAAAGTAAGATTCAGACAATACTAGGTGCTACTATTTGTTTATATAGTCTCCTCTATTTCTATACTTCCTTTGTTTTAAATTTTAATTTTAAATCATCCAGACTTTTAATTTAGCTTAACATGGAAGAGATGTTCAATTTTCATTCTCCCTTCTTCCATCTGTCCCTCTCTCCTTTCTTTCTTCTTCCTTTCTTGGCTGTCTGCTTTTGGGTAGTTGAATGTTTTAATACCTGTACTGACTATTCACTCGTTTGTCCCTTAATGTGAAATGCTGCCATCATCATTTATGAATATACTTGGTTCTGTTTAATTGATTGGCTCTTGCCACAATGCCATATTAATGTATACTAACTCAAGCTCTTCCTATCTTTCTCTTATTTCAGTGCTGTTCCTTGTGCCACATCCCATCTCATGGTGAAACACACCACTTTTCACCACTCTCTGTCTCTACTGTTGTTGGTATTTGCACTGTCAGTATGATTGTTTAAAAAGTAATTAAATTTGTGGGGGTAAAGGGTGGGAATCAACATGAAGAGGCAGGGAGTAGAGACAATGAGGAGAAGAATTTTCGTCTATTTCCATGCTCTGGTGTAGGGGTTGGCTCCTTTACATTCCTCACATTCCCTGGGCCCTGAAGCCAGGATCGGGCAGGTGGGCAGTTGTTTAAGTCAAAGGCTTACTCTACCTTTCTTAGAACTACTATTAATCTAGTTAAGAGCTTGCAACATATGAAATTCCAGAATGCATTTGAAAAATTCAGCACAATTAGTGATACATTTAGGGACATGCTATTTGGGACATGATCTGTTAGTATGTTCCAGTCCAAATTGTAGCTCTCAGTTACTCTCTTTTTATGAATTTTTATAGGTATTTTAATTGAAAGTTGAAAGACTTAGAATTATTATAACTGCCATCACTGTAACTTGAAAATTCCATTACTTGTTTATAATGACTGATAGAAATTAATGAACTGTTAAGGCTTGCCTAAAGCTTCTTACCAAATGGTACTTTAAGTTTTATTGGAATCTTTGCCTCAAAGATCCAAAGGGTCAAACTCTTTGACTCAATTTGCTCACATATATATACCTGATGTGTTTATGCACAAGATATATACATATTTAAATAATCATTGAATAAACTAATAATTTATTATATACAAAATAAAATACTTTGCAAATATGTGAAATGCTTTGTACAGTGTTGTTCTCTAAACAAAAATTTAATTGTTTCCTCCTTAATGTCATTTGCTAAGTCAACACATCCTCAGAGCACTAATCTTCTAATTCCAAGGGACCAGTGTGCATGTGGGACAAGATGGGCAGCATGTCACTTGTGATAATATGCTGAGGAGTGTGCATACCAAAGTAAACATCAGAGTGCATAGCCCTGATTCCCATTTCATGGGGTTTCTTTTCTAAATAAAATTATCTTAGCTCAAGGAACAAATTTATGTGTATGTTAATAGTGTGATCTATTTCAAAAAGTTTTCCTCAACTATTCCTTCAATTTAGAGGCTTTCAGTATTGCTCAGTGTAATAAATTCTGAGTGACACTGGAGGAGAATTGGGGGAGAAAACAGGAATATTCAGTTATACTACATACCCTTTCATTACTCACTGTTTTAATTTTGGAGCCAGGCTCAACATAATTAATTACTGTCCCAGTGGATTTGTAATGCTTCATAGCTCTTGATTCCTTTCATGCATCTTTTCATAAAATGTTATGGTCTTTTAAAAAGTATCCTAAAAAATAGAACTAAAAGCATGCTGAATCATAAAAATTTCAAGTGGCAATATGAAGTGAAAAAAATAAAATTGAAAACTATTTTTAAAAGTTACAGTCATTAAGAAGGATTTTATATAACCTACTTGTTGATTATAACTTTTGCCTTTATCATTGTCTTTTCAGTGTTTGAATTAGTTTTCCATATCTGAATTAATTGAGAACTTTACTAAATTGTGCCATATAAAATGTTTTAATGTTATGAGAACAATTTTTTCTCATTCCAGTGTAAGACTATTTTCACTTTTCCCCACGTTTGAGGTTTTCAGTGTTTTAAGAAATTATCATATTCAGTCACAGAGAAATATTTGTACTTGTGACAGTATATTTGAGTCTAACATTGATTTAGATATTCAAAATTACACCCAGTGTTTTCATACATATGGTGACTTTAATATACAATGGCAGATTTAAGTCAGAGATCTATTTACAGTGGCAGAAATGTGATGATAAAACTATGGTGGCAAATTGACCTTTGCCTTTTTGCTGGTGAAGATTCTGACATCTATAGCAGGGATGCCATCTTAAAAATACAAAGACATGGAGAACAGACTTGTAGACACAGCAGGGGAAGGAGAGGGCATAACAAATTGAGAAAGTATCAGTGACATGTATACACTATTATCTGTAAAATAGATTGCTAGTTGGAAGCTGCTATAGAGCACAGGGAACCCAGCCTGGCACTCTGTGATGACCTAGAGATGTGGGATGGGAGAAGGGAGGGAGGCTCAAGAGGGAGAGAATATATATAATTATGGCTTATTTGCACTGTTTTATAGCAGAAACCAATACAATATTGTAAAGCAATTATCTTCCAATTGAAAAATAGATTTTAAAAATGCGCCAGTTTTTCCCTTTTGTTTTCTCTGTAAAGTCTGATCAGTGTTAGTCAGATCATTAGTAGTGGGGTGTGTGTGTGTGTGTGTGTGTGTGTGTGTGTGTGTGTGTGTGTGTGTGCGCGCGCGCGCGCTCAGTTGCTCAGTCATGTCCTACTCTTTGCAACCTTGTGGACTGTAACTCTCCAGGCTCCTCTGTCCCTGGGATTTTCCAGGCAAGAATATTGGAGTAGGTTGCCATTGCCTCTTCCAGAGGATCTTCACTACCCAGGGATCAAACCTGCATCTCCTGTGTCTCCTACATTGACAGGCAGATTCTTTACCACTGAGCCACCTGGGAAGTCAAATAGAAGAGATATGTACCATCAATTTTATAGAACAGAATTTGGGCTGCTATGGTTAAAACTGCAAAACTGTAGTTTCTTTTGCTTTAGTCATGTATACAGTTTTTCTTCCTTAATTGACTGTGGCTCAGATCATGAACTCCTTATTACCAAATTCAGACTGAAATTGAAGAAAGCAGGGAAAACCGCTAGACCATTCAGGTATGACCTAAATCAAATCCCTTGTTATTATACAGTGGAAGTGAGAAATAGATTTAAGGGCCTAGATCTGATAGATAGAATGCCTGATGAACTATGGATGAGGTTCATGACATTGTACAGGAGACAGGGATCAAGACCATCCCCGTGGAAAAGAAATGCAAAAAAGCAAAATGGCTGTCTGGGGAGGCCTTACAAAGAGCTGTGAAAAGAAGAGAAGTGAAAAGTCAAGGAGAAAAGGAAAGATATAAGCATCTGAATGCAGAGTTCCAAAGAATAGCATGGGGAGATAAGAAAGCCTTTCTCAGCTATCAATGCAAAGAAATAGAGGAAAACAACAGAATGGGAAAGACTAGAGATCTCTTGAAGAAAATTAGAGATACCAAGGGAACATTTCATGCAAAGATGGGCTCGATAAAGGACAGAAATGGTATGGACCTAACAGAAGCAGAACATATTAAGAAGAGGTGGCAAGAATACACAGAAGAACTGTACAAAAAGGATCTTCACGACCTGGATAATCATGATGGTGTGATCACACATCTAGAGCCAGACATCCTGAAATGTGAAGTCAAGTGGTCCTTAGAAAGCAACACTACGAACAAAGCTAGTGGAGGTGATGGAATTCCAGTGGAACTATTTCAAATCCTGAAAGATGATGCTGTGAAAGTGCTGCACTCAATATGCCAGCAAATTTGGAAAACTCAGCAGTGGCCACAGGACTGGAAAAGGTCAGTTTTCATTCCAATCCCAAAGAAAGGCAATGCCAAAGAATACTCAAACTACTGCAGAATTGCACTCATCTCACACGCTAGTAAAGTAATGCTCAAAATTCTCCAAGCCAGGCTTCAGCAATACGTGAACCGTGAACTTTCTGATATTCATGCTGGTTTTCGAAAAGGCAGAGGAACCAGAGATCAAATTGCCAACATCCGCTGGATCATGGAAAAAGCAAGAAGTTCCAGAAAAACATCTGCTTCTGCTTTATTGACTATGCCAAAGCTTTTGACTGTGTGGATCACAATAAACTGTGGAAAATTCTGAAAGAGATGGGAATATCAGACCACCTAACCTGAGTCTTGAGAAATCTGTATGCAGGCCAGGAAGCAACAATTAGAACTAGACATGAAACAACAGACTGGTTCCAAATAGGAAAAGGAGTACGTCACGGCTGTATATTGTCACCCTGCTTATTTAACTTATATGCAGAGTACATCATGAGAAACGCTGGACTGGAAGAAGCACAAGCTGGAATCCAGATTGCCGGGAGAAATATCAATAACCTCAGATATGCAGATGACACCACTCTTATGGCAGAAAGTGAAGAGGAACTAAAAAGCCTCTTGATGAAAGTGAAAGAGGAGAGTGAAAAAGTTGGCTTAAAGCTCAACGTTCAGAAAATGAAGATCATGGCATCCGGTCCCATCACTCCATGGGAAATAGATGGGGAAACAGTGGAAACAGTGTCAGACTGCAGATGATGATTGCAGCCATGAAATTAAAAGACGCTTACTCCTTGGAAGAAAAGTTATGACCAACCTAGATAGCATATTCAAATGCAGAGACATTTCTTTGCCGACTAAGGTCCGTCTAGTCAAGGGTGTGGTTTTTCCTGTGGTCATGTATGGATGTGAGAGTTGGACTGTGAAGAAGGCTGAGCGCTGAAGAATTGATGCTTTTGAACTGTGGTGTTGGAGAAGACTCTTGAGATTCCCTTGGACTGCAAGGAGATCCAACCAGTCCATTCTGAAGGAGATCAGCCCTGGGATTTCTTTGGAAGGAATGATGCTAAAGCTGAAACTCCAGTACGTTGGCCACCTCATGTGAAGAGATGACTCATTGGAAAAGACTCTGATGCTGGGAGGGATTGGGGGCAGGAGGAGAAGGGGACGACAGAGGATGAGATGGCTGGATGGCATTACTGACTCAATGGACGCGAGTCTGAGTGAACTCCTGGAGATGGTGATGGACAGGGAGGCCTGGCGTGCTACCATTCATGGGGTCGCAAACAGTCAGACATGACTGAGCAACTGAACTGAACTGAACTGAATTTTCAACTTTTCTTTTTCAAGTTCATACTTCCATAATTAAATTTATAAACAGTTTGGGACCAAAAAGATAGTGAATGTAATAAATTATGTTAAACTAAATTATTTTCCTTTTTCTCAAACAATGTTCTACATAACAAGCAAACAGAAAACAAAATTTGATTCCTAAGCTTTGTACTGGTTGTGATCTCACTGGGCAGCTGCAAATTTGGAGGGAAAACCTCTTATTATAAGAAAATAAAATACCAATGGGGTAACTAATCTAAAAATATTTTCATATTTCATTCCACTACCTGTTGAATATTTAGTCCTAGGGGCTCTCCTGGCAACTCAGATTCACTTTAATATATCATTTTTCACCTTACTTCATTCATTCTTCAATCAAGTTCAAGCAACGTAAGGGAAAAAACTATATCCTATTTATCTTTTTATCCATGGTGTCTAACTCAATGCCTAGTACCTAGTAAGGGCACAATAAACATCACTGAATGAATACACTTGACTCTTCTCCTGGGGTTGGTAAATTAAGTTTAATATACTGTCACTCAGACTTCTAAACTCTTTATAATCTTTGCCTTCTAAATTCAATCAGCTCCCAAATTGTATGACTCCAAATGAGCAATATCTTTCAAATATAACTTTTTATCCAATCACACAATTCACTAGTTCAAGATTCTATGGCTTATCTTACACTAAAGAATTGGTTTTCTGTATTCCCCATTTGCAAACTCTCTCTTTCTGAATTTCTTCTAAACACTTTGGCTAGATAAATTATTTGATAACCACAACATTTACATATCACTTCCTTACATGGATGCTTTTAAGCCTCTTTAGTCTTTGTAGAAAAAAGTTTAACTTAATTTGCATTCAGAGATTTCTGTAATGTGGTCCCAATCTCTCTCTCCTTCTTTTATTTTTTTTTTCTACAAAGGGACCCTGAAATTGTCTATTATTCTTTCCATCTCTCTGCAGCTGTATATGACACATGTGGTTTAGGGAACAGCAGAATGACCTTCCCCAAGCTAATGGCTGATTTTGATTTATTTTAACATAATTTTGGTTAATCTCAACCTACCTGGTAACAGATGCTGGCACATCCATTCTCATATTCTGAGATAAATATATGTCATTCATTTAAAAAAGATAACCTAAATTTCACTATGATTGAGAATTTTCTGGTGTAATATAACCATCTTTGTATTAGTTCTCTTCAGACTGGGAAAAATGTAGCTCCACTGTCAGTTGAAGTTGCTTTTTCCAAGTTGTTAACATCTTGGAGGTTTTCATGACTTATATTTCTTGAACTGTTCTTCACCTTAGTGAAAACTCAATAACTTGATCAAATCCTCTCTTTCACCTTCTTCAGATCTTCAAAGATGTCCAAGACCTTTGCTGTAGCGATACAGTGCTTCATGGAATCCTACACTGATTGTGTCTATGAACTCACTGCACAAGGTGTTCTTCTTTAAAAAATTTATTTATTTATTTTTATTTTACTTTACAATATTGTATTGGCTTTGCCATACATTAACATGAATCTGCCGTGGGTGTACATGAGTTCCCAATCCTGAACCCCCCTCCCACCTCTTTCCCCATATCATCTCTCTGGGTCATCCCAGTGCACCATCCCCAAGCATCCTGTATCCTGTATCGAACCTAGACTGGCAATTCGTTTCTTACATGATAGTGTACATGTTTCAATGCCATTTTCTCAAATCATCCCACCCTCTCCCTCTCCCACATGGTCCAAAAGTCTGTTCTATACATCTGTGTCTCTTTTGCTGTCTTGCATACAGGGTTATCATTACCATCTTTCTAAATTCCATATATATGTGTTAGTATACTGTATTGGTGTTTTTCTTTCTGGCTTACTTCACTCTGTATAATCAGCTCCAGTTTCATCCACCTCATTAGAACTGCTTCAAATGTATTCTTTTTAATGGCTAACACTCCATTGTGTATATGTACCACAGCTTTCTTATCCATTCATCTGCTGATGGACATCTAGGTTGTTTCCATGTCCTGGCTATTATAAACAGTGCTGGGATGAACATTGGGGTACATATGTCTCTTTCAGTTCTGGTTTCCTCAGTGTGTATGCCCAGCAGTGGGATTGCTGGGTCATAATGGAACAAAATAGAAAGCCCAGAGATAAACCCACATACCTATGGACACCTTATCTTCAACAAAGGAGGCAAGAATATACAATGGAGAAAAGACAATCTCTTTAACAAGTGATGCTGGGAAAACTGGTCAACCACTTGTAAAAGAATGAAACTAGAACACTTTCTAACAACATACACAGAAATAAACTCAAAATTGATTAAAGATCTAAACGTAAGACCAGAAACTATAAAACTTCTAGAGGAGAACATAGGCAAAACACTCTCTGACATAAATCACAGCAGGATCCTCTATGATCCACCTCCCATAATACTGGAAATAAAAGCAAAAATAAACAAATGGGACCTAATTAAAATTAAAAGCTTCTGCACAACAAAGGAAACTATAAGCAAGGTGAAAAGACAGCCTTTGGAATGGGAGAAAATAATAGCAAGTGAAGCAACTGACAAACAACTAACCTCAAAAATATACAACCAACTTATGCAGCTCAATTCCAGAAAAATGAATGACCCAATCAAAAAATGGGCCAAAGAACTAAATAGACATTTCTCCAAAGAAGACATACAGATGGCTAACAAACACATGAAAAGGTGCTCAACATCACTCATTATCAGAGAAATGCAAATCAAGACCACAATGAGATACGATTTCACACCAGTCAGAATGGCTGCAATCCAAAAATCTACAAGCAATAAATACTGGAGAGGGTGTGGAGAAAAGGGAACCCTCTTACACTGTTGGTGGGAATGCAAACTAGTACAGCCACTATGGAGAACCGTGTGGCGATTCCTTACAAGGTGCTCTTTAACTTTTGATTTTTCAAATATGCTATGTTGTGCTTGAGAAAGATTGTTAATATTTATGGAAATAACTATGACAGCTGGGTTTTTTTTTTTTTCATAAAAAGCAAAACAACATAGATGTTGATGTCCTTGGCTAACCCTATGACTTTTATTATTTATCTCTTAAAATATTCTTTATCAATTCCATCTTTTTCTTAATTTAAAGGCTTTTAAATGTCTCATACACTTACCTACTTTTTTCAGAGACTTTTTCACTTTATTGGAAGACATTTTCACTCAACAGTATTGGGAAGATGATATGATGATGAATCATGAGTTAATCAATATGATTGTGAAGATTGATCCTAAGAAACAGTTTAGTCATAACTGCTTCATTGTATTTGCAAATTTATAACAGCAAGCTTTCCTATTCAGCTGTCAAGTCCTGAATAAAATTTTGTAAGCTATTATAGTAAATATTTGGGTATTGATGGTTCAGACTGTGAGTTATTTTAAGCTGCATGTTTCATCACCAATTATTCACCGTATTCTTAACTGTCTCTCTGTGGAGTTTCTGTTTCAGCAGTTTCCTTTCCATTGTGTTTCATATGTCCAAAAACCACTTGATTTTATGGTCATGTGCTATTGCTGTATTAAATTTCTTTGTTTCCTCCAACTGGAAGAGAACAATTTTCTTTGAATTTTCCTGACTTACTAATTCATTCATTCAACAGTTATTATCACATGTTATATGATAAACATGATCAATTTCAGGCTACTAATATAAAGTCATTGAATATGGAATATGATGACATAGGATGCAATTCAGCTCCAAGAATACCATAGAATTTACCAAGTTTACAAATTAGGACTATTTCCCAAAAAGCCAATTTATTGAAATAAGATTATTGTTGTTGCAGTTTAGTCACTAAATTGCGTCTGACTCTTTTGCCTCCCCATGGATTGTTGGCCACCAGGCTCCTCTCCATGGGATTTCCCAGGGAAGAATACTGGAGTGGGTTGCCATTTTGTCTCCCAGGGACCTTCCCAGCCAGGAATTGAACCCATGTCTCCTGCTTGGCAGGCAGATTCTTTACCTCTGAGCCCACTGGTGTAAGGTACATTCACATATACATATGGGTCAGGAAGATCCCCTGGAGAAGGAAATGGCAATTCCACTCTAGAATTCTTGCCTGGAAAAATTCCATGGACAGAGGAACCTGGTGGGCTACAGTCCGTGGGGCCACAAAGAGTTGGACATGACTGAGCACACACAGTATATGTATATGTACACACATATACATGTATGTATGTACATATGTGAGATCTGTAAGTAAGACGAGTGTGAGATAATACCCTGTCTGCCTATCTGCTGTGATCGAAAAACAGCAAGAATGCTGAAACAGAGAGAGAACCAGCAAAGTTGATGGTAAGGTTAAAAATGTAAAAATATACTTCATCTAAGGCCTTGTACAACATAGAAAAACTTTTTCTTTTTTACAGAGTGACTAGGGGAAACCACTGCATGATTTTGAGCAGAGGAGTGACTTGCTTTTGCTGCTATGTGAAAAATAGATTGACATAGAGCAAAGCAGAAGCAAGGGGACCGATAAGTAGGGCACGGATTCAGGCAAGATATCACATTGGCTTGGAACAAGCTGGCGGGAGTGCAGTGCAGGTATAAGAATTGGCCTGTTTTTACAATACTTTTTAAAGATGGAATTGCAGAATTTGTCAATGGATTATTTGTAGGGTGGAGAAAAAAAGGAGGATTTTAAAGGTGGATTCAAGGATTTGGGGATGAGCAATTGGAAGTATGAAATGGGAAAGATTTTAAGTACACATTATGGGGAATGTGGAAATATCAGGAGTGCTCATTTCACATATGTGAAGTTATGTAAAAGCCTGACTGGACTGAGTTCAAAAGAGAATTAGGAAAATAATTGTTTAGAGAAAGTATAGCTAACTCTAGTATGAAAGCCTGTGTCATCTGGGAATTGCATACTTTACTTATAAACAGCAGTGAAGATCTCCTTCATTTAAAAGTCATAATGTGAAGTGAGGTCAGCGAGCTTCTGTGTTTTTCATCAGTTCTGTCCAGTTGTGTGGATGCAGGCAGAGAGGAAGGGCATGTAATAACACCTGGAGAAAATTTTCTGTGTAAATATTTCAGAATTTGAAGTTTTTTATTAGATCAATAACCATGTCCAGAAGGGCTTTCCAAGAGGAAGTATGGCTCATTTAGGGATGGATATGGTACATAGAGTCTTCCTAAAAGAGAGATCAGTATGCATATTTTGCCAATGAGGAAAAATAATTGTGTTGATCATAGAAACTTTTTACAAATAACAGCTATTGTATCCCTGAGGTGTTTAAGCAGTTTCTTTCTCCTTTTGGATTTGTACAAAAATTGTTTTCTTTTCATCTGGTTTTATCTCAGTTCATTACTTTTAGTTTACATTTCATAAAACCAAAGAATGATTCAATATAGTGTCATGAATTTCAATGGGGCTATGATTCAGTGACCGTATTTTGTTCTTATAGCTCCAAGTTATATCACATTGATGGGCTTAACCTAAAATAAAATAATGTTTGCACAAGCAAGAAGATTGTGACTTCAAATCATCTCATTTACTAGCATTCACTACCATTCAATGCAAAAAATTCCTATTTTATTTAAAGAAATAATATGTATTAAAATACAAACTATGTAGTCATTTTAATCACAAATGGTTTAGAATACACCAGTTTTAGCTTATTAAGACCTTTTATTATTTTAAATACAAAGTACATGTGTGCATGCTAAGTCATTTCAGTCATGTCCAACTCTTTGCGACCCCACAGACTGTAGCCCACTAGGCTTCTCTGTCCATGGGATTCTCCAGGCAAGAGTATTCGAGTGGGTTGCCATACCCTCCTCCAGGGGATCTTCCCAACCTAGGGACTGAACCCACCTCTCTTACCTCTCCTGCATTGGCAGGTGGATTCTTACCACTAGCGCCACCTGGGAAGCCCAAAATACATAGTACCACTTCAAATTAGCACAATTAACAATGGTATTTGAACTAGGCAATAGTTTCTGACAACTATCCAGAAGCAATTATTTAAGACAAACCAATTATCCAATCATCTTTCTTTGTCTAGTATGGATGGATCAAAGATACCACGCTCTCAGAAATCAGTTTACAACTATTTTGTTTTTCAATTAGAACAGTTTCCAATTTAACAAGTGATGTGTCTTCCCTTTCATAGTGGTTATGTACTACATTACTCAGAAGGACATTTAATTACTCTTGCTGCTGCTGCTAAGTTGCTTCAGTCTTGTCCGACTCTGTGCGATCCCATAGATGGCAGCCCACCAGGCTCCCCTGTCCCTGGGATTCTCTAGGCAAGAACACTGGAGTGGGTTGCCATTTCCTTCTCCAGTGCATGAAAGTGAAAAGTGAAAGTGAAGTCTCTCAGTCGTGTCTGACTCTTCATGACCCTATGGACTGCAGCCCACCAGGCTCCTTCGTCCATGGGATTTTCCAGGCAAGAGTACTGGAGTGGGGTGCCATGGCCTTCTCCAAATTACTCCTGAGGACTTGGGTAATTAAAACAATTTCAGAAGTTGAAAATAGTCTGTTTTTATTTATTTATGTATTTAAACAATATTTATTTAGAACCTATTATGATCAAATATTGATGGTTTCCCATGTTAAATTTAGAGTGCTCTCAAAATAAATTAAAATTTGTTAGGAGAGAAACACACTTACAAAAGCAATTCAAGGGAGTAAACCAGGCAGCAAGGGGAGTGTGGATGAGGTTCAGAGTTGGAATGCACGTGTTGAGTGAGGGCAGATCTTTTGCTAAAAATCTGTCACATCAGCATGCTTATGTTGGGAGGATTTATTGCAAGCTCACCAGACATGGGCTATATATCTTCTTTCAATGCTATGTATTTAATATCAGTTATTAATTAAACTATTTTGGATCACATATAATTTAATCTCAACAAAATCACAACAGAAGAAATAGCCCTAGGAGTAAAACAGTAATAAAGTTTAAGGTGATTCTGACTCTACATATTTTTTAGTTGATTAAATTGGAGTATTTGTCCTTTCCCTGTTCCAGTCTACTACCTGATAGAAATGTGATTGTCCTTCAATTCACATCTGATCCTGACACTTTCATCTGAAAATTTTCCACTGAATTTCCAAGAAAAGTTCCAAGCTTACTGGACTATCCTGCCCAAATTTACCCCATTACCATTACTGCTACTACTTCTACTTCTACAATACACAGGCAAATATACACGCACATACACATTGTCAGGATAAATCTTCATTTTTATTAATGATTGGACACCTTCTTTTAGAAATCTTTCTTGGCCTCTCAGTTTGGATTGGACTTCATACTCCAAATCTATTACCATTTTGCCCTATTCATCAATTCATTATATTGGGCATGCCCTTTAATACATGTCTTTTCCTTACTATACTTCTTTTTAGTGATTTTTATGATGAGTATGAAGATTAACTCTATGAATCAACTTGTTTGAGCCAAAGTGCCCAGATATTTGATGGTTCTGGATGTTTCTGTGAAGATATTTTTGGATGAGATTCAAGTTTAAATTGGTGGATTTAGAGTTAAGCAGATTACTCTCCATAAGTGGGTGGGCCTTATTCAATCATTTAAAGACCTTAATAGAACAAAAGGGTAATTGCTGTGGCTCAGACAGTAAAGAATCTGCCTGCAATGCTGAAAACCTGGGTTTGATCCCTGGTGGCAACCCACTCCAGTGTTCTTGCCTGGAGAATTCCATGGACAGAAGAGCTTAGCGGGCTATAGTCCATGGGATGGCAAAGAGTCAGACACGACTGAATGCCTAAAACTTCCCCTGGTCTCTTTTGAGCAGAAGGAATTCTGCCAGCAGACTACCTTTGGATTCAAACTGCAACTCTTCTGCGTATTTCCAGCCTGCCGACATACTAAACAAATTTTAGATTTACCAAGCCTCTAAACCAGTTCCTGAATTTCTCTTTCTCTCTACGAACACACACACATACACACACACACACACACACACACACACACACACACACACACACAGAGGTCCTGTTTCTCTGGAGAACCCTGAGTAATATAATCATGTAGTATGCCTTGTTCATTTTTGTCTGCCTACTATATTTCATACAGTACTTGGAACAAAATAGTTATTTCTCACTGATTGAACAAAAGAAGAATATTCTAACCCATTTCAGACACTATTTAATGATTAATTTAAAAAGAAATAAGACTCAAATATCACTTCAAGAAGCCTATTGTCTATTGTGAAAGATAAAAGTTGTACATAAATGTTAATAATACAAGGTAGAAAGAAGTGTCACAAGGAGAGATTAATAACTGACCATGTACAGTGTTGAAGAGAGTATCAATATGCTAGGAGAAAGACTCCCTCTCTAGGATCTTAGAGCACTTTTACAGCACAAGTCAGAGAGAGCTGTTATGCTTAGGGTAGAATCACTCCTTTGAACACCTCCATTTCTGGATGTCTAGAGAATACCAACATAGCAAGAGTAAAACACCTCAACCCTTCTCTCATATCAACACTCACAGCCTTGCTAAAACTATCTTCCTTGAGACCACTGAAATTTTCTCCTAGTGTCCTGTGTTCCTTTTCCTTTTATATCCCACAAAAAGCTAGGACTCTTACTATCTCTCATTCCTTAGATTCTAATCTCCATTTAGCTCTGTATTCTGCTTTTTCTGACTCCGTATACTATTTCTCTCATTTCCTGAAAATCTTCCATTGATCCTTCTGAAACCTGTGTAAGTCAGCATCAAAATCCTCTATTTTAAACTTTTTTTTTCTGAATTTCTGTTCATTTTCTTGATGTAAGGAAAGTTCTGGACTTTCCAGTGTTTCTTTTCCCTGAGCAATTTGTTTAATTAAAAGAATTTGATGAGTACTACACCCTTATTTGCACTGTGACAGTTTCCTTCCTGCCAGACAGCTAAACTTTAAGCTAAGTTTTCATACTATAACTTTTAAAATCAAGTTCTCTCTGTAAACTAACAATTTCTATATTACTTAGGTTAGAATGTGTTGTAACACACTACCCACAAATGTCACTGGCTTCATATAGCAAAAATTCATTTCTTTCATTTTTCTATTAGCTGAAGCCTCTATTGTATGTCATCTTCACTCAGGAATGCAGAATAATGGAGAATCCATCATCTATAATGTTACTGCTGCTGCTGCTAAGTCGCCTTACTAGTTGCTTATAAAATGAAAAAGGAACATGGTGGAAAATTAGCAGATACTACACTCCATGTTGTAGAGACTCACAACAAGTCCACACATATTTTACTGGCCAGAGAAAGTCACAAGGCCACATCTAATTTTATGGGGACCAGGAAATGAACTTCTACCATAGGTCAGAAGGAGTAGAACCAGAAATAAGCTGAAAAACACCAATACCTACTACAGCCTTTAAACCAGAGTATACATTACCATGGTAAAAAAGACAAAGATTAACGATACTCCATGTTTAATCTCAGCTTCTACCTGGAGTTCCCTTTGGAAAGTATTTTGATGATGAATTCTATCCCCCAAATTATTTATAAAACCACAACATAAATAAAAGGGAAAATAGTCATTTGACCGTCCTCATCTATGAAGAATTCAAGTTTGCCACTCAAGGAAGTGTTTATGTTTAAATATAAGTGTTTTATGTTTAAAACTTATGTTATGTTATGTGACCATTGAAAGTGTTAGTTGCTCAGTCGTGTCTGACTCTTTGCAACCCCATGAACTATAGCCCACCAGGCTCCTCTGTCCCAGGAATTATCCAGGCAAGATTACTGGCGTGGATTGTCATGCCATTCTCCAGGGGATCAGGCATCAAACCCAGGTCTCCCGTGTTGCAGGCAGATTCTTTACCGTTTGAGCTACCCTGGAAGCCTCTGTGACCAACTGAGCTATGAGGGAAGCCCATGTGACCATTAGCAA
This sequence comes from Ovis aries, assembly GCF_016772045.2. Lineage (NCBI taxonomy): Eukaryota > Metazoa > Chordata > Mammalia > Artiodactyla > Bovidae > Ovis > Ovis aries. The sequence continues at coordinate 43,198,794 of NC_056057.1, read as the reverse complement.
AGGCACTCTCTTTATAAGAATAACTTAAACCTACGTGTCATTCATGGAAAAATGGATTTTTCCAGTTTTACATTTTAAAATAATTTTCATATTCTCATCTTTTCTATCTTCTTAAGAGGTATTATTATTTTGATACTGATATCTGGCATATAATATGTATTAAAAAGGCAGTTTACCAGACTCACAGACATGGAGGAAAAACTTAACGGCTTACCAGGGACAGAGAGGAAGAAGGAGGGATATATTGGGAGTTTGAGACTGAAATGAACACACTATTGTATTTAAAATAGAGAACCAATAAGAACCTACTGTAAAGTTCAGGGAACTCTGCCTAATGGAAAAAGAATTTGAAAAAGAAAGAAATAATAATTTTTTTAAATTTATCCTAGAAAAAAGGCAGTTTCCTGTTTCGATTTTCATATTTACTGTTAGCTATAAGTCTTAAAGTATTTATATGCTAAATTTGTTTCTACATAAATAAAATATAGAGGATTATTTTGCACTATATATCAAACCATCTGTTATCACTTTCTTTTCTTATTAATATATTTTTTAAATTCAATGAATAAAATAATTATTTTCTAATAATATATGAATGTTAGGAAAAGAATGCCACCATGTTGTTGAATAAAAACCTTTCAAAAATGACTTTATCAAAAATATAGTGAGTGAAGTGAAGTCGCTCAGTCGTGTCCGACTCTTTGTGACCCCATAGACTGTAGCCTACCGGGCTCTTCTGTCCATGTGATTTTCCAGGCAAGAATACTGGAGTGGGTTGCCATTTCCTTCTCCAGGAGATCTTCCCTTCCCAGGGATTGAACCCGGGTCTTCCACATTGTAAGCAGACACTTAACCATCTGAGCCACCAGGGAAGTCCAAAACAGATATTAAATCAGGGGCTACATTTTTATCTGAATATAAATAAATGTAATAACTTTAAAATCATGAATAGAAATGTTTTCTTAGCTTTTAGTCAATCTATTTTATTCTCCAAAATAAACTGGAGAAAATACTTAGGTTTATTGTTAAAGACTATCTGCTGCTGCTGCTGCTAAGTTGCTTCAGTCGTGTCTGACTCTGTGCGACCCCATACCTACTGATTGTCACCTGTTTTGGATCTTATCGCCAAAAATGTTAGATAGAAGTGGGCTTTGTTCAATTATACTTTGTTCATTCACTTTGTAAAAGTATTCATTTGCTTTACAAATGCATCCCTATCAGAATCCCATAGTTATTTTAGAAGGAGTCAACAGATTAGAGAAACGTAAATTAGTGAATCATGTAGTATATTGGAAGTCAATATGCACTATGCATGCATGCTAAGTAGCTTTAGCCATATCCAACTCTTTGAGACCCTATGGACTGTAGCCTGCCAGGCTCCTTTGTCTGTGGGATTCTCCAGGCAAGAATACTGGAGTGAGTAGCCGTGTCCTCTTCCGGGGGGGGGGGGGGGCGGTCTTCCTGATCTAGGGAAGGAACCCAACCTGTTACATTTCCTGCATTGGCATGCAGATTCTTTACCACTGGTGCCACCTGGGAAGCCCAATATGCGATATAGCGGCAAATAAATTAAGGCAAGGGAGTCAGGTGAACAGATAGATGAAAGAGCTGGGGCTATGTTGAATGGAGTGTCTGCAATCTCAATATGTCACTGACACTATTCTCCAGTTGTTATGTTCTTTCCACTCTCAAGAATCTTTGTATCGACTTTTAAGTAGTTATGAAAGTTTCATTTTTTTACTTGTCCTGACTCACCACAAAGTCTTTCCAAAATAAAGGCAAACTTTATCATAAAAGAAAAGGAAGTGAATAGCATTGATGTTAGAGTAGTTAACAAAAACAACTTATAGCAAATTTACATAGCATGCTGCTGGTTTAGTTTTAGTTGCTTAATGGCTATACTAAGCCTTACAAACTTTTATTTGGCAAAATGGTAATAATGTCAGATATTTTTAGATGAAGAACATAGGAAACTTTTGCTTGAAATATGAAATACATAATATTGTGATGGACACTAGGACTTTTGTTAAATTATACATAGGATACACTTCATCTTTACATTGTAATTTAAGCAGTTATTAGGTACTGACTACTGGTTCCATATTCTCTCTTATTTTTTTTTAATTTTAAAATCTTTAATTCTTACATGCGTTCCCAAACATGAACCCCCCCTCCCACCTCCCTCCCCATAACATCTCTCTGGGTCATCCCCTTGCACCAGCCCCAAGCATGCTGTATCCTGCATCAGACATAGACTGGCGATTCAATTCTTACATGATAGTATACATGTTAGAGTGCCATTCTCCCAAATCATCCCACCCTCTCCCTCTCCCTCTGAGTCCAAAAGTCTGCTATACACATCTGTGTCTTTTTCCTGTCTTGCATACAGGGTCGTCATTGCCATCTTCCTAAATTCCATATACATGTGTTAGTATACTGTATTGGTGTTTTTCTTTCTGGCTTACTTCACTCTGTATAATCGGCTCCAGTTTCATCCACCTCATTAGAACTGATTCAAATGAATTCTTTTTAACGGCTGAGTAATATTCCATTGTGTATATGTACCACAGCTTTCTTATCCATTCATCTGCTGATGGACATCTAGGTTGTTTCCATGTCCTGGCTATTATAAACAGTGCTGCGATGAACATTGGGGTACATGTGTCTCTTTCAATTCTGGTTTCCTCGGTGTGTATGCCCAGCAGTGGGATTGCTGGGTCATAAGGTAGTTCTATTTGCAATTTTTTAAGGAATCTCCACACTGTTCTCCATAGTGGTTGTACTAGTTTGCATTCCCACCAACAGTGTAGGACGGTTCCCTTTTCTCCACAGCCTCTCCAGCATTTATTGCTTGCAGATTTTTGGATCACAGCCATTCTGACTGGTGTGAAGTGGTACCTCATTGTGGTTTTGATTTGCATTTCTCTACTAATGAGTGATGTTGAGCATCTTTTCATGTGTTTGTTAGCCATCCGTATGTCTTCTTTGGAGAAGTGTCTATTTAGTTCTTTGGCCCATTTTTTGATTGGGTCGTTTATTTTTCTGGAATTGAGCTGCATAAGTTGCTTGTATATTTTTGAGATTAGTTTTTTGTCAGTTGCTTCATTTGCTATTATTTTATCCCATTCAGAAGGCTGTCTTTTCACCTTGCTTATAGTTTCCTTTGTTGTGCAGAAGCTTTTAATTTTAATTAGGTCCCATTTGTTTATTTTTGCTTTTATTTCCAGAATTCTGGGAGGTGGATCATAGAGGATCCTGCTGTGATTTATGTCTGAGAGTGTTTTGCCTATGTTCTCCTCTAGGAGTTTTATAGTTTCTGATAATACATTTAGATCTTTAATCCATTTTGAGTTTATTTTTGTGTGCGGTGTTAGAAAGTGATCTAGTTTCATTCTTTTACAAGTGGTTGACCAGTTTTCCCAGCATCACTTGTTAAAGAGATTGTCTTTACTCCATTGTATATTCTTGCCTCCTTTGTCAAAGATAAGGTGTCCATAGGTGTGTGGATTTATCTCTGGGCTTTCTATTTTGTTCCATTGATCTATATGTCTGTCTTTGTGCCAGTACCATACTGTCTTGATGACTGTGGCTTTGTAGTAGAGCCTGAAGTCAGGCAAGTTGACTCCTCCAGTTCCATTCTTCTTTCTCAAGATTGCTTTGGCTATTCGAGGTTTTTGTATTTCCATACAAATCTTGAAATTATTTGTTCTAGTTCTGTGAAAAATGTGGCTGGTAGCTTGATAGGGATTGCATTGAATTTGTAAATTGCTTTGGGTAGTATACTCATTTTCACTATATTGATTCTTCCGATCCATGAACATGGTATATTTCTCCATCTATTAGTGTCCTCTTTGATTTCTTTCATCAGTGTTTTATAGTTTTCTATATATATAGGTCTTTAGTTTCTTTAGGTAGATATATTCCTAAGTATTTTATTCTTTTCGTTGCAATGGTGAATGGAATTGTTTCCTTAATTTCTTTTTCTATTTTCTCATTATTCGTGTATAGGAATGCAAGGGATTTCTGTGTGTTGATTTTATATCCTGCAACTTTACTATATTCATTGATTAGTTCTAGTAATTTTCTGATGGAGACTTTAGGGTTTTCCATGTAGAGGATCATGTCATCTGCAAACAGTGAGAGTTTTACTTCTTCTTTTCCAATTTGGATTCCTTTTATTTCTTTTTCTGCTCTGATTGCTGTGGCCAAAAATTCCAGAACTATGTTGAATAGTAGTGGTGAAAGTGGACACCCTTGTCTTGTTCCTGACTTTAGGGGAAATGCTTTCAATTTTTCACCATTGAGGATAATGTTTACTGTGGGTTTGTCATATATAGCTTTTATTATGTTGAGGTATGTTCCTTCTATTCCTGCTTTCTGGAGAGTTTTTATCATAAATGGATGTTGAATTTTGTCAAAGGCCTTCTCTGCATCTATTGAGATAATCATATGGTTTTTATTTTTCAATTTGTTAATGTGGTGAATTACATTGATTGATTTGCGGATATTGCAGAATCCTTGCATCCCTGGGATAAAGCCCACTTGGTCATGGTGTATGATCTTTTTAATGTGTTGTTGGATTCTGATTGCTAGAATTTTGTTGAGGATTTTTGCATCTATGTTCATCAGTGATATTGGCCTGTAGTTTTCTTTTTTTGTGACATCTTTGTCAGGTTTTGGTATTAGGGTGATGGTGGCCTCATAGAATGAGTTTGGAAGTTTACCTTCCTCTGCAATTTTCTGGAAGAGTTTGAGGAGGATAGGTGTTAGCTCTTCTCGAAATGTTTGGTAGAATTCAGCTGTGAAAGCCGTCTGGACCTGGGCTTTTGTTTGCTGGAAGATTTCTGATTACAGTTTCAATTTCCGTGCTTGTGATGGGTCTGTTAAGATTTTCTATTTCTTCCTGGTTCAGTTTTGGAAAATTGTACTTTTCTAAGAATTTGTCCATTTCTTCCACGTTGTCCATTTTATTGGCATACAACTGCTCATAGTAGTCTCTTATGATCCTTTGTATTTCTGTGTTGTCTGTTTTGATCTCTCCATTTTCATTTCTAATTTTATTGATTTGATTTTTCTCTCTTTGCTTCTTGATGAGTCTGGCTAATGGTTTGTCAATTTTGTTTATCCTTTCAAAGAACCAGCTTTTGGCTTTGTTGATTTTTGCTATGGTCTCTTTTGTTTCTTTTGCATTTATTTCTGCCCTAATTTTTAAGATTTCTTTCCTTCTACTAACTCTGGGGTTCTCCAGTTCTTCCTTTTCTAGTTGCTTTAATTGTAGAGTTAGGTTATTTATTTGACTTTTTTCTTGTTTCTTGAGGTATGCCTGTATTGCTATGAACTTTCCTCTTAGCACTGCTTTTATAGTGTCCCACAGGTTTTGGGTTGTTGTGTTTTCATTTTCATTAGTTTCTATGCATATTTTGATTTCTTTTTTGATTTCTTCTGTGATTTGTTGGTTATTCAGAAGTGTGTTGTTCAACCTCCATATGTTGGAATTTTTAATAGTTTTTCTCCTGTAATTGAGATCTAATCTTAATGCATTATGGTCAGAAAAGATGCTTGGAATGATTTCGATTTTTTTTGAATTTCTCAAGTTTAGATTTATGGCCCAGGATGTGATCTATCCTGGAGAAGGTTCCATGAGCACTTGAAAAAAAGGTGAAATTCATTGTTTTGGGGTGAAATGTCCTATAGATATCAATTAGGTCTAACTGATCTAATGTTTCATTTAAAGTTTGCATTTCTTTGTTAATTTTCTGTTTAGTTGATCTGTCCATAGGTGTGAGTGGGGTATTAAAGTCTCCCACTATTATTGTGTTATTGTTGATTTCCCCTTTCATACTTGTTAGCATTTGTCTTACATATTGCGGTGCTCCTATATTGGGTGCATATATGTTTATAATTGTTATATCTTCTTCTTGGATTGTTCCTTTGATCATTATGTAGTGGCCTTCTTTGTCTCTTTTCACAGCCTTTGTTTTAAAGTCTATTTTATCGGATATGAGTATTGCTACTCCTGCTTTCTTTTGGTCTCTATTTGCGTGGTATATCTTTTCCAGCCCTTCACTTTCAGTCTGTATGTGTCCCTTGTTTTGAGGTGGGTCTCTTGTAAGCAGCATATAGAGGGGTCTTGTTTTGTATCCATTCGGCCAGTCTTTGTCTTTTGGTTGGGGCGTTCAACCCATTTACATTTAAGGTAATTATTGATAAGTATGATCCCGTTACCATTTACTTTATTGTTTTGGGTTCGGGTTTATACACCCTTTTCATGTTTCCTGTCTAGAGAATATCCTTTAGAATTTGTTGGAGAGCTGGTTTGGTGGTGCTGAATTCTCTCAGCTTTTGCTTGTCTGTAAAGCTTTTGATTTCTCCTTCGTATTTGAATGAGATCCTTGCTGGGTACAGTAATCTGGGCTGTAGGTTATTGTCTTTCATCACTTTAAGTATGTCTTGCCATTCCCTCCTGGCCTGAAGAGTTTCTATTGAAAGATCAGCTGTTATCCTTATGGGAATCCCCTTGTGTGTTATTTGTTGTTTTTCCCTTGCTGCTTTTAATATTTGTTCTTTGTGTTTGATCTTTGTTAATTTGATTAATATGTGTCTTGGGGTGTTTCGCCTTGGGTTTATCCTATTTGGAACTCTCTGTGTTTCTTGGACTTGGGTGATTATTTCCTTCCCCATTTTAGGGAAGTTTTCAACTATTATCTCCTCAAGGATTTTCTCATGATCTTTCTTTCTGTCTTCTTCTTCTGGGACTCCTATAATACGAATGTTGGAGCGTTTCATATTGTCCTGGAGGTCTCTGAGATTGTCCTCGTTTCTTTTAATTCGCTTTTCTTGTTTCCTCTCTGATTCATTTATTTCTACCATTCTATCTTCCATTTCACTAATCCTATCTTCTGCCTCCGTTATTCTACTATTTGTTGCCTCCAGAGTGTTTCTGATCTCATTTATTGCATTATTCATTATATTTTGACTCTTTTTTATTTCTTCTAGGTCCTTGTTAAACCTTTCTTGCATCTTCTCAATCCTTGTCTCTAGGCTATTTATCTGTGATTCCATTTTGATTTCAAGATTTTGGATCATTTTCACTATCAATATTCGGAATTCCTTCTCCAGTAGATTCCCTACTTCTTCCTCTTTTGTTTGGTTTGGTGGGCAACTCTCCTGTTCCTTTACCTGCTGAGTATTCCTCTGTCTCTTCATCTTGGTTATATTGCTGCGTTTGGGGTGGCCTTTTTATATTCTGGTAATTTGTGGAGTTCTCTTTATTATGGAGCTTCCTCACTTTGGGTGGGGTTCTATTAGTGGCTTGTCAAGGTTTCCTGGTTAGGGAGGCTTGTGTTGGAGTTTTGGTGGGTGGAGCTGTGTTTCTTCTCTCTGGAGTGCAGTGGAGTCACCCGTAATGGGTTATGAGACATCAAAGGTTTTGGGATAATTTTGAGCTGCCTGTATATTGAAGCTCAGGGGAGTGTTCCTGTGTTGCTGCAGAATTTGTGTGGTATGTCTTGTTTTGGAACTTGTTGGCCCTTGGGTGGAGCTTGGTTTCGGTGTAGGTATGAAGGCATTTGATGAGCTCCTATTGCTTAATGTTCCCTGAATTCAAGAGTTCTCTAATGTTTTCAGGCTTTGGATTTAAGCCTCCTGCTTCTGGTTTTCAGTTTTATTTTTACAGTAGCCTCTAGACTTCTCCATCTATACAGCACCGATGATAAAACATCTAGGTTAAAGATGAAAAGTTTCTCCACATTGAGGGACACTCAGAGAGGTTCACTGAGTTACAAGGAGAAGAGAAGATGGAGGGGGTAGTTAGAGGTAACTGGAATGAGATGCGGTGAGATCAAAAGAGGAGAGAGCAAGCTAGCCAGTAGTCACTTCCTTATGTGCGCTCTATAGTCTGGACCACTCAGAGGTATTTACAGAGTTATACGGGGCAGAGGAAAGGGAGGAAGTAGACAGAGGTGACCAGGAGGATCAGAGAGAGGAATGAGTAGGAGAGAGACAACTCCTGCCAGTAACCAGTTCCTTAGGTGTTCTCCACCGTCTGGAACACACAGAGATTCACAGAGTTGGATAAAGAAGAGATGGGGGAGAAAAGAGACAGAGGCCACCTGGTGGAGAAAAAGGAGAGTCCAGAGGAGGAGAGAGTGGTCAAGCCAGTAATCTTGCTCTCAGGTAAACTAGGGTAGTGAAGTTTGGGTTTTTAAATGTACAAAATTGACAACAAAAACCTAAGAGCAAAGATTAAAAATCTAGAGTAGAGGTTGGATTTTCAAAGATACAATATTAAAGAAAAGCAGAAGGAAAAAGGAAGAAAGAAAAAAGAAGAATCAACAAACAAACAAACAAACAAACAAAAACAAACCACCAACAGCCATCCAAAGACTATATATGGTGTTTGCCTTAAAAAAAAAAAAGGTCTTTTTTTTTTAAAAATAGCAATACTAGGTTATAGAAATAAAAATTAGAGGAGAAATAGAAGACTTAACAATTAAAAAAAAGTTAGAAAAAAAAGAAGAAAAAACCCCAAAAAACAAAAAAGCAAAAAAAAAAAAAAAGGAATGATTTTAAAAATAGTCAAAAATATATCTGGCCCTTCTCTGATGTTATGGGCCATGTGGGATCACTTCCAAGGTGGTTCTCTCTGTTTAACTTCTTCTGTTTGCTGGTTTTTTAGGCTCACTAGCTCAGTCGCGCTGTGGGGAGGGGGGATGCTGCAAACAAATAGCACCGATGTGTGCACCCAGTATCTCAGCCCCGCTTGACCTGTCCTTTCTCGCGGCGCACAAACCGCTCCGGCTCTACGATGTTCAGCCGGGAACCGTCTGGGGCTGGCCCTAGGCTGCGTGCACTTCCCCGGTCCAAGCCGCTCAGGTTCGGCGCTCAGGCAGCCCTCAGAGGCACAAATGCGGCTGGGAATGCGCTTTGTGCCCTTCCCAGGTCCGAGTAGCTCAGGAGTTTGGCGAGCGCGATCGCCGCGGCTTGTAACCTTTTCTGCCGCTGCTGCTCAGCTTTCTGGGTGGACCGCTGGCGCACCCCGTGAGGCAGATTTTGACTGTCCAGCACCCCCAGAAGTCTTAGCAAAGGAGCCTGCTTGCAGTTAGGTAAGTAAAGTCTCTCCGGGTCTGCAATTGCCCCTTTCCAGTCCTTACGGCTCTGGTTGCCTGGCCCCGGCGGGGGATGGTCTGCAGCAGCCGGCTTTTCCGTTCCGTCCTTTGTTCTGTGCTCGGTCCTGGTGGTGTCTTATGTTCGAGCTTTTTGCGTGGTAGCTATCCCACAGTCTGGTTTGCTAGCCCAAGTTAGATCATTCTGGTTGCGCGTGGGGCGTTCCTGCCCGATTCTTGCAAAGCACTGCAGCCCGCGCCTCCCGCGCGTCCCTGCCCTGCCCCCACTTCCCAATGGCGGATGCAGGCGTCTGTGCTGCTTTTCCGCTGGGGGAGTTACTGTTGGGCTTGCAATCTCTTGGTTTTAATTATTTATCTATTTTTCCTTCCTGGTATGTTGCCCTCTGTGTTTCCAAGGCTCGCCACAGACTCGGCAGGGAGAGTGTTTCCTGGTGTTTGGAAACCTCTCTTCTTCAAATTCCCTTCCCGGGACGGGCTTCCCTTCCCGGGACGGAGCTCCCTCCCCGGGACGGAGCTCCCTCCCCACCTCCTTTGTCTCCTTTCTCGCCTTTTATATTTTTTCCTACCTGTTTTTGAAGACAATGGTCTGCTTTTCTGGTTGCCTGATGTCCTCTGCCAGCCTACAGAAGTTGTTTTGTGGAGTTTGCTCGGCGTTGAAATGTTCTTTTGAGGAATTTGTGAGGGAGAAAGTGGTCTTCCCATCCTATTCCTCCGCCATCTTTCCCTCCCCTCCATCCATATTCTCATTTCACATATCTAGTGAACTCCCTTTTTGGTTTCCTTTGATATGATCAATTCTCAGCAATTTGATTGGGACTTTAAGCAAATAGAGTTTAAGCAAATAAAGGTGAGATATCACATTTCACAGATCACAGGCAAAATTCCAAATTTGACATGTGGAAAAATACAATAAAAGGATGACATGTGGAAAAATATAATAAGAGGAGAATTTTCCTAAACTTATTTTGAATAAGATTTCTATCATACAAGAACTCTGTCTCTTTAAAAAAAGACAGACAAAAACGAAAACAAAAAAACCCTTAAGCTTTAGTCCTCTGATTTCATCAGTAACCATTTTTACAATTTTTTTATTTTTTATAGTAAAGTTTTCTTGTAAGCTTCAGAAATGACAACTATTAAATTATAACCCTTTAATTCAATATACCCTTTGCTCTTTCCTTAAAATGTATCTTCATTGATGAGTCACATTCTCCTATTCCTTTCAACCCATGAATCATTGTGCCATTTCTCTGGTATAATTACCTGTGCTGCTTTCATTTAGTTACTGGAAGAGGCATCATATAGAGTTAGTGAATTTCTCTTGGAAATGATAACTTGGATTATGTCCAGTTCTAACATAATTTCTTAGATATTTTCTCTTATTATGTTATTACAATGGAAGAGAATGCATGAACTTTTTAAACCTATCACCCAAAATAACTGTAATTACAACTGCTTTTATTTACACAATATCTTTTGGCTGAGCATTTACAAACACTTCAGAATTATGTTGTAATGCAGCAATAATTATGAGGGCAAATATATATTGTTAGGTTGGATTAATCATTTTTTTTTAGTTGATTATTGCTCACAGAAGCTAGATAATAAACAGTAGCATAAGCTGTGATTTGTTAAAAGCATCTAGTGTGCTTTAAACTTTGGTGCATATTAAAATTTTAAAATGTAGACAGTATCAAAAAATTTCTTTGATTTCTTCCTAAGAGATGATATTCTTGATTGTAAGTTGAGTTGACTAAGGGTTCTACTTTGTCTTAGTATTGTGTCCTTGTATCCTCTTAAAGTATTGTCTAATTAGATTTGTTTTGTGAATTAATTCTTAGTAAATAGGAAACTAGTTGAAGTAGATATATAGTGCCTTTGTTTTAATGTGACATTGTTTTCACTTATTTATGCAGACACATGGGCATTCGATAAACTGTGGAATAAAAAATTATCACAGTTTTAGAAACATTGTTCTTAAGTTGTGGTAATCTAATAAGTTACTTTGTCTTCATTATTGAAAAATGTATGGTAATTGAGCCTGCCATTCTAGGTGATGGGATAACTATTGGATAAGCTCAAGGAAAAAGGAAATCTTTGCTTTAGTTCTAAAATCCTTTCATTGCAATATGCTAGTGTGGCCCATAGGATTAGAAAACAAAATTTTCCTCAGTTAAAATTCTGATTCTATAACTAAATTGTTAAAGGAACTTGTTTAACTCACTGGCATCTCAGTTTCTATATCTATAAAATGGTAATAATAATATATATATTAGAAAGCTAAAATGAAAATACATCATATTGGGGATATTTTAGGGCCAGATAGAAATGTAGGATGTATAAGAAATGAATCTAGAGAAGTATGCTAAATACAGATAATAAAATATCTTCCCTTCTGTCAGGGTAGGAATACTGGTTTTTATTCTATTCTGTGAATGGATCGATTGATGTGTATTAGTAATGAAAGTATTGCAATCATTTCACATTTTTGCAAACGTCCTTTAACAATTGATGATAGTGATCTGGAGGATAAATAATGGAGGATTGCATTTCATGGCAAAAATTGAAGGGAATGATGGACTTGTAAGTACACAAGACAGGAAGCAAAGTTGAATAGAGGTTGAGTATACAGCATGTATGGGATGTGAGAGTTGGACTGTGAAGAAAGCTGAGCGCCGAAGAATTGATACTTTTGAAATGTGGTGTTGCAGAAGACTCTTGAGAGTCCCTTGGACTGCAAGGAGATCCAACCAGTCCATTCTGAAGGAGATCAGCCCTGGGATTTCTTTGGAAGGAATGATGCTAACGCTGAAACTCCGGTACTTTGGCCACCTCATGTGAAGAGTTGACTCACTGGAAAAGACTCTGATGCTGGGAGGGATTGGGGGGGCCAGGAGGAGAAGGGGATGACAGAGGATGAGATGGCTGGATGGCATCACTAACTCAATGCACGTGAGTCTGAGTGAACTCTGGGAGTTGGTGATGGACAGGGAGGCCTGGTGTGCTGCGATTCATGGGGTCACAAAGAGTCGGACATGAATGAGCTACTGAACTGAACTGAACTGACTGATACAGCCTTTGGAATTAAACAGTCTGGATTATTTTCCAGCTTAATACCTCTGGGTCTCTGGGTAATTTACATAATGTCACTCCTCTAAATCTTATTTTTCTCATGTGAATAATACAAATGTTATAAATCTTCATAAGATGGTAGTAAAGGTGATATGAAATAATGCATTTATGATACTTAGCACAATGTTTCAGTTCAATTCATTTCAGTTGCTTAGTTGTGTCCAACTCTTTGCGACCCCATGGACTGCGGCAAGCCAGTCTTCCCTATACATCACCAACTCCCGGAGCTTGCTCAAACTCATGTCCATTGAGTCAGTGATGCCATCCCACCATCTCATCCTCTGTGGTCCCCTTCTCCTGCTTTCAATTTTTCCCAGCATCAGGTGTTTTCCAAAGAGTCAGTTCATTGCATCAGGTGGCCAAAGTACTGGAGCTTCAGCTTCAGGATCAGTTGTTCCAATGAATATTCAGGACTGATTTCCCTTTGGATGGACTAGTTTGATCTCCTTGCTATTTTAGGGACTCTCAAGAGTCTTCTCCAGCACTAGAATTAAAAGCATCAATTCTTTGTGCTCAACTTTTTTTTAAAATTAATTTATTTTTTAATTGAATGATAATTGCTTTACAGAATTTTGCTGTTTTCTTTCAAATCTCAACATGAGTCAGCCATAGGTATACATATATCCCCTCACTCTACACCTCCCTCCCATCTCTCTCCCCATCCCACTCCGCTAGGTTGATACAGAGCCCCTGTTTGAGTTTCCTGAGCTATACAGCAAATTCCTGTTGGCTCTCTATTTTACATACGGTAATGTAAGTTTTGATGTTACTCTTTCCATACATCTCACCCTCTCCTCCCCTCTCCCCATGTCCATAAGTCTGTTCTCTATGTCTGTTTTTCCATTGCTGCCCTGTAAATAAATTCTTCAGTACCGCTTTTCTAGATTCCGTATATAGGCATTAGAATATAATATTTATTTTTCTCTTTCTGACTCACTTCACTCTTTACAATAGGTCCTAGGTTCATCCAATTCATTAGAACTGACTCAAAGGCATTCCTTTTTATGGCTGAGTAATATTCCATTGCATATATGTGCCACCACTTCTTTATCCATTTATCTATCAGTGGACTTCTCGGTTGCTTCAATGGTCTAACTGTTGTAAATAGTGCTGCAGTGAACACTGGGATACATGTGTCTTTTTTAATTTTGGTCAACTGAACTGAACTGAACTTCCTCAGGGTATGTGCCTAGGAGTGGGATTGGTGGGTCATATGGTTGTTTTATTTGTAGGTTTTTTTTTTAAGGAATCTCCATGCCATCTTCCATAAAGGCAGTCTGAATTTACATTTCCACCAACAGTGCAAGAGCATTCCATTTTTTCCACAACCTCTCCAGAATTTATTGTTTATAGATTTTTGATGATGGCCATTCTGCCTGGTGTGAGGTGATATCTCATTGTAGTTTTGAATTGCATTTTTCTAATAATGAGTGATGTTGAGCATCTTTTCATGTGTTTGTTAGTCATCTGTCTGTCTTCTTTGTAGAAATGTCTGTTTAGGTCTTTTCCCACCTTTTGATTGGGTTGTTTGTTTTTCTGGTATTGAGTTGTACAAGCTGCTTGTATATTTTGGAAATAATCCTTTGTCAGTTGTTTCATTTGCTACTATTTTCTCCCATTCTGAGCATTGTCTTTTCACCTGCCTAATCACTTCCTTTGCTTTGCAAAAGCTTTTAAGTTTAATCAGGTCCCACTTGTTTACTTTTGCTTTTATTTCCATTACTCTAGGAGGTGGATCATAAAGGATCTTGCTTTTATATATGTCATTGAGTGTTCTGCCTATGTTTTCCTCTAAGAGTTTTATAGTTTCTGGTCTTACATTTAGGTCTTTAATCCATTTTATCATTGTGTCTGGTGTTAGGAAGTGTTATAATTTCATTCTTTTACATGTAGCTGTCCAGTTTCCCCAGCACAATTTATTGAAGAGGCTCTTTCCCCACTGTATATTCTTGTCTCCTTTGTCAAAAATAAGGTTCCCATAGGTGCATGGGTTTATTTTTGGGTTTTCTATCTTGTTCCATTGGTTCATATTTCTGTTTTTGTGCCAGTACCACACTGTCTTGATGACTATAGCTTTGTTGTATAATCTGAAGGCAGGAAGGTTGATTTCTCCAGTTGCATTCTTCTTTTTCAAGACTGCTTTGGCTATTCTAAGTCTTTTGTGTTTCCATATGAATTGTGAATTTTTTAATTCTAGTTGTGTGAAAAATGTCATTGGTAATTTGATAGGGATCATATTGAATCTATAAATTGTATTTGATAGTATAGTCATTTTCATAGTATTGATTCCTCCTACCCAGGATTATGGAATATCTCTCCATCTGTTTATGTCTCTTTGATTTCTTTCATCAGTGTCTTATAATTTTCTGTGTACAGTTCTTTGCCTTGTTAGATAAGTTTATTCCTAAATATTTAATTCTTTTTAGTTGCAATGGTGAATGAGATTGATTCCTTAATTTCTCCTTCTGATTTTTCATTGTTCAGTTCAGTTCAGTTCAGTCGCTCAGTCGTGCCTGACTTTTTGCAACCCCATGAATTGCAGCACTCCAGGCCTCCCTGTCCATTACCAACTCCCGGAGTTCACTCAAATTCACGTCCATAGAGTCAGTGATGCCATTAAGCCATCTCATCCTCTGTCATCCACTTCTCCTCCTGCCCGCAATCCCTCCTAACATCAGAGTCTTTTCCAATGAGTCAACTCTTTGCATGAGGTGTCCAAAGTATTGTAGCTTCAGCATCAGTCCTTCCAAAGAACACCCAGGACTGATCTCCTTTAGAACGGACTGGTTGATCTCCTTGCAGTCCAAGGGACTCTCAAGAGTCTTCTCCAACACCACAGTTCAAAACCACCAATTCTTCAGCGGTTAGCTTTCTTCACAGTCCAACTTTCACATCCATACATGACCACTGGAAAAACCATAGCCTTGACTAGACGGACCTTTGTTGGCAAAGTAATGTCTCTGCTTTTGAATATGCTATCTAGGTTGGTCATAACTTTCCTTCCAAGGAGTAAATGTCTTTTAATTTCATGGCTGCAGTCACCATCGATTTTGGAGCCCCCCAAAATAAGGTCTGACACTGTTTCCACTGTTTCCCCATCTATTTCCCATGAAGTGATGGGACCAGATGCCATGATCTTAGTTTTCTGAATGTTGAGCTTTAAGCCAATTTTTTCACTCTCCTCTTTCACTTTCATCAAGAGGCTTTTTAGTTCCTCTTCACTTTCTGCCATAAGGGTGGTGTCATCTGCATATCTGAGGTTATTGATATTTCTCCTGGCAATCTTGATTCCAGCTTGTGCTTCTTCCAGCCCAGCGTTTCTCATGATGTATCCTGCATATAAGTTAAATAAGCAGGGTGACAATATACAACCTTGACACACTCATTTTCCTATTTGGAACCAGTCTGTTGTTCCATGTCCAGAGTATCTAGAAATGCAAGTGATTTCTGTGTATTGATTTTTTTATCCTGCAACTTTGCTAAATTCACTGATTAGCTCTATTAATTTTATGATACTATCTTTACGGTTTTCTGTGTCCAGTATCATGTCATCTGCAAACAGTGAAAGCTTACTTCTTTTCCAATTTTGATTCCTTTTATTTCTTTTCCTCCTCTGATGGCTGAAGCTAGAACTTCCAGAACTATGTTGAATAATAGTGGTGAAAGTGGACCCCATTGTCTTCTTCCTGATCTTAGGGGGAATGCTTTCAGTTTTTCGCCATTGAGGATAATGTCTGCTGTAGGCTTATCATATCTGGCCTTTACTATGTTAAGGTAGGTTCCTTCTATGCCCATTTTTGAAGAGTTTTAATCATAAATGGGGCTGAATTTTGTCAAAGGCATTTTCTGCATCTATTGAGATGACCACCTGGTTTTTATCTTTTAATTTGTTTATATGGTGTATCACATTGACTGATTTGTGTATAGTGAAGAATCCTTGCATCCCTGGAATAAATCAACTTGATCATGGTGTATGAGTTCTTTTGATGTGTTGCTGTATTCTGTTTGCTAAAATTTGTTGAGGATTTTTGCATCTATGTTCATCAGTGATATTGTCCTCTATCAGTAGTATCAGTATCAGTTCAGTCACTCAGTGGTGTCCGACTCTTTGTAACACCATGGACTACAGCATGCCAGGCTTCCCTGTCCATCAACAACTCCCAGAACTTACTCAAATTGATGTCCATATAGCCCATGATGCCACCAATCATCTCATCCTCTGACATCCCCTTCTCCTGCTGCCTTCAGTCTTTCCCAGAAAAGACTTTGATGCAGGGAAAGATTGAAGGCAGGAGGAGAAGGGGATGACAGAGGATGGATGGTTGGAAGGCCTGTAGTTTTCTTTTTGTGTGTTGTCTTTGTCTGGATTTGGAATCAAGGTGATGGTGGCCTCATAGAATGTGTTTGGAAGTGTTCCTTCCTCTGCAATTTTTTGAAAGAGTTTCTTTATAGTCCAACTCTCACATCCAAAAGAGACTACTGGAAAAAACATAGTTTTGACTAGATGGACTTTGTCAATAAATAATGTCTCTTCTTTTCAATATGCTGTCTAGATTTGTCATAGCTTTCCTTCCAAGGAGCAAGCATCTTTTAATTTCATGGCTTCAGTTATCATCTGCAGTGATTTCAGAGTTGAAGAGAAAGTCTGTCACTGTTTCCATTGTTTCCCCTTCTATTTGCCATGAGGTGATGGGACTGGATGCCATGATCTTATTTTTTTGAATGTTGAGTTTTAAGCCAGTTTTTTTTTTTGCTCTCCTCTTTCACTTTCATCAAGAGGCTCTTTAGTTCCTCTTCACTTTCTGCCATAAGGGTGGTGTCATCTGCATATCTGAAGTTATTGATATTTCTCACTGTAATCTTGATTTCAGCTTGTGCTTCATCCAGTCTGGCATTTCACATGATGTACTCTGCATATAAGTTAAATAAGCAGGGTGACAATATACAGCCTTGACGTACACCTTTCCGAATTTGGAACTAGTCTGTTGTTCCATGTCCAATTCTAACTGCTGCTTCTTGACCTGCACACTGATTTCTCAGGAGGCAGATAGGTGGTCTCGTATTCCCACCTTTTGAAGAATTTTCCACAGTTTGTTGTGATCGACACAATCAAATACTTTAGCATGTTCAGTGAAGCAGAAGTAAATGTTTTTCTGGAATTCTCTTGCTTTTTCTATGATCCAACAGATGTTGACAATTTGATCTCTGGTTCTTCTGCCTTTTAAAAATCCAGCTTGAACATGTCGAAGTTCTAAGTTCATGTACTGTTAAAGCCTCACTTGGAGAATTTTGAGCATTCCTTTGCTAGCATGTGAGATGAAAGCAATTATGCAGTTGTTTGAACAATCTTTGTCATTGCCTTTCTTTGGGATTGGAATGAAAACTGACCTTTTCCAGTCCTGTAGCCACTTGAGTTTTCCAAATTTGCTGACATATTGAGTGCACCTCTTTAACATCATCATCTTCTAGGATTTGAAATAGCTCAGCTGGAATTTCATCACCTCCACTAGCTTTGTTCATAGTGATGCTTCCTAAGACCCACTTGACTTTGCATTTTAGGAGGTCTGGCTCTCGGTGAGTGATCACACTGTAGTGGTTATATGGGTCATTAAGATCTTTTTTGGATAGCTTCCTGTGTATTCTTGTCACCTCTTCTTAATATCTTCTTCTGTTGTCCATTATTGTGTCCATCTTTGCATGAAATATTCCCTTGGCATCTCTTATTTTCTTGATGATATCTCTAGTCCTTCCTATTATATTGCTTCCTCTATTTCTTTGCTTTGATCACTGAGGAAGGCTTTCTTATCTCTCCTTGCTATTCTTTGGAACTCTGCATTTAGATGCTATATCTTTCCTTTTCCCCTTTGCCTTTAGCTTCTCTTCTTTTCCCAGCTATTTGTAAGGCCTCCTCAACAACCATTTTGCCTTTTTGCATTTCTTTTCCTGGGGATGGTGTTGATCACTGCCTCCTGTACAGTGTTAGAAACTTCTGTCCATACTTCTTCAGGCACTCTATCTATCAGATCTAATCCTTTAAATCTATTTATTGCTTCCACTGTATAATTGTAAGGGATTTGATTTAGGTCATACCTGAATGGTCTAGTGATTTTGCCTACTTTCTTCAATTTAAGACTGAATTTTGCAATAAGGAGTTCATGATCTCAGCCACAGTCAGCTCTCAGTCTTGTTTTTGCTGACTGTATAGAGCTTCTCCATCTTTGGCTGCAAAGAATTTAATCAGTCTGACCTCGGTATTGATGATCTAGTGATGTTCATGTGTAAAGTCATCTCTTGTATTGTTGAAAGAGAGTGTTTGCTATGACCAGTGTGTTCTTTTGGCAAAACTCTGTTAGCCTTTGCCTTGCTTCATTTTGTACTCTAAGCCAAATTTGCCTGTTACTCCAGATATCTCTTGAATGCCTACATTTGCATTTCAGTCCTCTATGATGAAAAGGACATCTTTTTTCGGTCTTAGTTCCAGAAGGTCTTGTAGGTCTTAACAGAACCATTCAAATTCAGCTTCTTCAGAATTAGTGGGTGGGGCATAGACCTGGATTACTGTGATATTGACTGGTTTGCCTTGGAAACAAACAGAGATTGCTCTTTCATTTTTGAGATTGCACCCAAGTACTGAACTTTGTACTCTTTTGTTGACTATGAGCACAACTCCATTTCTTCTAAAGGATTTCTGTCCACAGAAGTAGATATAATGGTCATCTGAATTAAATTTGCCCATTCTGGTCCACACAAAAACTACTAGAACTAATCAATGAATTCAGCAACATAACAGAATATTAGATTAATATGCATAAATCTGTTGCATTTTTACACTATCTATGAAATATCAAAAAGAGAAAGTTTTTTAAAATTCCACTTAAGTTGCATTAAAAAAAAATAAACCACCTAGGAATAAATTTAACCAAAGTGAAAGACCTACCCACCGAGAACTGTAAAAGGAAATTGAAAATGATTTAAAGAAAGGGAAAGATATTCCAAGCTCTTGGATTCGAATAATTAATGTTGTTTAAATGGCCATGTTATCCAAAAGCAATCTACATAGCTAATGCAATCCCTATCAAAATGCCCATGATGTTTCGCTCAAGACTGGAACAAATAAAAATTTACATCAAACTAACAAAAGACCCCAAACTGCCAAAGCAACCCTGAGCAAAAAGCAACAAAGCTGGAAGCCGAAACTTTCCAAACTTTAGAAAATACTACATAGCTCTACTAGTCAAAACAGCATGCTGTTGCTGCTGCTAAGTCGCTTCAGTCGTGTCCGACTCTGTGCGACCCCATAGACGGCAGCCCACCAGGCTCCCCCGTCCCTGGGATTCTCCAGGCAAGAACACTGGAGTGGCTTGCCATTTCCTTCTCCAGTGCATGAAAGTGAAAAGTGAAAGTAAGTCGCTCAGTCGTGTCTGACTCTTAACGACCCCATGGACTGCAGCCCACCAGGCTCCTCCATCAATTAATCTATGATAAAGGAGACAGGAATATACAATGGAGAAAAGACAGTCTCTTCAACAAGTGCTGTTGTGAAAACTGGACAACTACATAAATCAGTGAATTTAGAACAGTCCCTCAAAAATAGAAGAATCATTTGAGACCTAAATATAGACATGACACCACGAAACTCCTAGAAGAGAACTCGGGTAAAACATTCTCTGACATAAATCAGAGGAATATTTTCTTAGACCAGCCTCCCAAAGCAAAAGAGATAAAAGCAAAAATAAATAAACAGGACCTGTTCAAACTTAAAAGCTTTTGCACAGTAAATGAAAGCATCAGCAAAATGAAAGACAACCTGCAGAATGGAAGAATACATTTGCAAACCCTGCAACCAAAAAGGCATTAAAATTCAATATATACAAACAGTTCATAGAACTCATTATAATAAAAAGTACACAAATGAAAAATGGACAGAAGGCTTAAATGGATGTTTTTGCAAAGAAAACATACAGCTCGCCAACAGACACATGAAAAGATGCTCAACATCATTAATTATTAGAGAAATACAAGTCAAAATTACAATGAGATATCACTTTATGCCAGTCAGAATGGCTGTCATCAAAATTCTACAAATAATGAAGGCTGGAGAGGGTGTGTAGAAAGGCAACCATCCTGCGTTACTCAGAATGTAAATTTGTGCAGCCATTATGGAAAACACTATGGATGTTCCTTAAAAGACTAAAAATCGATTTATCATATTATCCAGCAACTCCTGGGCATATATCTAAAAAAAGATGAAATCTCTAATTTGAAAAGATTTGTGCACCCTAATGTTCATAGCAGTGCTTTTTACAATAGACAGGACATAAGATCAACCTAAGTGTCCATCAACAGATGATTTGGTTTAAAAGGGTGTCTACATAAAGAATAGAATATTAATTACTCAGCTATGAAAGTAATAAAATATTGCTATTTGCAGCAAAATGGCTGAACTCAGAAAATCATACTAAGTCAGAAGACAGGGAAAGACAAATATAGGATATCACTTATAGGTGGAATCTAAAAAAATACAACAAATGAATCTATTATACTAGGCAGAAACAGATACACAGACATAGAAAAAAACTTATGGTAACCAAAAGGGAAAAGTAGGACAAAGGATAAATTAAGAGTATGGGATTAACGGACACAAACTATTATACAGTACTTGAACTAGGTAAGCAACAAGGAAAACAAGGATATATGTGTGTAGCACAGGGAACTATAATTTACACCTTATAATAATCTATAATGGAAAATAATATGAAAATATACATATATACATATATATTTAGATAACTGAATCACTTTATTACACCTGAGTCTAACAGAGTATTATTAATAAACTGCACATCAAAAAAAAAAAAGGATTCCAACAAAACTGAAGAGGACAAAAAAGATCTGAATAAATATATACTAGCTATATTTTCAGAGAGGGCAATGGCACCCCATTCCAGTACTCTTGCCTGGAAAATCTCATGGGCGGAGGAGCCTGGTAGGCTGTAGTCCATGGGATTGCTAAGAGTCGGACACAACTGAGCGACTTCACTTTCACTCTTCACTTTCATGCATTGGAGAAGGAAATGGCAAGCCACTCCAGTGTTCTTGCCTGGAGAATCCCAGGGACGGGGGAACCTGGTGGGCTGCTGTCTATGGGGTCGCACAGAGTCAGACATGACTGAAGCGACTTAGCAGCAGCAGTAGCAGCAGCTATATTTTAGATGAGGAGAGTCAGTATCATAAAGATATAAATTCTCTTCAGACTTTAAATTCAATTTAGTATCAATTTAAGTCACACTAGGATATTGAGATTTGGCAATGTAATTTCACAGTTCAGATGGAAGGGGAAAGCACAAAAGAACAGATATAACATCTTGAAAAGAACAAGAAGAATGCCCTACTCTATGAGATCAATACATTCTCTAAAGCTTTGTTGGAGAGTAGATAAATGAAAGAGAGCAAAGTTCAAAACAAGTCCATGTATATATTATGGAAATTCACATATAATGGAGACTGCATTTTAATCCAGTCAGAAAAAGTAGATTATTCAATAAACAACTTGATTTTTTTTTACTTTATATTATTATTTATTTTTAATTTTACTTTACAATACTGTATTGGTTTTGCCATACATCAACATGAATCTGCCACGGGTGTACACGTTCCCAATCCTGAGCCCCCTCCCACCTCCCTCCCCATACCATCTCTCTGGGTCATCCCAGTGTGCCAGCCCCAAGCATCCTGTATCCTACATTGAACCTAGACTGGCATTTCATTTCTTAGATGATATTATATAACAACGTGATTTTATGTGAAGCATGATTGCTTGATATCTATATGAAAAAATAAAGCACACATGTTAATGCAAAAAAGCTAAAAATAACTTGTAAATTAAATCTTACAGTTTATTTAAATAATACTATGACCAAGTAGGCTTTATTTAAAGAAAATAAAGATAATTCAACCCTCAATAATATTGAATCCTTTTAGCACATTAACAAGAGAAAAATCACATTATATTATAATACCAGTCCGTACTATGTATTACTTTATAGAAATAAGTTGACAGCACAAGGACTGGCAAATAGAAAAATGTAGCTAATAAATGAATATATATATGAATTAAATACTTTAAGCAATATTTTAGAACCGCAAATTTTAGATAAAATCCCAGTCATAAATTGAGTGGGAAAAGCCTTCTTTAGTAGAGTTACTATTTCTTGAATTCATAAAATTAAATAAATAAAACAGAAGAACACATAGTTTTGATAATCTATGTATGTTTGATTTTATCTTGGAGGATAAATTGAATCTGATGGTCAGAGATAGGGAGGATGCTGCCACTTGCACAGGCAAATATGTATATTTTAAGATTATATATCTATGATATCTATGTATGTGCAAATTTACAAAAGTTGCTCAGTTGTGTCCAACTCTGCCAGGCTCCACTGTCCACGGGATTCTCCAGGCAAGAATACTGGAGTAGGCTGCCCTTTCCTCCTCCGGGGATCTTCCCAATCCAGGGATTGAAGCCAGGTCTCCTGCATTGCAGGCGGATTCTTTACTGTAAAGAGCCACCAGGGAAGCCCATATATCTATGCATATGTTTATAAAATAAAAGAGTTTATCTTTAATGAAGCTAGTTTAACTTGAATATCAGATGCATTTTGGGGTAAGGATGTATTTCTTATTATCTTTGGAATTACATTTATATTTAATCTAAACAACAGTCTGTAACTGATCCTCTTTGCAAAACTTTTGTTTGGTTGATTATTGAAATTATTGAAACCAACAGTGTGGGCAACTTGCCCCAAAGCCACAGAAGC
The DNA here is from genome assembly GCF_016772045.2 of Ovis aries. Taxonomy (NCBI): domain Eukaryota; kingdom Metazoa; phylum Chordata; class Mammalia; order Artiodactyla; family Bovidae; genus Ovis; species Ovis aries. The sequence continues at coordinate 43,175,720 of NC_056057.1, read as the reverse complement.
TGCTCAATAACTTTATCTCATTTCCTGTCACTGAGTGACTATGGGCCACAACCAGTGAAGAACTTTCCAAGTTCCATTCTCTTATTATAATATATTTTCTACTAGTCAGACCCTGGAGCTAGAAATCTGTGAAACAACACAATCTGGCAAATCTTGGGAGAAATAGTCAAGGAAAGGTAGAAAAATTTGAGTAATGAAAAAGGAAGAGGAAATAAGATTGTGGGAAATACTTGCAGAGTATATAAGATAAGGGATATGTCTGTGTGTGCTTGTGTGTATGTCTGTTCCACAAGAAAATATAAGAAAAAATAGTGCATCATAAAAGATGGATGATGAAAGATGAGTAGGTAAGAAGAAAAGAAGTATGAAAAGAAAGCACAGTTACAAAAGAAAAAATGTGAGCAACTTTTATAAATATTAGAATGTCAGATATAAACAAATTCAATCCTGCTTAAAGTAACAGAAGAAAATGTATAGTCTACTAAACAATCAACATAAAAGTCATATTGCTTTAAAAAGCAAAGTCTCATTAATTAATCAATTAAAAAATAAAAAATAAAATACAAGCTGGAATCAAGATTATTGGAAGAGATATCAACAACCTCATATATGCAGATGATACCACCGCTTTACTGGCAGAAAGTGAAGAGGAACTGAAGAGTCTCTTGATGAAGGGGAAAGAGGAGAGTGAAAAAGCTAGTTTAAAACTCAACATTCAAAAAGCTAAGATCATGGCATCTGGTCCTATCACTTCATGGCAAATAGATAGGACAATGTGGAAACAGTGTCAGATTTCATTTTCTTGGGCTCCAAAATCAATGCAGATGGTGACTGCTGCCACAAAATTAAAAGACACTTGCTGTTTAGAAAAATAGCTATGGAAAATCTAGATGGTATATTCAAAAGCAGAAACATCACTCTGCTGACAAAGGTCCTTATAGTCAAAGCTCCAGTTTTTCCAGTAGTCATGTATGGATGTGAGAGTTAGGCCATACAGAGGGCTGAGCACCGAAGAGTTGATGCTTTCAAACTGTGGTGCTGGAGAAGACTCTTGACTCCTTGGACAGCAAGAAGATCAAACCAGGAGATCAACCCTGAATTGGAAGGACTGATGCTGAAGCTGAAGATCCAATAATTTGGCCATCTGATGTGAAGTGCTGACTCATTGAAAAGGACCCTAGTGCTGGGAAAGATTGAGGGCAAGAGGAGAAGGGGGTGACAAAGGACAAGATGGTTGGATGGCATCACCAACTCAACTGACATGAGTTTGAGCAAACTCAGGAAGATAGTGAAGGACAGAGAAGCCTGGCATGCTGCAGTTCATGGGGTCACATAGAGTCAGACTCAAATTAGCCACTGAACAATAACAACAAATAAAACAGAAAACAAAATGAAATAAAAATTATATGAATGATGGCAAAAGTATAATAAATTCCAATCACTGCTACTGGCTCTCAAAATCAACATAATATTTTCAGGAACCAGTTTATCAATATTCATCAAAAGCCATAACATATGTATACCTTTTTACCTAGCAAATCTATTTTTCAGAATATAATCTAAGCTATGTGGAAAGTTACATGCCTTGCATATGTTTAATGAAGTATTATTCTAACAAATTAAATAAAATGGCAAGATATAAAATGCCAGATACTAATGAGAAGAAATACTGCATATCCCAAATGTTGATTCTGAAGATGATATAATGGATAACCTTGTCCTAGAAAATATAAAGGTTGAATGGGAAATTGTACACATTCTGTGATTATAACAATTATAAAATATCAATGGCATAAGATTAATACAAGGAAAGGAAAAAAGTTATTTTAGATCAGGATATTGTGATATTATTCTTGCCTTTCTCAGTTTCTAATACTATGAAACATGTTTATGTTGGCTTTATAAAGGAGAAAATATGTAACAAAACTTGCATATCAGATAATGTAGTTTATGAGTCTACTTTATTTTGATAATCGGCTACCTCTTTCTCTTTGCCCGATTTACTGTTTTTTAAAATTATTTATTTATTTATGTGTTTTATTTTTTGACTGTGGTGGGTCCCTATTTACTATTTTTTTTTTTTGTAGTTGAAAATCATATGTTACTGCATTTATCGTATATAATTTCACAGCATAGTTGTAGGAATATAAAGATGATAGGATTTATGGACTGGCCTTTATTGTGTTCTCTATTTCATCCTATGCTCTTCATTTCAGGATTGTACCTACAAAAGTAAATGCTCAGTAACATTGTGCTGCTACTGCTGCTAAGTCTCTTCAGTCGTGTCCGACTCTGTGCGACCCCATAGACGGCAGCCCACCAGGCTCCCCCGTCCCTGGGATTCTCCAGGCAAGAACACTGGAGTGGGCTGCCATTTCCTCTCCAATGCATGAAAGTGAAAAGCGAAAGTTGAAGTCGCTCAGTCGTGTCTGACTCCTAGCGACCCCATGGACTGCAGCCTACCAGGCTTCTCCGCCTATGAGATTCTCCAGGCAAGAGTACTGGAGTGGGGTGCCATTGCCTTCTCTGCAGTAACATTGTACCTGCTAACAAACACCTGTGTGGATGGTTGGGTGTTAAGGGGTTCTTAAGGAAAAAAGAATAATTACATCAAATAGGTTCTAATAAATGCCACAGGCCACTTCTGCTGGATGTGACTTACAGTGCCACTGGGGTTCTTGCAGGAAAGACTGGAGAAGTTACAGTACTCAGGGAGGTGATAACAGACCTGGGAGTGAGCACTAGGGTTACTTTTTAGGCTATCTGGCTGCCCTTATTTTTCTTCTAGGGTTCATTTCTATTTGTTATCTGGAAAAATGGATTCCTAAAAATGGCTCTCTCATTTGGGAACATGTAGGTAAACACAAAGCTCCCTGAAGAAACAAAACAAACCAACAAGATTTCATTAACAGAAATAATTTTTTGTCTTTTCTCCAAATTATAGTTCAAAAGGTTAGATCATGATAAACTGGGAGAGAAAAAACTGCTGTGTTTCTGTGTATTTACTATTTTTTAAAATTAGTTTTCTCCCTTGCTTCAAAACAGCCTTCAAAATCTATAGCCTCACAATGGGGAGACTGATGATCTGGTATTATTGCAAATAAGAAAAAAAAATGGAATTAAGGAGGGAAGAAAACATTTTTTCTTACCTTTAAATCATTTAGGAGATAATATTTATTGTAAAGCCTTTGCTCCTTATTTGATCTCACCTCTCCATTTGAGTTGTTATCCTGATAACATCCTGTTTTTAGCATTAATGTTCATGGCAGTTCAGACAGTGGGATGAGGTGGTTGAATTGTCTGCAGTCTGAACATTTATTGTTTATGTTTTCCCAAAAGCATCTGTTTCAATTACCTTTATTCTGCTTTTCTCTTCTACAATAGAAATATAGCACCACATATTTTTCCTTTGTTTCTGAAACAGGGGGAAAATGGTATCAGATTTTTATATTTTAAGCAACAGTTAGAACTGGACATGGAACAACAGACTGGTTCCAAATAGGAAAAGGAGTACATCAAGGCTGTATATTGTCACCCTGCTTATTTAACTTCTATGCAGAGTACATCATGAGAAATGCTGGGCTGGAAGAAGCACAAGCTGGAATCAAGATTGCTGGGAGAAATATCAATAACTTCAGATATGCAGATGACACCACCCTTATGGCAGAAAGTGAAGAGGAACTAAAAAGCCTCTTGATGAAAGTGAAAGAGGAGAGCGAAAAAGTTGGCTTAAAGCTCAACATTCAGAAAACGAAGACCATGGCATCTAGTCCCATCACTTCATGGGAGATAGATGGGGAAACAGTAGAAACAGTGTCAGACTTTATTTTTTTGGGCTCCAAAATCACTGCAGATGGTGACTGCAGCCATGAAATTAAAAGACGCTTGCTCCTTGGAAGAAAAGTTATGACCAACCTAGACAGCATATTCAAAAGCAGAGACATTACTTTGCCGACTAAGGTTCGTCTAGTCAAGGCTATGGTTTTTCCTGTGGTCATGTATGGATGTGAGAGTTGGACTGTGAAGAAAGCTGAGCGCCGAAGAATTGATGCTTTTGAACTGTGGTGTTGCAGGAGACTCTTGAGAGTCCCTTGGCCTGCAGGGAGATCCAACCAGTCCATTCTGAAGGAGATCAACCCTGGGATTTCTTTGGAAGGAATGATGCTAAAGCTGAAACTCCAGTACTTTGGCCACCTCATGGGAAGAGTTGACTGATTGGAAAAGACTCTGATGCTGGGAGGGATTGGGGGCAGGAGGAGAAGGGGACAACTGAGGATGAGATGGCTGGATGGCATTACTGACTCGATGGACGTGAATCTGAGTGAACTCCGGGAGTTGGTGATGGACAGGGAGGCCTGGCGTGCTGAGATTCATGGTGTCTCAAAGAGTTGGACGTGACTGAGCAACTGAACTGAACTGAAGTGATACCAGTTCTTAAATGTAACTTCCTCAGATACAACATTTTACTGGGACATGATGCTGTCACCATTTTTTAATGCCCTTTTCCCCCCAATACAGAAAATTAAGATATAAAGTAATTTACCAATATTGAAGAATAAGAAATACATCAGAAATTCATGTAATAATTCTGTAATAGTTATACTAAATTGGTCAACTGGACCCATAGCTGGGGCTTAACCTGTCCAAGACCCCCTGTCTCATCCAGGGAGGTTCTTTTTTAAATCATATTCACTTAGTCAATAACAAAACCAATGCTGAAACTGGAACAGCACAAGCTTTATTCAATGGCCAAAGAATGGAAAAGCAGGAACCTAGCTCCCAGATCAACTTCTCAACCCAATTTGGACAGACACCAAATATACAGGGTTATAGGAAAAGACCCTGATGCTGGGAAAGATTAAAGGCAGGAGGACAAGGGGACTAAAAAGGATGAGATGGCTGGATGGCATCACTGACTCAATAAACATGAGTTTGAGCAAACTCCAGGAGATAGTGAAGGACAGGGAAGCCTGGTGTGCTGCAGTCCATGGGGTCACACAGAGTCAGACATGACAGCAACTGAACAACAACAAGGTAAAAGGGAGGGAACTAGAAAGAGAGGGAGGAATATTCACGAGTTATCTGAAAACAGGGATGTGGCTTGGACCCTGAACTGATGCAGCTCTCCTTTTCAGTCTTATTTAGGCTTCTCTTGGTTGTTGTCCTAGCAATTGTCAACTGTCATGGTGCTTGGGTGTGTCATTTAGCATGCTTTATAATGAGCAAACCACAAGGCTCAAAGTCTACTGGAATTCAAATCCTCCACCATCTTAGATCTAGTTGGTTCCAAGGGTTCTTGCAGCTTCCTCCCGAAACCTGCTGCTGCTGCTGCTGCTGCTATGTCACCTCAGTCATGTCCAACTCTGTGGGACCCCATAGACGGAAGCCCACCAGGCTCCTCTGTCCCTGGGATTCTCCAGGCAAGAACACTGGAGTGGGTTGCCATTTCCCGAAACCTAGATAAGAGTAATTGGTTTCTATTTGAGGGAGGGGCAGGGATATAATTCTGTGGCAGTAGATTTGGTAACAATAGTTCTGTGAATCACTGATACCTCCTTTTTCCTTAAGAAAAACATTTTTCTGTTTCATATCTATATAAAATGATAAATGGAGCAATAATAGTGGTAACGTGTTTTTTAATAGTACGTTGAATGGGAACATGAGCAATCAGCTAAAATTCAGAGTGGTATTAAGAAGACACTTGGGTTCTACTATTGAAGCTGCAGTTCTCTGTGATGATAGATCAGATACTTAATCTTTGTATGTGTCTCATTACCTATTGCTAGCATCCCCTATCCAATTGTAAAAATGTTAGTGAATAAAATTATAGTACTGGCAAATAGATTCTTATTCAAATTAAAGAAATAAGCAAGGCAATATGAATATTCAGACAGCAAAATTATATTTGTCTAATGTTCAAAACTCTAGCATTTTAAAGTGAGGATTTTGCAGAGTTAACTTATATTCCCAAAATTCTAGTTGCTTGGAAGTCTAGGATATTGCTTTGTGGCACATAGATATATAAAGTATCTAATCTAGGACTACAAGCATGAAAATGATTAATATTCCTCTAAAAGATTCCAATTAGCTAAGCAACATAATTCATGAACAGTGGCACTGTTAACTTGTGAATTATTAATATCATATTTAGGATAATTTGGAAAAAATTGTAAAAAATGAAAATTATTTTTGTCATATTTATAGTACTCTGAGAAAAATTATCATACACCAAGGCAAATGAATTGGACTCAAATAGTTTAACCAATTTAATCAGAAAAAGTGCTAAAAAAATTACAAGATGAGACTCTAGTTAATTGCTTGAAAAGAATGATGTCATGGTTAGTTCTGTCCTTAGAATTTTTAGCTTAATGTTTCTTCTTTCATTTGTGACATAGAACACAACTCAGAAAGAAAACTAGCATTGTATGGTGTTTTATTTGAACACTGACTTTGAATTTTCTTTTTGTCTTTTAATAAATATGTGCAAGTAACAGTATTATTACCAATGTAACTTGATCAATTAGAAGTCAATCAAGATTAAAAGCATGTGAAAATTGTAGCATGCTACAAAGTGTAATCATCAATATAGAAAAGTATTACCAGTAAATAAAATTGGGTATGGATACATAATTTAAAAAGAAGTAAACATATTAAAATGGTCAGTGTTAAGAAAAAGTTAAATGTGCAACATGATACTTTTCCTAATAAATCTGCAAACATAAATTGAAAATAATTCTGCAAGCGTGGAAAAAAAAACTGCTAGTGGAGTATAATTGAGCAAATTATTTCTAAAGATTTTAAGACTTGAAGGTATCTTTAAATCTAATTTCAATGTACAGTATTTGCTCTCAGGGAGTAATTAGAAATATGCTTTTTAAAAAGTTTTTATGTGTTTACATAGTCATTCTTCACATTTTCTTTTTTTTCTTTCTGTGATCAGAAGATGGGCATTCTCTGCATTTTTGTCTCTCTTTAAACATTAAAAGCCCTGTAGGATTTTAAGATACCAAGCATATGTTCATAATAATAAAATTCTTGTGATAGTATCTATTGATTCTATGAGACAATTTTCCTGGGTAGTGTGAGAGAATGGAAGGGATATGAGTTTCCCTTCATTCTGAAATCCTCACAAGGATTTCAGTGGGGTCATTGGTTCCCTCCCTGCCCCACAGTTTAGTAATTTATTTTAAATTTGGGTAATTTCAGATTCCACAAATAAAATTAAAGAAAACTATATTTTGTTTGAATATTTTCTTCTGTATACTCAGGGATCTAAAACACTAACAGCATGTGAGGCAGAAGGCTGATCCAGCAGTCACTTATTTTCCTACCGAAACATCATCTCTACCAGCTTCTGAATTTTTAATGGGAAAACAGCCACACGTCCTTGAAAGCTTTGTTTCATAAAGGACTACTTTTTGTTTATAACTATAAACTTGTATCACCTATGTTAAAAGCTATTTCACATTCTGCATCATTTTAGAATTTATTTTCAAAGGGGAATAGTTTCAATGTTTTATTCACTTGGGCTTTTTCTTTTCTTCCTCCTCATTCTTTGAAGAACCGCTTATATATTCAATCGTGAAGAACCTGATTTACACTCTGTAGTCTCGGAGAAGGCAATGGCACCCCACTCCAGTACTCTTGCCTGGAAAATCCCATGGGTGGAGGAGCCTGGTAGGCTGCAGTCTATGGGGTCGCTAAGAGTTGGACACGACTGAGCAACTGAGTGACTTCACTTTTCACTTTCATGCATTGGAGAAGGAGGGGGCAACGCACTCCAGTGTTCTTGCCTGGGGAATCCCAGGGACGGCGGAGCCTGGTGGGCTGCCGTCTATGAGGTCGCACAGAGTCGGACACGACTGAAGCGGCTTAGCAGCAGTCTTCAAAGGAAAAAAAAAAAAAACCACTCTTAAATTTAGTATATGTAAACAGCTTACAATATGTATTATCTAAATGCACTTGAAACTCTCTTATTTAAAGAAAAGCTAAAGCAAAGATACTATTATGTGACCATGAAAAACTGTCAGTGCCATCAAAGACAACACTAATGAGCATATCCTATATTGAACTTAGGTGTTCTCCAAATTTTTCGAAAATGCATCACAGACAACTTGCCTGATTTCTAAATGAGCATAAATGGCCCTCTAACCTACGCAGGTTTCCTCATTATGCATGTAGAATATGCTAGTTTGTTTTTGCTCACTTTATGTGTAACAGACACCCTTATGTTGTGCTGTATCCTATGCTTTTTCTGTGAGACCATTTCATTCAGGAACAAAGAGCACCATGATTTCAATCTGCATGCGTTTACTAACACTTCCCTGATATTTGTGTATGTAGGACATTGTGGTGTTTAGATCACTGAGTGTACAGCAAAAAGAATACATTGTTTCTGTTTTGATTTCATTGTTGTTTTTAAATTAATGTTTTATAAGCTTATGGAAAGAAATAGAAAGCATTAAAAGTGTTTTTTTGACATTATGATTTCTGTTAATGTTCACTTCCCATGGGAGAACATGGCATTAGTGTTTTTAATCTTAAGGGAAATTTATAATGTGTTGTTTCAATCTCTTGTCCTAGCCAATGGAAAAAATAGATATAATCATTAAATAGTATAACTTTCACTACTTAAATTTAGCTGTTATATATGGTTACTTTAATAGGAACATAGCAGTATCTACCCCACTTACACTGCAGTTGTGACAGGAATAATAGCTACAAGCTTCTTGGGCATTTGCTTCTGCTTGTTGAAATTCTTCTTGCTAATGGTATCTTCTTGGGATATGAATTTTTTTTATTTTTTTAGTGAATATTCTTTTTATAGTGAAAGGAGGTATGGAATGATTGAAACTTCAGAAAAACAGAAACCTGTGAAAAAAAGGAATAGAAAAGTTTTTATTTGAAGATGAATTCAATCTCTATAATTTAATGGCATATTCTTTTTTGTCTTTCAATTGGTGTTACTGGTTTTTTGTACATAAGATGAAACTGTTCCTTGAATAACTGGCTTCTCTGATTGAAGTATTGTTTCTAATCTAATACTCCAGTATTTGATCTCTACTCTGATTCCATCATAAGGTTCCCTGGTGGCTCACTTGGTAAAGAGTCTGCCTACAATGTGGGAAACTGAGCTAGGCTTTCCAGGTGGTGCAGTGGTAAAGAATCCACCAGCCAGTGCAGGAGATGGGTTCAATCCCTGGGTCAGGAGAATTCATTCCCTGGAGTAGGAAATGGCAATCCACTCCAGTATTCTAGCTTGGAAAATTCCGTGTAAAATGTCTCTTGGGCTACAGTCCCTAGGGTCACAAAGATTCAGATATGACTGAGTGGCTGACCATGAACTGATTCCATTAGCTCTAATACTAAGTCAACAGATAATAATTGAAGCATATATCATGCCATCATTTCAAACTCCACCTGTTTAAAAAACAAAGCCGTTCTTTCCTTTTATGTTCATTTGACTTTGCATTTCTAATTGTTGAAAATCATTTTCTTCAGAGCAATACAAGCATATGATTAAAGTGTCAAAGGATCCTAAAGAGATCAAATTTGTGAGTCTTTCTGCTCTCATCAAATCACTTTTTAATATTTTTATGTCATTTACATTCATATTTCTATTAGGCTGTTTCAATGATGCATTTTTATATTGACTAACATGGTAGCTGAGGATGCTAACTATGGTAGCTGAGGATTACCATTCTTATAGTATACTCCTACCTCTGATCCTTCCATGTTTTCTTTATAATTGCATTATAATTTTTGGTTAAATCAACAGTTAATATTTATATTGCTATAGACTATGTCATTCACTGTTATAGTTCCTATCTCATGGAACTTTTTCCTGTTGATAACAATTTCTTACAATTTTCCTTTTCTTAGTTTTCTTTGTAATATCACTATTTCCCCATGTGTTCTAGTTTAGTTTGGTTCAGTTCAGTTCAGTCGCTCAGTCATGTCCAACTCTTTGGGACCCCATGAACTGCACCATGCCAGGCCTCCCTGTCCATCATCAACCCTGAGGTTTACTCAAACTCATGTCCTTTGAGTTGGTGATGCCAACCAATCATCTCATTCTTTGTTGTCCCCTTCCCCTCCTGCCTTCAATCTTTCCCAGCATCAAGGTCTTTTCTAATGAGTCAGCTTTTTGCTCAGGTGGGCAAAGTATTGGAGTTTCAGTTTCAACATCAGTCCTTCCAAAGAACACCCAGGACTGATCTCCTTTAGGATGGACTGGTTGGATCTCCTTGCAGTCCAAGGGACTCTCACAAGTCTTCTCCAGCACCACAGTTCAAAAGCATCAAGTCTTCAGTGCTCAGCTTTCTTCATAGTCCAACTCTCACATCCATACATGACCATTGGAAAAACCATAGCTTTGACTAGATGGACCTTTTTTAGCAAAGTAGTATCTCTGCTTTTTAATATGCTGTCCAGGTTGGTCATAAATTTCCTTTCAAAGAGTAAGCATCATTTACCTTCATGGCTGCAGTTACCATCTGCAGTAATTTTGGAGTCCCCCAAAATGAAGACAGCCACTGTTTCCACTGTTTCCCCATCTTTTCCCCATGAAGTGATGGGACCAGATGCCATGATCTTCGTTTCTTGAATGTTGAGCTTTAAGCCAACTTTTTCACTCTCCTCTTTCACTTTCATCAAGAGCCTCTTTAATTCTTCTTCACTTTCTGCCATAAGGGTGGTGTCATCTGCATATCAGTAGTTACTGATATTTCTCCTGGCAATCTTGATTCCAACTTGTGCCCGTCCAGCCCAGTGTTTCTCATGATGTATGCTGCATAGAAGTTAAATAAGCAGGGTGACAATATACAGCCTTGACGTACTCCTTTTCCTATGTGAACCAATCTATTGTTCCATATCCAGTCCTAACTGTTGCTTCTTGACCTGCATACAGATTTCTCAGGAGGCAGGTCAGGTGGACTGGTATTCCCATCTCTTTCAGAATTTTCCACAGTTTGTTGTGATCCACACAGTCAAAGGCTTTGGTCTAGTCAATAAGCAGAAGCAGATGTTTTTCTGCAACTCTCTTGCTTTTTCAGTGAATCAGCAGATGTTGGCGACTTGATCTCTGGTTCCTCTGCCTTTTCTAAAACCAGCTTGAACATCTGGAAGTTCATGGTTAATGTATTGCTGAAGCCTGGCTTAGAGAATTTTGAGCATTACTTTACTAGCATGTGAGATGAGTGCAATTGTGCAATAGTTTAAGTATTCTTTGACATTACATTTCTTTGGGATTGAAATAAAAACTGACCTTTTGCAGTCCTGTGGCCTCTGCTGAATTTTCCAAATTTGCTGGCATATTGAGTGCAATACTTTCACAGCATCATCTTTTAGCATTTGAAATAGCTCAACTGGATTTCCATCATCTCCACTAGCTTTGTTCGTAGTGATGACTTGACTCTACATTCTAGGATGTCTGGCTCTAAGTGAGTGATCATGACATCATGATTATCTGGGTTGTGAAGATATTTTTTGTATAGTTCTTGTTTCCAAGGCAAACCATTCAATATCACGGTGGTCCAAGCCTATGCCCCAACCAGTAACACTGAAGAAGCTGAAATTGAACAGTTCTATGAAGACTACAAGACCTTTTAGAACTAATACCCCCAAAAGATGTCATTTTCATTACAGGGGACTGGAATGCAAAAGTAAGAAGTCAAGTAACAGGCAAATTTAGATCTCTAGTCTTTTCCCTTCTATTATTTTCCACTATTCCTTTGCACTGATCACTGTGGAAGGCTTTCTTATCTCTCCTTGCTATTCTTGGAACTCTGCATTCATATGGGTATACATTTCATTTTCTCCTTTGCTTTTTGCTTCTCTTCTTTTCACAGGTATTTGTAAGGCCTCTTCAGAGAGCCACTTTGCTTTTCTTGCATTTATTTTTCTTGGGGATGGTCTTGATTCCAGTCTCCTGTACAATGCCATGAATCTCTGCCCATAGTTCATCAGGCACTCTGTCTATCAGATCTAGTCCCTTAAATCTATTTATCACTTCCACTGTTTAATCTTAAGGGGTTTGATTTAGGTCATACCTGAATGGTCTAGTGGTTTTCCCTACTTTCTTCAATTTAAGTCTGATTTGGCAATATGGAGTTCATGACCTGAGCCACAGTCAGCTCCTGGTCTTGTTTGTGCTGACTGTATGATGATGACTTCACCATCTTTGGCTGCAAAGAATGTAATCAATCTGATTTAAGTGTTGACCATCTGGTGATGTCCATGTGTAAAGTCTTCTCTTCTGTTGCTGGAAGAGGGTGTTTTGTATACCAGTGAGTTCTCTTGGCAAAATTCAATTAGCATTTTCCCTGCTTCATTCTGTACTCAAAGGCTAAATTATGTCAAATAACTGGAAAATGTGTAAGCATATCAGTCCTGATTTTTACCTCAAATTCCTTCCTTGTTTCCTTCTCTTCCTTTCTTCCCCTTTTCTCCTCTTCCTCTCTCTTCCCTGTCCTTATTTTTCCTCCTCTTTTATTTCTTGGAGTACTTCATTCAGCCCCAGTCAAAATTTGTTGCTTTTCTGGGTTACAAACCAATATTTTCCCTTGACTACTCTTTCTTGTTCATTTAGATCAACCATAGTACATCTTCTAGTCATTTCCTAAGAAAAATCATCATAGTAAATAAATTGTTTTACCTTGAATGTCTTTATCCTGCTCTCACATATGATTCAATTCAGTTCAGTTCATTTCAGTTGCTCAGTCGTGTCCGACTCTTTGTGACCCCATGAATCGCAGCATGCCAGGCCTCCCTGTCCATCACCAACTCCTGGAGCTCACTCAGACTCACGCCCATCAAGTCAGTGATGCCATTCATCCATTTCATCCTCTGTCGTCCCCTTTTCCTCCTGCTCACAATCCCTCCCAGCATCAGAGTCTTTTCCAATGAGTCAACTCTTCATATGATGTGGCCAAAGTATTGGGGCTTCAGCTTCAGCATCAGTCCTTCCAATGAACCCCAGAACTAATCTCCTTCATGATGGATTGGTTGGATCTCCTTGCAGTCCAAGGGACTCTCACAAGTCTTCTCCAGCACCACAGTTCAAAAGCATCAATTCTTCAGCGCTCAGCTTTCTTCACAGTCCAACTCTCACATCCATATATGACCACTGGAAAAACCATAGCTTTGACCAGAAGGACCTTTGTTGGCAAAGTAATGTCTCTGCTTTTGAATATGCTATCTAGGTTGGTCATAACTTTCCTTCCAAGGAGTAAGCGTCCTTTAATTTCATGGCTGCAATCACCATCTGCAGTGATTTTGGAGCCCCCCCCCAAATAAAGTCTGATACTATTTCCACTGTTTCCCCATTTATTTCCCATGAAGTGATGGGACCAGATGCCATGATCTTCATTTTCTGAATGTTGAGCTTTAAGCCAGTTTTTTCACTCTCCTCTTTCACTTTCAACAAGAGGCTTTTTAGTTCCTCTTATTTTCTGCCATAAGAATGGTGTCTGCATATCTGAGGTTATTGATATTTCTCCTGGCAATCTTGATTCCAGCTTGTGCCTCTTGCAGCCCAGCGTTTCTCATGATGTACTCTGCATAGATGTTAAATAATCAGGGTGACAATATACAGCCTTGACATACTCCTTTCCTATTTGGAACCAATCTGTTGTTCCATGTCCATTTCTAACTGTTGCTTCCCTGACCTGCATATAGGTTTCTCAAGACGCAGGTCAAGTGGTCTGGTATTTCCATCTCTTTCAGAATTTCCCACAGTTTCTTGTGATCCACACAGTCAAAGGCTTTGGCATAGTCAATGAAGCAGAAATAGATCTTTTTCTGGAACTCTCTTGCTTTTTCGATGATCCAGCAGATGTTGGCAATTTGATCTCTGGTTCCTCTGCCTTTTCTAAAACCAGCTTGAACATCTGGAAGTTCATGATTCACATACTCTTGAAGCCTGGCTTGGAGAATTTTGAGCATTACTTTACTAGAGCGTGAGATGTGTGCAATTGTGCAGTAGTTTGAGCATTCTTTGGCATAGCCTTTCTTTGGGATTGGAATGAAAACTGACTTTTTCCAGTCCTGTGGCCACTGCTGAGTTTCCCATATGTGCTGGCATATTGAGTGCAGCACTTTCACAGCATCATCTTTTAGGATTTGAAATAGTTCCACTGGAATTTCATCACCTCCACTAGCTTTGTTCGTAGTGATGCTTTCTAAGGCCCACTTGACTTCACACTCCAGGATGTCTGACTCTATGTGAGTGATCACACCATCGTGATTATCTGGGTCATGAAGATGTTTTTTGTACAGTTCTTCTGTGTATTCTTGCCACCTCTTCTTAATATCTTCTGCTTCTGTTAGGTCCATACCATTTCTGTCCTTTATCGAGCCCATCTTTGCATGAAATGTTCCCTTGGTATCTCTAATTTTCTTGAAGAGATCTCTAGTCTTTTCCATTCTGTTCTTTTCCTCTATTCCTTTTCACTGATTGCTGAAGAAAGCTTTCTTATCTCCCCATGCTATTCTTTGGAACTCTGCATTCAGATGCTTATATCTTTCCTTTTCTCCTTTGCTTTTCACTTCTCTTCTTTTCACAGCTATTTGTAAGGTCTCCTCAGACAGCCATTTTGCTTTTTTGCATTCCTTTCTTTGGGGATGATCTCAATCCCTGTCTCCTGTACAGTGTCACGAACCTCCGTCCATAGTTCATCAGGTACTCTGTCTATCAGATCTAGTCCCTTAAATTTATTTCTCACTTCCACTGCTTAATCTTAAGGGATTTGAATTAGGTCATACCTGAATGGTCTAGTGGTTTTCCTTACTTTCTTCAATTTAAGTCTGAATTTGGTAATAAGGAGCTCATGATCTGAGCCACAGTCAGCTCCCAGTCTTGTTTTTGCTGACTGTATAGTGCTTCTCCATCTTTGGCTGCAAATAATATAATCAATCTGATTTCGGTGTTGACCATCTGGTGATGTCCATGTGTAGAGTCTTCTCTTGTGTTGTTGGAAGAGGGTGTTTGCTATGGCCAGTGTGTTCTCATATTAATCACATATGATTTGTAATTGAGAAATCATTTTCCATCTGTATTTTGAAACCTTCACCTCATTTATCCTTGGCTCCCATATGTTGTTACTAAAAGGTATGAAACTTACTCCAGCCTAATATTCCTACCTATGTTCCTCTCAGAATTTCTGTATTACAACTTCTCTCACTTTCAATTTGAATTTGCTGTCTCTGCTTGAAAATGGCTTTGTTTTCCCTCCTCAGCTATTTATTATTCTTCCAAGTGTTCTCTCTGTTTCAAAAAAATTTTGAATATGTTTTATTATTGACTGCCGACAGTTTTTAAACATCATTCCTTCCTGTACCTCTTGCATTCTATATCTCAGCAAACTGGAAGCAGGCCTGGGTGCTTGCTTCCTCTTTGTGGTACCAGCAGAAGAGTCAGACTTCCCAAGTCTCTGCCCATGTGTGAGTACTCTGCAACTGCTTCCACACTCTAACCCCAGTAAAAACCTAGGTCAGTATCCTTTCCTTGCTCTTTCAAACCATTTTTGACCTTCTTGAGAGGCCTACCCTGATCTCCCCAGAGAATTCAGTTATGTAAGTAACAAATCTTCTCATTCTTTCTTGGTGTGTATGTAGTGACATCAGTCTCAACATCCAAACCAAACTTTGAGTAGGGAAACTCTGCCTTTTGCTGAATGACCATAACATTAATTATTGTCTTCTGCCCCATTCTCTTTGTCTTTGTATGTCATTAACTTTTAAATTCTTCACTGCATTTTAATGATAATCTTGCAGAGAAATCTCACCATCATTTCCTTTAACACCCAAACTTAATCCTTAAAATCATATTTGACTCTTAATTACCCTTTTCTGCCATATCCAAGCTTTGTTGGGTTTTTCTTTCTTAGTGTCTCTATGGTGGTAACTCACTTCTTCATTGACACTTTAAATATCCTAATTTGTTTGTTTATTAATACAGTTCAAAAATGGAATTCTTTCTTCCTCAGCTTTAGATGAAAAAAAAAACTTATGGGTGGTATCTTCTCTCATATTCTTAAGTGAGTTACAAGGAGAAATATGCAGGAATTTCAGAAGAGATGGTTCAAAAGCTAGTTTCAATCATACAAACTATATTAAAGGGCTGATTTTAGAGTGGTGGTCCTGGGTCAATTTAAATTGACCCCATCCATGTACTTCGTGCAGCAGCCCTGAGGTCTGAATGGAGGGAGGCCTGCAGAGTGCTGCAGGATGCAGGTGCTAAGGACAGCGGTAGCAGCTGGCTGATGGAATGGCTTTGTCCTCATTTAGGGATTTGCAGTTAGTTGTTCTCAGTAGGAGGGTCTGTGAGAAACCTATGAAAGCACAACATGATATAAACAGTCAGTTTTGAATACCTGCCAGAGTACACTAACTTTAGAATATGACTATTCTAGCAAGTAAAACCATCTCTATACCTTATGTCTCTTCCAGCTGGCCAGTTTTACTACCTGCCAGCATTTTGTGGCTCCTATGCTGTTTCATCCACACAATGACCACATTCCGTCCATAGGAAATAGACACCCCTGCAGAGCCTCAAGTAGGGTAGTGGCTTGATCTGACAGTGGTCACTTCTGTGAATTTTACTGCTTCTGAGGTAGTCCAGTCAGAGCCTTTCATTTTCATTTCTCTCCAACACTGAATTGAAATCTAGCCCCTCTGCCCCATGAAGCTCCATGAGACACATATCAAGTTGTCAGAGTGATTACATGTAAACCCTCTTCCTTGGCATGAGGTATGAGACAAGAGCTCTCTCCCTGGCTGGAGGAGAGTGAATGCTTAAGCACATCAAATTATTTCTCAAAATAACTCCCTTGCTTGGTGCCTATAAAGTCTTTCTGCTGAGGTAGACTTGCCTCTGTTAGGAAGCTTTTCTTTATTGGATATGGTTTTAAGTGACCCTCAGGGTACTTCTTTAGGGTTTTCCAAGTAGCTCAGTGGTAAAGAATCTAACTGTAATGTAGAAAACTTGCAGGAGATACGGGTTCAAGTCCTGGGTCAAGAAGATGCCCTGGAGGGGGAAATGGCAACCTACTCCCATTATTCTTGCCTGGAAAATTCTATGGACAGAGAAACCTGTAGGCTACAGTCCATGTCACAAGGAGTCTGATACGACTGAGAGCATATGCAGGTCACTTTTTCAAATCAACCATTTTATAATTTTGAGATAAATGTTAGGCTGATGATCATGATACTGGTTTTTTTAGATATCCCCCTTGGCATATTTTGCCTAATAGTCTACTCTTTCACTTGAAAACCTGGGGATGCTTGCTACATCTTCAGCCTTTGGGTCTTAAGTAAAACTAATTAGAAAGAAGCCAATATTTAACAGTGTGTTGCATTTTTAATTGATTGATTTATCTATTTTCTAACTTTCAGCTTAGAAACAAATTAATACAAGTTAAAAATGATGAGAATTAGGGAAAATAAAACCCAATAGAGATAGAACACTTGAACTATCAGTTCAGTTCAGTCGCTCAGTCGTGTCTTACCCTTTGCAACCCCATGAATCACAGCACGCCAGGCCTCCCTGTCTATCACCAACTCCTGGAGTTCACTCAAACTCATGTCCATTGAGTTGGTGATGCCATCCAGCCATCTCATCCTCTGTCATCCCCTTCTCCTCCTGCCCGCAATCCCTCCCAGCACCAGGGTCTTTTCCAATGAGTCAACTGTTCGCATGAGGTGGCCAAAGTATTGGAGTTTCAGCCTCAGCATCAGTCCTTCCAATGAACACCCAGGACTGATCTCAATACTGATCTCAACCCACTCCAGTGTTCTTGCCTGGAAAATCCCAGGGATGGGAGAGCCCGGTGGGCTGCCATCTATGGGGTCGCACAGAGTCGGACATGACTGAAGTGACTTAGCAGCAGCAGTAGCAGTGATACTGACAGTGATTTAGTTATGTAAATAGAAATCCGATAATTCAGCAAGATTTAATAAAATATGGAAACTATCATACATGTGAGCTCAAATAGACTGTGGGCTAACTGAAAAGTGTGCTGAAATATTGTCCATCTCTAATTTTAAATGGCTAGTTTGTGATTGTGAAACATTTTTCATGATTTTAACCTTAAGCAATTTTGTAACACAGGCTAGAACAATTCTTAGACTTTAGTGAATATAATTATCATTGGGAGAGTTGCAATGTAATGTTATTTGATACTTTGGTATGTGCAAATGTAAGCATATTTGTAAAGTACATTTTAGATTTCCAAGATCATTTTTAACATCTTTTCTCCTTCTCCTTGCTATGTTGACCTTTGTTGCATCCATAATTTTATCAACCTTTGTTCCTTTCATAATTTTACCTGATTGCTTCCTTGTTTGTTGAGGTCTTCTCGCCCCTATCCTTCCTTTTCTATACACCTTCCCATGGGTGCTTTTTCTTCCACTAGTATTACACAAATTTCATAACTTATATTCCTTTTTCAAATCCAATGACTTTTCAAATGTCCAAACAAAAGTTTTAGAAGAAATATAATACAAGTAGAGATATTCTTGTTGAGGTCCTGAGACACACCGTGGAACTTTTCAGTTCCCATGAAGCAGCAGTTAAAAATTACTTCTTTGAGATATCACATTTAATTATTTCTAACTAGTTGACTTTAGAGAAAGAATGTCACAATGTCATTTGCATTAGGTTGTCATAAATGCTAAATTTTGCATATATACTTTTGTGATATATACTTTTGAATAGAAAAACATTTTTATTAAAGTATAGTTAATTTACAATGTTGTGTTAATTTCTGCTACACAGCAATATGATTCAGTTATACATATCTGTGTATTATTTTTTAATCTTCCTTTCCATTGTGGTGTATCATAGGATACTGAATATAATTCTCTTTGCTACAGCAGGACCTTGTTGCTTATCCATCCTATATGTAATAGCTTTCATCTGCTAACCCAACCTCTTATTCTCTCTCCCAGTGCCCTCCCCACTGGCAACTACAAGTCTGTTCTCTATGTCTGTGAGTCTGTTTCTACTTTGTAGATAGGTGCCTTTATGCCATATTTCAGATTCCACATATAAGTGTTATCATATGATATTTGTATTGCTGTCTCTTACTTACTTCATTTAGAATGATAATCTGTAGTTGCATCCATTTTGCTAAAAAATTGTACTATTTCATTCTTTTTTATGTCTGAGTAGTATTCCATTGTATATATGTACTCCATCTTCTTGATCTATTCATTTATCGGTGGACAATTAGGTCATTTCCATGTCTTGGCCATTGTAACTAATGCTGCTATAAACAAAGGGTGGATGTATCTTTTTGGATTAGTTTTGTCTGGATATATGCCCAGGAGTGGGATTGCTGGATCATTGCTGCTGCTGCTGCTGCTGCTGCTGCTTAGTAACTTCGGTCGTGTCCAACTCTGTGTGAACCCATGGATTGTAGCTCACCAGGCTCCTGTGTCCATGGGATTTCCAAGAATACTGGAGTGGGTTGCCATGCCTTCCTCCAGGGGATCTTCCCAACCCAGGGATCAAACCCAGGTCTCCCACATTGCAGGTGGATTCTTTACTGTCTGAGCCACCAGAGAAGCCCAAGAATACTGGAATGGGTAGCCTATCCCTTCTCCAGCTGAATCAGATGATAATTCTATTTTTAGCTTTCTAACGAACCTTCATACTGTTTTCCATAGTGGTTGTATCAACTTACATTCCCATCAACAGTGTAAGAGGGTTCCTTTTCTTTCACACCCTCTCCAGCACTTATTATTTGTAGAATTTTTAATGGTGATTCTGGCTAGGGTGAGGTAGTACCTGATTGTAGTTTTGATTTGCATTTCCCTAATTAGTGATATTGAGCATAGTTTCATGAGCTTAATTGGCCATTTGTACTTTTTCCTTGGAGAAAAACCTAGTTAGTTCTTCTGCCCATTTTTAATTTTGCACTAGATTTGAAGATTCACTGGTGGAATTTAAGATGTCAATAAAAGTCTTTAAATAGAGTAGAAAAGATATTCAGCTAAGGGCTTTTAGAGTTCTTTCTAATAATTCACAAGTTAACACCCATTCTGTTTTTTCATAAGAACAACCTGAGTCATATGTAAATTATAATATTAGAGTGAATATTCACTCAATATTTAGGGAACAGGAAATTAAGAAGAGCAAAAGTCCTGCTAAATATTTTGTCTCAAATTTATACCTAATTTCCAACTCGGACTTTCACATTATATACAACTTCCCAGTATGTACTTACCTTTTGAATTTATAAAATTATTGTTTCAGGGAAGAATAGGATAACTTATTAAAAATAGCATTACTTCCCAACTCACTGATAAGTTAAAGTGTGGGGAGACATTGACTGGACTTGTATTAGTGGACAAATGGGAAGTCATATTATTTAAAAACTCAGAAATTTTGTAATACGTATTAGAACGATGACCTACTAGCAAGCAAAGAGGCAAAATTTTAATTTCAAATGTTGCACCATAAGAAAACTACAGTGTGAAAAGTTGCTTCTTCATATAAAAAATAGTGGTGATGATTTTAATTTTTGATTATTATCAAGATATCTGTTACAAAGCATTACTATCTTCTGGTAAAATGGCTAGAATCTGAGGTGATAATTAACGTGAGTAATTCTAAAAGTAGGAAATATTCTTTATATATGTACATATATATTATATATGCCTTATATATGTACATAATAAACATTATATGCTATCATTATAGGGACTTAACAGACATTATACACAGTAAATACCACATTTCGTATATATACCCTAAAGAAGTATGCATTAGATTTTTTTTCTGAGTGGATCAGCAACATTTTAGAAGTAGAATAAATACCCAATTTCATTAGTGAAATATGCAATTTCATTAAGGACAGGGAAGCCTGGCATGCTGCAGTCTATGGGATCACAAAGGGTTGAACACAACTTAGCGACTGAACAACAACTTATTGTATAGCATATGACATCAAGATCCAGAAAGGTAAAATGATTATGGAAGGTCAAATAACTGGCTAATGGAAGAGGTGGAATGAGAGCCCCAGGTCCACAAACTCCCAGCCCCAAATTTGTTCTTCATTTCCGCATTCCAAACAAAATGTTATTGGTTATACATAGATTGTGTCTACATTTGGATAAGATTTGGGTTGATTCTGAATTGAAAGAAGATTTCTCAATTAAGCTTCTTGATTTAATTTTGGATACATAAATGCTGCCGTGAATTTGGACACATTCATGGCTTCAGACAAGTTCATAAACCCAATGGGACCAGGGCTTTAATCAAGAGAATAGATGGGAACTTTGAAATGCTAAACAATGAAATTGAAGGAATTCACCCAGTTCTTTTTCTTTTTACTATGTAACTTTGAACTGACTTGAAATCCCCTGGAGAGCTAACTTCAGCTGGTGAGTACAGTGGGATATAAAACCCCCAACTTCATAGCAATGTGAAGTGTAGTACTTTACTAACTCGAAAAGTTTTTTGATCAGTATTTTTAAAATCTCATGTCTTCTTTTTTTATCTATGACATTTTCATTTTTAGGTATGGTTTTTTTGTACATTAAGGCAAATACCTAAACAAACAAACCAAAAATAAAGAAAGTCTATTGGAAATTCAGGCATATCTTTAGCTATTTAAGAGAATGACTAAAGGTTGCCTTTGACTTTTTAAAAGGGCAAATAGATTATACAAAAGAAAAAGTAAATAACCTGATCTATATGTAGTCTAGAGATTTTTGTTTCATTAACATTATAATATGAAGATTGTATTGTGTGTACTAGTTGCTCAGTGGTGTCCAGTTCTTTCCAATTTCAAGAACTGTAGCCCACCAGGCTCATCTGTTCATGGAATTCTCCAGGCAAGAATACTGGAGTGGGTAGCCATTCCCTTTTCCAAGGGATCTTCTCTTAGGATCAAATCCAGGTCTCCTGTATTGCAGGCAGATTCTTTACCATCTGAGCCACCAGGGAAGTGCGAGTCCATGTAAAGAAAACTTTACTACAAGTCTGGGTAAAAACCCACCTGTCAATGCAGAAGACAAGAAATGTGGGTTCAATCCCTGGGTCAGAAAGATCCCCTGGAAGAGGGCATGGCAACTTACTCCAGTTTTCTGGCCTGCAGAATCCCCTCATTCCAGTTTTCTGGCCTGCAGAATCCCATAGACAGAGGAGCCTGGTGGGCTACAGTCCAGAGAGTCACAAAGAGTCGGACGGGACTAAAGGGACGTAGCATACATGCATGCAAACCGTTAAGTAAGATACCTATTGTGAAAGATGCATAGAGAACACTATAAATCACTATGGAAATCACTTTTAGACTTCTTGTTTATGTCAGATACACTTGGCAGATGAAAGAAAGCATCTCTGAATTTAAGGCTAAAATGGACATTTTTAGAAACTACATTTCAAACTAAAAAAGGAATCATAGTATTTATATTTTGCAATGAGGGGAAAAGGGGAAAGCAAACAAAGGAATAACTTCGAATGTATGAGCTAGAGCAGTGATTCATACATATTTAACGTTCTATGTGTTTGAGTGTTTGTTGGTGTTATTCCCTAAAGTAAGGTACAAGAGAGAAAGAAAAATATAATTCAAAGATTTAGGTGGAAGGATAGAAAATGTTCTTGAATTCATTACTGTTAGAATGTAATTTTTGCTTGAAAATTCTTCTCAACTTAACTCCCTCTGACTTGCCACCTCATTTCTATCTCAGCTACTCCCTACTCTCCTCAACATTCCCATTCAACCTCTTTACTCGTTGTATTAGCATAATATTACTCCTATCTCTAGAGAATGTCTATGCCACCTGCTGAAGACTCTCTCAGGGCACTATTTCCACCTCACAATCTGTTTACTTTCCTCCTCTGAGTTATTTTTTCCCCCTTATCTCTAAGAAAGAGTACGCCTCCTTTCTAAACCTAATTCATCCACATTTCCTGCCACCTCCTTAAGGAATTTCCTTCACTAATTATGTACTCCCATATATTCACATGCAATATCTTCTCTTGATGTTTTTTCCCTGAGCAAACAAACTTGCTAATGATTTAAGTCACTATCCTACTTCTCTTTCTCCCTCCATCATCAAAATGAATCATAACAAAAAAATTTAGTCACTGCTTAATCACTCATTGATCACTAACTTTTTTATACTTTAAATTTTATACATCTCCCTCATTTATCTCCTGCACTTTTATAAAATCAAATATTCATTTTGTTTGGACAGACTCTAAATAGGTATATCTAGACTTTGTCTCTTGTTCTCGGTTGCAAGGAAGAGATAGCCACTGAACTTGATTTAAGCCAAAAAAGCAATTTAATGTAAGAACATTGGGTCAGACAAAAGGAAGACTATGACTAAGAACATGATTCAAAAATCAAGCAGGAAAGAGGGTTTTTAACTTAATAATAAAAAGAGAACTAACCCAATTAAAAATATGGGCAAATAATTGGAAAAGACATTTCTCCAAAATATATATGTGAATCAGTCAGTTCAGTTCAGTTCAGTCGCTCAGTCGTGTCCGACTCTTTGTGACCCCATGAATCGCAGCACGCCAGGCCTCCCTGTCCATCACCATCTCCCGGAGTTCACTCAGACTCACGTCCATCGAGTCTGTGATGCTATCCAGCCATCTCATCCTCGGTCATCCCCTTCTCCTCCTGCCCCCAATCCCTCCCAGCATCAGGGTCTTTTCCAATGAGTCAACACTTTGCATGAGGTGGCCAAAGTACTGGAGTTTCAGCTTCAACATCAGTCCTTCGAAAGAAATCCCAGGGCTGATCTCCTTCATAATGGATAGGTTGGATCTCCTTGCAGTCCAAGGGACTCTCAAGAGTCTTCTCCAACACCACAGTTTAAAACCATCAATTCTTCAGCGGTTAGCTTTCTTTATAGTCCAACTCTCACATCCATACATGACCACAGGAAAAACCATAGCCTTGACTAGACGGACCTTTGTTGGCAAAGTAATGTCTCTGCTTTTGAATACGCTATCTAGGTTGGTCATAACTTTTCTTCCAAGGAGTACGCGTCTTTTAATTTCATGGCTGCAGTCACCATCTGCAGTGATTTTGGAGCCCCCCAAAATAAAGTCTGACACTATTTCCGCTGTTTCCCCATCTATTTCCCATGAAGTGATGGGACCAGATGGCATGATCTTCATTTTCTGAATGTTGAGCTTTAGGCCAACTTTTTCACTCTCCTCTTTCACTTTCATCAAGAAGATTTTCAGTTCCTCTTCACTTTCTGCCATAAGGGTGGTGTCATCTGCATATCTGAGGTGATTGATACTTTCTCCTGGCAATCTTGATTCCAGCTTGTGCTTCTTCCAGCCCAGCGTTTCTCATGATATACTCTGCATAGAAGTTAAATAAGCAGGGTGACAATATACAACCTTGACATGCTCCTTTTCCTGTTTGGAATCAATCATAACCAAACGAACAGATTTTCAACATCATTGTAAGGCAAAACCCCAAAGAAACTTTATACACAGTAGAATAGCTGTGGGTAGAGAACCCCATGGACAGAGAAGCCTGGTGGGCTACAGACTGTAGGGTTGCAAGAGTCAGACAGGATTTAGTGACTAAACAACCAGGATAGCTGTAATAAAAATGATACATAATAACAAATGCTAGTAAGGATGTGTTGAAATTGGAATGTTCATACACTGTTAGTAAGAATGTAATATGGTACAACTACTATGGAAAATAGTTTGGCAGTTCCTCAAAATGTTAAACTTTGAGTTACAATGTTAATGTTGTTTAGCCGCTGTATCCTATCCGATTCTTGTGTGACCTGGTGGACTCTAGCCTGCCAGGCTCCTCTGTCCATGGGGTTTCCCAGACAAGAATGCTGGAGTGGGCTGCCAATTCCTTCTCCAGGGTAGCTTCCCAACCGAGGGAATGAACCTGCATATCCTGAGTTGGCAGGTGGGCTCTTTACCACTGAGCCACCCAGGAAGCTTGGAGTCACAATATGCCTCAGAAGTTTCAGGTTTTTATATATATATATATAATATATATATATATATATTATATATATATATATATATCTTGGATATACACACATATATATGTATATATCCAAGTAAAATAAAACAATGTGTCAACACCAAAGTGTATGCACAAATATTCATAGCCACAGTATTTATAGTATCCAAAAAGTAGAAACAATCCAAATATCTGTTAACTTATAAATGAATAAACAAAATGTGGTAAATCCATAAAACTGTTTATCAGTAAGAAGGAGTGAAGTGGTGATATGTGCTGCAATATGGATGAACTTTAAAAATACTATGCTACATGAAACCAGCTGCTCACATAAGACTACAAATTTTGTTTTTTCATTTCTATGAACGTCCATAATAGGAACTATTATAGAGACAGAAAGTAGATAAGTTGTTGCTTGAAGAGAGGTGGGTTGATTGCTAATGGATCCAAGGTTTCTTTTGGAGCAATGAAAATGTTCCACAATTAGATTGTGATGTTTATAAACCTTGAATATACTAAGCCCCACTGAGCTGCATACTTTAAATGGGTGAATGTCTGTATTGTGTGCACTGTTATCTCCATAAAGCTGTTTTTAAAAAAGTTAACCAGGGACCATGGAGAGTCAGAATAAGACATAGCCAGCTCTGACCACACAACAATCAAGTTTCCATGCTGCCACCAGTTCTGTCACTCTGTAATCAGTGGGAACAGATACCGGATTCTTATGTTGATGGCATGAGACCCACGCTCCTAGCTTCTCTGTGTCACGCTCTGAGTGGGGGTGTCTGATTGCTCAAAGTTAAGTCTTTGATGCCATTCTCCCAAATCATCCCACCCTTTATGGCAAAACCAGTACAGTATTGTAAAGTAAAATAAAGTTAAAAAAAAAAAAAAGGTACCTAACATAGAAAAAAAAAAAAAAAAGTTAAGTCTTTGAGGTCTAGTGTTAAGAACCTGGGGGAAAAATTACCTGGCCTTTTATGTAAAGCAAAACAATCTCCACTTCCCTAAGTATAGACAGGGAGTTCAAATGCTCAGCAGCTATAAAAATATGATGTACAGTCTCTCCAGAAAGCCTTGAATATGCTTTCCATAAGGCCAGATGGATAACTGGCTATCCTGCCTGATGCTAAATTTTAGAACACTCAATACTGAACTCTTGCAACCAATGAGTTTCTTGAATTCTCCCTTGACTCCTATTCGAGGCTTTATCCTTCCAAACACTGAAAAGAAGTTAGAGTTGTCTTTGATTTCCCATTTCTTCCTTTCCTCAGGGAGTGGCAAAGTTTTAAACTCTTGTTATCCTCCACTCACTTTTAATAGAAATTATCATTACTGCTACTTCTAACTTCTTTAAAACTCTGTGATATGACATTCAGTTTATTTTAGTAACATTTTTGTCTCTTCTAACAAACAGAATTTTTATCTCTTCTAATAAAAGTCCATTCCACACACCACTGCCAGATCAATTTTCTCGTAGCATAGCCCACATCAAGCTATTCTCCTGTTCAGAAACCTTCAGTGGTAAATCGTGATTTCCATGTTAACAGTGATTGATATTCAAGATCCTTAAAAGTTTACTGTCTTTTTTTCCAGAATATTTTCTCATTCTTATATACATATGTTAACAAAGTTTATGCTATTCTCTCAGTCAAAGTATACATTTGTTTTTGGTTTATTCCACCATAATTTTGAAAAAGTACTTTATAAGTGGATGAACTTGAAAATAATAATTTGCATCATTCCTAAAATGCTGCAAATTTAATAATTTTTTACTAGAAAAGCTAAAATTTAAATGTTTTTAACTAAAGAAATTGGTTACAATTTCTTAAAATGGCAAAAGGTATCTCCACAGTCCTTTAAAATATCTGAACAGATATTTAATTATTTAACAGGTAATAAATTTTACAAGTGTTATTAGATATTATATCTCAAATAAATATGCTTTAGGCAACCTATTCTAAAAAAAATGTCTTTTTAAATTATAAGCCTCTCCTCTAAAATGAATTTAATATTATCCCCTTTTATTTTTTGGTTTCATTCAATTTCATCAAAGTTTATTTCACTAAATGTCACATACTTAAAGTGTACAATTTGATCAGTTTGGGCACATGTATAAAAAGATAGAAAACAATCAAAATAGTTAGGCTAACAAACATTTCTATGTACCACCTTGAATTCTTCTCTCCTGCATCCACATATCTGACTTGATTTCTGTCACTATGAGTTAGTCTACTCTTTAGAATTTTATATGAATGAAATTATAAAATATGCAAATTATAAAATATAAAATATGCATTTTTTTCTTATTTTTCATTTGATTTTTGACCTGGCTTCTTTCACCTAACATAATGGTTTTTTTAAAAAAATTTATTCAATTTACAGCATGAATTAATTAATAGCTAATTATTTACTGCTACCTAGTATTTCATTGAATGGCTCTATCATAATTTCCCATTCATGTGTTGTTAGACATTTGTATTATTTATAGTTTTGTCTACTTAAAATAAATCTGTTAAGGATATTTGTGACCCAATCTTTTTGTGGTCATATATTTTTATTTTTCTTGGGTAAATACCTAGGAGTGTAAAGTCTGAATCATCAATAAGTGTATGTTTAAGCTTTTAAGAAATTGCCAACCCTCTTACAAAGTAGCTATACCATTTTATATCCTCAATAGCTATGTATGCAAGTCCTAGTTGGCCATATCCTTTCCTGTTCTCTTTTAATTTCATTTTAATTTTCCCATTCTGATAGGTGTGGTGTTGTGTCTCAATATGGTTTGAATTCTTACCTTCAAAGACTAATGATGCTATAGGCCATCTGTATATTTTCTCTTTTGAAATAACTAGTAAATCCTTCTGCCCATTTTAAAAAATTTTCATTGTTTATCTTATTATTATTGAATTGTAAGCATTTTTTAATCTTTGTCTGATTTATGTGTTGTGAATATTTTCTCTCAGTTTGTGGTTTGCCATTTCATTTTCTTAATTCTGTCTCCAGAAGAGTGAATTTTAAATTTTAATGAATGTTGATTTATCATTTTTAAGAAATTTATGATTCATTGTTTCTGTTCTAAGAAACCTTTTATCACTTTAAGGTTGCAAAGATTTTTCTTTACGTTTTCTTCTAGGAGAATTATAGCTTTAGATTTCATATTTAGGTCTATGATCCATTTTGAATAAAATTTTGTATATAGAGTATGATAAGGATCACCATTTATTTTCTCCATATTGTTACCAGTTGTTACAACACTTTAAATTGCCTAAAGGCAATATTCTGTTGATATCTATATCACTTTTCCCAAGTTCCACACTGTCTTGGTTAGTATATTTTTAGGATATGGCTTGAAATCAGTAAGTCCTTTTACTTTATTCCTTTAAAAAATAACTTTGGATATTTCAGGTTCTTTATATTTTCATGTAAAATTGAAAATCAACTTGTCAAATTCTACAAAAATGTCTGCTGCAATTTTGATTGTATCTGTTTTGCTTTAGTCACCATAAAATCATGCCCCTATTATTATTTTTCTTATCTTATAATCTTCTGGGATTTGATATGTGGAAAACAGCAGCAGTCTGCTGATTAAATCATTGAGGGAAAAGACTCCACCTGCCATGTATGCTATGTAGTATTATACCAGATGAGGCATTTTTGGTACCTGACACAGCACAGAGTTCAGTGCTTGGTAGTTGTAATAACACTGATGGCAACATTTAACACTCATAAAATGTAGAGACAAGTCATGACTTGACAGTGCTGAAGCTTCCGCTGGTCAACAATATTGGCTTGAGGCCGGAAAATATTCTGGCATGGCTATTGGAGTCTGTGACTTGCCTCCCTATCATCTGTTCCTAGTGTAGATCTTCTATTCCAAGATTCTTTTATAGCTTGCTAAAATTTAACATCCTGGAATAAACTTTTAAAATTCAATTAGCTGTAATGTATTCCATCATTGCCCTTTGTGGTCTGTTTTTAATGGTTTTGAAGTGATTCCATTCCCAAAGAAAGGCAACGCCAAAGAATGCTCAAACTACTACACAGTTGCACTCATCTCACACACTAGCAAAGTAATGCTCAAAATTCTCCAAGCTAGGCTTCAACAGTACGTGAACCAAATTCAAGGTGGATTTAGAAAAGGCAGAGGAACCAGAGATCACATTGCCAACATCCGTTGGATCCAAAAAAAAAAAAAAAAAAAAAAAAGGGCAAGAGAATTCCAGAATATCTACTTCTGCTTCATTGACTACACTAAAGCCTTTCACTGTGTAGATCACAACAAACTGTGGAAAATTCTTCAAGAGATGGGAATACCAGACCACCTGACCTACCTCCTGAAAAATCTGTATGCAGGTCAAGGAGCAACAATGAGAACCAGAAATGGAACAACAGACTGGTTCCAAATTGGGAAAGGGGTACGTCAAGACTGTATATTGTCACCCTGCTTTTTAAAGTAGTATGCAGAGTACATCATGCGAAATGCCAGGCTGGATAAATCACAAGCTGGAAACAAGATTGCAGGGAAAAATACCAACAATCTCAGATATGCAGATGAGGTTATGGCAGAAAGTGAAGAGGAACTAAAGAGTCTCTTGATGAAAGTGAAAGAGGAGAGTGAAAAAGCGGGCTTAAAACTCAACATTCAAAAAACAAAGATCATGGCATCCTGTTCCATCACTTCAAGGCAAATAGATGGGGAGGGAATGGAAACAGTGACAGACTTTATTTTGGGGGCTCCAAAATCATTGCAGATGGTGACTGCAGCCATGAAAGTAAAAGACACTTGTTCCTTGGAATAAAAGCTATTAGAGACCTAGACAGCATATTAAAAAGCAGAGACAATGCCCACCAAGGTCCATCTAGTGAGAGCTGTGGTTTTTCCAGTAGTCATGTATGTATGTGAGAGTTGAACCAGAAAGAAGGCTGAGTACTGAAGAACTGATGCTTTTGAACTCTTGTGTTGGAGAAGACTTTTGAGAGTTCCTTGGACTGCTAGAAGATCCAACCAGTCCATACTAAAGGAGATCAGTCCTGAATATTCATTGGAAGGACTGATGCTGAAGCTGCAACTCCAATACTTTGGCCACCTATGTGAAGAACTGACACATTGGAAAAGACCGTGATGCTGGGAAAGATTGAAGGTGGGAGGAGAAGGGGACAACATAAGATAAGATAGTTGGATGGCATCACCGACTCAGTGGTTGTGAGTTTGAGCAAGTTCTGGGAGTTGGTGATGGACAGGGAAGCCTGGCGTGCTGCTGTCCATGGGTTTGCAAAGAGTCGGACAGGACTGAGTGACTGAACTGACTGACTTACTGACTCATCTCCTGAAGGAACTGAGAATGTATTATTATCTGCATTTGTACTGCTCTTAGAGTGGAACAATATGATAGGCTGCCATGGTATATGAAGATGAGAAGAGCATTCCTAGATCTGCAGACAGTGACTTCCAGTTTCTGTGGATTGTCTATATTCATGCTGGATGAAACTGGGTAAAAGTATGGACAGCAGTTGTTAAATGTTCTGACCTAACTTTGATAATACTTAGTTTTCATGAGTTGGATTCTAGTTCTCGATCTTCCATATATTTTATCTATTATGTAATTATTCCTTTGCCTTTGGAATATTTTGTGCATTATAATTCAATATATTAATTTACTATCATCTTATTTAAAATTCATTTCAATATTTTATTTTTTCTTTTTAAGTCACTTCATCTTATTTTCTTTATATAAGACTATTTTTTCTTATCTTGAACTTTCCTGATTGACACATAAACCTTCCTGTATATTGTCATAATTTTAACACGTCAGTTCAGTTCAGTCATGTCTGACTCTTTGTGACCTCATGTACTGCAGCATGCCAGGATTCCCTGTCCATCACCAACTCCCAGAACTTGCTCAAACTCATGACCATTGAGTTGGTGATGGTACAAAACCATCTCATCCTCTGTCGCCCCTTCTCCTCCTGCCTTCAATCTTTCCCAGCATCACAGTATTTTCCAGTGTGTCAGTTCTTCACATCAGGTGGCCAAAGTATTGGAGTTTCAGCTATAGCATCAGTCCTTCCAATGAATATTCAGGACTTATTTCCTTTAGAATGGACTGGATGGATCTCCTTGCAGTCCAAGGGACTCTCAAAAGTCTTCTCCAACACCACAGTTCAAAAGCATCAATTCTTCCATGCTCAGGTTTCTTTGTAGTACAACTCTCATACGTGACTCATTTATACATGACTACTGGAAAAACTATAGCTTTGTTTATACAGACCTTTGTTGGCAAAGTAAAGTCTCTGCTTTTTAATATGCTGTCTAGGTTGGTCATAACTTTTCTTCCAAAGAGCAAGTGTCTGTTAATTTCATGGCTGCAGTCATCATCTGCAGTGATTTTGGAGCCCAGAAAAATTGTCTGTCACTGTTTCCATTGTTTCCACATCTACTTGCCATGAAGTGATGGGACTGGATGCCATGATCTTAGTTGAGTTTGAAGCCAACTTTTTCACTCTCCTCTTTCACTTTCATCAAGAGGCTCTTTAGTTCTTCTTCGCTTTCTGCCATAAGGGTGGTGTCATCTGTTTATCTGCGGTTGCTATTTCTCCCGGCAATCTTGATTCCAGCTTGTGCTTGATCCAGCCCAGCATTTTTCTTGATGAACCCTGCATACAATTTAAATAAGGAGAGTGACAATATACAGCCTTGACATCCTCCTTTCCTGATTTGGAACCTGTCTGTTGTTCCATGTCCAGTTCTAACACATGCTGATTTGCTGATCCTACTTTTTGATTGTTACTTTGAGTGGTTTTTTTTTTTTTTTTTTGTCATTGGGAATGCAGGTGCACAACTTCAGCTTCTATTACTTTTATCTCCCCCATTGCAGCCTAACTGTTCCTATCTGGTTCTAGGCTGCCTGATAGTGAGCAGGTCCCTCAGTCTCCTGAGAAGCTCTCTTGAAATTCCCATCAGCTGGAAAAATCCTTAAGAAAATGGGAATCATTTTCATGTTAGTCATCTCTTAACATTTTGACTCCTCCATATTCTGCCTGATTTTATTTATTACTCAGTATCCTCTACTAGTTATTTTTGTATTTTGCCCAGGTACCAACTGGAGTGTGATTCTGTATGAGCATACATACTTATACTGGAAGCATAAATATCCAGATACTGAGTCATTGGATTCTTGGACTAGGTTGCTATTAAGAAGGTTCACCTATATTCTTTCCCTACTTAGGCACATAAATTTATTTAAATCATAGCTTAAATAGATCCAATTAGCAGCACTTCTCAGCTTTCTTTCAGGAGAATTAGTGGGAGAGCCCTCTAGCCCCTGATCCCAGTGTCAGGCACTGAGTCTAAGAATGTCTTCTACAGCCTATAGAATATTTTTACTTCCTGTTAAATAAGGAATAGACTTCCTAACCATCTTCATTGGCTTTTGACGGATCACTCAGAAGATCTGCAATTTAAGCTGATATTTTAGTTTTGTGTTTATTTATGGAGATGTTTACCTTCTTTGAATCTTATTGTATGTGCTTGATTCACTCATTTTTATTTTATCTATCATTGGGATATACTTGGAGCAAAGGGGCTCTTTAATACCTGAACATACAAAACCATCTTGACAAGAAACTTCAAACTGTATTTTATCACCATAGTGGCCCAAAGTACTAATATTGTACTTTAATAAAAAAAAAAAAAACAGGTTTATTGAAGAATGAGTAAAAGGCATCTGAAAGTGAAAGTCGCTCAGTCATGTCTGGCACTTTGCGACTGCATGGACTAGTCCATGGAATTCTCTAGGCTGGAATACTGGAGTGGGTAGCCTTTCCCTTCTCCAGGGGATCTTCCCAACCCAGGGATCAAACCCAGGTCTCCTGCATGGCAGGCAGATTCTTTACCAGCCGAGCCACAAGGGAAGCCCAAGAATACTGGAGTGGGTAGCCTATTCCTTCCCCAGGGGATCTTCCCAACCCAGGAATCAAACTGGGGTGTCCTGCATTGCAGGTGGATTCTTTACCAACTGAGCTATGAAGGAAGCCCTACAAAAGGCATCTACATGAATTTTAAATTTACTGAAAACAAAAAAGCAGAAATATATCATTCTTTTTAGAAATGATTGTTTGTTTTTTTGTTGGATCACAGAACTGTATTTCTGCTTTGAAAATTCCATAGGTGCAGTAAAAATGTAACTCAATTTACATAGTTTTTTTCACAGACAACCTTGTAAACTGAAATACACCATCATTTCCACAAATTCTGACATTTTGCTTTGTAGATGCCAAGAAAAAAAATCTACTTTAACTTGATAGGGCATGGATGGAACATCTAGCCTGTCATTTCCGAAGAAAATTAATCCCTCTGAATCATCAGTCTAGTGTTCTTTATTCGTCATCTCTTGTATGCACTGATTCTTGATCTTTCCAGATTTATTTGGATATCTGACCTTTCTCAAACTATAGAACTTACTGGATTCAAGTGTTGTGATTGATCCCCTGTTTCCTCTCTCATCTGGCCTCTTGTCCTTCTCCTTATGGTGCCTCTCCGTTTTTAGAAGTTGCAGATGCAGAGGGTGAACAAACTCTTGGTTTGGTCCTAAATTCCTTTCTGTAGTCCCTCCTCTGTTTCTTCATTTCTTTCCCTCTTTCATCCTCTATCTTTTTATTCTGCATCACTTTGCTTAAAGGATTGCAGTAATTCTATTGGTGATTCAGAGGTAAAGAATCTGCCAGCAATGTAGGAAACTTGCAGGAAACAAGGGTTTAACCCCTGGTTGGGAAGATCCCCTGGAGGAGAAAATGGCAACCCACTCCAGTATTGTTGCCTGGAGATCCCATTGTCAGAGGAGGCTGGCAGGCTGAAGTCCATGGGGTTGCAAAGAGGTGGACACGACTGAAACAGCTTAGCATGGCACAGCACACTTCTACTTGGCTCTGACACTCTAAAATTTTTCCCAGCTTTTTCATCTTTCATAATAAATTCTGAATCTCAATTTTGTGTTTTAAAGCTACTTACTTTATTCTCTCTTTAAAATTAATTCAAATCAAATTTCCCCTTCCATGAAACTTCCCCTGTTTTGTAAATATTCATTATTTCATCTATAAATTTTACCAGCCTTTACTATTTGTGCACTGAACAGAAGGTTATGTGCTTTTTACTGAAGTGTTTAAGAGCCAAATGTTGGGGTCAAATTTCTTGGGTTAGAATCCCAATTCCATCACTTACTAGCTTTGCAACTTTGGGCAATTGTCTTAGCTTTATGGAATTCAATTTTCTTTTCTGTAAAATAGAGATAATAAATACTTCCAGCCTCATCAAATTATTATTTTGTTATGAGGATTAAATGGGCTAAGACATGAAAATTATATGGGACAGTGCTGGGTACATCCTAAGTACTATATGAGTGTTAGTTTTTCTCTATTTATTGCATCTAAAAACTATGTTTTAAAAAAAACTGTAAGTTTTAATTATATTATCCTAAAATTAGGATAAAATATCTACTTCATTAAGACCGACATGAGCAGATCAGTGAGAAATAGTATAAGGTAATGGCTAAGAGCATATTTGCTACAGCCAGACTGCCTGAGTCCAAATGCCAGTTCTGTCACTTGTCACTTATTGGCTCTGTCACTTCTGACAAGTTCCTTAAAAACTCAAAAGTTCTTATACCCTCAGTTTTCTCTGTGAAATGTGCATAATATACCACATTTGTAATATGATTATGCTGAGAATAAAAGAGTTAACATATACAAATTGGCTAGAAAAGTGACTGACACATATCTACTCAAAAAGGATTAGCTATAAAAAGCAGAGACATCACTTTATCAACAAAGGTCCGTCTGGTCAAAGCTATGGTTTTTCCAGTAGTTATGTATGGATGTGAGAGTTGGACTATAAAGAAAGCTAAACACAGAAGAATTGATGCTTTTGAGCTGTGGTGTTGGAGAAGACTCTTGAGAGTCCCTTGGACTGCTAGGAGATCCAATCAGTCCATCCTAAAGGAAATAAGTCCTGAATATTCACTGGAAGGACTGATGCTGAAGCTTAAACTCCAATACTTGGGTGAGCTGATGTGAAGAACCAACTCATTGGAAAAGACCCTGATGCTAGGAAAGATTGAAGGCAGGAGGAGAAAGGGACGGCAGAGAATGAGATGGTTGGATGGCATCACTGACATGAGTTTGAACAGGCTCCAGGAATTGTTGATGAACAGGGAAGCCTGTAGTCCTGCAGTCCATGAGGTCGCGAAGAGCTGGACAGACTGAGAGACTGAACTGAACTGATTTGAACTATGAAGCCACCCAGCCTAATAAATTATCACATATTTCAATATGTTAGTTTTAAGACAAGTATTGTTTCTCTTCTAGGTAGTAAACTTCTAGTGAATGAGAGTACTTATTCCCCTGATTTAGATCCAGACTGCACCCTATATTTTATGGATAAATGTGTATGAACTATGTTGAACATCAGTTTACCCATTGGCTAAATAATAATCCCGTGTCACTCTATCATTTGTTAACTATGCTTGACTGTTAATATCATAGGAGACAAAGTAAATTATCTTTCTATTCTCTTGATAGAAAATTATATGCTATTGAAGTTAAGCTTAAATAAACTTGAAATGTATT
Source organism: Ovis aries (assembly GCF_016772045.2). Taxonomy (NCBI): domain Eukaryota; kingdom Metazoa; phylum Chordata; class Mammalia; order Artiodactyla; family Bovidae; genus Ovis; species Ovis aries. Next base: position 43,140,132 of record NC_056057.1, on the reverse strand, counting down.
TTACTAAAATGCAACAAAATGCCAAGAAGGAGGCAGTTGTTGGCCTTGGTTCAACATCTCAAGGATTTCAGGGCTAGTATTTTGATGTTTTGAGGTTTTCTTAATTGTTGAAATATCTCTGCTATGATATCACTCTTAAAGACCACACCCCAATCAGGAAGAAAAAGTAATGAAGGAGAAAGTGGAGGATCCTTATCAAAATGCAAACACTTTCCTGAAATCCCCAACACTTCCAAATACTTTCCTTGGCTAGATTGCCACATGGCCTCTTCTATATGCAAAGTGGCCTAGAAAGATTAGATACTAGCTTCAAAATATAAGGAGAGAAATTTAACAGGGCTAGAATAAATGTTGATTGAATCTATTTACCATATAAGTAGATAACTCATAAGGTCTTTACACTCAAGTGATTTAATGTATGCAAACTTGTTTTTTAAATTTTATAAAAATATATGTGCAAAAATAGAAACAGTTATTTGATTTCCCTGAACATATAATTCCCAGCATGTTGTGCATGATTTTCCTAAGAAGAAAATAGAAAATTTAAATCATTTCGATAACAGTTAACAACTTCTATTTACAAAGGTAAATGGTTTTATTTCCCTCAAAACAGTGTTAGCCTAAACTCAGCCTTTAAAAAATTCTTTTCATCATGTCACATTCATTATTTTAACCATAAATGTTTGTTATCTTTAAAATAGAACAAATGCTGATAAATTTAAACTCATTCACCCATTTAGGCAATACAATAAAACCCTGCTATAATGCAGTAAGCAAGATCCAGAAAACACAGCCTTATAAATGCAGGATAGTGTTACTGCTAATTTAATAATCTGACCAAAAGTGATTACGGTTTAACAAACCTACCAAGAGTTTTGATCCCAGCTGTGGTTTGGCATTAGCTAGTATCAGATGTGCACACTAGCTTAAATACCAATGGATTAACCCCTATTCTTGTGACTGTGAGGGACTACCTGGCTCAGTAGCTATGATTTTAGCTATGATCTAGCTCCATAGCTAAGTATTTTGTTATTGTTTGATACCTGTAATCTGGGATGGTCCAAGGAGAACAGATTGGAGGACAAACATTTTGTGGGTTAGGGTTGCCTGTCAACTCTCTATGTGTAGACTTACATCTCATCCTCTCTTCCAATTCCACCAATTCCTGTCCTTCCAAAGACAAAAACTTAACCTCACCTTGTTTGGGAATATGGAGTGGATGAATTTACCTTATCCTGGTGTTTTACTGTGAATACTTATTTAGTACCTATTGTGTTGCAGGAACTGCATTTGGTACCAGGGGACTAATGTTTAATGCAAATAAATATGCAATTACTAATTTGGATAAGCACTGTGAGAAAAAATAAATACCATGGTAGAAAAAAAAAAAGATACCAACAGATTGATTGAGAAAAAAACTGATAAGAAAGTTATATTTAAGATAAAAACTGAAATCCAAGAAGGTATATCAATCAGATTCAATGCAACAAACAGATAGTAGAGTCGGAATGATTAATTAAAAGCATTTACAAATATAGAAATGATATAATTTAAGAGGAACTGGTATAGTATAGGAAAGCCTTTAGGGACAGTACAGCACTTTAGATCTAGTAATACTATGTGTTGGGCAGAAGGGGGAACAGAGGATTTGGCACTTTGAAGAAACAAGGAAAATGAACAATTATTCTGGAATCTGGGTGAAAATGAATACACAAAATTTTTGTCCATATTGTGTGCTGTGTGCTGTGCTTAGTTGCTCAGTTGTGTCTGACTGTACAACCCCATGGACTGCAGTTCGTAAGGCTCCTCTGTCCATGGATGCTCCAGGCAAGAATACTGGAGTAGATCGCCATGCCCTCCTCCAAGGGATCTTCCCAACCTAGGGACTGAACCCAGGTCTCTCATATTACAGGTGGATTCTTTACAGTCTGGGCCACCAAGGAAGTTCTTTACAGATTGTAGAAGGATGCAAACTGAGAAGGTCATTTACTGTGTTTTCACATTATCAGATGTTTCTATAAAATTTAAAAAACTAATATATTTCAACTATAATCAATCACTTTCCTCTCTGACTCGAACCCATGTCTCTTACATCTTCTGCACTGGTAGGCAGGTTCTTTACCACTAGCAGAACCTGATGTTTTACAAATCCCAATTATGAATATTTTCTATTGGCTACCCTGGTAGATCAACTATTCATGTGACATTGACTACATAATGTCATTTCCATCAAGTATAAGGAGAAAGTAGATGATCTAAGAATATGCAACCGAAAAATGTACTAGAGATGTTTCAAGGATCTGATTAATCAATATTCTTTTTTCTCCTAGATTTTGTAAATTTTGGATTATTAGTTACATTTCAGTTAATTTATATATGTGATCTCTGTAAAATTTACTTTCCTATCAAATATTATGTTCATAATATTATCTTCTTTTCCTAAAACTAGCTCCACAAAACTTAAATCTAACCTTGAACTAAAGTTATTTTCTGAGTAATTATTTTCTCCAGTGAAAAGGAGTCAAGGGGCATCAACAGGCTGCCAGTGACTTACCTCATTTGTCCTTAACTTAACTTTCTCAAACTGGTGGCATGACTGAAACCATTTCTGGAAAAACACAACTTACTTTATTGTCAGAAAATGCCAACAATCTGCCATGATCAATTATACTCTTTAATTCTTAGAAGTAAGATGCCTATATGTGAGAGAGAAGCTATCACTACTAATGGCTATCTAGAAAATGGAGCTCAATGACATCTTGTAAGTAAATTAGTAATGCAGTTTATTCTAAATATTTCTTAAGTATTCTCTCAGTAGATTCTAAATATTCTCCGTGTACATAAAGGTAACATTTTCAATGAATATTTCTTCTAATAAATTATATCTCACTCATAAAGATATATTGCATGTATTCAACATTGAGAATTCTTATTAATGATCCATAATTATTATTAATACTATAATAACTACACTTAACTATAATTTATTAAATTTTATTCATTATGGTTAAGATATACCAGATTATTTTAATTTCTTATCTATGTTAATCCAAATACATCTGGTTAGTTCTAAGTCATACTTCTCAAAAGTATATTTGAAAAACAGTTTTGAGATGATACTGTCTGCCCTACAGATTCTAGAGACATTGCAAAGATCATGTGTCTACATCTGAAACTCAAACTATAAGTCATTGATTTGTCATTTAAAATAAGTAGATTTTCTTGTGAATGTATAGGTTCCCACAGAGCAGAAAATGTAGTATTCCTCAAACATGAAATTGACCATCTCATTCATACTTACATAGTTCATTATCTTTTAAATGTCTCTAGGATAAAATTTGAAACTTGTAACACAATCCCAGGCCCTGATTCATTTTTCAGTACCTCTGTTATTTCACAATAGTCTCCAGTAATATCTAGGTTAACTCTCAGTCCTGTGATGAGGTCCTGCTCTTTCTCACCCCCAGGCTTTCACATGTTTCGTAGAACACTCTACTTTCTCCTTGTCAGCTGACACACTGCTCTACATCCCTTTCAGTTTCAGTCAAAGTAATTAGGCATGAATACCTTAAAAGAAATGGAGTAGCCATAATAGTCAATAAAGAGTATGAAATGTAGTACTTACTTTTTGAGATGCAATCTCAAAAAAGACAGAATGTTCTCTGTTTGTTTCCAAGGCAAACCATTCAATATCACAGTTATTCAAGTCTATGTGCCAACCAGTGATGCCGAAGAAGCTGAAACTGAATGGCTCTATGCATTTCAAGACTTTCTAGAACTAACACCCCCAAAAGATGTTCTTTTCTTTTGGAATGCAAAAGTAGGAAGTCAAGAAATACCTGGAGTATTAGGCAAATTTGGCCATAGAGAACAAAATGAAGCAGGGCAAAGGCTAACAGAGTTTTCCCAAGAGAACACACTGCTCATGGCAAACACCCTCTTCCAACAACACAAGAGAAGACTATACACGTGGACAACATCAGATGGTCAATACCAAAATCAGATTGATTATATTCTTTGCAGCCAAAAATGGAGAAGCACTATACAGTCAGCAAAAAACAAGACTGGAGGCTGACTGTGGCTCAGATCATGAACTACCTATTGCCAAATTCAGACTTAAATTGAAGAAAGTAGAGAAAACCACTAGACCATTCAGGTATGACCTAAATCAAATCCCTTCTGATTATACAGTGGAAGTGAGAAATAGATTTAAGGGCCTAGATCTGATAGAGTGCCTGAGGAATTATGGATGGAGGTTCATGACACTGGACAGGAGGCAGTGTTCAAGAACAACCCCAAGAAAAAGAAATGCAAAAAGCCAAAATGTTTGTCTGAGGAGGCCTTACAAATAGCTATGAAACGAAGAGCAGTGAAAGGCAAAGGAGAAAAGGAAAGATATACCCATTTGAATGCAGAGTTCCAAAGAATAGCAAGGAGAGATAAGAAAGCCTTCCTCAGTGATCAATACAAAGAAATAGAGAAAAACAACAGAATGGGAAAGACTAGATATCTCTTCAAGAAAATTAGAGATACCAAGGGAACTTTCCATGCAAATATGGGCACAGTAAGGGGAAAAAAAATGGTATGGACCTAAAGAAGCAGAAGATTAGGTAGCAAGATACACAGAAGAAGTATACAAAAAAAGATCTTCACCACCCAGATAATCACTACGGTGTGATCACTTACCTAGAGCCAGACATCCTGGAATGTGAAGTCAAGTGGGCCTTAGAAAGCATCACTAAACAAAGCTATTGGAGGTGATGGAATTCCAGTTGAGCTATTTCAAATCCTAAAAGATGATGCTGTGAAAGTGCTGCACTCAATATGCCAGCACATTTATAAAACTCATCAGTGGCCAAATGACTGGAAAAGGTCAGTTTTCAGTCCAATCCCAAAGAAAGGCAATGCCAAAGAATCTTCAAACTACCACACAATTGCACTCATCTCACACACTAGTAAAGTAATGCTCAAAATTCTCCCAAACAGGCTTCAACAATATGTGATTGAGCACCTCCAGATACTCAAGCTGGATTTAGAAAAGGCAGAGGAATCTGAGATCATATTGCCAACATCTGGTGGAACATTAAAAAAGCAAGAGAGTTCCAAAAAAATATCTAGTTCTAATTTATTGACTATGCCAAAGTCGTTGACTGTGTCGGTTCAGTTCAGTTCAGTCACTCAGTGGTGTCTGACTCTTTGTGACCCCATGAATCTCAGCACGCCAGGGCTCCCGGTCCATCATCAACTCCTGGCTCCACTCAGACTCATGTCCATTGAGTCAGTGATGCCATCCAGCCATCTCACCGTCTGTCATCCCCTTCTCCTCCTGCTCACAATCCCTCCCAGCATCAGAGTCTTTTCCAATGAGTCAACGCTTCGCATGAGGTGGCCAAAGTTCTGGAGTTTCAGCTTCAACATAATTCCTTCCAAAGAAATCCCAGGGCTGAGCTCCTTCAGAATGAATTGGTTGGATTTCCTTGCTGTTCAAGGGACTCTCAAGAGTCTTCTCCAACACCACAGTTCAAAAAAATCAACTCTTCGGCACTCAGCTTTCTTCACAGTCCAACTCTCACATCCATACATGACCACTGGGAAAAGCATAGTCTTGACTAGATGGACCATAGTTTGCAAAGTAATGTCTCTGCTTTTAAATATGCTATCTATTATTTTCTCCCATTCAGAAGGCTGTCTTTTCACCTTGCTTATATTTTCCTTTGTTGTGCAGAAGCTTTTAATTTTAATTAGATCCCATTTGTTTATTTTTGCTTTGATTTCCAGAATTCTGGGAGGTGGATCATAGAGGATCCTGCTGTGATTTATGTCTGAGAGTGTTTTGCCTATGTTCTCCTCTAGGAGTTTTATAGTTTCTGATCTTACATTTAGATCTTTAATCCATTTTGAGTTTATTTTTGTGTGCGGTGTTAGAAAGTGATCTAGTTTCATTCTTTTACAAGTGGTTGACCAGTTTTCCCAGCACCACTTGTTAAAGAGATTGTCTTTACTCCATTGTATATTCTTGCCTCCTTTGTCAAAGATAAGGTGTCCATATGTGTGTGGATTTATCTCTGGGCTTTCTATTTTGTTCCATTGATCTATATGTCTGTCTTTGTGCCAGTACCATACTGTCTTGATGACTGTGGCTTTGTAGTAGAGCCTGAAGTCAGGCAAGTTGATTCCTCCAGTTCCATTCTTCTTTCTCAAGATTGCTTTGGCTATTCAAGCAACTGACAAACAACTAATCTCAAAAATATACAAGCAACTTCTGCAGCTCAACTCCAGAAAAATAAACGACCCAATCAAAAAATGGGCCAAAGAACTAAATAGACATTTCTCCAAAGAAAACATACGGATGGCTAACAAACACATGAAAAGATGCTCAACATCACTCATTATTAGAGAAATGCAAATCAAAACCACAATGAGGTACCACTTCACACCAGTCAGAATGGCTGCGATCCAAAAATCTGCAAGCAATAAATGCTGGAGAGGGTGTGGAGAAAAGGGAACCCTCCTACACTGCTGGTGGGAATGCAAACTAGTACAGCCACTATGGAGAACAGTGTGGAGATTCCTTAAAAAATTGCAAATAGAACTACCTTATGACCCAGCAATCCCACTGCTGGGCATACACACCGAGGAAACCAGAATGGAAAGAGACACATGTACCCCAATGTTCATCGCAGCACTGTTTATAATAGCCAGGACATGGAAACAACCTAGATGTCCATCAGCAGATGAATGGATAAGAAAGCTGTGGTACATATACACAATGGAGTATTACTCAGCCATTAAAAAGAATTCATTTGAATCAGTTCTGATGAGATGGATGAAACTGGAGCCGATTATACAGAGTGAAGTAAGCCAGAAAGAAAAACACCAATACAGTATACTAACACATATATATGGAATTTAGGAAGATGGCAATGACGACCCTGTATGCAAGACAGGGAAAGAGACACAGATGTGTATAACGGACTTTTGGACTCAGAGGGAGAGGGAGAGGGTGGGATGATTTGGGAGAATGACATTCTAACATGTATACTATCATGTGAATTGAATCGCCAGTCTATGTCTGACGCAGGATGCAGCATGCTTGGGGCTGGTGCATGGGGATGACCCAGAAAGATGTTATAGGGAGGGAGGTGGGAGGGGGTTCATGTTTGGGAATGCATGTAAGAATTAAAGATTTTAAAATTTAAAAAATAAAAACTAAAAACAAAACAAAACAAAAACAAAAAAAAAGAAACATATGTATATTTAAAAAAATAAAAAATAAAAAAAAAAAAATAAATATGCTATCTAGGTTAGTCATAACTTTTCTCCCAAGGAGTAAGTGTCTTTTAATTTCATGGCTGCAATGACCATATGCAGTGATTTTGGAGCCCCCCAAAATAAAGTCTGACACTATTTCCACTGTTTCCCCATCTATTTCCCATGAAGTGATGGGACCAGATGCCATTATCTTTGTTTTCTGAATGTTGAGCTTTAAGCCAACTTTTTCACTCTCCTCTTTCACTTTCATCAAGAGGCTTTTTAGTTCCTCTTCACTTTCTGCCATAAGAGTGGTGTCATCTGCATATCTGAGGTTATTGATATTTCTCCCAGCAATCTTGATTCTAGCTTGTGTTGATTCCAGTCCAGCGTTTCTCATGATGTACTTTGCATAGAAGTTAAATAAGCAGGGTGACAATATACAGCCTTGACGTACTCCTTTTTCTATTTGAAACCAGTCTGTTGTTCCATGTCCATTTCTAACTGTTGCTTCCTGACCTGCATGCAGGTTTCTCAAGAGGCAGGTCAGGTGGTCTGGTATTCCCATCTCTTTCAGAATTTCCCACAGTTTATTGTGATCCACACAGTCAAAAGCTTTGGCATAGTCAATCAAGCAAAAATAGATGTTTTTCTGGAACTCTCTTGCTTTTTCCATGATCCAATGGATGTTGGCAATTTGATCTCTGGTTCCTCTGCCTTTTCTAAAACCAGCTTGAACATCAGAAAGTTCATGGTTCACGTATTGCTGAAGTCCAGCGTGGAGAATTTTGAGCATTACTTTACTAGCATGTGAGATGAATGCAATTGTGCAGTAGTTTGAGCATTCTTTGGCATTGCCTTTCTTTGGGATTGGAATGAAAACTGACCTTTTCCAGTCCTGTGGCCATGATGAGTTTTCCAAATGTGCTGGCATATTGAGTGCAGCACTTTCACAGCATCATCTTTTAGGATTTGAAACAGCTCAACTGGAATTCCATCACCTCCACTAGCTTTGTTCGTAGTGATGCTTTCTAAGGCCCACTTGACTTCACATTCCAGGATGTCTGGCTCTAGGTGAGTGATAACACTATTGTGATTATCTGGGTCGTGAAGATCTTTTTTGTACAGTTCTTCTGTGTATTCTTGCCACCTCTTCTTAATATCTTCTGCTTCTGTTAGGTCCATACCATTTCTGTCCTTTATCGAGCCCATCTTTGCATGAAATGTTCCCTTGGTATCTCTAATTTTCTTGAGGAGATCTCTACTCTTTCCCATTCTGTTCTTTTCCTCTATTTGTTTGCACTGATCGCTGAGGAAGGCTTTCTTATCTCTTCTTGCTATTCTTTGGAACTCTGCATTCAGATGCTTATATCTTTCCTTTTCTCCTTTGCTTTTCACCTCTCTTCTTTTCACCGCTATTTGTAAGGCCTCCCCAGACAGCCATTTTGCTTTTTTGCATTTCTTTTCCATGGGGATGGTCTTGATCCCTGTCTCCTGTACAATGTCATGAACCACAATCCGTAGTTCATCAGGCACTCTATCTATCAGATCTAGGCCCTTAAATCTATTTCTCATTTCCACTGTATAATCATAAGGGATTTGATTAAGGTCATACCTGAATGGTCTAGCGGTTTGCCCTACTTTCTTCAATTTAAGTCTGAATTTGGTAATAAGGGGTTCATGATCTGAGCCACAGTCAGCTCCTGGTCTTGTTTTTGTTGACTGTATAGAACTTCTCCATCTTTGGCTGCAAAGAATATAATCAATCTGATTTTGGTGTTGACCATCTGGTGATGTCCATGTGTAGAGTCTTCTCTTGTGTTGTTGGAAGAGAAGTTGCTATGACCAGTGCATTTTCTTGGCAAAACTCTATTAGTCTTTGCCCTGCTTCATTCCGCATTCCAAAACCAAATTTGCCTGTTACTCCAGGTGTTTCTTGACTTCCTACTTTTTCATTCCAGTCCCCTATAATGAAAAGGATATCTTTTCTTGGGTGTTAGTTCTAAAAGGTCTTGTAGGTCTTCATAGAACCATTCAATATCAGCTTCTTCAGCATTACTTGTTGGGGCATAGACTTGGATTACCGTGATATTGAATGGTTTGCCTTCAAAATGAACAGAGATCATTCTGTCGTTTTTGAGATTGCATCCAAGTACTGCATTTCGGACACTTTTGTTGACCATGATGGCTACTCCATTTCTTCTGAGGGATTCCTGCCCACAGTAGTAGATATAATGGTCATCTGAGTTAAATTCACCCATTCCAGTCCATTTTAATTTGCCAATTCCAAGAATGTTGACGTTCACTCTTGCCATCTCTTGTTTGACTATTTCCAATTTGCCTTGATTCATGGACCTGAAGTTTCAAGTTCCTATGCAATATTGCTCTTTACAGCATTGGACCTTGATTCTATCACCAGTCACATCCACAACTGGGTATTGTTTTTGCTTTGGCTCCATCCCTTCATTCTTTCTGGAGTTATTTCTCCAGTGATCTCCAGTAGCGTGTTGGGCACCTACTGACCTGGGGAGTTCCTCTTTCAGTATCCTATCATTTTTCCTTTTCATACTGTTCTTGGGGTTCTCAAGGCCAGAATACTGAAGTGGTTTGCCATTCCCTTCTCCAGTGGACCACATTCTGTCAGACCTCTCCCCCATGACCCGCCCATCTTGGGTTGCCCCGCGGGCATGGCTTAGTTTCATTGAGTTAGACAAGGCTGTGGTCCTAGTGTGATTAGATTGACTAGTTTTCTGTGAGTATGGTTTCAGTGTGTCTGCCCTCTGATGCCCTCTTGCAACACCTACCATCTTACTTGGGTTTCTCTTACCTTGGGCATGGGGTATCTCTTCACGGCTGCTCCAGCAAAGCGCAGCTGCTCCTCCTTACTCCTTACCTTGGATGAAGGGTATCTCCTCACCACCGCCCTTCCTGACCTTCAACGTGGAATAGCTCCTCTAGGCCCTCCTGCACCCGTGCAGCCACCGCTCCTTGGACGTGGGGAGTGATGTGTAGATTAACTGTGTAGATCACCAAAAACTGTGGAAAATTCTTCAAGAGTTGGGAATACCAGACCAGCTGACCTGCCTTCTGAGAACTCTGTATGCAGGTCGAGAAACAACAGTTAGAACTGAACATGGGACAACAGACTGGTTCCTAATCGGGAAAGGATTACGTAAAAGCTGTATATTGTTACCCTGCTTATTTAACTTATATGCAGAGTACATCATGAGAAATGCTGGACTGGATGAAGCACAAGCTGGAATCAAGATTTCCAGGAGAAATATCAATAACCTCAGATGTGCAGATGACATCACACTGATGGCAGAAAGTGAAGAAGAACTAAAGAGCCTCTTGATGAAGGTAAAAGAGGAGAGTGAACAAGCTGGCTTCAAACTCAACATTCAGAAAAATAAGATCATGGCATCTGGTCCCATCACTTGATGGCAAATAGATGGGGAAACAATGGAAACAGTGACAGACTTTCTTTCCTTGGGCTCCAAAATCATTGCAGATGGTGACTGTAGCCATGAAATTTAATGACACTTGCTCCTTGGAAGAAAAGTTATGACCAAATTAGACAGCATATTAAAAAGCAGAGACATGACTTTGTCAGCAAAGGTCTGTCTAGTCAAAGCTATGGTTTTTCCAGTAATCATGTACAGATATGAGAGTTGGACTATAAAGAAAGCTAAGCACCGAAGAACTGGTGCTTTTGAACTGTAGTGTTGGAGAAGACTCTTGAGAGTCCCTTGGACTGCAAGGAGATACAACCAGTCCATCCTAAAGGAAATCAGTCCTGAATATTCATTGAAAGGATTGATGCTGATGCTGAAACTCCAATACTTTGAACACCTGATGGGAAGAACTGACTCATTGGAAAAGACCCTGATGCTGGGAAAGATTAGAGGGGTGAGGAGAATGGGATGACAGAGGGTCAGATGGTTGGATGGCATCACCAACTGAATGGACATGAGTTTAGTAAACTCTGGGAGTTGGTGATGGACAGGGAGGCCTGGCATACTGCAGTCCATGGGGTCACATAGTGGGACACGACTGAATGACTGGACTGAACTGAAACTTACTTTTAAGATATCGTATATTGATCAATATAGTAAATATGGGCTTCCCTTGCGGCTCAGCTGGTAGTGAATCTGCCTGCAATGTGGGGGTCCTGGGTTTGAACCCTGGGTTTGAAAGATCCCCTGGAGAAGGGAAAGGCTACCCACTCCAGTATTCTGGCTTAGAGAATTCCGTAGACTCTATAGTCCATGGGTTCGCAAAGAGTTAGACAGGGCTGAGGGAGTTTTACTTTCAATTTCACTTTTATAGTAGATGCTAGCTTTACTTGGTGATATCCGCAAGAAAGTTTATGAAAATTCTTACTTAATTTTCTTATTTTCTGCAAAGTACATCTATTAGTGAAACAATCAAATCCATCACATTTATATAATTGGTACATAGCAAGCACATTGATTGATTTAATGTATTTTGTTTGTTTGTTTTGCCAAATCTGGAGTTTAGTTTCCCATTTCAGGTGTTATGCTAATTGAATAAATCTGAGTTTGTATCTGATTGTGGTGCATATTTCCTGAAAGTTGTGATAAACAGGAAAAGTGTATACCTTTATGTACCAGTTGTGTGGGTTGATATAGAGGCACCTACACAACCAAATACTGAACACCTAGCAGCATATTCAGAAAACTGAGAGCAGTCATTCCAGGGTGGCTAAGTTTCATGAGACACAGGAGGCTAGAGATCAGATTGAAAAAAAAAAATAGGAACACATTAAAAGGGAGTTTTAAATCTGTGAACTTTAGTTGCTTTAAGTTTTATATTTTAACTATATTTTCTATTTTAAAATTTTAATAGCATTATCCAAATTGTTCTTATAAGCAGATCACTTGGATAACTACGTGAGTCTGAAAGAAGAAAGATAGCTGGAAAGAGTTATTTTGAAAAACTGCTAGAGAAACAGAGAAAGAGAGTAGCAAGAGAGTGGGAGAGAGCAGAGTGAGCCTAGAAGCAGAATAGAGGGCTAAGGAGCAGAAGAATAGAGCAAACAGCTGGGAAGAGAAGGAACTGTGTTAACAGAGGGCAAGAAAGAGGGAAAAAGAGGTGAGGAGAGAGATTGGGCAAATGGGATCAATGGCAAAATTTTTCCCAGAACAAAAAGAGAGAAGACATTGTTAACAAATGTAACAGGAATGCAGAAGAAAGGTATAGCTTTCTTTCCATTTTTGTTGTTATTGTACTTTTACTTAAAAAAATGTATTGAGATATAATTAATCTACAATGTTGTGTTAGTTTCAGGTGTAAAGTGATACAGTTATGTTTATAAATATATTACGTGTGTGTGCTGTGCTAAGTCGGTTCAGTCATGTCCAACTCTGCAATCCCATGGACTGTATGTAGCCTGCTAAGCTCCTCCATCCATGGGATTCTCAAGGCAAGAATACTAGAGTGGGCTGCCATGCCCTCCTGCAGGGGATCTTCTCAATCAAGGACTGAACTCTTGTCTCTTGTGTCTCCTACATTGGCAGACAGGTTCTTTACCACTAGTGCCATCTGGAAAGTCATATAAATATATATATTTATATTTATATATATATATATAAAACAGTTTAACAGTTCAGTTCAGTCACTCAGTTGTGTTCGACTCTTTGTGACCCCATGAATCACAGCACACCAGGCCTCCCTGTCCATCACCAACTCCCAGAGTTTACTCAAACTCATGTCCATTGAGTCAGTGATGCCATCCAGCCATCTTACCCTCTGTCATCCCCTTTTCCTCCTGCCCCCAATCCCTCCCAGTATCAGGGTCTTTTCCAATGAGTCAACTCTTCGCCTCAGGTGGCCAAAGTATGGAGTTTCAGCCACAGCATCAGTCCTTCCAATGAACACCCAGGACTGATCTCCTTTAGAATGGACTGGTTGGATTTCCTTGCAGTCCAAGGGACTCTCAAGAGTCTTCTCCAACACCACAGTATAAAAGCATCAATACTTCGGCACTCAGCTTTCTTCACTGTCCAGCTCTCACATCCATACATGACCACTGGAAAAACCATAGCCTTGACTAGACGGACCTTTGTTGGCAAAGTAATGTCTCTGCTTTTCAATATGCTATCTAGGTTATATATATATATATAGAGAGAGAGAGAGAGAGGAGTTTTTTCTATATATATATAGAGAGAGAGAGAGGAGTTTTTTCCATTGTAGGTTGGTATAAGATATTGAATGTAATTATCTGTATTATATAGTCTTTGTTAGTTATCTATTTTATAAATAGGAGTGTGTATATTTTAATCCCAGACTCCTGATTTACCCTTTTCCCCATGATATCACTTATATATGGCATCTAAAAAAAATGGTAGAAATGAATTTACTTACAAGACAAAAATACACTCACATATGGAAAACCAACATGTAGTTGCCTTTCCTTCCATTTGATACCTTGTTTTTATTAATGGAATGATTAAATTTCCTCATATTGCCCATGAAATGTATGCCATAGTATTTCACCTAGAATTTTTTACTGACAAGTTGTTATTCAAAAGTTTTCAAAGTTAATTTCATTATCAAGAGACTTTTCAAAGGCAGATAATTTATCATCCAGTAAAATGAACATGTGCCAACTTTTAGCTTTGTTTTGTTTTAAGATACTATAAGGATAACAAATTAATAACTGAATTCATCCCCTTTTAAAAAACTTGAAGTGTTTCTAAATGACTATTGCATCAATTTTGAAAAAACTAACAGGTTTTGCTTATGCTTGAGAAAATCCTAAATTTTAATCTTACAATAAATGTCTTACTTTAAAACTAATGGAATTAGAAATTTGACCTGTCAAATTTGACTTGATTTTAATACATGTCAGCCTTTTCTTTGCTCAATAAACATTATTTTAAAATAAGCTGATAACTATATAATCACATCTCTTTCCATTCTCTTGAAATTTTGGCCTTGATTCTTATAAAGGGACCTCCATAAGTCATACAGGCCCCAAATCCTATTTGCTCCAGTAGTTCCTATCCCACTAGTCAATAAGTAGTTTGGCATTTTTCTGAAGAACATTTTTGTTTCATTATTCTCTTGATTAAATGAAATCTGTATGGTACAACTGAATTCTCATTCTTTATGCTATCTATTGAAACTGAGGTCTGGGAAGCCCTAGCATTATCAGGATATTAAATTTTAAGCACATTTTATATCAGAATGAAAATTAATACTTTGTTTCTTACTCTGTTTTCTTATATTGTCTTTAGTGAAAGTAGAATTTACCACAGGGTATGAAACTTTAGGTATCCTAGCATGTTAGAATTCATTTAGTAAATTCTGCTAACATCAGTTTTATTTTGCCATATTTTCAAAATGTCTTCTGACCTCTATCAAGTGGAAACTATAATTATAAATACATGGCAACTTTTCTCTATTAATATTAAAATTGTTTCAGTCATTTTTCATGGAATTATTACAGGCAAATGCAAACAGCTGATTAAAAACCAATGTTTGTGAAACACATTCTCAATATATTGCTACTTAATTTTTTTAAATGTGTTTTTTTGCTGAGTTTAAAGTTTGAGTGGTAGAAACAAACTTTCAAAATTCAGTATCACCTACTGGAGAAAGTTTATTTATTTGCTAAGTAACAGTAGAAAAAAACAAACTGTAGTTGATATTTACTGAGCTGCCAGACCGCATTTAAGTATTAAATGGTATAATCAAGCAGAAAAATCAGATATTTAAGACCTAGCTTTTTTTTTTCCTTTCTGGATGGCAGAACTCATGAGACATATGTTACATTTATGTATTTCAACAAATATATAGAAAATTCTATGATGTACAAAGAACCATATCCACAAAAAGTTAAATAAAAATATAGTACAATCCATAAGTGCCAAAAATGGTGGTAGGGAACCTAAAGGTATAATAAATATTTGGCACTGGAATAAGACCAGTAGGAGCTATGATCAAAATGATGTATTGTTTGAAAAGCTTGATGTGACTTGTAAATCTATTAAAACAAAACACAGAAGATAAAGCTTGCTTTTTTTTAAATTACAAAAGCTATAGAGAGAAATGAGTATCACTTAAAGGAAGGGGCAAATCATGTTTAATTCATATACAAATAAATATAGAAAGAGATAAACTGACTAAAATTGTGACATAGTATTGGACAAAAGATATTACTCATTATTTTAAGTTTTCTGACTTATTTTTAAATAAAGAGTTATGTAAAAGAGCTCATATTCAATTTCTTGCATATTCATTCAGAAATGTTCAATCCATTTATATCCTCATGTTTACATAAAAAGGGTGATACTGTCCTATTTGTTTTTCCCCTCCAGCATAACAAGCTATTAACACCTTTAAGCCTACATTTCTGATTAATGGTTGTGTTTTATTCTACTATTTCTTATTTGTTGATATTTAGGGACCTTTATATTTTGGCTTTTCTTATTATAAAATCATGCCCAAACTGACCATCCTTGTACTTACATCTTGGCATACTTATCTGATTATTTTTTTTAAATAAGATTAATTCCCAGTAAGAACATTGCTGGATCAGTGAGAGTGTAAGTTTAAAATGCAATAAATACTCAGTTACCCATCCAGGAAGGACAAGGTCAAGCAAAAAAAAAGAAGGTCTGATGCTCCCCAAATCTGACCCAAGAACACTCCTAATCTCTCCCTAGGAATTTAGAGAGCAGTCTAGAATGCAGATGAATGCTGATCATGAAAATATTGAATTGAGATTTTTTTTCAATCAAGGTGAATAGTCTAAACTGAGAAATCAATTAAAAGGATAGACTTTCAAACTGAAAATAATTATGAACTGGCAGTATGAGTTTAGGAGGATTTTTTTTTTAAATTGCTTGAGATGAGGTTAAATTCAGTGGAGAATGTTCAATATTTGTATATCCAAGTCTTGTGGAATTTCATAACCAAATAATTATATGTATAAACATATATGTATATTATCACTGAATTTAAATTTGAAAATTCAATTTGTTTTTATTACATTCTATAATCAATATTTTGCAAGAATTCAAAATTATAAAGTTTGATAGGAAAGTGTTTCAAAATTGAAATTTAAAATGTAAAATAGTTTATCTTACTGCCTCTATGACAGATTTCCTCTTTTTGTGCTTTAAGATTACTGAGGATTGTGACTGCAGCCATGAAATTAGAAGATGATTGCCAAGCTATGAAAAACCTAGAGAGTATGTTAAAAAGCAAAGACATCACTTTGCTGACAAAGGTCTGTATAGTCAAGGCTATGGTCTTCCCAGTAATTATGTACAGTTCTGAGAGCTGGACCATAAAGAAGGCAGAGAGACAAAGAATTGATTCCTTTGAACTGTGCTGGAGAAGACTCTTGAGAGTCCCTTGGACAGCAAGGAGATCCAACCAATCAATCTTAAAGGAAACCAACCCTTAATACTCATTGGAAGGACTGATGGTGAACATGAAGCTCCAACACATTGGTGACCTGATTTGAAGAGTGAACTCATTGGAAAAGACCCTGATGCTGGGAAAGATTGAAGGCAGAAGGAGAAGAGGGTGACAGAGGATGAGATGGTTGGATGGCATCACCGATTCAACGGACAGGAACTTGGGCAAACTCTGGGAGATGGTGAGGGACAGGGAAGTCTGGCATACTGCATTCTATGGGGTCACGAAATTGGACACGACTTGGTGACTAAACAATGCCTATGTTACTTAGTAGATTACATTTTAAATTAAAAAACTAATTGTATTTAGGAAATTAATTTCTAATTATAAGTAGAAATGTTATATACAGAATCGAAAATAATTGTACTGTTTACATTGTAAAAAATAAAATATGTTATGAATTTGGGATAATTTATAATTTGCAAATATGTGATACACCTCTATGTATCTTCAAAATTAGAAGAGATTATGCCCCTCTTTTAATTTTGAAGATACATAGAGGTGTATCACATATTTGCAAATTATAAATTATCCCAAATTCATAACATATTTTATTTTTTGCCAAAATCAGATGTTGGGTGGGCTTCCCTGGTGGTGCAGAGGTTAAAGCGTCTGCCTGCAATGTGGAACTGGGTTCGATCCCTGGGTCGGGAAGATCCCCTGGAGAAGGAAATGGCAACCCACTCCAGTATTTTTCCTGGAGAATCCCATGGACGGAGGAGCTTGGCTGACTACAGTCCACGGGTTGCAAAGAGTCGGACACGACTGAGCAACTTCACTTTCACTTTCACAGAGGTTGGGTAGATTTCCTAGTAAATTAGTAACAGCAAGGCTCCCACATCAAATTATGGTCTAGATGCTCACAAATTGTCATAGTCAGGGTTAGAGGCAATTCCAAAGACCTTGAGCACACGACTGAAGGAGCAGTCAAAGCTTGCAGAGCTAACGAAAGGATAGGTTAAGACTGGAGGTGGTGATATTTCCATTTGAAATCTTTGGAAATCTAGCCCAATAAGCTCTTTATTATTTCATATTGAAATGTAGTATGGAAAAACCAGCATAACAAAGTAACTCCTCATCAAAAGTGCATGTATTTTCAATTCAATTTAAGTATTTTAATTCAGGCCAAAGAATTTGACACATAAGGTGAAGCTAATTAACTATTTAATCAGCAATCTTGGTGACTTGGGTCAGAAGGTTGTTATATCTGAACTCCTGTTTTTTCAGATCAAAGATAGTAAAGGAGTGCTCCCTTCAGCAGCGCATATACTAAAGTGGGAACAATATAGAGAAGATTAGCATGGCCCTGTGCAAGGATGACATGTATATTCATGAAGCATTCCATATTTTTAAGAACTCCCACTAAAGAACATGCACTAGTTCTGATAGCTGTGGACATTGGAGGCAAGAACACATAGGAGGAGGACCAGATTAGAATCTGAGCTGCTCCCATAGCTGACCCAGAGATCAGCACAGTGTTGGAGGGTAACCTAAGGAGGTGAGGTGAACTATGACTCCCGGTGAGGGAGAGGACTCTGACAGCAGTGATTCAAGAAAAACATTTATTATTCTTATGTTTTGACTTGTTCTGTAGATTCTTTTGGATTTTTTTCCTTTTTGTTCTTTTTTTTGCTCCCTCTGTTGTAGTTGTCGATTTTATTGGCACTATGAAATCTAATTAAGCTTCTGAGCTTTTTTTTTTTTTTCCTCAGTCACTTTTTTTATTGTTGTTATAAACCTATGCCTCTATGTTGGGCTTTTGCAGTTCTGTGTAGTTTTCCTTTTTTTCTTTTCTCTTTTTAATTTTAATTTTTAGTTTTTTAATCCTATTATTATTTATTTTTTCTACACTTGTTTCTTTGTTTGCTTTTCCTACTGTTCTTTTCCCCTTGCAGTTAATCTTTAATGTATATAAATCTTCTTTATCCACCTCTGTTTAACCTTGAGTATCAATTCTTTCTTTCCTTTCCTCTCAATATAAAAGTTTCATTTTCATTGCTTTATTTCTCAATTGGCACCTTGTGTTAGTTATGTTTTCCAGTTTGGGCTTTAGTTAGTTTTGTTCCTAACTGTTAGATATAATTTTCAGTTTTCTTTGTTCACTGGGTCAGCCTGTCGTACTTTATTATTGTTGGACTGCTTTGATTTTGCTTATGTGTGTATATGTGTATGTGTATATTCAGTCACACTTTTTATTGTTGTTATAAACCACTGCCTCTATGATGAGCTCTTACAGTTCTGTGGAGTTTTCCTTTTTTTTTTTCTTCTCTTTTCTCTTTTTTGTAATTTTAATTTTTGATTTTTTTAAACCTACTTTTTTTAAACATTTATTCCTTTGTTTGCCTTTTCTACTGTTGTTTTTCCCTTACAGTTAATTTTTAATGTACATAAATCTTCTTCACCTACCTCTATTTAACTTTGCATGTCTATTCTTTCTTTTCTTTCTTTCCTTTCCTCTCAACATATTTGTTAGTTTTGCTTTCATTGCTTTATATCAACCTAGAGGATTGTATCAACGTAGGCTCTGTATCAACCTAGAGGGGTAGGATGGGGAGGGAGATGGAAGGGAGATTCAAAAGGGAGGATATATATGTATACCTATGGCTGATTCATATTGAGGTTTGACAGAAAACAATAAAATTCTATAAAGCAATTATCCTTCAATAAAAAAATAAATAAATTAAAAACTAGTAAAGGATAACAAGTTAAAAAAAAACCAATAACTTTGAAATACTGCGCATTGAATAAAATATCTTTCCAATAGATTATAAGTTTAAAAGACTTAAGAATCCTCACCAGAAGCATTCAGGGGATCAATTCTTTGCTATGAAATTTGATTGATATACTGTTGTCTTTTCTTTTTTAAAAAAATTTTCCATACTATTTTCAATTGACTCTTGAAGTTATTCAAGTAATCCTGTGTATCAAAGCTCCATGCCAGAAATAAACAATGCTATTGAAGGTCACCAATTAAGTATTCCTAAAGCAGGACTAACTCACACAGCAATGGAAGCTACCTCAACCAGCCTGACTTGAAGTTCAGTGAAAATCAGCACATACTTTCTGATCACTTTGTTCTCAAATATGCAGTAAGACAGTTAAATGAAAACAAGCCAATAGAACACTGACATGAAAATAAACCAGTGGGGAAAGAAACAGTTAAACTGAATGAGACAGACTCCATGAGTTGCCTAATTAAGGTAATACTCAAATGTGTGCCATTACTTTTGCCATCACTTTATTCAAGAGATTCATAAATCCCACAGCAGGATGGCTTTACACAGTTATCAAATGAAATAAAAATACCCAGAGGCAGAGAGCAGAGGGCACACCACTGCTTCACCAAGAAGAAAGAGATTATTAGAATTAATACTGGCAAATTCACATTGGATACTCAAAAAAAAATTATTCAGAGTATTAATTTTTTACTGGATTTTTCTTGGTTTTAGCAAATACTTGGAGTTAATGTTACTACTGAATTCTACTTTCAGCAGAAAATCCTTGTAATCACTTAGGACAAAATCATACAGAAAAAAAAATTGAAGCAGAAAAAATAAAATCTGACCAATGATTGAATCCTTCAAAAGTAGATAAAAAATAAAAAGAACTTCTTACAATTATTTCAAGACACTCACTAAAAGAAGAAGTGATATTTTCCTCATGAGAACTGATTTATTCTTATCTATATTTTTGGTAAAAATTACAGTATTTAAATAAGTGAAAAAAGTACTCAATCCTCAGTATTAAATTAATATGGTGAGAAATTAATAGAATCTAAAATTTCCTAAGAGCCACTATATATTTGCATTTTCAAAAAACAAGCATTGCAAAACAACTAATAAAATATGTCAGAGGTTAGGAAAAAATATCAAAGTAATTAAAAATGTCCTTTTATTTCTTTGTTTTTATTTTGTTTATGTAAATCAAAGAAAGATACCTATTTGATTTACATGCGATCATTAAAGAAATTCTTGTAAAGTAGGAAGATGGTACACAAGGAGCAGGCTTGTTATTTGGGGTGGGAGTCAAGCTTTATATGTTATTTCTAAATATATTGGCATATGTGTGTGTGCAATTTTTCTGTCTTTTTGGATATTCAAACTTAGTTACATCTGAAAAGTAAATTTTTATATAGTATAAATTAAGCTGAAAAAATAATTTTCTATGTGTTTTTATAAAACTGCTATTAAGACAATAAATGCAGGTCAGAATTACAAAAGATTCTGATTGCTGATATTGCAAACTCTTGATTATAAAGCTGTTACATGCTTATTGTAAAAAATCAAGAAAAAGGAATATGTTTTATAGTTTCCGATCTTATGTTGAGGGTTGTAGTCCATTTTAAGGACTTTGCCACTGTCAGGCAGGAGTCCAACTTCATTCTTGTGTGTGTGGATACCCAGTTTTCCCAGCACTATTTGTTGAAGAAACTATAATGTCTGCATTGTATAGCCTTGATGGGGAAGGAGGTGGGAGGGGGGTTCAGGAGGGAACACGTGTACACCCGTGGCAGATTCATGTTGTTGTATGGCAAAACCAATACAATATTGTAAAGCAATTAGCTTCCAATTAAAATAAATAAATTTATATTAAAAAAAAAAGATCATTTGACCATTTTCAGGAGGATTTATTCCTAGGCTCTATATTCTGTTTCATTGGTCTATTACGTTTATCTTTATGCCATAACCATAATATTTTGATTACTGTAGCTTTGTAAGATGCTTGAAATCAAGAAGTGTCAGGTCTCTAGTTTTTGTTTTTATTTTTCACTCTCCTTTTCCCCTTCATCAAGAAGCTCTTTAGTTCCTCTTCACTTTCTGCCATTAAAGTGGTATCATCTACATATCTGAAGCTGTTGATATTTCTCCTGGCAGTCTTGATTCCAGCTTGTGATTTATCCAGCCCAGCATTTTGCATTCAAGTTGGCTTCCACAATATGTGGACCAAAAACCTCCAGATGTACAAGCTAGATTTAGAAAAGGCAGAGGAACAAGAGATCAGATTGCCAACATTCGTTGGATCATCGAAAAAGCAAGGGAATTCTGAAACACATCTATTTCTGCTTCACTCAAAACCCTTTGACTGTGTGGATCACAACAAACTGTGGAAACTTAAAGAGATGGGAGTACTAGACCACCTTACCTGTCTCCTGAGCAACCTGTATGCAGGTCAAGAAGCAACAATTAGGACCAGACATGGAAAAACTGACTGGTTCAAAACTGGAAAAGGAGTACATCAAGGTGATATATTTATATTTATAATTGTCATATCTTCCTGATGAATTATGTCCTTCTTTGTCTCTTGTGACAGTTTGTGACTCAAACTCTATTTTACCTGATATAAGTATCACCCCTGCTGTCTTTTGGTTACCATTTTCATTGAGTATCTATCGTATCCTTTCATTTTGAGCCTATGCATTTCCTTCAGCCACTGCATGTGATTTTGATTATAGGATTTAATCTGTTTACATTTAAATTAACTTCTGATAGGGAAGACTTACTATTACCATTTTGTTCACTGTTTTCTGTATATGGTATAGTTATCTTTTCTGTTTCCCTTCCTTTGTATTTTGTTAATGTTTTTTTTGAGGTAACATGCTTTGATTGACTTCTCATTTTTTTGTACACCTTTTATAGGTTATTGTTTGTGGTTACCATGGGGATAATATAAAACATCTTTTAACAATCTATTTTAAACTAACAATTTCATTGCATAAAGAAACTCTACTCCTTTATATCACCCTTGCTTTATGTTATCAATGTCACTAATTGCATTTTAAAAACTATTTTTTGTCATTAACATAGTTTTATAGTTATAGCTATTTTCATGCTTTTATCTTCATTTTATAACTGTATTAAAGGTTATCTACTCATCACCATTACAGCATTACAACAATCTGTATTTGCCTATATATTTACTTTGCCAGAAAGCTTTACATTTTTGTACACTTCCGTGTTGCAGTTCTTTTGTTTCAATTTGAAGGACTGGCTTTGGAGTTCTTTTAAAGCAGTTTAGTGGTGAGGAACTTTGTCAGTTTTCATCTATCTGGGAAGGTTTTAAATTTTCTTTCATTATTGAAGAACAGTTTTGTCAGATATAGTATTCTTGGTTGTTTTCTCTCATCACTTTGAATATATATTTGCCAATATCCTACTATTTTTAATACATTGTTTTTCTGATTTCATTTTTTAAATCTATGTTCTCTCATAGTGTATTGAGTTTAATATTTTGAACTCTTTGTTGGGTAATTCATATCCTTCCACTTCTTCAGTGTCAGTTTATAGAAATTTGTTCCTTTAATTGGGACATGTTTCCCTTTTTCTTCATATGCCTTGTTATTTTTTCCTTGTCATGATTTATGCATTTGAAAAAAAATAGCCACCTGTCTCATTATTTACAGATTGGTCTTTGTACAGGAAAAGACCTTTGCCCATCAGCCTGGCTAGAGCTTTTAGGTGCCTGCAAACCTTTTATGATGATATGTCTTGCTGGGTTTGGATGTGTTGCTTCTCATTTAGTTATGTCTACAGGTTTCTTTTTCAGGTTCCTGCAGTCTTTCTCCCTCTGGTGTTTTGTTTTGTTTTGTTATGTTACTACAGGTTCTAGTGGTTCCACAAAACCACTGAGCTCTTTTTGTTTTATGCATACTCCAAGGATACAAGCTGTGCTAGTACCCTGGAGCATTCAAAATCAGCTGAGATACAAATTAGTCTCCTGAAAGCTTCAATATTTATGTATATTCCACTCTTCTCCTTTCTCTCTCAAGTGAGGAGTCCTGAGTTGGACATTTTCTCCCAGTGACTGTGAGCTGTGCCGGTTCCTGTCTGCAGTATTATAAATTATCTGGTTCTATCACAGGCTGCTAAGCTTTCTTTTGTTCTCTGTGGTCCCCAGGCAAGTTCTATTTGCATAATTTTGAGTCAGGCAAGACAGAAGACCATCCCTTGGACAGATTGGTAAGAAGCCAGAACTTCCTTTCTCAAGGATGAAATGATGACTTGGGCTTTTCCTCCCTTGCATGACTTGTGCCAGCTTGGGTTAAAGGCTGATGCAGTTGAAATGAAATGGTTTTTCTTACCCACTTCAATATGGCTGAAAGTTATTCTTGACTTTTAGTTTGTCTGTGTGTTGAGACTTCCTAACTGTTTTTTCAAATTCTTATAAATTGGTTTTGGGTCATATATTGTTAAGTCAGTGTCTGTAGGGGAACAGAATATAGTACTCCCTCTTCTGCCATTTGCTGATATCAAGCTACTGATCTTGATCTGTAATTATAATTCACCTTGCTATCAGTTTTATATTAGTGGAACCATCTGTTGGAGTTAAAGCATAGATTGGCTACAAGATCCAATGTTTCGTGTTTATGGTGTTTTTTTTTTTCCTACCATGTTGTAATATGTATTTTTATCAGAATTTTGGACAGATTGAGGCAAGTACTGCTAGACAAGTTTCATGTCAAACTGCAGGTCAAGAGCAGAAAGTAAACATTATTGCTTTAAGCATTGTATTTGAAAAATCCTTCATCTATCTCCTGTTCACATCCATTTTAGTGAGAATTTAAAGAAAACTTGTTCTGCTTATAGCCAAGAATGAGCAGCTAAGATTGTACCACAAGTCCAGTTGACAACTATTTCATTGTCAGTTAATTTTATTTTTGACTAACAACCAGATTCTTTTTCAACTTTTGAATTAAGAAATTGAGACTTTGGAAAGTCAGATAGTACTAGGACATGTGATATAAGTATACAGATCATGTAGGGCTTGGGATTACAAAGTCTCAGTGGCTTATAATAACTGTATTTTTTTTGCATGTCAGTTTTCCTGTGGGCAGTTGTTCAGCTAACATAAGCTAGGCAGGGCCAGGATAGACTCGGCTCCAAGCTTCTAGTTTAATGCTATATATCTCTATGTACTTTTGTTCTGAATTCCAGGTTAATGAGGCTGTGGCTTTCTGAAATGTGCTTTTCTCGTGGAAATTACAGAAGCACGATAGGCCAAACCAAATAATACCATGATATTATCCAAACTAAGATCATGGCATCTGGTCCCATCACTTCATGGCAAATAGATGGGGAAACAATGGAGACAGTGACAGACTTTATTTTTCTGGGCTCCAAAATCACTGCAGATGGTGACTGCAGCCATGGATTTAAAATACACTTGCTCCTTGGAAGAAGAGCTGTGACAAACCTAGACAGCATATTAAAAAGCAGAGACATTACTTTGCCAACAAAAGTCCGTCTAGTCAAGGCTATAATTTTTCCAGTAGTCAAGTATGGATGTGAGAGTTAGACCAAAAAGGAGGCTGAGCACAAAAGAATTTATCTTTTTGAACTGTGGTGCTAGAGAAGACTCTTGAGAGTCCCTTCGACTGCAAGGAGATCAAACCAGTCAATTCTAAAGGAAATCAGTCCTGAATATTCATTGGAAGGACCAATGCTGAAGCTGAAAGTCTAATACTTTGGCCACCTGATACAAAGAACTGACACATTAGAAAAGATTGAAGGCAGGAGGAGAAGAGGATGACAGAGGATGAGGTGGTTGGATGGCATCACCAACTCAATGGACATGAGTTTGAGTAAGCTCTGGAAGCTGGTGATGGACAGGGAAGCCTGGCATGCTGCAGTCCATGAGGTCAGAGAGTCAGCCATGACTGAGCAACTGAACTGAAATGAACTGAATTCAAACCATGAAAATGATGTCTGTTTGCTAACATTTCACTGGCTAAAGCAAAGCATATGGTCAACCCCAACATTAATGGAGTGACAAAATCTACTCTGCCCACACTAATGCAAGGGAGTACAAGGACATGTGACAAAATCCTTGATGTAATATAAAAAGGGTAAGTGTTAAGAGCAAAAAGTGAACTATTAAGAGAAAGATAGAGAGATATAAAGTTAGAAAAGAGAACAAATATATCTAATGAAGTTTTAGTCCATATAATCCCTGCATATACCTTTTATAGATATATATGCTAGATTCTCCCTGTAAACTTCAACAAACCTGTATGAATATAAACATTTCTATTCTTTGAAAAAAAATATTACGCATACAAAGAATACATTTAATATTCAGTTCAGTTCAGTTCAGTCTCTGAGTCATGTCTGACTCTTTGCGACCCCATGAACTGCAGCACACCAGGCCTCCCTGTCCATCACCAACTCCCAGAGTTCACCCAAACTCATGTCCATTGAGTCAGTGATACCATCCAACCATCTCATCCTAGTTTTAAATAGAACACATGTTGTGTATTATCTTAAATTTTTCCTAAATTTAAGTATTAAAAAGTACAAAGCATAGAACAAAATGATCACATAGTCTTCTACACTGATGTAAATCTTGTTTTTGATGTATAAATATGGTGTCTTTTTTATGACTCTCAGTTATCATAAAATATATTGTTCAAAAAGCCCCTTAAAAACATCAATCCTGCCAACTTCTTCTCCCCACACTCTTTGTAATGCATGGAGAAATGAAGAGGGAACATCTTACTTTTACAAATATTTTAAATGAAATTACAAGGAACCAATTTTTACTATGTCTAACCAGTCAGTGATAAAGAAAAATCATCAATATTTTTATTCCATTTACTCTTCTGTCTTACAAATAAAGAGCAAAGTTTGAGGTTTTAATTCAGTGCTTTTCCAATAATAGTGAGAGACAAATACAGGAGCTAACTTTGAAAAGTTTTGCAATTTCTTATGACGTCCTGTGAAACTATTAAGGCAAAATTGAGAAGTTTTGACCTGAGAATTCAGTGACTTATGATTGAAAATTTTAAAATCAATTGGCTGTATGAGGCAAGTTCCCTGGACTCCAAAATGTGGCACTTTCTAAAATGAATAAGCTTAATATTTTAGTGTTCAATTTTTATTGGTTTTTCTAAACTCCCAAAGCAAAAACTATAAAGGAGAACATAAGAAACAAAAAGGTGCATAGCACAAAATATTAACACAGTAATTTCTTGCATTTTTATTATTCCTTCAGTACTTCAAACACTTTTTAGGCAATATTTGAACCTTTATATCACTTTGAGAAGGGCTATTGGAATAGTCATTAAAATACTTTTTTGTTATGGACACTGTAAGACATCTTGACTAAAATTCATTCATAGTTTGTAGAATTAATCCCATTGAACACTGTATTTTCATAGACTCTATTGTTTAAGTATTCTTTACTCAGTTCAGTTCTGTCTCTCAGTTGTGTCTGACTCTTTGCAACCCCATAAACCACAGCACGCAAGGCCTCCCTGTCCATCACCAACTCCCGGAGTTTACCCAAACTCATGTATATTGAGGTGGTAATGCCATCTAACCATCTCATCCTCTGTCATCCCCTTCTCCTGCCTTCAATTTTTCCCAACATCAGGGTCTTTTCAAATGAGTCAGCTCTTCACATCAGGTGACCAAAATATTGGAGTTTCAGCTTCAACATCAGTCCTTCTAATGAACATCCAGGACTGATTTCCTTTAGGATAGACTGGTTGAATTTCCTTGCAGTCCAAGGACCTCTAGGGGAAGAGAAAATTTAAAAAGAGTAAAATAATAAAGGGCAAATTAATAGAGTGTTTCTGCATTTTGCATATGATCATCCATAAACATTTAGTTCCATAAACATATTTAACAATTCAGTAGCTGAAATGACAAACTTCATGATTTACCCTGTATACCCAATGTCCATTTTTCTTTTAGTAAGTAGTTCTTATCCTTTCAGGGATTGGGAAACTCCTGATAAAAGATAAAGGATATTCTGAAAAGAACAAAACACTCACTTATACACAATCTATTGTAAACAATTAGGGACTTAAGAACGTCTTGTGACCAATTCTGTGGTGATGGTTTAGTTGATAAGTCATGTCTGACTCTTGTGGCCCCAGGGACTGTAATCCATCAGGCACCTCTGTCCATGGGATTTCCCTGGCTAAAATATTGGAGTGGGCTGTCAGTTTCTTCTCCAGGAGATCATCCCGATCCAGGGGTGGAACCCATGTCTCCTGCACTGCAGGTGGATTCTTTACCAGTGAGCTACCATGAAAATACTGACCTACTCTAGTACTCTGCAAGTCCTTGAACTCAATGTTCAATATGTCAATAAGTTTAATTACCTTAATAGATTTTCTGTCTTCACACTCCTTTTCATGGTTAAAAACGAGTATTTTCTAGGACCTGAAGAGTAAAGCTAATACTTCCAGAGTCTGAATGATATTTAGTGATATTCTGTTTTTTGTTTTGATCTCACACTAGGTATATAAACTGAATCAGAATGTAATAGCTCTTAAATTCCCCAGGTTGCTCAGTGGGTAAAAATCCACCTTGCAATGTAGGGAACATGGATTCAATCCCTTGTCCAGATAGATCCCACATACCTCGGAGCAACTAAGCCCATGCACCACAGCTACTGGGTCTGCACGCCCTAGAGCCTGTGCTCTGCAGAAGGAGAAGCCACCACAATGACAAGACTGCACACACAATGAAGAGTAGCCCCTTCTCTCCACAACTAAAGAAACCCCATGTGCAGTAACAGAGACCCAGTGCAGTCAAAAATAAATAAATAAACAAAATTTGAAAACAATAAAAGAAGAGCTCTTGAGGAAGAACCCCCTCCCAATTTTCTATTTTAATATAAAACAACAACTATAATTAGGTTAATTAGAGATTTACACATAGCTATTGGGAAAGTTAGGACAAATATTAAAATCTCCTACTTTGTTGATGGAAATAATCTTTAACTTAATTTGATGGTAGAAATTGCTTCCCCAGTGGCTCAGCAGTAAAGAATCTGCCTGCAGTGCAGGAGACAACAGGTTTAGTCCCTGGTCAGGAAGATTCCCCTGGGGAAGGAAATGGCAACCCTCCAGTATTCTTGAGAAATCCCATGGACAGAGGAAGCTGGTGAGCCACAGTCCATAGGGTTGCGAAGGAGTTGGATACGACTTAACAACTAAAACAATAACAAACAACAACAGAAATTATTTTAACTAAATGAAGTATACATATTGCTATATTAATTTACAAATAGATTTCATAGTGTCTTTTTGTAAATCTTTATAATCAAGCGGTTAGGTATATAAGGTGTATGTTATCATTAACCCCTTTGTGTATATGAAGAAGGTAAGATTTGAGAGGTTAAACAACTTGCCTAAATAACCAAATCAAATATAAATATTTAAAGCATAGATTCAGATTTGGCTATCACATCATACTACAATGGGATATATTTAAATGAATGAAAGAATAAGGCAGTAGTCCCTTGAGTTTACCAAACATTTTGCTTTGTTTCTTGAGAGGCTTTTGTAGATACATCCATTTCTTGATTCACTTGTATTTACTGGTTGGCTTTCTGGGCCAGTCTGCTTTAGGTGCTGTTTACAATTGAGAATATAATCCCTCATCTGCTGGAGCTTATGATGGGCTTATTATGATGGGTTTATGATGTGGTCTGTACCATCATATATTTTTAAATTATTTTTTTCTGATTTTTTAAAATTTATTTTTTACTGGAAGATAATTACTTTACAATCTTGTATTGGCTTCTGCCATACAATAGTGTGAATCATAAATATACATATGTTGCCTCCCTCTTGAACTTCTCCCACATCCCCCCCCACCCCATCCCACCCCTCTAGGTTGTCACAGAGTACTGTGTTGAGCTCCTTGTGTTATACAGAAACTTCCTATTAGCTATCTGTTTTACATATGGTAATGTAAATACTTCAGTGCTACCCTCTCAATTTGTCCCAGCCTCTCCTCTCCCCACTGCGTCCAAAGTCTGTTCTCTATGTACCTCTCCTCCCACTGCTGTGTCCAAAGTCTGTTCTTTATGTCTGCATCTCTATCCTTGCACTGCAAATAGGTTCATTAGTACCATTTTTCTAGATTCCATATATATGCATTAATATGTAATATTCATTTTTCTTTTTCTGACTTGCTTCACTCTGTATAACAGGCTCTAGCTTCATCTACCTTATTAGAACTGACTTAAATTCATTCCTTTTTATGGCTGAGTAGTATTCCCTTGTACATGTGTACCACAGCAAAGGAAGCTATAAATCAGATGAAAAGACAACCCTTCCTGAGGGATCAACTTTCCAGCAGTTGATTACTCCAGCTCCATTCTTCTTTCTCAAGACTGCTTTGGTTATCTGGGGTCTTTTAATTTATTTACTTATTTAATTTTTGACTGTGCTGTGTCTTTGTCACCATGTGTGGGCTTTCTCTAGTTGTGGTGAGCATGGGTTACTCTTCATTGCAATGCATGGGCTTCTCACTGCAGTGGCTTCTCTTGTTGCGGAATACAGGCTCCAGGCACATGGGCTCAGCAGTTGCAGCACAAGGGCTCAGCAGTTGCAGTGTGTAGGTGGTAGGGCTCCAGGGCCTCAGTAATTGTGGCCTGAAGGCCCTAGAGCCACAGGCTCAGTTGCTGTGGCACATGGGCTTAGTTGCTCTGTGGCATGTAGAATCAGACCAGGGATCAAACCTGTGTCCTCTGCATTGGCAGGTGGAGACCAATCTATACCACCAGGGAAGTCCCATATTTTTTGCCTGGTATGACTTGCTTAAAGCCAATAAATAAGAAAAAATAGTACATTTTAAATGGAAACAAGTATTTTTGTCATTAAAGCAATTTCAGATGTGAAGATATTCTATGAATCAAAGATAATGCATTTAGTAGAAAATACTCTCTGAATTGTTTATCTCTAACAATGATGAAGTAGACTGATTCTTCTATATGCTCTTATCAAGTAGCTTTTGAGAGGGCTGTCTCTGTTTTTGGCTTAGAATGAAATTAGTTGATACATTCAATAAAGTGCAGGAAAGCTGTGAAATATTAAGTGTGCCAAACTGGAACTTTCAGTTCAGATATCATAACCTTTCATAATGGCTAGCATATTAGACAGAAAGATAGATTAAGTTTTGTCTGGATATTGTAAACTCTTCCATTGAGAATTTGAAACTGCTTAGATGCTTGCTTAGTGTATTTTTTCCAGATTGGGAAGGGAAGCAATAATAAGTCTGCTACTAAGATCCACATAAGTTCATGTTCTGTCAGTTCCACAACTCCTCAAACAGCAAGTGTTTGTATAGATAAAGTTCGTTTTAAGGCACTCATATCAAATTCTAAAGCAAGAGTGATTAAGTGTTGATCTCTGTTTTGCCAATAAACTTCAAAGTCTTAAAAAATGAAGTCTCAATTAATTGATGAATATGTCAACATATCAATATATCAACATATCAATATATCAACAGTTATTCTTGAACATTCAACATGTTAGCAATTTCAGGTCATCTGAGTTGATGAAAATTAACATTTTTTTCCTTAAGTTTAAATGACTTCCTGAGACACTGTTATTTACTCTTACATGCCTATAAGAATAAAATTTTATGAAAGAAGAGCTTATAGTGCAAAAAGTGTGTGTTCTTCACAATCAAATTAAATTTCTATGGACCTAGAGTTTAAAAATGTTCTTAGATTTATTTTAAATACTTTAGCCAGCAGGAACTCTTTTTAGAGTATTAATTCATCCTTTTGAAATGATAGATTTTCCTTTTAATAAGATACCTACATTGCTTTCTTAATGGAAACAGAATGTCTTTGGCTTACTTGTTCTTCAAAGTAGATTTTTTTCTGTGTAGTAAAGACATAATGGCAAATTTATTTTAGGCATGTCGGAATGAAATATGTGTTTTTACAGAAAAATAGGCTTCCCTTGAGTTTACTAAGCCATATTCTTCAATCAAATAAGATATGTTATGGAAGTTAACTTGAATGTCCCCAGAAAGGGGTTACTCTTTCATTTATTATTCTTATTATTCTAAGAGTTAACTGCACAAGCATTCATCCCCACAGCTGTTGAAAGTCTGTCATGCCTCTCTCTATTTCTGAAACCAAAGGGTCATGGTTATCTATCAGGTTGCTCCATCTGGGCTCACCTTGGTTCATCTCTTCTTTCCTTTGATGTTACTGCTAAAGTGTGCTTGGTTTCATCTAGATCACTCCTAAAAGAGAATATGTCCAATTCCACTTTATTTTCTAAGGTACCACTGTTAAATGTTTATTGCATTCAAAGAAATTTAATGAATTTTAAAGGTGAGAGAATTATAGAATAAAATTGAAAGATTTTAATTTGATCACACTCTATTCCTATACAACTTCAACCATCTACTCCATGAGATGATATTCCTAGCCATTTCTGCCTATGATCTAGTCCTAAAACCAAACTATTGGAACGCAGACTTTCCTAATGAATAGCATTTTACTCATTTCTTCCTTTTTCCTGAGTTCTAACTAACAATTAATTCCAAGGGCTTTCTAAATTAAGCAGCATTTCACTTGAAAATGTGACATATATATGTATATATATCATATATCCTTTCACATTGATAATTTTTATGTGGTCAATTGTTGCACAGTATTCACATGTGCTGGAAAAGAATCTATATCTTTATGTAGCATATTATATTTAAAGCTATTTGATCAAGATGATTATCTGTGTAATTTAAACCTTCCATGTCTTCACTTAATTTGGGGATTTTTCTGATGCATAATTTTCTGAGATAGCTGGGTGAAAAATTCCCCAGCATGAACATAGGTTGTTCAGTCTTTCCCTCCAATTCTGACAATTGACACAATTGACACAACCTAAGGGTTGTAATAGTCAGATTTATCACTGTTTATTTGCACATTTTTTGTTCCTTCTTTTCTTGCATCCCATTCATGAGTAAACATTTCTTCATGTTGAAATACTTCTTTTAATGCTTTCTTTGTGAAAGATCTATGAAATCTATAAAATAAATATTCTTATTTGCATTATTTCTTTAAAAAGTAATTAGTTTGCCTCATAAACAAAAGTTTATCTACCATTGAATTATAGATTATTAGTTCATTCTGAAAATCTTACTCTTTTTTTCTGGCCAATACTGTTTCTGATGAAAAGTTTTCTGTGCATCTAGCTGTCATTCAGTTGTAGATACTCTTTCCCTTTTGTAGTTTTAGTTTTTTTTTTTTTTTTCTTTACCATTGTTCTTCTGCAGTTTCACTGGATTATGTTTAGACATGTCTTTATCTTTATTTCTTAATCACAGCTCATGTTTTCAATCTGAAATCTTGTCTCTTTATTTCTGTGTAATTTTTCACCATTATCTCTTCACACAGTGATGCTTCAATGTTCCCTCTATTATCTACCACTGGAAATTCATTTAGACATGTATTTTAGAGTCTCAATCTACCTTCATTCTTTATTATTTGTGCTTTTATATATTTGTATTTATCTCTTTATGCTATTCTCTGAACAAATTCTTGAGGACCACATTTCAAACTTTTATCTCTTTTTCTTTGACTATGTTCTATCTTACTTTGTTATCTTACAAGGCAGGTACTAGCCACGTATGCTTATTTAAACACATTTAAATTAATTATAATTAAAAATAAAGCAAAGTTTAATTCCCCAATTTTAGTAGTTATGTTTGAATTGCTCAATAACTAGAATGTGGCTACCATATTGGACAATGCAGATATAGAATCTTTCTACCACCATAGAAACTTCTACTGGACAAGTCTAGAGGATATTTCCTATATTAATTCTATAAACTTGATTACAAAATTAGTTTATATGCTGTATTTCTAGCTGTTTCTCTCCTATAATCATCTATCTTTGACTAATTTCTTCCTCAATTTTCTCATAATGACTACAAACAGTAAAAGCTGGAGGTTGTTTTTACATTTACTTGTCATTCTTTCTATTTTCTCTTTAATTATTTTAAAGTATGTATCTTAAAACTATTTCAAAGATAATAGTTTCACATTGTATAATTATTAAATTTTTTGGGTCTAATTTCTACTGTTGTTTTGTTTTTTAGGGATTTTATAGTGTTCATGTGCTGGCTCACCAAGACCTTTTTTTTTTTTTTTTTTAATTCTGTTTGTTTTCTCTCTTGTCCTTTCATTGTATTTTTCTTTACCTGCCCATTCTCCAACTCAATCAAGAGGCAGGTCATATACAAGATTCTTGGCATCTACCCCATGGTGACACTGGACCTACATCATACCTGCTCATGGAGTTAGCTATTAAGTTGGCATAAGTGCTTATTGGGTGGTTGTCTATATGCCAACCAAGTCCATGGGTCATATCCACAGGGAATAATTACAGTTAGGCTCAGCATCTTTCCATGAATGCTGCTGCTGCTGCTGCGAAGTCACATCAATCATGTCTGACTCTGTGCAACCGCATAGACAGCAGCTCACCAGGCTCCCCCATCCCAGGGATTCTCCAGGCAAGAATACTGGAGTGGGGTGCCATTGCCTTCTCTGTTACATGAATGAAGAGAGTTTATTCCAGACACTGATTTTATATTGTAAGCCTGGCTCCTTCTTCTCCAAATCATCTGTAAGAAGTGTTTGTGTTCCAGTTACTCTGTAAGGGCCAAGAGAACGGGCAGCATCTATCTGATTCTGAATTTAATGCCAAAAAGATCTGAGACTTTATTCTTAGTTTATAATTTCTAACCTATGATGATTTATTTATCATTTTGTTCTGAGAATTACTGCACATCATTAATTATATTTCCAAAATGTTCTATTGATATCATTTGTGATGAATCAGTTCCATTCAGTTCAGTCGCTCAGCTGTGTCTGTCTTTGCGACCCCATGAAACTCAACACGCCAGGCCTCCCTGTCCATCACCAACTCCTGGAGTTGACCCAAACCCATGTCCATTG
The DNA here is from genome assembly GCF_016772045.2 of Ovis aries. Classification (NCBI taxonomy): domain Eukaryota; kingdom Metazoa; phylum Chordata; class Mammalia; order Artiodactyla; family Bovidae; genus Ovis; species Ovis aries. The sequence goes on along the minus strand of NC_056057.1, from coordinate 43,105,713 downwards.
AGTCAGTGATGCCATCCAACCATCTCATCCTCTGTCGTCCCCTTCTCCTTCTGCCCTCAATCTTTCCCAGCATCAGGGTCTTTCCCAATGAGTCAGCTCTTCACATCAGGTAGCCAAAGTATTGGAGTTTCAGCTTCAACGTCAGTCCTTCCAATGAACACCCAGGACTGATCTCCTTTAGGATGGATTGGTTGGATCTCCTTGAAGTGCAAGGGACTCTCAAGAGTCTTCTCCAACACCACAGTTCAAAAGCATCAATTCTTCGGTGCTTAGCTTTCTTTATAGTCCAACTCTCACATCCATACATGACCACAGGAAAAACCATAGCCTTGACTAGATGGATCTTTGTTGGCAAAGTAATGTCTCTGCTTTTTAATATGCTATCTAGGTTGGTCATAACTTTCCTTCCAAGGAGTAAGTGTCTTTTAATTTCATGGCTGCAATCACCATCTGCAGTGATTTTGGAGCCCAGAAAAATAAAGTCAGCCACTGTTTCCATTGTTTCCCCTTCTATTTGCCATGAAGTGATGGGACCAGATGCCATGATCTTTGTTTTCTGAATGTTGAGCTTTAAGCCAACTTTTTCACTCTCTTCTTTCACTTTCATCAAGAGGCTCTTTCGTTCCTCTTCACTTTCTGCCATTAGGGTGGTGTCATCTACATATCTGAGGTTATTGATATTTCTCCCGGCAATCTTGACTACAGCTCATGCTTCCTCCAGCCCAGCATTTCTCATGATGTACTCTGCATATAAGTTAAATAAGCAGGGTGACAATATACAGCCTTGACATACTCCTTTTCCTATTTGGAACCAGTCTGTTGTTCCACGTCCAGTTCTAACTGTTGCTTCCTGACTTGCATATAGGTTTCTCAAGAGGCAGGTCAGTTGGTCTGGTATTCCCATCTCTTTTAGAATTTTCCAGTTTATTGTGATCCACATAGTCAAAGGCTTTGGCATAGTCAATAAAGCAGAAATAGATGTTTTCTGGAACTCTCTTGCTTTTCCGATCATCCATGTGATGAATAGGTATGCTTAAAACTGTGAACTCAAGATCATTTTGAGTGGAAATCTCAGTATTTCTTTTGAGAACTTAACTTATTACTACTTTGATATTTCCTCTCTTAGTTTTCTGTTCTATTTGAAATTTTTTAACTTGCTGTGTTTCATATTTTGAGGATTATATCTATTTTCCAAAATAAATAGAGATATGAATGTTACTATTTAAATTTTTAAAATCTTATTAATGTCAATGTAAAGAACTAGATTTTTATACCTACTAAGAAAGATGATATTTCTTACTTCTGTGTTCATTCTGTTGTCATATGATGTTTTGGTTAAAGTATTAAAAGTGACCCTGTCAGATACATAGTTGCAGAAAGTAAGAATATTTCATTTGTCTTTTCTGACAAATGTGTTTTTTAAAAAAAAACTATTTCACTATCCAACAAAACTCAAATAGTAGGAGAGTGAAAAAGGTAGCGTAAAACTCAACATTCAAAAATCTAAGATCATGGCATCTTGTCCCATCACCTCATGGCAAATAAATAGAGAAACAATGGAAACAGTGACAGACTTTATTTTCTTGGGCTCCAAAATTATGGCATATGGTGACACAGCCATGAAATTAAAAGACACTTCCTTCTTGGAAGAAAAGTTATGACAAACCTAGACAGCATATTAAAAGACATTAGTTTGCTGACAAAGGTCCATCTAGTCAAAGCTATAGTTTTTCCAGCAGTCATATACGGATGTGAGAGTTGGACCATAAAAGAGGCTGAGCACCAAAGAATTGATGTTTTTGAACTGTGGTGCTGGAGAAGATTCTTGAGAGTCCTTTGGACTGCAAAGAGATCAAACCAGTCAATCCTAGAGGAAATCAATCTTAAATATTCACTGGAAGAAGTCATGATGAAGCTGAAGCTCCAATACTTTGGCCACCTGATGTGAATCGCTGACTCATTGGAAAAGACCCTGATGCTGGGTAAGGTTGAAGGCAGGAGGAGAAGGGGATGATAGAGGACAGGGTGGTTGGATGGCATCATCAACTCAACGGACATGAGTTTGAACAAGCTCCAGGAGATGGTAATGGACAGGGAAGCCTGGTGTGCTGCTATCCAAGGGTTCTCAAAGAGTTGGACATAACTGATTGACTGAACAACAAATAGTTGCTTGCCATATATAATTTAACAGAATATGAAGAAATGTTTTATACTTTGTTACATTAAAAATCTTGGCCTAATTGACATTCTGAATGCATCTTTTGTTCACATTGATTCACTGTTCATTGATAGTTTTTGAATCTCTGCTCTTCTCTGTTTATTCTTCTTCTTTCTTTGTTCTGACAAGATTTAAAACTGTGCTGAAAATGATGTTTCTCCAGAGTGATTCTTCAGAGCTAGCTGAGAGGCTTTCTTCCAGGTTACGGTCCTCAGTCAGTCAGTACAGTAGCTCAGTATCGAAGTATTGTTAATTTACAACGTTCTGTTAGTTTCAAATGTACAGCAAAGTGATTCATATTTTTTACATTATAGTTTATTACAAAATATTGAATGTATTTCCCTGTGCTATATAGTAGGTTCTTGTTGTTTACCTACTTCATATGTATTTGTGTGTATATATTAAAGAGGAGTTTAGGGGAGCTGTAATTTTGGGCTACTTGTTGTCTGCTACTGCTACACATTGCATTCCAAATGATTTGCGTGGAATGGTTTGTGTGTTTTTTAATTAAAATTTTGAGTGTGTGTGTATGTGTGTGTGTTGCTCATGAGAGGAGAAGAGAAAGAGAAAGTGTGGGAAACAGAGGAGCTGTGCTGTGCTTTGCTCTGTCGCTCAGTGGTGTCTGACTCTTTCAACCCCATGGACTTATCCCACTAGGCTGCTCTGTCCATGGGGATTCTCCAGGCAAGAATGCTGGAGTGAGTTGGCATGCCCTCTTCCAGGGGATCTTCCCAAACCAGGGATTGAACCCAGGTCTCCCTCTTTACCTCTGAACCACCAAGGAAGCCCGGGGGAGAGGGGGGGGCCTTCTAAAACACAAGACACAAGGCAGAGGCCCCTCTGGCTCAGCCCTAACAGGGTGTTTTCCGATAGTTGTGAGAATGTGTGATAATGACCAACCTGAGTTCAATCTAAGTAGACCCCAGTACATGCAAAGGCCTTGGTGTTGAGCATCCATCTCTAGACTAATCCAGCTGGGTTTAATTTAGTAAAAGAGCCTGGATGGCTATCTGTTAAACAGCTACCTGGCTGGATTTTCTCTGATGAAATAGGACCCAGCTGACTCTTTGCTCTATAAACTATTATTTATCATGTTTTTAGGAAGTCTGGGTACTTAATAGGGTAATGATTGTCTGAAAGACAGACTGTACATGTGCAACTATTCTATTTTCTGGATGAATGCTATTCTTATCATCTGTTCCTTAATACAGGGAATATGTGCTTAGTATTACATGTATACAGTCTTCACTTGCAATAGCAAATTTTGAAAAAAAAATCTTACTAAGAATTTTATTGTTTTATTTTAAAACCCCATCTTATTTATATTATTTTACTGTTTTAAAAATTAACTTGTTTGTAATTAAGGCTTAAAAGGTAGTTGGTAAACCATTTAAGTCCAAACAAGAATATGTTACTTATATGTTAGTAAGTTTGGTTATCAGCACAATATTCATTTTCTATGAATGTAAATATATGTTATTTTTATAACTATTGTTTAAATAGGCAGACCAGAAAAGAACTCACAATCACCAGAAATATATGTATGATTAGGCCTCTCAAGATGACTGTTCTATTGCTGTTTGTACATCTCCTGTTTGACCAATGACTGCTTCGTCTATATCCTTCCCATATGACTGACCATCCTAATATACTTGTTCCAGGACCCAGCTTGTGATTGTTCTTATTGTAAAGGCAGTGGTGGGGTGGGGGAGCAGAGAGTTCCTGTGAGCTAAGTAAAGGTATTTTAGCTTTATGATTATCATATGGAAGGCAGAGTTCCCAGAGATGGGCCACTTTGTATAATTTAAACTTATAGGCAGTATCCTTTTAGTGATTAACTTGTAGCAGAATACAAAGTTTCTTCCATATTACATATTTCCCATCTTTTGACTAGAGTTCAGCCATGTGGCTTGCTTTAGCCAATAGAAGAAACATGCCAGTTTTAAGTCTAGACCTTAAGAAACATTTTGGATTATCATTTGCTTTCTTGTGCTTCTGCCGTCACCATAAAAATTTGTTTGGGCTATTCTGCTCATCCCAGAAAAGAATGAAACCATGTGAGGCAGAGACACTGCCAAGTCATCCTATCTTATATATAGGCTTACCATGGATACAAGAGTGATAAGCTACTAAATTTTGAAGAGAATTTGCTATTAATAATAGTTAATCAATGTACTTTTAGGGTTTACTTATCTCATAAAGCTAGAATTCTGGAAAAGGAAGTCCCAGAGTAGTATAATCTTTCAAGTATATTATCATAGATCCAAATTATTCAATATTACTCTTCCATCAAAATTTATTTCATGGCTTTTTCATCCTCTGGTCAGAAAATGGTTGCTGCACTTATATACTTCAAATGCATGTTCTAGGTAGGGGTAGGGGGAAGGAATGGGAACAGGCTGGAGTCAAGAAGTCAAGAAGCCTTTTAGATCCATCTCTTAAAACAAACAAACAAAACAAAACAAAAAGAACCTCTCCAGTTAAGTCCCTCTTTAGCTTCAACAAACGTCTCATTGTCCAGAATGGGATTTCACAACCACTCTTTTTCTTAAGGTAGGATAGTAAGGAAACCCTCTGTTTTCCTGATTTCCCCATGCTGAACCTGAATTTGTCCTTTCAACACTTACAAGATTACAAATTAGGGGCATCTGAGTCAATATGGACTGCAGCTGTATCTTCTGCAGCAGTGAAAGGCAAAACAAACATGGGCTATAAATGCCTTTGGAGAACTAACCTGCCATGTCTGTCACAATCTCTTAGTGACTCAATATCTTATTTCTAAGTTCAGAGTTAAGGTACTCACCTTCTCCATGAGAGACATAATCTAAAAGTATGATTTGTTAATGCATCCAGTTTCAAGTTTAGGATATCAGGGTCACATGAAGTTTTTCTAGAAGATATAGATGTGACCAGATAGCATATAGATTTAAATGACAAGTTATTTGTTTTGATGTATTCAGTTACAGTGAAAGAGAACTGTGAGATAGCTGAAATAAAATTTTCATTTGGAGAAAGGGAGAATGATAAGTAAAAAACAACTTATCCATTACTGTTATCTAATCCTGCTCTTTAGGAAAAGGGATAACTTTCTCTTATGATGGAGAAAAATCCTCAGTCTATCTTTACTTCTGTTCTTGGGAAGACCTGCTTTATCTCTCATTCTCCTTCTTGATACCTGAGGTGGACATGGGAGATGATACCTTTACTAAGGGCTATGGAACTTTCTCGAGTTCTCTTCTGTTGGTCTGAGTTTAGGGGCCTGGAATTTATCTTAACTTTGGACATTCACTTGCTCTTGAGATTATATTCAGAAAATAAATGGCAATTTAATTCTCTTTAAAATTAGTAAGTGCTCAGTTAATATGTGTTTGGTCATATCCAGGAGAAAGTAATTACAGATCTCATCTATATTTAATCCTAAACTTCAAACATTTTGATTCTTAGGTGTCTGACTTTCTACTCTCTCCATTTTCCTGACGCTTAACTTGATGCAATTTCTTTGATGAAATTTAAAAATGGGGACTTAAGTGAAGTTTTTTAGCTACTTACAAACCTTTGAATGGCAGTCTGTTTTAAGAGGCTTGAGAAATACTAAAGAGGTTCACTTGTATTTCCTGTAAGGCTGATACTTACCCCCAGCAACATTTAACATTTTCAAATACACAGACTCCTCTGTTTTTCTGATTTCCCCATCCTGAACTTGAATCTGTCCTTTCAACACTTACAAGATTCCAAATTATGGTAATCTTAGTCAATACAATTTGCAGCTATAGAGAACATCTCTTTTTGATTTGCAAATTTGGTGGACCAAATCTGGAAGACTCAGTCTGTCCGGTGGAAGTTTGCTGAAATTGTCACTGGTCAAGATTCTGAATTTTCTTATTATTTTCGTTAAAGTTGAAACCTGAGTCAGCAAGTCATCTATAGCAGGGAATGTTTTTCTTCATATAGCAAGAATCAATACCCTCCTTCCCAGAAACTGTCAGGACATTGTCTCTCATTTTCCTATTGCTTTTATACTTGGCAAAATTAATATTTTCACTTTTGTTTGTTTAGCACCCCAATTTTTAGGCACACATTCTGTATTTGTTAAAATTCTGTTTGGCTGCAAATAAAGTCAGGCTCAACAACTATGAGCTTTTTATATTCCACTGAATAAGGAGCCTGGGGTTGTTATTCAATGACAAATCCTTCCCTTCTCCTAATTGCCATTCTATACACATGTCTTTTGCCACTGGCCTTAAGATGATCCTGTTCTCCTAGATATTACATCAAATTCCAGATGGAAGAAGGGGGAAAGCAAAAGGCTAAAGGCAAGGAGATGGACTTAAATCTATTCCTTTCAAAACTTTGCCAGAATTCCTACTCAGCAACTTCTGTTCACATTTCCTGGGCAGAACTGATTCTCATGTTATGGCCTCTCAGGCAATCAGGGAAAATGAGCTACTGTTCCAGCCTGATTATTAGAGGGAAAAAAAGGGGAAATTGGGGTTATGAATGGCTTTTGTGTAGCTAACTCATAGTACTACCTTAGTTTTTTTTCTTAGATTAGGAACTCAAAACTGTATTTCCTAAAATCATGCTAAATTGTTTACATTTTCAGTTAGGAATATCTTTTCTAATGAAAGTTTTCTTTCTGTTGCATTTAGAATATTTGATACCAGTCTTAAAAATTTTTAATCCATAGTTTGACATCTGTTTCAGATTAAAGCATATTCTTTTGTTTTGCACATATTTATTAATAAAATGTGATAAACATCTAATAGAAATCCCAAGGCTTTCATATTTAGAGCATAATTTCATATTAGAGCTCTAAATATTTAGAGCATATGCTCAATACAAGTAAGACTTGCTGAGGTTTCATGAATAGAACAAAGAAAATGGTGTTAGAAGACTCATCTTTTGGCCAGATACCATAAGATCTTTGAGCATCAGATTCTCTATTGTAAGAGTGAAATAATAATATCTATTTCATAGAAAGCTTGTGAGATTTAATTAAAATAATGACTGTGAAAGCAGTTTGTGAATTATGAATCTGTATATATCATGACTATTAGTCACAAATTCACCCCCAAACTAATAGGAAGTAAGGTTTTTTGTTTTTTTTTTTTTTTTTGCCAAATAATGATATGCACAATGGATTTAGACACACACACACACAGACATTTAAGATATCTAGACATCCACATTCAGGTAAACTTTTTCTTCCTATCTTCTTTGAAGATAAAAGAAAATCCATTATTTTGCTGTCTTTCTCTAAAATAATTTTCTACTCTCTAAGGATCTTCCTGACCCAGGGATCAAACCCTGGTCTCCTGCACTGCAGGCAGATTCTTTATCATCTGAGCCACCAGGGAAGCCCTTTTAAGGGTTGGTAACTACAGATAATTCATTTAATAAAGTTTGACTCTTTTTAGGTTAACTTAATGTGAGTACAGTTGGGCACTTTTGAGGAGGCTACTGTTTTCTTATCAAGTAAGTGTCCTTGCAAAGGTAAATTAATAATGGGCTCCTTGTAGGACTTCTCTGGCAGTCCAAGGATAAAAATCTGTGCTTCAACTGCAGGGGACATGGGTTTCATCCCTTGTTGGGAAAATAAGATCCCACATTCTCTGCATGGTTCATCAAAAAAAATAAAAAATAAAACCACATGAATTTAACTTCCAAATGTGGAGATTTCAAAAACATATATCATTTCATGTATAGAAGAATCCTATTTCTAATCTGTATACCCAAATTTTTTTCTTGACTTATTAACACTTTGAATTTAAGGGTTAATTTAATAAAATACTGATAAATGAAGGAGTTCAGGACCCCAGAATATGGGTCTTTGGTATATTTATTATTCTGAGTTAAAGGTACTTGAAAAATAGAAAATACAGGGAGCGGCATTCTCTGAACTCCTTGCATCTGCCTAAAAACATCATCCCAAATGAACTCAACTGCATAAATCCTCTCACCAGGAGTTTCATCAACCAGGGTAGGTTGATTCTGTTAGGTAGTTAGAATAGGAAAGAGGAGTACAGAATGGAGGTGGCTAAAAGTCAAGGAAGGGAAAAGCCCACAAAAATAGAACAAAAGAAGTCCCAAGGACCAGAATGAGGACCTCAGGTAAAACAAACAGCACTTTTGGCTAGCCCAACTGACAAAGGGCAGGCCCAGAGGGAGGAGAAAAAAACATATAAAAAGAGAAGCCAAAATTGGGCTGGAGGCCTCTCTTTTTGCATCTTTTGGGTTGGCATTCCCTCACTCCTCAAGGATGAATTTTCCTTTACTTTCTAAATAAAACTGAGCTGTAACACAGGGCTATAACACTGGTCTGTCCGAGGGCTGTAATGTTTCAAATTTTTGTGGCGATGAGACAAAACTGAGGAAATTGCAAACTCCCTCGACAATTCTTATCCAAGAAAATGATAAGGAAGTGGAAAAAATGGTAACACACACACACACACAAAAAACAAAACTATTATACCTCCCAATATTCTTCTAAGGATTCATTCATCTTTCCTAAAAATCTTTGTCTCTCTCCTAACTTACCTACATCTCCCTTTTCCTTCCTCTGTTAGGACAACAGACAGTTCCTTGGCATTGTTAAATCCAAGTCCCTGGGCCCAATGCACAGTAAGGCCAAACAAGTCAAAACACTGGAATTTAGAGAAGATAATCTTTATTGCAGAGCTAAGCAAGGAGAAGAAGCAGTTTATGCTCAAAATAGCTGAACTTAATGGCTTCCAGGCAAGGTTTTATAAAGACAGTACAAGGGGAGAGGGTCTTAGAATGAGTGATCAGCTCATGGACCTTCTTCTGGTCATTGGTGGTGAAGTAACAGAGTGATGTTTTGGAATCTCAGTCATCAACCTCTGGTCCAACCAGTCTAAAGTCTCCAACTTGTGGTCAGCACATAGTCACCATCCTTCTCCTGGGTGGGTGTTCTTAGTTTTTGCCTAGCAACTCAAAGGTGTGCATCAGATTGTTAACTATCCATTCAGAAGGAACTAGGAGTCCTGTGATTCTATTGTTATAATCATAACTGCTTATGAGCCTCCTTATGAGCTTAACTGCTTGAGCCTCCTCTTTGAAACTCAGGTAAAACCTAGGAGACTAAAGCTGTTTCTTTTACAACAAGAAACAGGGGGCATGTACCCAGTAAGGCCCCACAGGCTTCTGCTCAGTTTCAGTATCTGCGGGAGATTGATCCTCCGACCACTGCAGATACCACATTCCACAAATGCTCAAGTTTCTTATGTAAAATGTACAGTCTCCTCTCTTTAACCATTGGTTTTCATCCCTGTGCTCAGATCTGTGGATTCAACCAATAGAGAATAGGAAGCCCACAGATGGAAAGGATCAACAGTATGTATAAGCTTTCAATTCTTATCTCTTTTCTGAGTATTCAGTTTTTTCTGGCTTGATACCTCTGGGCAACTTATATTAAAATTTAATAACTGTGTATACCTTATTCTCTTATCAACCTGCCTGTAATCAGCTTATTTCAGAGACCCAGACGTAGAACCTAGGAGGGTAGTCTTTCATTCCCTATTGACATGTGCAAAATAAAACAATTTTTGCAAATTTTTTGTTTAGTGGTTCTTAAATTTATTCCATTATAGTAAAATAATTATATTGCATTTTCTCTTCAGTTACAATCACTAACATCTATTAACATTGTTATAAATTTACATTTGAAGATATAAAATGCTTGTTATCTGGCCTGTTAAGCAATTGTAATCTAGAGACTGTTTGCACCAACTGACAAGAAGGGGCTGAGTGTTAGAATCTCCATTTGTCTTATGTTGTGACTCACTCTGTTATTTGCTACCAGAAACATCTAATGGAAACAGCATACTTTCATTTTATGGCTGTTCTTCCAAGCTGGCAAAGAAGTGAAATGGTGAGGCAAACCTAAACTGCAAAATCTAATCTAGTTATTGAAATATGACAGTAGGTACCTAGCTGTGTAACTGTTAATGCCTGTTATTTTCTACTGATGCTGCTGATGAGTTACATGCACAGAAAATCATTGTTAGTTAGCAGTAAATTATTCATACTTCCTCTATTTTTCATGGTATTGATCAAATATGTGACATTCCTTTCAATTATTCTGCAGTCTATGCAACACGCTACAGACCTAATAAATACTTTATTGAAAGACTATCATTTTTGTCACAGAAAATTGTAAGTCATGGAGATATTTATCAATAAATATTGAGATCATTGTAATAGCAATATTATTAACTCTGAATGAAGTGAGCCTTACTTAGAACAATCTGTAAAGATATCATATTTATTTTTCTTTTTTTCAGTAATATACACATAAGATTTTCCTGCAGTTTGGGAAAAACCTACAAGCACATTTTGAAATCTGGCTGTTATAAATGAAGACTTTTGTTTAATATTATGACCGAATTCTTTTCAAAACACAATTTTATAAATAAATATAGTTATTAGAAAACTCATATTCTTTTCCAGCATCATAGATCTTGGTTTTCTTATAACATATAGTAGTTTGTAGACTATTTTTCTATTTTCCAAAGATGAAAAGTTAAATCACTTCACAAGATATTTTATTACTACAGATACACTGAAATTTTTGGTGGCTATAGCAGAAAAGTAGATAGGAATAAATCTTCAGCTAATATCCAAAGAGGGGGGATATATGATTTAATGTTGCCATTTGTCTGTCTTGAAAATGATTAGTTTGGGAGCAGACTAATGCACTGATCTCTTTTTACCATGATACAGAAATCTTTAGAAACCAACTATAGTTGAATACATTTCTACCAGGAAAAAAGAAAAAGTTGTAATTTACAAACACTTAATTTTAGTCCTACCTGTGGTTAGTACTTTATCAATTAGCCTATATTTTTAAAAAATATCTACTAACTGTCAAATATTGTGATTATTATTGGAGACCTAGAGCTGAATGAAGTGAATGACATGAGGCTTACCCAGAACAATCTTGCCCTTGCCCTCATGGCACTCACAGTTTGGTAATCTAAGCTGGGTAACCATACAAGCCCCAAAGATAGAGATATATGAAATATACTCAGCGTATAAAGAAGATGTGTTAGCTGGTCTGAGGAAATCTAGAGAGGCTTCATGGAGGGAAAATCATGTTTGTTTTTGTTTTGGTTTGTGGTAGATGAATTAATGCCCCCCAAAAAAGGCCACATCCTGAACCCTGACACCTGTATACTACATATTACATTATATAGTAAAAGGAACTTTGCAAGATGATTAATTTAAGGATCCTAAGATAGGAAGACATGCCTGGATTACTTAGTTTTCATGCGCTTACATGCACAGTCATATACGACTCTTTGCAACCACATGGACCATAGCCACCAGGCTCCCTTCCATGGGATTGCCCAGGCAAGAATACTGGAGTAGGTACCATTTCCTTCTCCAGGGGATCTTTTCCACCCAGGGATTGAACCTATGTCTCCTGTGTCCCCTGAATTAGCAGTAGATTCTTTACCACTGAGCCACCTGGGAAGCCTTAGTTCTCATATGTGGGAAAAAAAGGAAAGAGAACAGGGGATGTGGTGACAGAAAGCAGAGACTGAAGAAAATGTGCAGCCACTAAACAAGCAATCAGGCGGCCTCTAGAAATAGGAGAGGGGAAAGAAATACAGTCTTCCCTCCAGAAGGAACATAACCATACTGACTCCTTGACCAGTAACACTCTTTTGACCAGTAAAAACTCATTTTGAAGTTTTAGCCTTCACAAATTAAATTGCAGGATAATGAATTAGTGTTGTTTTCTGTGATAATTTGTTACAGCAGCAATAGGAAACTAACACATTGTGTTCTATGTTTAACTATTTAGCATCTGAATACTCTTTCTATAGTTTGATAATTCTGTACTGTTTGACATAGGAGCAAATATTGTCACCAGAGAAACTCGCATATCTAGTTCTCTGGCAGAAAGAGCATGAGACAGACTACTCAGTTCAGTTCAGTTCAGTTGCTCAGTCATGTCCAACTCTTTGTGACCCCATGAATCGCTGCACGCCAGGCCTCCCTGTCCATCACCATCTCCCGGAGTTCACTCAAACTCAAGTCCATTGAGTCCGTGATGCCATCCAGCCATCTCATCCTCTGTCGTCCCCTCTTCCTCCTGCCCCCAACCCCTCCCAGCATCAGGGTCTTTTCCGATAAGTCAACTCTTCACATGAGGTGGCCAAAGTACTGAGTTTCAGCTTTAGCATCAGTCCTTCCAAAGAACACCCAGGGCTGATCTTCTTTAGAATGGACTGGTTGGATCTCTTTCAAGAGACTCTCAAGAGGCTTCTTGAACACCACAGTTCAAAAGCATCAATTCTTCGGCGCTCAGCTTTCTTCACAGTCCAACTCTCACATCCATATATGACCACTGGTAAAACCATAGCCTTGACTAGACGGACCTTTGTTAGCAAAGTAATGCCTCTGCTTTTCAATATGCTATCTAGGTTGGTCATAACTTCTCTTCCCAGGAGCAAGTGTCTTTTAATTTCATGGCTGCAGTCACCATCTGCAGTGATTTTGGAGCCCAAAAAAATAAATTCTGCCACTGTTTCCACTGTTTCCCCATCTATTTCAAAGAAATAGAGGAAAACAACAGAATGGGAAAGACTAGAGATCTCTTCAAGAAAATTAGAGATAGCAAGGGAACATTTCATGCAAAGCTGGGTACAATAAAGGACAGAAATGGTATGGACCTAACAGAAGCAGAAGATATTAAGAAGAGGTGGCAAGAATACACAGAAGAACTGTACAAAAAATATCTTCATGACCAAGATAATCATGATGGTGTGATCACTCACCTAGAACCAGACATCCGGGAATGTGAAGTCAAATGGGCCTTAGAAAGCCTCACTACGAACAAAGCTAGTGGAGGTGATGGCATTCCAGCTGAGCTATTTCAAATCCTGAAAGATGATGTTGTGAAAGTGCTGCACTCAATATGCCAGCACATATGGGAAACTCATCAGTGGCCACAGGACTGGAAAAGGTCAGTTTTCATTCCAATCCCAAAGAAAGGCAATGCCAAAGAATGCTCAAACTACTGCACAATTGCATTCATCTCACATGCTAGTAAAGTGATGCTCAAAATTCTCCAAGCCAGGCTTCAGCAATACGTGAACCATGAACTTCCAGATGTTCAAGCTGGTTTTAGAAAAGGAGATCAAATTGCCAATATCTGCTGGATCATCGAAAAAGCAAGAGAGTTCCAGAAAAACATCTATTTCTGCTTTATTGACTATGCCAAAGCCTTTGACTGTGTGGATCACAGTAAACTGTGGAAAATTCTGAAAGATATGGGAATACCAGACCACCTGACCTGCCTCTTGAGAAACCTATATGCAGGTCAGGAAGCAACAGTTAGAAATGGACATGGAACAACAGACTGGTTCCAAATAGGAAAAGGAGTACGTCAAGGCTCTATATTGTCACCCCGTTTATTTAACCTATATGCAGAGTACATCATGAGAAATGCTGGGCTGGAAGAAGCACAAGCTGGAATCAAGATTGCTGGGAGAAATATCAATAACCTCAGATATGCAGGTGACACCACCCTTATGGCAGAAAGTGAGGAGGAACTCAAAAGCCTCTTGATGAAAGTGAAAGAAGAGAATGAAAAAGTTGGCTTAAAGCTCAACATTCAGAAAATGAAGATCATGGCATCTGGCCTCATCACTTCCTGGGAAATAGATGGGGAAACAGTGGAAACAGACAGACTGCTATTCCAGACCAATGGGAAAATCATCTTGATAGTAGCAGTAGCAGTGCTGCTAATAGCCAGTTTTCAGGGACAGTGGGACCAATGGAGCCACTCTTTGTTCAGTGAAGTTAATAGGTGAACTGTAGTCTCTGGCATCAACTCCTTTTGTTCCTGCCCTTTTATTATTATTATTATTTTTGAGTTTTCTTATCCAGGCTTTTCAGTGATATTCTGTGGTTTTAGATGTACTTTTCAAAAATTCACTTTCTTCTTGAATGACCCAGAATCAGTTTTAATCACTTTCAATAAAATATATTGAATGACATATAAAGGGGAAGTAACAAAGCTATAAGACCTGGAAGCATGAGAAAGCCAGAATCTTGAGATAAAGTAAAGCACATTAGCACTGTTGAAATGTCAGAAGTGAGGAAGTTAGTGGACAAGGATGTTATTGGACCAGTGGACACAAATCTAAGGGATCTTATAAGCCAGGCAAATAAATTGCTTAGATTGTTAATTTTATTCTTTATTTTACAGTGAGGTCATTGAATAAATAGCTAGTAGCTGATATGAGCACATTTAGATGTTGGAAAAAAATAAATGTGACAAGGAACACGGAAATTATTAAGGAGGCCATTTCAGTAGTTGAAGAATTGGGGGTCAGTTGGTACAAGAAAGAGTAGTGTGAAAGTTCTTAATTTCTTCCCTTTTTAATCTTAGGAGGAAATGATAGCTCTGTAATTAAATGGAGAGAGTAAGTGAGACTGGGGCTTCAACCCATCTGCCAATGCAGGAGGCATTGGAGACATATAGATACAGGTTTGATCCCTGGATTGAGAAGATCCCCTAGAGGAGGACATGGCAGCCCACTCCAGCATTCTTGCCTGGAGAATCCCATGGACAGAGGAGCTGAGTGGACTACAGTCCAAAGGGTTGCACAGAGTCACACACGATTGAAACCATTTAGCATGCACCCATGCAGGAGGTGAGATTGAGGGCATAATCTAGACTGACTTCTTATTTAACTTTGTGTCCTTTGAGTTCTTAACTCAAATAGGTATGCCTGATAAATACTACTCCTGAAATTTAGGAAAGAGGTATGAGCAGAGGGTATATGTTGGGAGTCATTCACTTGAAGGTCATCACTTCAGCCTCAAGTACGGCAGATGTGCTGAAGAAAAGGCAAGATAAATGATAAAATTATAGTGAATCTGACAGTTTGTCTAAAAACCTTATATATTAAATCTGTTTACTGAATAGTAGTCACACAAACACACAAAATCTGTTTTTCTTAAAGAAAATAGAGTAACTTGGACTGCAAGGAGATCCAACCAGTCCATTCTGAAGGAGATCAGCCCTGGGATTTCTTTGGAAGGAATGATGCTAAAGCTGAAGCTCTGGTACTTTGGCCACCTCATGTGAAGAGCTGACTCATTGGAAAAGACTCTGATGCTGGGAGGGATTGGGGGCAGGAGGAGAAGGGGATGACAGAGGATGAGATGGCTGGATGGCATCACTGACTCGATGGACGCGAGTCTAGGTGAACTCTGGGAGTTGGTGATGGACAGGGAGGCCTGGCGTGCTGCAATTCATGGGGTCGCAAAGAGTCGGACACGACTGAGCAACTGAACTGAACTGAACTGAATTGATAGAGTAAGCAATGGAGCAGTGACAGCAGATTTTGTTCCTAGTTGTTATTTTATATAAAACATTTCACTACCATCAGAAAATGAAAGTGAGTTGCATTCTTTTAACACATCACAAGATCTTCAATTACATGTAGATGGAGATGGAATGTATTCAGTTTTCCCCCCATTTTAAGTAGTATTTAACAGATTATGTCAGCTGACATAACTGTGTTTGACATTGGCTGCAGAGCATAACCTAATGCTGAAATATTTTTATAGTCAAGAAGAAATAGTGTTGAAATATATATCAAAGATTATGTGAATTATGATACTAACGGGGTTGGAAGGACACTTTACAAGCAATAAAGAAATGGAATAAAATGCTAATTTGAATTTTAAGCATTCTGCTTCTACTGGCTTGAATTTTGGACTTGCAGGGGTTTAGGAAAGCAATGGGTTAGAAAATTAGGTCTATCAGATATGCTCATTGAAGGATTTTTTTTTAAGTTACCCAAGAGATAATTTTATTCTCATTCTGTCTCTAGGAACCACAGGATATGATGAAAAAAATAAGTCAATGTTCACAAAATTATTTCAGTGGTACAAATAAGAACAGAGCAGCATATTAAACACGTGATTATTTACTATTGAATTGAACACGCTTTTGTGGAAATATTAAAAATTGGTATCAGTTCTTGTCCTTTTGATTTTGCCAAGTTTTTGATTCTTTAAATAGTTTTCCCTTTCCTACAGTGTTCTAAAACCATTAAGTCAGTTACTCAACCATTCATTTTATTTAATACAGTTGTTCTAAGCTCTATACAACCAAATGCAACTCTTTTACATTTAATTTTAATCCAGAAACTTTGGCATTCAAGACCAGAATCAGAAACTCTGAAAATGTCCCTGGTAGTTTTGGTGCCCAGCTTCTTACAGGAAACTCTGATCTAGGGAACGTGCAGTTAGTGCAATCTCAAGTCCTTTTCACTTTCTCTGTCTTCCGAGAGGTGTAGTTTACTCTGTGACTGGGATTGACTAGTGGAGATGTAAAAACAAGAGAACAGAGAGAATCCAAGTGTCTCAATATAATAATTACAGAAAGAAGGGGAGGAAACAGGAAATCAACATAGAAATGGACAAGGCTGAAGCACCTAATAAAAGATTTTTCATGCTGCCTTTGTCTATGTTGCTATAATGAATAAGAAGAAAGAATGGCTTAAGTATGGAAAGCAATTAGTGTCAAAGGCTGAGAGTTGAGTCATCATGCTTAACTAGGGAAATATTGGCTGATAAAATGTTTTAAACAGACCAAACCAACCTTTACTGTACTATTAATAAAACAATCCTCATCCTTGAGACCTCTCAGAAGTTTGTTTAATGTTCATCAACAAGTTAGGCTTAATTCTATCAAAATTTATGGTTCAAGTTTCCTAAAACATGGTCTCCTCCTTCTCATCCACACTATTCTTTCTTTTCTCTTCTTGTGCTGTGTAAACATTGAGCTGTGAACTAGAGTAAGCACAGTTTTATGTTTTAAATATAAAATGAGATCTACCTCGAGTCATATTTACTTTTTTGTGTTATAGCTGTAATAAAACTTGGTAATTGCACATGATGAGAAATGCATACATAAAACTTCTTGTTTCCTTGGTATTTTTTCATAGACCTGTGCTATTCCTTATTATAGTTTCATCATTACCTAGTTTTTGGATATGTCATAGTTTGTTCAACAAGTTCCCTATTGATGAAAATTTGGATTGTGTAATAGAATGACACATAGTCCTGATTCTTTACTCCCCTATAGTAATACTGTCTATATTTTTTCTTTGCGTTATGTGATGTATACTGACTAAACTCTGATTTTGGCTTTGTGTTGGTGATTTGTTTTGGAAAAGGGAATATTGGTAGGCCTAATGCAAGCTGAGGGTTGAGAAAAGCCAATGTGTTTACGGCTTGCTCTCTTGTGTCCACTGGTCCCACATAAACAACAGCCTAGCAACCTACCTGTGCTCACCTGGGATCTGGAGCCAAGGCCAGCTGTGTCTATGAAAATCCCAGCTAGCTAGCAAAAACAGAAGCAGAGAATAAATACATGTTTTTGTAAGCTACTGAGATGTGTCATAGTTTGTTACACAAAATTATTGTGACAAGAGTTTCCTGATACAGGTTGCCAACCAAAAGTAGTTTGTTACAATGAATTGCACTGGCATATACTTCTACATTTGTTTCAGTGTGTTTTTGGAATGAATACCCAGCAGTGCAATTCCTAATGTTAAAAGACTTTTACTGGATTTTTTGACATCTGTTAAATGTTAAAATCTATTTTAATTTCCTATTTGCAATGTGCCTTTTTCTCAGAGGCTTATCAGTGATGTTATGTTTTCAAACCTTGATTTTTGTTTATCCTTAGGTGAGAAATGTATTTAATGAGGGATTAATTACAAGGAGGATTGAACCTCTTATATAGGTTATTTAATACACACACATTTTCTGGTTTAATATAAGAAGGCTATTGATTTCCATATACTAATTTCATAATTTACCACTTCATGAAATTCACTTATTGTGCTAGTTTTTCAACTTACATTTTTTAATTTTCCAGATATATAATCGTGTAAACTACAAATATTATTCATCCCTTTTTTATTAATTCCTGTGAGATGAGATCATTTTAAAATTCACTCTTTGGCTTTGATATCAATGAACATTTTTTTTTTTGAGATTTAGATTAAAATAAAGTGTTTTATTTTTCCACTTCTTTGTTTCCTGAAAAATGTGCTATACTAACACACCATAACTCTTTATTTTCTTTCATCCATTTTAAGCTATTTATGTGGTTATATAGTAGTTATACGTATTACATATGAAGGTAGAATTTACTTAACACTTACTTTGTAAAATATTTTAATTAGCAATCTCATGTCTTTGATTTGAAATTTAAATACATCCTTAATATACAAGAGGAAAAGCTACATTCTCTAGAGACAGCACTCTCTACTTTCTTATTTTTAGTTCTAAATGTCCATTATCACATATATTCAATAGTAAAAAAAAAATGCCTGTAAACATTTCCATTTTTAATTGAATAGCATATAGGAAAATATTTTTATTATCCTTTGTGTATGTTTTAAATGAAATCTATTACTTTCTCTTTTAAGATTTCATGTATATTTTCTAGAGTTATAAAACAGTAACATATGAGGAGTCACATGTTACATAAAACTTATTAACATTATACCTTACTTTATTAGAATAATCATGAAAAATAAAACATTTTTAGAAATCTACTGTCAATGAAGAAATTAATTCAATAAGTTTTTAAAATTTTATATCTTTTTTAGAATCTGGGGTTCCCAAATAAGATCCAGGAAGGAAGGTTTTGTTATGGTACAAGATAATCAAGCAGAGAAAAAAATTAAATGAGTGAACTGAATATTTGGAAGCTGTTATAATGATATTTAATATTTTGGGTCATATATATGCTAATTACAGATCAGTTCAAAGCAATTACAAGCTTTATATTTTCTCCATATGCCCAACACTGGATCCCCTGTTGAATATTATTGCCTTTAGAAGTATGTTAAGAATAGTATGTGCTTAAGAATTCTTTCCCAACTTATTAACATCTTACCCTTTTTTCTATAGGAAATTTACTGAAGTTTTCAGAGACCATCTAAAACTAATCTGTTCTTTCCCTATAATTTATAAGCTTCTATCACTTTTGCTTCTAGAGAAAATTATTCAAGGGTAAATCTATTGTTCAATAGGATTGTCTTTTGAAAAAGTCCTAATTTAAACTATAAATGACTTACTTGCCCTCCCTCCTTAGAAAGAGTAGTAAATTTTGTAGATCTCTTTGCTGAATCTCTGGTATAAAGTGGTCATTTTGCTGAGTTTGTAAATGGAAGCAGGAGCCTCTCAGGTGGATTTCCATACATTTGAGTTCTGTATGGAGTAGCCCTAGCCCTTCCTGTAAGGAGTTAAAAGAAAGACCTTTGCAATTTCTTCATGTCATATCACTTAACTGGAATTAAACAGCCTTGGTGTAACAGAGAAAGAAAAAACATAGCATGTCATTGAAAATAGAGGAACAGTTCTACACAAATATGAGGTTTCTTTAGTTTGGATCTGGAGCAGAAACAAAGAAGGCCAGAGAGCATTGGTCACACAGCCTGATGTTATCTAGCAACTTGATTGCACCAGTAAAAACAGTGCCCAACTGTAAAGTCTCTAGGTATTTTAAAGCATTTATTGGCCAGAATTCTTTGCATTCTTCTTGATGCCCTTTAGGAAAATGATGTAAATAACTAATATGTAAATAATTAATAAAATCTACCTTTTTCTGAAAACTTTCTGTTCCAAATACTATGGCAGGTAATTTATATCGTGGGTGTTTGAATCTAAAAGATGTGTTGTTGTTTAGTCACTACGTCTTGTAAGAGTCTTTCCGACCCCGTGGACTGCAATGCTCCAGGCTTTACCTGTCCTTCACCATCTCCCGGAGTTTACTCAAACTCATATCCATTGAGTCAGTGATATTATCTAACCATCTCATCCTTTGCCATGCCCTTCTTGTTTTACCTTAAATCTTTCCCAGCTTCAGTGACTTCTCCAATGAGTCATTTCTTTGCATCAGGTGGCCAGAGTATTGGCAATTCAGCTTCAGCATCAGTCCTTCCAATGAATATTCAGAGTTGATTTCCTTTAAGATTAACTGGTTTGATCTCCTTGCAATCCAAGGGACTCTCAAGGGTCTTCCCCAACACCACAGTTCAAAAGCACCACTTCTTTAGCCCTCAGCCTTCTTTATGGTCAAACTCTCACATCCATACATGACTTTTGAAAGAACCATAGCTTTGACTTTTGTCAGCATGGACCTTTGGACCTTTGTCAACAGAGTGATATCTCTGCTTTTTAATATGCTGTGTAGGTTTGTCATAGCTTTTCTTGCAAGGAGCAAGCATCTTTTAATTTTATGGTTGCAATTACCATACGCAGTGATTTTGGAGCCCAAGAGATTAAAATCTGTCACTGTTTCCCTTTTTCCCCTTGTTTGTTGCTTAGTCAACAAGTTGTGTCTGTTTGTGACCCCGTGGACTGTAGCTGGCCAGTCCATGGTATTCTCCAGGCAAGAATACTGGAATGGGTTGCCATTTCATTCTCCACAGTGTCTTCCTGACCCAGGGATCAAACCCATGTCTCCTGTATTGGCTTTATTATTTATAGGAATTTATTATTCTATTATTAATATTATATTGTTATTATCATCAATTATTATTATTATAAGTAATGTATTCTTACTTATGGGGACAGAGCAAAGGATTTATAAGACTTAACCACTTTGTACTAAAGACTTGGTTAAACCACACCTCATTGAAACCCAACACTGCCCATTCTAGACTAAGCTAGTGCAGCTGAATGAGAGAAACACATGAGAAGCTGACCGGCCAAACTTTAATTCAGGGCAGTGATTCTAAAGTGGTGGATTCTTAATCCTCTCATCTCTCCTACCATATCAATATTTTGATCCCTGTTCCATTGATTCCATTGTCATATAAACATGACATTACTTCTCCAATCTTAAAAAAGTAAAACTCCATTCTTGATTCCAAATTTTCCATTAGCTATCATAGGATTTCTTTTCTCCCCTTTGCAGCAAATTTACTTAAGCAATTTCCATTCTGTTCACGTCCAATCTCTTTTTTCTCTTCCCATTCTTTTGTAAACTCACCACTCAAAACTCTCTGGTCAAGATCATCAGTGATTTCCAGGTTGTGTAACTCACTATTAATTCTCATTCCTCATTGTACTTGACTTGTCTGTAGTACTTCATATACTACAGTTTCCTCACTCTTTGCATCTTGGCTGTAAAATAGGAATAATGATAAGGCCTACTGCTCAGAATCATTTTGCGGGCTAAGTTGCTTCAGTCATGTCTGACTCTTTGCAGCCCTAAGGACTGTAGTCTGCCAGGCTCCTCTGTCCATGGGATTCTCTGGGCAAGAATACTGGAGTGGGTTGTCATGCCCTTCTCCAGGGGATCTTTCCAACCCAGGGATTGCACATGCATCTCTTATATCTTCTGAATTGGCAGATGGGTTCTTTACCACTAGTATCACCTGGGAAGCATTTTGGGGATTAAATATACAATACTTTTTACATAGGTTTGTAACCTACAATGTTCTATAAACATGTTAGTTATTTTCACCTTGTAAGTTCAAAATGAGCAAAAACAGTGAATTTCAAAAAGAAACTTCAGAAGGCATGAATGGAAAGGACTACAAACAATTCTATGTATCAATATTCTTTCAATGGTATAAATTCTTAGATATTGCTGTCAACCTGTTCTCTCTTAATTATAATCTAACATTGTATCATGACACTTCACAAGCAAGACATTATGAAAGTATTCTAGATGTTAAAGTCCTTTATTTATATATTCCTTGTTTTGAACTTTCCTAATATAACATCCCTACCTGTATAGGATTATTCTATGTTTGTTCAAAATGTGCTTGGATATTGATTAGCTTTCCCTTTTTAAATAAACCTAATGCCTCTATTCATTGTTATTATTTGATTTTTCTCCCTTAATTAGCTTATAATAATTAATTAGTTATAATAATTTATTTTGAAAAAAATCCTAGGAAAGGTCAGAAGAATAAAATTATATCATCTGTTTCAAATAGAGCTGCTTCTGTGTCACGTTATTTTATATGAACTACTCTGGATGTGGGGAAAGATATACTAGCATATGGCTAATATGCTAATATTAGCTTGAGTGATGGGCACATTTTCAGACGTATGTCAGCTAGTAATCTCAAAAAAATATTACCTCATACAAATGAAATTATTTGTAGGGCAGCAATGGAGATACAGACATAGACAACAGACTTACGGACATGGGATGAGAGAGGAAGGAGAGGGTGAGATGTATAGAGAATGTAACATGGAAACTTACATTACCATATGTAAGATAGATACCCAATATGAATTTGCTGTATGATTCAGGGAACTCAAACAGGGGCTCTGTAACAACCTAGAAGGGTGGGATGAAGAGGGAGATGAGAGGGAGGTTCAAGAGGAGGGGCTTACACACACCTATGGCTGATTCATGTTGATGTTTGGCAGAAACCAATAAAATTCTGTAAAGCAACTATCCTTCAATTGAAAAATAAATAAATTAAGAAAAAAAGAATATTAGCTCATAATTCCCACTTTTCATTCCATTCTTCTTGAGCCTTGGTATTAACAATATGATAGCATCATAAACTTCATTACTGAATAGACTTTCTTTTCTACTTTTTATAATGGTTTAAGATTGAAATTAATTTAGCTTTGATTGTTTCATACAGTAATATGATGAAATCATTTCAGCCTAGAGTTTCCATTGGAAGAAACATTTTGATGACTATTTTGATTTATTTAATGGTTATAGAACTATTCAGGTTATCTATTTCTTCCTGAATTAGGTTTGATCAATCTTATTTTCTAGGAATTTGCCTATTTCCTTTGAAATCTACATTTTTTGGCAAAAAAGTTATCTCTGATTATTCTTACAATATCTAACTGAATTTTTTTTTGAAATTGTTTCTTTTCTTACCTCCTTTTTAATAAATTTCACTGGATACCCATCATTGTGTCAGTCTGATCAAAGAACCAACTCCTGGGTTTTGATCCTCTCTATTGAAGTTTTATTTTGAAGTTGCTTAATATGTGTATATGGGCCTATATCTTATTCCACTTTTTATTTTCATGATTTTTATTTTTGTTTTGTTTTAGTTATATTTCTTACAAATGCCATCAGTTTAGCTGAGTCACTCAGTTGTGTGTGACTCATTGTGACCCCATGAACTGCAGCACGCCAGACCTCCCTGTCCATCACCAACTCCCGGAGTTCACTCAAACTCATCTCCATCGAGTCGGTGATGCCATCCAACCATCTCATCCTCTGTTGTCCCATTCTCCTCCTGTCCTCAATCTTTCCCAGCATCAGGGTCTTTTCAAATGACTCAGCTCTTTGCATCAGATGGCCAAAGTATTAGAGTTTCAGCTTCAACATCAGTTCTTCCAATGAACACCCAGGAATGATCTCCTTTAGGATGGACTGGTTGGATCTCCTTGCAGTCCAAGGGACTCTTAAGAGTCTTCTCCAACACCGCAGTTCAAAAGTATCAATTCTTCAGCACTCAGCTTTCTTTATAGTCCAACTCTCACTTCCATACATGACTACTGGAAAAACCATAGCCTTGACTAGATGGACCTTTGTTGGCAAAGTAATGTCGCTGCTTTTGAATATGCTATCTAGGTTGGTCATAACTTTCCTTCCAAGGTGTAAGTATCTTTTAATTTCATGGCTGCAGTCCCCATCTACAGTGATTTTCAGTTCAGTCCAATCGCTCAGCCATGTCCAACTCTTTGTGACCCTGTAAACTGCAGCATGCCAGGCCTCCCTGTCCATCACCAACTCCCGGAGTTCACTCAAACTCATGTCCATTGAGTTGGTGATGCCATCCAGCCATCTCATCCTCTGTTGTCCTCTTCTCCTCCTGCCCCCAATCCCTTCTAGCATCAGAATCTTTTCCAATGAGTCAACTCTTTGCATGAGGTGGCCAAAGTATTGGAGTTTCAGCTTTAGCATCAGTCCTTCCAAAGAACACATACATGATCACTGGCAAAACCATAGCCTTGACTAGACGGACCTTTGTTGGCAAAGTAACGTCTCTGCTTTTCAATATGCTGTCTAGGTTAGTCATAACTTTGCTTCCAAGGAGTAAGCGTCTTTTAACTTCATGGCTGCAGTCACCATCTGCAGTGATTTTGGAGCCCTCCAAAATAAAGTCTGACACTGTTTCCACTGTTTCCCCACCTATTTCCCATGAAGTGATGGGACCAGATGCCATGATCCTGCTTTACTGAATGTTGAGCTTTCGGCCAACTTTTTCACTCTCTCTTTCACTTTCATCAAGAGGCTTTTAGTTCCTCTTCACTTTCTGCCATAAGGGTGCCATGATCTTAGTTTTCTGAATGTTGAGCTTTAAGCCAACTTTTTCACTCTCATCAAGAGGCTATTCAGTTCTTCTTTACTTTCTGCCATAGCGGTGGTGTCCTCTGCATATCTGAGATTATTGATATTTCTCCCGGCAATCTTGATTCCAGCAAATGCCATAGTGGTTTTAAAAAATATTTTTAAATCAAGTCTATAAATTTTTAGTCAACTGGAGTCCATTAGTATTTCTCATAATGAATTATATATATATATATATGGATTTGTATCTAAATATTTTATTTTCTGTTTTTTAATTGTCCTCCATTTACTCTTTCTTTCTTTTCTTATCTTCTTTTATATTTGTCAACTCAACTCATTTTTTTTCCATTCACTAGGGTTAGTAGATTCATATGATGGTCTAAGATTTTTTTTAGCAAATCCCTGGGTAACAATGACATGAGTACTTTGCAAGGTCCAGAGTTAATTAATATCTTTACCCTTCTTTTGAATAATACAGTAAAAATACTCTAATTCCATTCATCCATTTCCATCTTAGTTAGTCAGTTAGCTCAATCGCTCAGTCATGTCCGACTCTTTGCAAACCCATGAATCGCAGCACGCCAGGCCTCCCTGTCCATCACCAACTCCCAGAGTTCACTCAGACTCACGTCCATCAAGTCTGTGATGCCATCCAGCCATCTCATCCTCTGTCATCCCCTTCTTCTCCTGCCCCCAATCCCTCCCAGCATCAGAGTCTTTTCCAATGAGTCAACTCTTCACATGAGATGGCCAAAGTACTGGAGTTTCAGCTTTAGCATCATTCCTTCCAAAGGAATCCCAGAGCTGATCTCCTTCAGAATGGACTGGTTGGATCTCCTTGCAGTCCAAGGGACTCTCAAGAGTCTTTCCAACACCACAGTTCAAAAGCACCAGGAGAAGGAAGTGTATACCCACACCAATATTCTTGCCTGGGAAATTCCCTAGACAGAGGAGCCTGGTAGGCTATAGTCCGTTGGGGTGCACAGAGTCAGACACAACTAAGTGACTGAGAACATGTTTCCATCTTATGATATATTTTAATTCTGTTACATCATATCATATTGATTGTATTGTTATTATTGTTTTTTAAAAATTGTTTCAAGCTACATTCAGATGGTAAAGAATCTGCCTGCAATGGAGAAGACCCAGATTCGATCCCTGAGTTGGGAAGTTCCCCTGGGGAAGGAAAGATCAACTGTCTCCAATATTCTTGCCTGGATAATTCCATGGACAGAGAAGTCTGGTGGGCATAGTCCATGTGGTCACAAAGAGTGGAAAACAACTAAGCAACTAACACAACATGTGTTTTTCAATTTACCACACGGTTTTTACTTTCTTTATTCTTCTTTGACATGGAAGTGTTAGTTGCTCAGTCATGTGTGACTCTGCGACCTCATGGACTATAGCTTGCCAGGCTCCTCTGTCCATGGAGGTTCTCCAGGCGAGACAATTGGAGTGGGTTGCCATTACCTTCTCCAGGGGATCTTCCTGACCTAGGGATTGATCTAGGTCTCACACATTTCAGACAGATTCTTTACTGTTTAAGCTATTATTCTTCTTTACTTTCCTACATCTCAGCCATTTTTCTTGTGTTTAAACAACATCCTTTCATATTTTTATTTAACAAAAGTCAACTACAGTAAGCCCCTTTAAGTTTTTCCATCTTCTTTTGGTCTGAAGATATCTTTATTTGGCCCTTGTCCCTGAATGGTAGTTTCATTATGTATAGTATTCTAAGTTGACAGGTAATTTCTCACAGAACTTTATATCATTATCTTGCCTTTGACTATCATATTACTGTTATTTCTCTACTCTCTATGTGTCTATCCTTTGATGATAATCTGGGTTTTCAAAAAATATTTTTATTGCTGTCTTTGTCTTTTTTTAATTTTTATTTTTTGGTTTCACCATGATATGTCAAAGTGTATTTCTTTGTTTATTGAGACTTTCAGGATTTTTTAATCTGTGGAAGAAAAATGTTATGAAGAGTAAAAAATTCTATCATTGACTCCAAATTCTGTCTTTCATTTATTCTTTTTCTCTTCTGTTTCTCTCTCTCTCTCTGTATATATATTTGACCTAGTAGTGAACTTCATGAAGTATTGTTTGTATATTTTCCATTCTATATTGTCAATGTATCTTTTTATTTTATATTCATCATTATTTACCTATATTTACAGTGAGCTCCCTTTTTTTGAACTATGAAACATTTCTTTGTATCACCATCCAGTTACTAAATCTCTTCATTTGTATAACCTGGCATTTAAATGATCAATATTTTTTTAAATATTGAGGCATAATTTACCAATGGTAAGATTTTTTTTTGTTTATAGTTTTAGGAAGTTTTAAAAATGCATATAAACGCCTAAGCATCAAATTATCAAGAGGTAAACAGCTCCATCACTCAAAAAAAAAGCTCTCATGCCTCTTTGTAGACACTCCTCTTCATTCCCACCACCTTGAAACTATCTGAATTAAATTACAAGTGTCTTTTATTGATTAAAAATATTTTTTCTATTATTTCTAGAAGTAGACTGATTTTTTAAATTTATTCAAATCTGTTTGATGTTTAAATTTAATTTCTTATGGCTTTGATGAATTTTCATGCTTTGGTTTTTTTCTTCAACTCTACTGTGGTTTATTCGCTAAGTCAATTTCTGACTCTTGCGACCCCATGGACTGTAGCCCACCAGGCTCCTCTGTTCATGGGATTTCCCAGGCAGGAATACTGGAGTGGGTTGTCGTTTCCTTCTCAACTATATTAAACATGGGAATTTTATTTTCTTAAACTTTTTATTTTTATGCAGGTGAATAGCAAAGGGACCCAGCCATACATATGCATGTGTCCATTCTCCCAGAAATTCCCCTTCCATCTGGGCTATCACATAATGTTGAGCAGAGTTCCCTGTGTTATACAGTAGGTCCTTGTTAGTTATCCAGTTTATATATAGCCGTGTGTACCTGTCTCTCCTAAAATCCCTATCCCTTCTTCTCATCATTCCCCCTAGCAACCATAAGTCTATTCTCTAAGTATGCATGTCTGTTTCTATTTTGTAAATAAGTTCATTTGTATCATGTCTTTTTAGATTCTGCATATAAGGGATGTCATGCAATGGTTCTACTTCTTGGTCTGATTTACTTAACTCAGTATGACAATCTCTTGGTCCATCCATGTTGCTGAAATGACATTATTTCATTCTTTTGATTGATTAAGTCATATTCTGTTGTATATATGTACCACATCTTCTTTATCCATTTCTCTTTCAGTGACATTTAGGTTGCTTCCTTGATTTGGCTGTTGTAAACAGTACTCCAATGAACGCTGGGGTGTATGTGTCCTTCAGGCCATGTTTTTCTCCAGATAAATGCCCAGGAGTGGGGTTGCAGGATCATACAGTAGCTCTACTTTTAGTTTTTTGAGGAACTTCCATATTGTTCTCCAGAGTATCTGTACTATTCCCACTAATAGTGTAGAAGAGTTCTCTTCTCTCCATATCCTCTCTAGCACTTATGGTTTGCAGTTTTTGATGATGGCCATTTTGAATGGTGTGAAGTGATATCTCATTGTAGTTTTGATTTGCATTTCTCTAATAATTAGCACTGTTGAACATCTTGTCATGTGCCTCTTGGCCATCTATAGTCTTCTTTGGAGAAATGACTATTTAGTGAATTATCCTCTTGTATCAATAGGGCACAGAGGTAAGAAAATGGGATTATTTCCAAAATGTCATTTCTAGGCTTGAAATTTAACTGTGTATTTGTATAGAAAAATCTTAATAGAATTAAGTAGGGATTAAGTAGGGTATATTAAAGTATTTGATTAAAAACTCAAGTCAACCACATAAATCTACTATGAAATTTTATCCAACAACAAAATGAAACAGGATGGCAAAACTTACAATTTTCTTAAATTGCCATAGAATCTGATCCCAGCGTACTGGGTTCCAGTTTCTCTAGAAGAGATGGTTAAATCAATTGTAAAACTCTTTAATATTGGCAAATCAGTCTCTCAGTTTAAAAGCTGTATAGATGATGAGAATGGGCAGTAGCAACAGCCTAATACAGGAAGTGAAGAATGAGAATTTAAGACACAGGAATTGATGCATAAAAGCAACTATAGCTCCTGAGCAGACATAAACCTCAACCATGTCATAAATAAAGATATTCTAAATAAGGTCCTCCATTTAAAAACAATTATACTTTATTTGATTAAGCCTAATTCAAATGCAGCCAAATTTACTTGGCTTGGTATTTTCTTTACTAAAAGAGTTCAATAGTTTAGCATGTATTTACCTATTATTTTGAGCTTTGGAACCATGTAAGACCTGAGGCATCATGTTTTTTTGTTGTCATTTTTGTTTTTTGCTTTTCTTCGTAAAACTTTAGCTGATTTGTATTCACAAAGGCTTATGACAACAAACTGTTTAGGTCATTGTGCTGTATATTGGCCTCTATCTTATATGTTTTTCATCTGTCCTCATGACCTTCAATCATGATGATTATACAGTTTGGACATAGTTTCTCATAACTGATTTGAGGATGAGATTAATTTTCATGAAACTTTTGGCTCAAATAGTGCCATCCTAAAACGAGATGCATTTTACTGATCACAATTTGTCATCTACACACTCTTTGTGTTTTAAGTACAGTCATTTAATTTTTTCTATCATAAATGGCTAAAATATAAAATCCATTCTGCTTTGAAAAGAGTGACTGAAGCTATTTCTGTATATAAAGCACTTTTGCCAAAATGTGCTGTATTCCTGAAACAAGCTTTTATTATTTGCTGACTCACATTCTATAATAATTTATCTGAAGTACTTTTGATTTGTTTTTATAAATATTGTGTTCTTATTTTGAAAATATTTAGCATGTTGGAAAATTTTCTATTTAAAAATTAATGTAATGGCCCTTCAAAGAGGGTTTTGTTTGAGTAACTAATTATGAAACCTGCTCTCTGTACTCAAGCAAGCATTTGAGAACAAGTTATAGCATGGTTGTGAACATTGTCAAGTGGTTAAAGTAGCCAAGGTAATTATATGCACTAAAGGAAATGCTGCTGCTGCTGCTGCGCTGCTTCAGTCGTGTCCGACTCTGTGCGACCCCATCAGCCAACCAGGCTCCTCCATTCCTGGGATTCTCCAGGCAAGAATACTGGACTGGGTTTCCATTTCCTTCTCCAATGCATGCATGCATACTAAGTTGCTTCAGTCGTGTCCGACTCTGTGCGACCCTATGGACAGCAGCCCACCAGGCTCCTCTGTCCACAGTATTCTCCAGGCATGAATAATGGAGTGGGTTGCCACTTCCTTCTCCAAGATAAAGACTGCTGCTGCTGCTAAGTTGCTTTATAGTGTCTGACTCTGTGTGACTCCATAGACGGCAGCCCACCAGGCTCCCCCATCCCTGGGATTCTCCAGGGAAGAACACTGGAGTGGGTTGCTATTTCCTTCTCCAGTGCATGAAAGTGAAAAGTGAAAGTGAAGTCGTTCAGTCATGCGCGACTCTTAGCGACCTCATGGACTGCAGCCTACCAGGCTCCTCCGCCCATGGGATTTCCCAGGCAAGAGTACTGGAGTGGGTTGCCATTACCTTGAGGAAATGAGTGGTGTTAAATTTGGGAGAGGAAAGTCAAGAGCATTAGCAATGTGAAATTTAAACTTTTGCTTTACTTAACACGTCAAGGTAAGGATGTCAAAAGCAGTTCAAGCAGTTTTGTTTCATTCTTTTTAATTGCCAGGAAAAGTAGGTTAATTTTAAAACTCTGTTAATGCTAGCCCAGTGCATGAAAGTCAATAAATCTCTGCTGAATGTATTAGCCTGTAAATGTAATCTGTGTTGTCTTAACCCAGTCATGTGACTGGTGAATGAATTATCTCTTGATAAGAACATACATAGAAAAGTACTTTGCACATAATAAGTCGTACTAAGTTTTATGATTTATCAAATTAAAATTCTCTGTCTCACAGTGACAAATTCAGGGTTGACTCTTGTCCATTTAGTACTTCCCAGATGGGCCAAGTGGTAAAAGACTTGCCTATCAATGCAGGGGACATAAGACACTCGTGTTTGATCCCTATGTCATGTAGATCCCCTGGAGGAGAGCATAGCAAACACTTCAGTCTTCTTGCCTGGAGAATCTCACCGAGAGAGGAGCCTGGTTGCTATGGTCCATAGGGTCTCAAAGAGTTTGACAAGACTGAAACGATTTAGCGCACATGCACATATGACGACTTTAAAAAAATATGAAGGTTGAGAGTTATCTTTTATTTGGTGGGAATTTTTTGGACTTCAAGACTAGGTGACAGAATCTTAAATAATCCTGAGAGAATTGTTCTGAGGAGGCAAGGGAGGGAGCCAGGTTATATAGGAGTTTCACTACAAGGAGCAGTTAGTCTGAATGTGAAAATATTGTTGTTAATTAAAGAAAACCAGATATGTAAGTTAGGGAGTTTAGCACTTCTCTTTGTATGGGAAGATGCAAGCGTCTGCACTCTGGAATCTTTCCTTTGATATGCACCTCAGCTATCTGGGGCCAGTGTTCTGTTTTTCAGAATGCTGTATTTCCTCAGGGCTCACCATGCACACTGACTGCAGTCTGATGGCTACTAGATGGCAGCTATTCTTTCTGTCCTGAGTTCCCTGAGGGCTCGCCACCTCACCAGGGGCTGTAGCAGCAATTGCTGGTGAAATACAACATTCTTTGTTTACTGATATGGCAAGGAATAATCCATTAATCACTCATTTCTTGAACTCCTTGGACCATGTACGTATGCATCCTTGATGTTCCTGTTCTGACTTTCATTCTTTATCAAATCTTGGACTCCTGGTGACTAGAGAACATATCTCCTTGAAGAGGTTGGATATTTTAAGAACAGTTCACACTCAGCAAAAGCTTTTTCCTACTATTCAGCTACTTGTTTCTTGTAAAGTTTTACATTTATTAATACATATGTCAGCTTCTTTGAACCTACTCCCCTGAATGCAGTATCTAAAGTAATCATGACACCCCAGTGCTTTATTATATATATATTTTTTATTTCCCAGAGCTTAGTGTCATCTGATATTATTATGTTTATTTATTTTACATCTTCTTTCTCTTCTATCTATACAAGTTTGCTTATCTTACTCATCATTAGATTTTCAGAAGTGCATTGGCATGTAGTGGGCACTAAATGTATATTCATTAAGCATATGCTTGTGCCCTTAATATGTGCAATCACCTTGAGATAACAAGAAAGCACAGTTCCCTAAAAAAAGGCATCCACTGAAACACTTTCCTTTTATATAATTTGTAACTCTTCTAATGGAGTTTCATACAGCAAAGGGAAAAATACTTATTCATTTATGTGTATAGGTGTTTATCTTAATTCTAAGAATTTGCATTAGCAAGATTTGACTTTGGACTGATTTAAGCAGTGACTTTGAAGAATATCTAAGATTTTACCTATTACAGACAAGTGGGGAACTACCTTTTCCTGCATAGATAGCATGCAGTTTGAATGTGGGAAATATTAAGGTATGGAAGAAAATTGGTTTCATCACGTGGCAGTAACAAGCACTTTATAAAAAGAGGAAATTATTTTGATGACTATAAATTGCAGCTTAGCAAACTAGAAGCAGACTGCTCAATATAACATGAAGCTAAATAATAAGACAATATAATTGAATATTTAATAAGCATTTGTAAGAATGAATGGAAACAAGTACATTTTAAAAATAACAACTCTATATTATTCCATGTCCAAGATGACTTACCAAAAAGAACTATCACCAAGATCCATTTATTGATTTAATTCTCCCAATTAAAATTTAATTCATATAAATTTCTAGGTAGATTATAAGGAATATTTAGTAGACTTGTTCAGTTCAGTTCAGTTGCTCAGTCATGTCCGCCCCTTTGCAACCCCATGGCCTGCAGCACACCAGACCTCCCTGTCCATCACCAATTCCTGGAGTTTACCCAAACTCATGTCCATTGAGTCAGTGATGTCATCCAACCATATCATCCTCTGTTGTCCCCTTCTCCTCCTGCCTTCAAGCTTTCCAAGCATTGGGGTCTTTTCTTTGCATCA
This sequence comes from Ovis aries, assembly GCF_016772045.2. Taxonomy (NCBI): domain Eukaryota; kingdom Metazoa; phylum Chordata; class Mammalia; order Artiodactyla; family Bovidae; genus Ovis; species Ovis aries. Next base: position 43,073,063 of record NC_056057.1, on the reverse strand, counting down.
GGTGGCCAAAGTATTGGAGTTTCAGCTTCAGCATCAGTCCTTCCAATGAATACTCAGGACTGATTTCCTTTAGGATGGACTGGTTGGATCTCCTTGCAGTCCAAGGGACTCTCGAATGTTTTCACCAACACCACAGTTCAAAAGCATCAATTCTTCGGCGCTCAGCTTTCTTCATAGTCCAACTCTTACATCCGTACATGAACACTGGAAAAACCATAGCCTTGACTAGACGGACATTTGTTGGCAAAGTAATGTCTCTGCTTTTCAATATGCTGTCTAGGTTGGTCATAACTTTCCTTCCAAGGAGAAAGCGTCCTTTAATTTCATGGCTGCAGTCACCATCTGCAATGATTTCGGAGCCCCCCAAGATAAAGTCTTCCACTGTTTCCCCATCTATTTCCCATGAAGTGATGGGACCAGATGCCATGATCTTAGTTTTCTGAATGTTGAGCTTTAAGCCAACTTTTTTACTCTCCTCTTTCACTGTCATCAAGAAGCTCTCTAGTTCTTCTTCACTTTCTCCCTTAAGGGTGGTGTCATCTGCGTATCTTGTACTACTACAGAAAAATATTAAGAAACAGGTAATTTTTGAGGTAAATGATCCTTGTGTTTGATAGGCAAATATTCAAAATAATATTACCTTTGCTAACAATACTAATTGGGATTAGAGGAGACAAACTGATTAGATAAGAGTTTACTGACATTTTTTTAAAAATCACTAAATTACTACATGGTAATTAGAAACCTTTGTTTTGTGCTTACTATGACACATGAGGTGAACTGCCTAAGATGGTTCTGAGTTTGCTGTGATGTAGGGTGAGTGAGATTAATACATTTTAAAATGACAAGTCATGTGTCATAAAAATCCTCTTGAGTTTAACAAATAAATTTTTTTCTTGTTAATAAACTCATGTAATTGTATTTAAAAGGTTAATGGGGAAAATAATCTTACTCTGGGGAGAGAATTGTTAGACTCTTAGAAACCTTTCCTTGGAGCGATAGTGAGTGACCTTTTACTGAAGGTTCTACCAAGATTATTAAAAATGGGCCAATTAAAGGAAATTATTATCTTTTGAATTAACCACTGATTATCAGCTAGTTACAGACAATGTCAATTTCAGGAAAATAAGTATATAGTAATTTGTTTCAGTGTCTCCTACATTTTTAGAAATGGCCAGAGGCTGTTAATTTCTGCAGTGTAGAATGTCTTACATATTCTACTAACTAATTCCTCAAGAGATTGTACTCATTTGAAATAAGTTCACTTTTGAAATGTCATCTCTGAACAAGTAGCCTATGGTCAACTCTTACAATTATGATTGCTGAATTTTTTGCCATTTAGTCATCTGGAAGAAACAAAATTAAAATATTAAAAATCAAAGTAGTTGATGATAGAAACGGGAACAGTATAAAGTAATATAACAACAGTTAGAGTAGTAAGCAATAGTTATACAAGTAGTGAAGCAGTATAATATTAATTCCAACATGTTTAGTGCCTTCTAGTGACCAGGTTCTTTCATGCATAATCACTTGTTCTCACGATTATCTTGCAAAATAAATATGATTATCCTAATTATTATAGTAGAAATTGTAATCTCAAAGAGATATGATAACTTGCCTTTTGTCCCACACTTAGTATGTGGCAGAGCTAGAATTTTGATTCAGGTCTCTCTCAACTCTAAATACTGTATTTTTAAAGATTAAAATGTTTAGTGACTATTTGCAAAATTTTAGTATTAATATATGCCTCCTAGAATATTTATAATAATGAGATATGACAGATACATATAAAGTACTGAGCACAGTGTCTTCCCATAGATGATGTTGAATAAATATTAGTTACCTTCAGTTGTACTATAATTATGATAATTTTTGATATTTTATTTTGAAGCAATCACCTCCTCAGTTTCCGAATCTCTGTTTATCATTTGTGCTGCTTATATTGCTGCTGCTGCTAAGTCACTTCAGTCGTGTCTGACTCTGTGCAACCCCATAGACGGTAGCCCACCAGGCTCCCCCATCCCTGGGATTCTCCAGGCAAGAACACTGGAGTGGGTTGCCATTTCCTTCTCCAATGCATGAAAGTGAAAAGTGAAAGGGAAGTCGCTCAGTCATGTGCAACTCTTAGTGACCCCATGGACTGCAGCCTACGAGGCTCCTTCGTTCATAGGATTTTCCAGGCAAGAGTACTGGAGTGGGGTGCCATTGGCTTCTCCGCTGCTTATACTGAGGAACATATTACTGATTGTTTCATGAGAAACTTTTATTTTCATGAAATTTATTGAATGTTATTATATCCTTATTGGTTTTCCATTAAATATGGTTTATAGAGGTTACTTTATTGCCATAAGAGCACATGACATTCAGTCACAGGATATAATAGACAGTACAGGTGGAAGAGAAGAGAGAAACTACAGAGAGATAGTTCTCATAATTCTAAACTATTATTTTCACGTTAGCTTTTGGTTGTTACTGATAATATCTGCTCCACGTTTCTTTTTTTCTTAAATTTTCCCTATTTTCTCTCCTTGTTATGAATTTATCAAATTAACATGTTAAGTGAAGCATAAGATACCTGATGATGATTCCTGATTCAGCAACAGGCCACAAGAGAAAGTGAAATAAAACTTACTACTTGCAAGTCTTTGAGGATATATCAATAATGCCTTGAAAGGTCACGTGGGGATATCAAGGCAGAGTGTGGACAGAGAGAGAGAGGAAGAGAGACAGGGCCTCTGCACATGTTTTTTTTAGGGTCAGTGAGTAGAGTGCTTCAAGGTTTCCAGCTAAAGTTGAATTGGTCAGTTCAAACTAACAAAAGGGGTTTTGGTAAACACTATAGAGGTCTTCTCTAAAGTTTTGATAAACTCCTTAGGGGTTTTAATTAAGTGGAGCATAAGGGAAAGTTTATGGGACACATGAGAGACTGTTGGTCACAGGCACTGTTGGAATGGTCATATAAGGAACTTAGATTTGCTTGTGAATCTTGTTGTTGTTCAGTTGCTAAATTGTGTCCAACTCTTTGCAATACCATGGCCTGCAGCATCAGGCTTCCCTGCCGTTCACCGTCTCCTAGAGTTTGCTCAAATTCATGTCCATTGAGTCGATGATGCCATCCAACCATTTCATCCTCTGTTGCCCCCTTCCTCCTTCTGCCCTCAATCTTTCTCAGCTTTAGAATCTTTTCCAATGAGTTGTTTCTTTGCATCAGGTGGCCAAAGTATTAGAGCTTCAACTTCAGCATCAGTCCTTCCAAGGTATATTCAAGGTTGATTTCCTTTATGATTGATTGGTTTGATCCCCTTGCAGTCCAAAGGACTCTCCAGAGTCTTATCCAACACCACAGTTCAAAAGCATCAATTCTTCAGCACTCAGTTTCCTTTATGGTCCAACTCTCACACGACTACTGGAAAAAATATAGCTTTGACTTTTGTTAGGATCTTTGTTAGCAAAGTGATATCTCTGCTTTTTAATACACTGTCTATGTTTGTCATAGCTTTCCTTCTAAGCAGAAAACATCTTTAATTTCTTGGCTGCAGTAACCATCCCTAGTGATTTTGGAGTCCAAGAAAATAAAGTGTGTCACTGTTTCCATTTTCCCCCATCTATTTGCCATAAAGTGATGGGACTGGATACCATGATCTTAGTTTTTTGAATGTTGAGTTTTAAGCCAGCTTTTTCATTCTCTTCTTTCACTTTCATCAGGAGGCTTTTTAGTTCCTCTTTGCTTTCATTAGGTGGTATTATCTGCTTGTGAATCTACAAACTGCTATCTAGGGTATGCACTTGGATGAGTGGCTAGTGTCAATTTAATGTCATCACAGGCTTTTTAGCCAAATAAAATGGATGATGAGGCAACAGAAATACCATGGTAGCAATGTCATGGAGCAGCTTAGTTAAACTCTCCACACCTATGTTAAACTGTGTTTAACACCTATGTTAAACTATGTTAAGCTCTCCATTACCTATGTTTTTCTACTGGGGCTTTTGTAAATTTACATAAATGGTCTTTGCTTATATAAAATAAATTAGAGTTCATTAAATAGAGAAGTAAGTAGAAAACTTTGAAGTATTCACTAAGATTAATTCACAAAGATTTAAGATCTTTTGAAACCTGTGAGCTCTACAAGTTCATTTAAATGATAATTTAACTTATAATACCTTAATTAACACTGAGTCATCAATCAAAGTGAAGCATAATTATGAAAGCAAAATGGAAAAATAAAAGTAAAAATTGTTTAATAGATTTTCTAGGGAAGTCCAGGCTATCATGTATAACTCAAACAGCATCGTAATTGTGCTCAAGTTACTTATTATAACATTAACTCTGTTACAATTAACTGCTTCTAACTTAAAGAAATCATTTATAACTTCAGCCTCTCATCTGAACCATGAAGTACTTATATTAAATATGCAGTCTCAAAAGTATAAAGAAGTCATGATATGCAGTTCAGAATTATCCAGACACCTGGTATAAGTGCTGAATAAAGTGAGATAATTTTTTTTAATTTCCAACCATTCCTGTCAAATTACAACAGAGATCTGCTTTCTTCTGATCTATTGAGGATCCCAGAACTTTTTCATTTGTATTAAAAAAAAAAAGATATTACTTGTGTTATTTGAAAAACAACTTGATTTCTAAGGTCATTTCTGATACTGAGGTTCTAGAATTTTATTTTCTCCCAAGTTGGAAAGATTAATGTTAAAGTACATATTAACTTTGAGAAAGTGCTTTTGGCTTTCAGAATATTAATTTGTTAGGAAAACAAACTTTATGCAGCTGTTTTTGCAAAGTAGTTGTGAATATTTGAGGGTTTAGGGGTCAGAAAAAGTTGTGCTATTTTTACAATTTTACTTCATTCATGTAGTCTGTTTTTTCTTGAGTTATGGTTCTACTATTTGCCAATCAATACATCAGCTCATTCTGACTTACATTTAGGTCACCAGTATTTGGCAGTTGAAAATAACAGAGAAGAAAAAGTTACATTGAGATATTAACTTTAAAGGGAACAGAAATATATAGCAATGTTATTGTATGAAATCATGAAATTAATTATAACATTTTGTTAATATTTCTTTGGAGTATGGTATGATAAGACACTTTGGCTATCCTGAGTCATTAAGGAAAACTTTCATATCATGTTTAATTGTAAGGTACAATAATGCCAAAAGAGGGGAAAATTATGTACTTAATATTTCATAATTTACTGAGTGAATTTAAGAATATCACTTAAGCATAAAGGAAATTGTAAATTAGATCTCATCATACCCTAACTTTTAAATGTATCATTTCTGGAATAGCTCAGGTTCTGTACAATCCACATGATCTTTTATAACTATATGTGTGCTTGCTAAGTCACTTTAGTCACGTCTGACTCTTTGTGACCCTATGGACTGTAGAATATAAAAGGAATACTATATAAAGACACTAGTTAATAAAGCTGTATATCACAACAGTACATTTAATAATTTGGAACTATTATGTATATATATTGAATCAAACAAATAGATAATGGATGGTGAGAGCCAGTTTTTTCATTGATGGAGTAGGAGGTTACAGATAAGAAAAAGGAAGTTAGATGTATCCATAATCCGTATGATAATAGATTAATGTTGGAGAGATCAGCATGAACTACTAGTTAGATTAATATAGATACAGATGGCTAAATTGGAAAATATTCATAGATATATGTGTATATACATATATAAACACACACATATTTCCTTGCTCTATCAACTAGGAGAACATAGAAGCAGTGATGTACTAGTCACAGTGATTAGATGTGTTGTTGCTATTCAGTAGCTAAGTCGCGTCCAATTCTTTGCGACCCAATGGATTGCAGCACGCCAGACTACCCTGTCCACTGTCTCCTGGAATTTTTCAAATCCATGTCCATTGAGTCAGTGATGCTATCTAACTATCTCATCTTCTGCCACCCCTTCTCCTCCTGCCCTCAGTCTTTCCCAGAATTAGGGTCTTTTCCAATGGGTAATTTTCTTTACATCAGATGGCCAAAGTACTGGAGCTTCAGCTTCAGTATCAGTCCTTCCAATTAATATTCAGGGTTTATTTCCTTTGGATTGACTGGGTTGATCTCCTTGCAGTCCAAAGAACTCTCAAGAGTCTTCTCCAGCACCACAATTCAAAAGCATCAGTTCTTCGGTGCTCAGTCTTCTTTATGGTCCAACTCTCACATCCATACTTGACTACTGGAAAAACCATAGCTTTGACTATACAGAGCTTTGTTGGCAAAGTGATGTCTCTGCTTTTTAATATGCTGTCTAGGTGTGTCATAGCTTTCCTGCCAACGAGCAAACATCTTTTACTTTCATGGCTCCAGTCACCATACACAGTGATTTTGGAGACTAAGAAAATAAAATTTGTCACTGTTCCCTCATTTTTGCCTTCTGTTTCCCTTGAAGTAAGGAGGCCAGGTGCCATGATCTTGGTTTTTTGAATGTTGAATTTTAAGCCAGCTTTTTACCCTCCTCTTTCACCCTCATCTTTAGTTCCTCTTCAACACTCAGATATCAGTTTTAATATCATTCTTTAATAAAAAGAACCAGGGATCCTTGAAAAATAGCTAATTATAAGAAGTGGGTTGAGAATATGCATGATAAGCTTGCAGTGTTTTGTAATGCAGTCCCAGAAAGCAAGGTAATTCTCATTTCTCTCCATCTCCACACACACACACACACACACACACACGCACACACAAATAGAATATATCAAAGGGATTTTAAAGCAAACTGAAAGTTGAAATATCCAAAGTTGAAATAATTTGAGCAATAAAAAAGAAGGTAGTAATGGATTAGAGCCTAAAGTGTAAACTAAATATCCATGAGTCCATACTGACATAAATGATTGAAAAAATAAGTAAGTGATGAGAACAGAAATATCCTCCATGCAGAAGAATTCCAAATAATCTATGTAGCTATTCTGCCCGTAAGAAGTCTGGAGCAAAATTCCCTACTCCTCAAGTTGTGCTGAACAGAATGACTTCTTTCTAAAGGATACTGTATGGAAAGGGGAAAAAAGCATAACTTTACAGTGAAGAAGCTTGACAAAGACTTAAATATTGACACTGGATAATGGATATAACTGTACTATAAATAGTATAGTTTTAATATATTATTATTCCTATATTTGTGTATGCTTTCTATAGGAACATTTTAAAGCATATTCTACTTGAGAACATTTCAGTTACTTTATTATGGATATTTCCATTCCATAGGGAGGAGCAATGACTCATCCATTTATGCTTCAATAAGTAGGCCTGTTTCATGTAATTTTATTATGTCTTAGACGGTATTTCTTTTTCTTTCAGCCAAGTTACATTGCCCCTTTGGCTTTCACTGTTAATTCATGCATATGACCATAAAGAGATTTCAGATGGCTGTTATTAAAATCCTTTGTTGCTATCACCTCTGCTAAATCCCCACCCATGCACATACACTTATGCTGTTTTAACAAGTGACAATTAGCTTATCAGTTTAGCTGTGGGTATCTACCTATCTATCAATCTATCTATATGCATATTTTAGAAGCAGTTTTAATAATATAAAATGACTCCTGCTAGACAGTTAGACTATGCTGCATTATTTTCAGGCACTTGGAATTACTATGTAGTATACCTTTCACTTCACTACTGAAAACATGATATTTAGTTTTATTATGATTCTGTTCTAGATTGTGATGATCCCAGTTGTGCAGTTACTAAATCAGTCCTCTGTCAGTTCAGAAATCTTTGTAATTGAAACCATTTTGCCTTTGTTTTTTAACACTGCTTCATTTCTTTTTCATTTTGAAACTGCTCTATTGTATATCACTGTCTAATAGATGACCAGATGGTGCTATTCAGAAGCTTCAATTTGTCCTCAAGTAAAACTCCAATGAAAAGAACTTCTGGAGAATTCACACTACTGAAAGTTATGTTTTAAAAACTTGCTGTTGGTTACATTTACTTTAAAATATAAATTCTCATTATTTTAAAAGACATTAGGGGGAATTCTTCTTCACTGAATGCATTTTTTTTTCTTCAAATTGAAGGTAATATGCAATAACACTTCTTTAATCATTAAAGGAAATGATTTGTCATTAATTGCTAATCAAGTTATTTTTGGATTTCATGCTATGTGAATTGTAAATTGAAACATTCATTATTATAGAATTTAACTTTTTAAATATATCTTCACTGAGTTTACACCCAGAAAATTAGATATTAGAAAGCTGACACCCATGTCATCCACCATAGTTATGCTGGTACATTTATCCCAGCTCACATCTATGGGCTTATATTCCCTTTATGACTGGGTGACACAGAGGGAAAATGCTGAATTTGGTTCATGGGTGGGTCAAATGGCAAAAAACAACAACAACAACAACAACAACAACAACAAAAACACCTGAGTCTTCCCCCTTGCTTCGATTCATGATAGAGGATTTCTTTGGGTTGGCTTCAAAATTACATTACCATGGGCTCTGCTGAGGCCTATTTTTTAACTGTAGCACGGTTCAACTTCTTTTTCTACTCACATATCCTTCCCTCAATTCCTTGTGGGTCTATTTTTTCTGGAATCATTCTTCAGTAAAACCACTTGTATACAGATCTTCAACTTGGAGTCTATTTCCTCGAAACCAGGAAACTACATTATGTATTAATATAGTTATGATGTATTAGTTTAAAACAACTTAATGTTATTATTACTAGTCCTAGTTTTACACTGGGGACTTCATAGCATACAAGAAAATACTATGATAGTATTCTCCAATTTGTAAAACATTGACCATTGAAAGTTTTCATGGTATCATGGTAATATTTCACGGTAATGTATATTTCAGTTTTTTTTTTTTTTACCAAATTAGTGTCATATCCTCAGTAATTCAACAAAAGGGAAACTGCATGAGATCTTTGTGTGAACTCCAGAGGATAGTATATTTTTTCATCAGAAGAACACCAGAAAACACTGAAGATAATTGCAAAGAACCAAATGTCCATAAATCAACTGTAAAAATAATATGATATGAAAAAATTGCTTTCTTTGCAGTGGGTCCCCCAAATGTCAAAGAAAATTTGTTTTGTATGCCATTGCATTGACTGTAATTATCTAATATCCAGTCCTTAACATACTTGACTTTTAACTTTTAAAAAATGATTATATATCCTTCTATTATAGATTCATTCATCTGACACTAAAATACGGTGAAATATTCTTCATGATTTAAGGCATTAAGTAGCATAGTAATCTCCAAAATGTAAGTCTTTCTTTAAAATACACTAGACATTGTAGCTAAAAGTGTACTCTCTGCACCAGCATTTTCAGCATCATCTAGTAACTTGCAGAAATGCTGAATCTATCACCCCGAGGCATTTGACAGTGGAGTCTGAATTTTAGCAAGACTTCCCCAGATGATGATACACATATTAAAATTTGATGAATATTATACTAGAAAATAATTATTCTAGAGTTCTATCACTATAAATTTTACAGTTTCATTTGAATGAAATTAGAGATCTCATGATGAGACTCCAAGCTGATCCAGTTTGAGTCATCTGAAAAAGCTGCTTATTTCTTGAAAACTTAGTGAAAATAATACCTCAATTGAAAAGTTTTAACTTTTCCCTAAACAAACAAAAAAAAAGGAGTTTTCTCCTTTTTCTGTTTAATACGGTGTACCTCTGCTGCTCAGTTGCTCCGTCATGTCTGAATAGTTGTGACCCCCGTGGACGGCAGCCCTCCAGGCTCCTCTGTCCATGGAACTCTCCAGGCAAGAATACTGGCATGAGTTACCATTTCCTACTCCGGGGGATCTTCCCAGCTGAGAGCCTGAACCTGTATCTCTGTGTCTCTTGCCTCTCCTGCATTGGCAGGTGGATTCCTTACCACTGAACCACAGTGGGAAGCCCATCTACTTCTGAAAAGTGAAAGTGAAAGTGTTAGTCATTCAGTCATGTCTGACTCCTCACAACCCCATGGGCTATAGCCCACCAGGCTCCCCTGTCCATGGAATTAATTCTCCAGGAAGGAACACTGGAGTGGGTAGCCATTTCCTACTCCAGGGGATTTTCCTGACCCAGGAATTGAACATATGTCTCTTACATATCATACATTGCCAGGCAGATTCTGTACCATCTGAGCCACCAATGAAGTCTCTATGTTCTTCTTATCACAAAACACAACACAGTTTGAAATTGTTGTCTATCTTCCCTGTGTAGTGGACACCCATTGAATAGTCACCCACGACTCTTGCCTGGTAACTTCTTTGCATTTTCATCTGCATGTTTGCAACAGTCACTGCAGATTTATGCCCCTTTCTTTGGCCGTGGAGAGTTTGTCCAGTGGTAAGCATCTCATTCAAACAGATTGTAGAAATCTGTTCCTCTTTGGAAATTTTGGAACTTACAGAGAATGTAGATACCTAGACTATCACATCTGATTTCGGTGTTGACCATCTGGTGATGTCCATGTGTAGAGTCTTCTCTTGTGTTGTTGGAAGAGGGTGTTTGCTATGACCAGTGCATTTTCTTGGCAAAACTCTATTAGTCTTTGCCCTGCTTTGTTCCATATTCCAAGGCCAAATTTACCTGTTACTCTACGTGTTTCTTGACGTCCCACTTTTGCATTCCAGTCTTCTATAATGAAAAGGACATCTTTTTGGGTGTTAGTTCTAAAAGGCCTTGTAGGTCTTCATAGAACCATTCAACTTCAGCTTCTTCAGTGTTATTGGTTGGGACATAGACTTGGATTACTGTGATATTGAATGGTTTGCCTTGGAAACGAACAGAGATCATTCTGTCGTTTGTGAGATTGCATCCAAATACTGCATTTCGGACACTTTTGTTGACCATGATGGCTACTCCATTTCTTCTAGGGGTTCCTGTCTGCAGTAGTAGATACAATGGTCATCTGAGTTAAATTCACCCATTCCAGTCCATTTTAGTTCACTGATTCCTAGAATGTCGACGTTCACTCATGCCATCTCTTGTTTGACCACTTGCAATTTGCCTTGATTCATGGACCTGATATTCCAGGTTCCTATGCAATATTGCTTTTTAAAGCATCGGACCTTGCTTCTATCATCAGTCACATCCACACCTGGGTATTGTTTTTGCTTTGGCTCCATCCAGCATATTGGGCACCTACTGACCTGGGGAGTCCCTCTTTCAGTATCCTATCATTTTTGCCTTTTCATACTGTTCATAGGGTTCTCAAGGCAAGAATACTGAAGTGGTTTGCCATTCCCTTCTCCAGTGGACCACATTCTGTCAGACCATCACCAGATGGTCAACACTGAAATCAGATTGATTATATTCTTTGCAGCCAAAGATGGAGAAGCTCTATACAGTCAGCAAAAACAAGACCAGGAGCTGACTGTGGCTCAGATCATGAACTCCTTATTGCCAAATTCAGACTTAAATTGAAGACAGTAGGGAAAACCACTAGACCATTCAGGTATGACCTAAATCAAATCCCTTATGATTATACAGTGGAAGTGAGAAATAGATTTAAGGGCCTAGATCTGATAGATAGAGTGCATGATGAACTATGGAATGAGGTTCATGACACTGTACAGGACACAGAGATCAAGACCATCCCCATGGAAAAGAAATGCAAAAAAGCAAAATGGCTATCTGGGAAGCCCTTACAAATAGCTGTGAAAAGAAGAGAAGTGAGAAGCAATGGAGAAAAGGAAAGATGTACAGAGTGAAGTAAGCCAGAAACAAAAACACCAATACAGTATAGTAACACATATATATGGAATTTAGAAAGATGGTAATGATAACCTTGTATGCGAGACAGCAAAAGAGACACAGATGTAAAGAACAGACTTTTGGACTCTGTGGAGAGGGAGAGGGTGGGATGATTTGGGAGAATGGCATTGAAACATGTATACTATCATGTAAGAAATGAATTGCTCATCTAGGTTTGATACAGGATACAGGATGCTTGGGGCTGGTGCACTGGGATGACCCAGAGAGATGATATGGGGAGGGTGGTGGGAGGGGAGTTCAGGGTTGGGAACTCATGTACACCAGTGGCGGATTCATGTCAATGTATGGAAAAACCAATACAGTATTGTAAAGTAAAAAATAAATAAATAAAATAAGAAAGAAAACAAACAAAAAAAAAAGATTAAAAAAAAAAGGAAAGATATAAGCATCTGAACGCAGAGTTCCAAAGAATAGCAAGAAGAGATTAAAAAGCCTTCCTCAGCAATCAGTGCAAAGAAATAGAGGAAAACAACCGAATGGGAAAGACTAGAGATCTCTTTGAGAAAATTAGAGATACCAAGGGAACATTTCATGCAAAGATGGGCTCGATAAAGGACAGAAATTGTATGGACCTAACAGAAGCAGAAGATATTAAGGAGAGGTGACAAGAATACACAGAAGAACTTTACAAAAAAGATCTTCACAACTGAGATAATCATGATTGTGTGATCACTCACCTAGATCCAGACATCCTGGAATGTGAAGTCAAGTGAGCTTTAGAAAGCATCAATACGAACAAAGCTAGTGGAGGTGATGTCATTCCAGTTGAGCTGTTTCAAATCCTGAAAGATGATGCTGTGAAAGTGCTGCACTCAATATGCCAGCACATTTGGAGAACTCACCAGTGGCCACAGGACTGGAAAAGGTCAGTTTTCATTCCAATCCCAAAGAAAGGCAATGCCAAAGAATGCTCAAACTCCCACGCAATTGCACTCATTTCACATGCTAGTAAAGTAATGCTCAAAATTCTCCAAGCCAGGCTTCAGCAATATGTCAACTATGAACTTCCAGATGTTCAAGGCTTTAGAAAAGGCAAAGGAACCAGAAATCAAATTGCCAACATCCGTTGGATCATCAAAAAAAACAAGAGAGTTCCAGAAAAACATCTATTTCTGCTTTATTGACTATGCCAAAACCTTTGACTGTGTGGATCACAGTAAACTGGGAAATTCTGAAAGAGATGGGAATACCAGACCACCTGACATGCCTCTTGAGAAACCTATATGCAGGTCAGGAAGCAGCAGTTAGAACTGGATGTGGAACAATAGACTGGTTCCAAATAGGAAAGGAGTACATCAAGGCTGGATATCGTCACCCTGCTTATTTAACTTCTATGCAGAGTACGTCATGACAAACGCTGGGCTGGAAGAAGCACAAGCTGGATTCAAGATTGCCATAAGAAACATCAATAACACTCATGGCAGAAAGTGAAGAGGAACAAAAAAGCCTCTTGTTGAAAGTGAAAGAGGAGAGTTAAAAAGTTGACTTAAAGCTCAACTTTCAGAAAATGAAGACTGTGGCCTCTGGTCCCATCACTTCATGGCAAATAGATGGGAAAACAATGGAAACAGTGTCATACTTTATTTTTGGGAGCTCCAAAATTACTGCAGATGGTGATTGCAGCCACGAAATTAAAGCATGCTTTCTCCTTGGGAGAAAGTTATGATCAACCTAGATAGCATATTCAAAAGCAGAGACATTACTTTGCCAACAAATGTCCGTCTAGTCAAGGCTATGGTTTTTCCTGTGGTCATGTATGGATGTGAGAGTTGGATGGTGAAGAAAGCTGAGTGCCAAAGAATTGATGCTTTTGAACTGTGGTGTTTGAGAAGACTCTTGAGAGTTCCTTGGCCTGCAGGGAGATCCAACCAGTCCATTCTGAAGGAGATCAACCCTGGGATTTCTTTGGAAGGAATGATGCTAAAGCTGAAACTCCAGTACTTTGGCCACCTCATGCGAAGAGTTGACTCATTGGAAGACTCTGATGCTGCGAGGGATTGAGAACAGGAGGAGAAGGGGATGACAGAGGATGAGATGGCTGGATGGCATCACTGACTCGATGGACGTGAGTCTGAGTGAACTCTGGGAGTTGATGATGGACAGGAAGGCCTGGCATGCTGCAATTCATGGGGTCACAAAAAGTCGGACACGACTGAGCAACTGAGCTGACTGAGAGTATCACATACGAGCTGGGGAACTGCTTATGTGTACATTTTTCTGTTATGAGATCCTGGAAACATCAGTCAGTTTGCAGTAGAAAACTGCAAATGCAATAGATACACAGAAAAGGAGGATTGAAAAAAATAAAGAAGGATTTTCCATTTCATAATACTAATCTAGGCTCTTGTTGCATTCTGAAGTGCTACATCCTTGTCCTACAGCCTGTGGAGAATCCCACTTTGTTGACAAAGTTCTCTCTCTCTCTTTTCAATCTTGAGCTGGTTCTAATTGAATTTGTAATATTTATAATCATAACAGTGTTTACATACTCTAAAACACTGCAGACTTTCTGAAAGCAGAATTCTTTTATGTTTTGCTTAGTGCCATAATCATAAAAGTTAAAATAGTTGCTGGTGAAAAATAACTCTCAAAAAGTACCTATTAACTATCTGTTTAATGAATAGGTAATATCTGTCTTGTTTTACCTTTAATGGTTTTCTGTGTGATTTATTTTAATTCTTCCAATTAGTTTTTATATCCTGGAATGACCCTCAATATTATACCTTGTTTTATGTCTCTAACACTTCTACTGTAGTGCACATCCGTTGATTGGGCCAGTCTAACACCGTTTTTCTATTTTGGTTAATAGGCCTCTGATTCCCCACAGGAAATTCATTTTATCAAGTTTTTGTTGTAATGACCTTGCTCTCTGCCTGTAAGGTGGCATTGGACACATTACTCAAGTCTTAGATAATTGGAATATGCATTCCTTATTGGACGCAGCAAGAAGTTCAAGAATGAGTTCAGGTCTGCAGTTGAGCCCATTAAGTCCTCCCTGATAATTTTGTTGTAGGAACTAAGGGGTAAGATTATATATATTTTTTCAGAAGATACAAGTTAAAGGCTGATGCATAGATACTTTTAGTCCAAAATTTGGAGTGATAGAATGCTACGATATCACTAAAGGCCCTGGTTCCTGGTGTGACTCAGACCAGTGTCAGACTTAATTGTGCCAATTAGTTTCCCTTGGGTCTTAGGTTAGATTGCATACAGCTTTTTTAACTGAAGGAGTTATGAAAATTACATGCATGCCCCCCCCCACACACACACACACACACTTCCATCACTAGTTCAAGACATATGGCAATATTTCTCAGAGAATAGACATGATCTTTTATTAATAAAACTGCTTGAGAAGAGATTTGGTTGTGGAAATGTAACTTTTAGAGCATGATTAGGTTTGTATAAAATGACAGGAAGATAACTGTTTTGAAATTAAGAATTTATTATTTTAAGGAGCATACCTACAGAAGCAGGGTTAAGAATGCAATTGTATAAAGGGAAATGAGAAAATATGAGAACAGGAATAGGCAGATAGACTCAGCAAGATGTCAAAAGCCTGTGAATCTATGAACCTCGGAGAGGAAATCTTCAGTAAGAAATTCCCAGGGCAATTATGTCTTAGGGATTTTAAGAACAATAGCTAAATTTAAATTTTATATTGTATACTAGAAGTTTCACTGTAAACTGTTATTATTTCTCCCAACCATCTAAAAGTGACTTGTAAGCAAATATCAAGGAAAAAAATATTTTGAAAACAATACAGTTTAAAAATAATATGTCAAAAATAATAATTTCAGTTCAGTTCAGTTGCTCAGTCATGTCTGACTCTTTGTGACCCCACGGACTGCAGCATGCCAGGCTTCCCTGTCTATTACCAACTCTCAGAACTTGATCAAACTCATGTCCATTGAGTGGTGATGCCATTCAACCATTTCATCCTCAGCTATCCCCTTATCCTCGTGCCTTCAATCTTTCCCAGCATCAGGGTGTTTTCAAATGAGTCAGTTCTTTGCATCAGGTGGCCAAAGTATTGGAGCTTCAGCTTTAGCATCAGTCCTTCCAACGGATATTCAGGACTAATTTCTTTTAGGATTGACTGGTATGATCTCCTTGCAGCCCAAGGGACTCTGAGTCTTCTCCAACACCACAGTTCAAAAGCATCAATTCTTTGGCACTCAGTTTTCTTTATGGTCCAACTGTCACATCCATACATGACTACTGGAAAAACCATAGCTTTGACTAGATGGACCTTTGCTGGCAAAGTAATGTCTCTGCTTTTTAATATGCTGTCTAGGTGTGCATAGCTTTTCTTTCAAGGAGAAAGTGTCTTTTAATTTGATGACTACAGTCACCATCTGCAGTGATTCCAGAGCCTAAGAAAATAGTCTGTCACTGTTTCCATTGTTTCCCCATCTATTTGCCATGAAGTGATGGGACCAGATGAATGATCTTTGTTTTCTAAATGTTGAGTTTTACAGTGGAAACAGTGTCAAACTTTATTTTTTGGACTCCAAAATCACTGCAGATGGTGACTGCAGCCATGAAATTAAGAGACGCTTACTCCTTGGAAGAAAAGTTATGAGCAACCTAGATAGCATATTCAAAAGCAGAGATATTACTTTGCCAGCTAAGGTTCATCTAATCAAGGCTCTGGTTTTTCCTGTGGTCATGTATGGATGTGAGAGTTGGACTGTGAAGAAGGCTGAGCGCCAAAGAATTGATGCTTTTGAACTGTGGTGTTGGAGAAGACTCTTGAGAGTCCCTTGGACTGCAAGGAAATCCAACCAGTCCATTCTGAAGGAGATCAGTCCTGGGGTTTCTTCGGAAGGAATGATGCTAAAGCTGAAACTCCAGTACTTTGGCCTCCTCATGCGAAGAGTTGACTCATTGGAAAAGACTCTGATGCTGGGGAGGGATTGGGGGCAGGAGGAGAAGGGTATGACAGAGGATGAGATGGCTGGATGGCATCACTGACTCGATGGACATGAGTCTGAGTGAACTCTGGGAGTTGGTGATGGACAGGGAGGCCTGGCTTGCTGTGATTCATCGGGTCGCAAAGAGTTGGACACGACTGAGCGACTGAACTGAACTGAACTGAACTGAAGTCAGCTTAAATATTAGCAGATTTTGAAAGAAAATATTTATGATTTTAAGACAGAGATGGCCATCTTATGTTCCAAAATAAGCAAGAAATAAGAAACAGTATATTTTTAAATTGACATTTAAAAGTAAATTTCTGTAAGATAAATAACATAAACAAATTTAAGGAAAAATAGAGGCATGTGGGAAGCCCAGTGTGTTACAAATAAAACTTGTGGCTCAGTGCATAAAGAATCTGCCTGCAATGCAGGAGACACAGAAGACCTGAGTTCTATGCCTTGCCTGGAGAGATCACCTGCAGGAGTACATGGAAATCCACTCCAGTATTCTTGCCTGAAGAATTCCATGGACAGAGGAGCCTAGTGGGCTACAGTCCATTTATGAAGACTGAGACACAACTGAAGTGACTGAGCATATACAGCACATAGTAAACAAAGGAATTAGACAAGAATGTGTATATTTTCCTATAGATTAATTTTTAGAAAAGGCATAGTATTCAAACTGGCAAAAGATATGAAGAGAAAAGTCACAAAAAAAATTTTTTTTTTAACTAAAAGAAAATGAAACACAGACTACATTTCCAACAACGGGGAAAGAACAATGATGGAAGTTAATTCATTCAAGACCATTATGAAAAGTTTCCTTACTGCTTGGCCAAATTGCCAAAAGTCAATGCACAGAATAATCAATTTGCCAAATTTAATTTCTTTGATTCTAAAATTTGCAGCAATATGTATTATATGAGACTTTTCAAGCAATTGGATAGTTAACAATTTGCTTTTTCTTGGCAGCATTTTAAGAAATGTCCAATTGTGCTTCATCAACTTGCAACTGCAGCAGAAGGAGTTCGGACACAGTGTGAGAAGATGCTGCCAAGGACCAAAAAAAGTCAGCAAACAAAAAGCCCAGACTGATGACACCAGTGATCTGGTGAGTAAAGCGCAGAGAGAACAAATTTGAAGGGCACATTTTCAGAATATTACTCCACTTCTGAAAAATAGAATATTCTTAGGTTTTAAATGTGTCAACTTGAGTTTTGCAGAAATCTTTAAAAGACGATAAAATGTAAAAAGTAAGTTTTGCAAATTTTTTATTTGAAAAATCAATCAGTTGGTAAAAGGTTTTCAATGAATTGGCTTTTGGTGGATTTGTTTAACAAAGTATGTCATATTCATAAGAATAATGCATTATGTTTTAAAAGAATGAGGTAGATCACAGTGTGATATGATAAGTTATTTATTAAGTAAAACTCACACTGAACAAAGTGATACATTTCTACAGGTATGAAAAGTTGGGATGCATTTTGTAATCATCATCATCATCATCTGGATGGCCCTGGCAGAGAGGAGAGACTTTAGTCCCAGGTCTAAAAAATAAAACTTGTTTAATATATTACTCAGATAATTGAAGATGAATTCATTTTTTATTTATACACAAGAAATTTAATTTATATTTTCCATTCTTTGGGAGTTTTGGCTATGCTGAGGACATAGCCAATGTCTGAGGCTGCTGAGGACAATGACTGATAAGGTCCCAAACATCCCAAATCAAGATGTTAGAAATGGGTTAAAGAGATAGCATATTACTCAATACTTTATTGAGTCATTATTCTTTAACTACTTAATTCTTCATTTTTACTTCATTTTTACTTCTTTTTTGTCAAGGAAAATAATCAACAGGTTAAGCAATACATGGTGTGCATTCAGGAAAGCATGTCAAGGGTTAGTTTAAATTACCAAATGATCTCTTTACTATAAAGAGATTGTTTCAAGGTTAAAGTGGGACACAAATGGGTAAGCAGGAGAGAGGAAAAAGCTGCTTTCATTGAGTTGAGGAAAAGCAGACAATTTTAGTTTTTCTGGCTATACTGTCTAGTTCATTCAATATAACATTACATATACACACATACAGTTTGTTGGAGAATGAATTAGGAAGTAAGGGATAAATTAAAAAAGAAAAAAAAAAGATTTTCACATTTTACTTTATAGAAGTAATTGTTTTGAAATTAATTTAAATCTGTATTCTATATTTAAATTATAGTATTTAAAGAATTACCTATTTAGATGTAGATACTGGTGACATGAAAGAAAGAGTGCTGTTTTCCATTTCAGTCACCATGGAGCAGATAAACCCACATGTCTTTATGAGGTGAGATATGACAGAGATCAATAATTAGTGTAAGCAGGAAATGAGTTATTCATTTTTTAAAATGGTAGAATTCCTAATATTCCATGGTAATGAGGTAGGAAATTCTAGGCAGTCAGAGTAGAACTCTGATACTTTGGTCTTTTTTTTTTTTTTTCCTTTCAATAAACATCTCATTCCATTAAAGCTATACCCTTTGTTCCAGTTTGCTGACTTTCAGAGGGATGCGTCCTTGGTCTGGTAGATCATAAAACACCCAGATCAGGACAGGAAAACCATTAAGTCATGGCCCTCCTACCTAAAAGAAAAACAACAGGTAGACCATCAACTTTTGGCCCATATCTCATCCCTTGTGAAATGAGCAGGGGTCATATTATAGGGTTATTGGATAGTGACTCAATGTCTGGGGAGACTTAGAAACTGGGGATCAAAAAAAGCCATAAAGAAGTCAAGATAAACTTTGTAACCTTTAAACTGATTGGTTAGAAACGACATATGTTAAGGACAAGAGCCAACCAAAAATGTACAGATCAAACACTAGTATGGATATAAACTGCTATAAATCCCACCTTTTGGGCACTTTACTGCCTCTCAATGTCTATGCTAAGAGCATTGTACTTTTTTTTCTCTCTAAAATAAATCCTATTCGCTTGCTACTGTGAGTGTTTGCATGTTTGTGAAGTTCATTCTTTGACTCCTCAAATAAGAACTTGGATTTTCATTTTAGTAATATCGATCTAGGTATGAATGAAGATATTTTATCTCCACTGAGGGAAGAGTAATTTGAGTGATTTTCATTTAAATATCCTTGGACAAGATGATTACGAAAACAGCAAAACTTGTTCCAAAAATTGAGTTCAAATTCCAAATGGAAATTTGTGTACATGTGTGCATGAGTCCGTGTGTGTTTAAATACATTTCACTCTCTTCATGTGACATTTCTTAGACGTCAGGATGTTTCAGACACCCATAGATCATTCACTATCTAAATGCTCAAGTTATATCCCAGAAACTTAGCAGAGAATAAGGCCCTTTAGAATAAATTATTAATCCCATGGTTAATAGTAATTAGAGGATTCCCAGATAGCTCAGTAGTAAAGAATCTGCCTGTCAATGTTGGAGACACAGGAGACACAGGTTCAATCTCTGGGTCAGGAAGATCACCTGGAGGAGCAAATGGCAACTCACTCCAGTACTCTTGCCCAGAGAATCCCATGGACAGAGGAACCTGATGGACTATTTGCCATGGTGTCCCAACAGCCTGACCAGATGCCAAAATCAGTCACAACTGAGCACATGAGCATATAATAGTAACTGTGAAAGGAAGAGACACTGAAGGTCTGCACAGACTAAGCATATGAAGGAGACTTCAGCAGAGAGGGAACTTCCCTGGTGGCTTAGACAGTAAAGAATCTGCCTGCAATGACAGGAGACTTGGGTTCAATCCCTGGGTCAGGAAGATCCCCTGGAGAAGGGAATGGCTTCCCACTCCAGTATTCTTGCCTGGAGAATTCCACGGACAGAGGACCCTGGTGGGCTACAGTCCTTGGGGTTGGTAAGAGTTGGACACAACTAAGAAACTAACACTTTCACTTTCACAGTTTAGGCAGAGAGAGAAGAATAGTACAAGATAAGACCTAAGGGTAAAATAATACAGGTGAAAATGTGGTGTGTGCTTATCATAAGGTGAAGAGAGCAGGTCAGCTAAACTCCTTAATGACATCACCCTCCTCCACCAACACCCCCACCATAAATGTCCTCTTCCAGATAAGTCACTGAGTGAAAAGAATAAAGACTATTTATCTTTGTCATTCACATTGACACTCATGGGTTTCAAGTCTGGTTTGTTTGCTTTCATAGAACAGTAATTCCTCTTGCTTGAAAAATCTTAAATTCCTAAACCTGGGACACTCCTGGCTGTTGTTCAGTAGCTAAGTTGTGTGCAGCCCTTTTGCAACCCCATGGACTGTAGCACTCCAGGCTTCCCTGTCCTTGACTGTCTCCTGTCTCAACTCCATGTCCTCTAAGTCAGTGATGCCATCAAACCATCTCATCCTCTGCCACCCCCTTCTCCTCCTGCCCTTAGTCTTTCCCAGCATCATGGTCTTTTCCAGTGAGTTGGCTTTTCTCACCAGGTGGCCAAAGGATTGGAGTTTCAGTATCAACATTAGTCCTTCTAATGAATATTCAGGGTTGATTTCCTTTGGGAGTGACTAACTAGCTTGATCTCCTTGCAGTCCAAGGAACTCTTAGGAGTCTTCTCTAGCACCAGGAATCAGAAATATCAATTCTTCAGTGCTCAGCCTTCTTTATGGTCCAACTCTCATATCTATACAAGACTATTGGAAAAATCACAGCTTTGACTAAACAGGCTTTTGTCAGTAAACGAATGTTTTTTCTCTTTAACACATTATCTAGGTTTGTCATAGCTTTCCATCTAAGGAGCAAGTATCTTTTAATTTCATGGCTGCAGTCACCATCCAGAGTGATTTTGGAGCCTAAGAAAATAAATCTATCATTACTTCAATTTTTCCCCTTCTATTTCCCATGAAGTGATGGGATCAGATGTCATAATCATAGTTTACTGAATGTTGAGTTTAAGCCATTTTTTTCACTTTCTTCTTTCACCCTCATCAAGAGGTTCCTTATTTCCTCTTCACTTTCTGCCATTAGAGTGGTATCAGCTGTATGTCTGAGATTGTTGATATTTCTCCTAGCAATCTTGATTCCAGTTTGTGGTTCATCTAGCCTGGCATTTTGCATGATGTACTCTGCATATAAGTTAAATAAACCGAGTGACAATATACAGCCTTGATGTATTCCTTTCCCAATTTTGAACCAGTTTATTGTTTCATATGTGGTTCTCACTCTTGCATCTTGACTCACATACAGGATTCTCAGGAGACAGGTAAGGTGGTCTGGTATTCCCATCTCTTTAAGAATTTTCCAGTTTGTTGTGATATACAGCATCAAAGGCTTTAGCATAGTAAGTGCAGCAGAAGTAGATTTTTTTTTTTTCCTGGAATTCCCTTGCGTTCTCTATGATACAACAAATGTTGGCAATTTGATCTCTGGTTCCTCTGCCTGGTTTTAGAAGGACATCTGTAAGTTCTTATAGAACATCTATAAGTTCTTTATTCAGGTATTGCTGAAGTGTAGCTTGAAAGATTTTGAACATTACCTTAATTAGCATGTGAAATAAGCACAATTGTACAGTAGTTTGAACATTCTTTGGCATTACCCTTCTTTGGGATTGGAATGAAAACTGACATTTTTCAGTCCTGTGGCCACTGATGAGTTTTCCAAATTTGCTGATATATTGAGTGCAGCACTTTAAAAGCATCATCTTTTAGAATTTTTTTTTTTCATCTTTTAGAATTTTAAATAGCTTATCTGGAATTCCATCACTTCCACTAGGAGGTTTATTTGTAGTAATGTTTCCTAAGGCCCACTTGACTTCACACTCTAGGATATCTGGCTCTATGTGAATGACCACACCATTGTGGTTATCCCAGTCATAAAGACTTTTTTTTGTTTATTCCTGTGTATTCTTGCCACCTCTTCTTAATCTCTTGAAGATAGCTCTTGCAATATTAATTTTCTATAAGCCATTATCTGTGATCATAGCCTGGTTTCTTTATTTTCTGGTTATTACAGAGAGGCTGAAATTTCAACAGGCATTTTGTAAGAATTGGTTCATCGTGCTTGAGTTAAATTGGTTCCTTGGGAGTCTTAGCTCAGTGTGTATATACTGAGGTAAAATGTGTTGCTTCTTGGACATGTCTAGTATCTGCAAGCTAAGGAACAGAAGACCTTCAGGAAAGGAGAGCTCCTGAAAGTGAGGTGAGAGGATTTGTGCATGAAGACAGTGGGCTGTCATCCATCGTGTGGGTGGGTGAGATTTCTCTTTGTATTATTATAGAATATAGCAACAATAAATATAGAACAAGTTGTCATCTTCCAAAATAAGGTTTTGCAGCAGTTTTCCCCAAAGTTTTATGTCATTTGAAGGACTTTCTTGACTTCTTTCTTTAGTAGTTACTTTGACTACATAGTGTTTCCGAGTCTCCATTTCAGCCCCAGTATTATGATCTCCTCCACTTTTAGGTATTCCATTTTCCCAATTTAGTTGTAAGTCTATCAAAGATAATGGAAGAAACTGCTCAGCTGTTAATTTATATTAATTTTGAGGGGTGCATTTCAGTTTTTAATGATGTTAGTAAAGACTTTTAGTTTTAGGGTTGAATATTCTTTCAAACATAAAGATTATTCAGTCCTTTGTCAAACAATAATCTTTTGCAAAAAAACAGAAAGCATTTTGAAAGAGCCCCAGTGTATGAAATCTTTTTAATTGAAATTCTCTTAAGAGTAACTCATAGTTTAATGGGGTACTATCAGGCAACTTTGTTCCAAGAAAATGCCCATTCCAAAATATCATGACATTAAAACATGAAATAAGTAATTTTCTATGACACCTTTACAATATATTTGAGTACACAAATTGAGGTAATGATAGCTAGGTATTTTGTACTAATGGGTTAATTATATTGATGTATGCTGTGGAGAAACTTAGATTCCAGCTTTTCTCTTGCTCAGTGTTAGAAATTACCATTATGGTAATTACAAATGGTTGCACTGAAATGAAAGTTGGTGAGACATTGTGTACTTTCTATGGCAATATTTTCACTCAAAAAAACTCAAATGTTGCACTGAAATTCAATATCAGAATAGATGTTTTGTAATTGTAAATATGAGAAAATCAGAACTCAAACTCTGGCTTTTCCTCATGAACTTTGTCTTTCAATTTTTTTCACTGACCCAAATGACAATTACAGTACCTATCCCTCTATATTACTGTGAAAAATAAATAAGTATTACAAGGACTTAGCATATTGTTTAGTATTGAGTCAGTATGCAGTTGTGATTTTCAGCATTATTATCATTATTATTATTAACATTCCAGTGAGTTCAGATGTTCCTGTAGACTTCTTGTATTTTATTTTCATTTGAAGTTTGTTCCTCTAACTGTTATTGCTACATTGCTATTGCTTTGCCAAAGAGGATAGAGGGACAAAATTAGCTAACTTAGAATTGGACACATAAAATCCAAGAGCCAATTAAATTATTTAATTGAATAGCTAAAGATATCACTCAGTCATGTCCGACTCTTCGCGACCCCATGGACTATAGTCCACCAGGCTTCTCCATCCATGGGATTCTCCAGGCAAGAATACTGGAGTGGGTTGCAATTTCCTTCTCCAGGGAATCTTCCCAACCCAGGGATTGAACCCAGATCTCTCGCATTGTGGGTGGACGCTTTAACCTCTGAGCCACCAGAGAAACCGCTGAGGGTATCTAGTAGGGAACTAGATATACCTGGTGCTTATGTGTTCAGTTTTGTCTGACTCTTTGCTAACCCATAGACTGTAGCCCGCAAGGCTCCTCTCTCCATGGGATTTTCCAGCTAAGAATACTGTAGTGGGTTGCTATTTCCTCCTCCAGGGGATCTTCCCAATCCAGGGATCAAAACCATATCTCCTGCATTTCCTGTATTGGCAGGCAGATTCTTTACCCTAGATATACTAGATATAGTTTAGATCAGTTCAGTTCAGTTCATTTGCTCAGTCATGTCCGACTCTTTGCGACCCCATGAATTGCAGCATGCCAGCCCTCCCTGTCCATCACCTACTCCCGGAGTTCACTCAAATTCACGTTCATTGAGTTGGTGATGCCATCTAGCCATTTCATCCTCTGTCCTTCCCTTCTCCTCCTGCCCTCAATCCCTCCCAGCATCAAAGTCTTTTCCAGTGAGTCAACTCTTCACATGAGGTGGTAGAAGTACTGGAGTTTCAGCTTTAGCATCATTCATTCCAAAGAACACCCAGGACCTATCTCCTTTAGAATGAACTGGTTAGATCTCCTTGCAGTCCAAGGGACTCTCAAGAGTCTTCTGCAACACCACAGTTCAAAAGTATCAGTTCTCCTGAGCTCAGCCTTCTTCACAGTCCAGCTCTCACATCCATACATGACCACCAGAAAAACCATAGCCTTGACTAGATGGACCTTTGTTGGCAAAGTAATGTCTCTGCTTTTGAATATGCTATCTAGGTTGGTCATAACTTTTCTTCCAAGGAGTAAGTGTCTTTTAATTTCATGGCTGCAATCACCATCTGCAGTAATTTTGGAGCCCAGAAAAATAAAGTCAGCCACTGTTTCCCCACTTGTTTGCCATGATGTGATGGGACCAGATGTGATGATCTTAGTTCTGAATGTTGAGCATTAAGCCAATTTTTTCACTCTCCTGTTTCACTTTTATCAAGAGGCTTTTTAGTTCCTCTTCACTTTCTGCCATAAGGGTGGTGTCATCTGCATATCTGAGGTTATTGATATTTCTCCCAGCAATCTTGATTCCAGCTTGTGCTTGATGTACTTCTTTTCCTATTTGGAACCAGTCTGTTGTTCCATGTCCAGTTCTAACTGTTTCTTCCTGTGAACCCAAATACATAAGTAGTCTGGACTGGACTTTTGTGTTTGAGAGGCCCCAGTACTGATCCTTTCAGACTGTCACATCCAGAGGTAGATCAGCTATTTATCTTTTGAGTTTAGTTGTCCAACTTATGACTGGTGCTCAATAGATGTTTATTCTTGTACTTTGTTATAACTGCCTCTCTTCCTATGATGAGGTGTTAAGTAGAGAAGCCAGGCAAACAAATTCCATTGTTAGCCTGTCCCTTTAAAATCCCACACTATACTGAAGTTTGCTTTTATCAAGGATTTTGAGGCCTATGCCATGGCTGATTTGTGCAAGCATTCATAAGGCCAATAAGGGTTACTGAATTCACTTTGTGTGTGTTATTAAAGTTGTAAACACTTTCTAGCAAATAAATTTGAATCCAAAAAATAAAAACTTGGGATGAATATTATTAAAAATGATTTTGTATGAAGTAAAGAGAACAACAGATTGGTTCCAAATTGGGAAAGGACTATGTCAAGGCTGTATATTGTCACCCTGCTTATTTAACTTATATGCAGGGTACATCATGAGAAATGCTGAACTGAATAAAGCACAGGCTGGAATCAAGATTGCTGGGAGAAATTTCAATAACCTCAGATATGCAGATGACATCACCCTTACGGCAGGAAGTGAAGAACTAAGAGCCTCTTGATGAAAGTGAAAGAGGAGAGTGAGAAAGTTGGCTTAAAGCTTAACATTCAGAAAACTAAGATCATGGCATCTGGTCCCATCACTTCGTGGCAAATAGATGGGGAAACAATGGAAACAGTGACTGACTTTATTTTGGGGGGCTCCAAAATCACTGCAGATGGTGATTGCAGCCATGAAATTAAAAGACACTTGCTCCTTGGAAGAAAATTTATGATCAACCTGGACAGCATATTAAAAGCAGAGACTTTACTTTGCCAACAAATGTTTGTCTAGTCAAAGCTTTGATTTTTCCAGTAGTCATGTATGGATGTGAAAATTATACTATAAAGAAAGCTGAGTGCCAAAGAACTGATGCTTTTGAATTGTGGTGCTGGATAAGACTCTTGAGAGTCCCTTGGATAACAGGGAAATCCAACCAGTCCATCATTAAGGAAATCAGTCCTGAATACTCATGGGAAGGACTGATGCTGAAACTGAATCTCCAAAACTTTGGCCACCTGAGCGAAGAACTGACTCATTTGAAAAGACCGTGATGCAGGGAAAGATTGAAGGTACGAGGAGAAGGGGACAACAGAGGATGAGATGGTTGGATGGCATCACCGACTCAATGGACATGAGTTTGCATAAGCTCTGGGAGTTGGTAATGGACAGGGAAGCCTGGCATTGTGCAGTCCATGAGGTCGCAAAGAGTCGGGCACAACTGAGTGACTGAACTGAACTGAAAGAGAAGACATCAATGCTGATTAATTCTAATAGTGAAGTGACTGATAAAACATTTATATATGATGCGTTATGGTTATAATCTTGATAACATTTACAACTGCTAGGATTTTATAGAAAAAAGCCTCTTCAGAGCTGAATATCTTATCCTACTAAATTCTTTTTATTCCACTCACAGCGACAGTCCTTTGTTTGTGCACAATAGTATAATATGACATCCTAGCGATATTCAGTAAAACCTGCAAAATTTCAATATTACAAAGGAATCTAAGATACCTGCATATTACAATGATATGAAAGCATGACTCCTCAACTCTAACTGTATCTTAATATAAGAAAGTGTCAATGGGTTAAATTTTAAGAACTAATCAACATTATTTTAAGCACATATGCTATGCCTTTTATATTTCTTAGAATGTTGATAATTGAGATATATGCATTACGCTGAAGAAACTGACAGTGTGGATGAGTAAGCAAAGTGAATTAAATAGAGAATTGTTCACAACAAAATATGTGATATTAGGTAGGGAGTTTAAGCATGTCTGGAATTATTGCATGCATGCTAAGTCTCTTCAGTAGTGTCCGACTCTGTGTGACCCTATGGACAGCAGCCCACCAGGCTCCTCTGTCCACAGGATTCTCTAGGCAAGAATACTGAAGTGGATTGCCATTTCCTTCTCTAGGTGTTCTGACTAAAAAACTAATATAAACAGCAATCACAAAAATGCTTAATTTTTTTGTGAGCTCTTTCTGTCAGGCTCTATAATAAGAGACTGACAGTACTATATCATTTAAATCAAATAATCACATAGTAACATTAGCACTATCAATATCCTTATTTTACAGTTGAGAAAAGTGAGATACCTAGTATACTCATACAATACAGCTTAGGTAGCAAGTCAGGATTCAAACCAAAGCAGACTAGTCTAGAGATCAGCTTCTTAAACTTAAGGCTTAAGTGCTCAATGCCTTAAAAAAAACTTTTCCTTCTCTTTAAAAAATCAACCATAGTCCTATAGCTGTATGGGGACCCAAAAGGCAAGGCTACTAAATGTAATGTGGTACCCAGATAGGATCCTGGCAAAGAAAAATGAAATTACTAGAAAAGCTGGTGAAATCCAAGTAAAGTCTGGAGCTTAGTTAGTAGAATAGCACCAATGTTGTTTTCTTAGTTTAGACCACAGTAACACAAGAAGTTGACAGAGAGGAAACTGGTTAAGGGGTATGCAGGAACTCTCTGTACTATCTTTGGAACTTTCCTATAAAACTAAAATTATTTCAAAGTAAGTCTCAGGTTCTACCAAAATTTAGAACACCCCCTACCAACCAGTGTTGGATAAAAAAAGGATTATAAACTGGCTATGGAAAATCTTTCTACCTGTGATTTGGCCAGTCATGCCAGGGTGGCTTATAAATATATCCTAAAAATACCAAGAGTATATAAACCTGGAAACTCTGACCCGGTGGTTCTGTTTCTGAGAAGTTATCTTAAAGAAATAAGCCCAACTGTACAAAAATATTATTTTAAAGGCAGGGACAAATTCTTCTGATTGATTGGTTGTCCGTGCTGTATCTTCATTGCTGCACAGGCTTTTTGTTTGTTTGTTTGTTTAATTGCAGCAAGAGGGGGCCACTTTCTAGTTGTGGTGCAAGAGCTTATCGTTGCAGCGGCTTCTCATTTCAGAGCACAGGCTCTAGGGTGCGTGGGCTCCAGTAATTGTGGTGCATGGACTTAGTTGCCCGTGGCACGTGGGATCCTCTCAGACCAGGGATGGAGCCTGTCTCCTGCACTGGCAGGCAGATTCTTTACCACTGAGCCATCAGGGAATCCCTTGATGGGAATGTTTTAACTTGTTATTTGGGGTTGAAATGAGAATAGAGAACATTAGAAAAGCAAAAGGCTAACTTTTCCTCTTTTAGCTATTTATTCTATAAAAGCAAAGGAACCAGAACAAAGAGTATTGTGGTGAGGAGATGGTCTGTGAAGACTCTGCTAACAAATTAATTATAAAAATGCCCTTTGAGATATCTAATAGCATTGTGTTAAATAAATTAATAAACTAGAAAATGTGACAGTAATTTATACTCTGTTACATTTTGATACTAGTCGTTTTTCTTTTCCAGAGAATCAATTTGAGGTTAAAGTTGAGTTTGGATATGTGACAGGCACTATGCTAGGTGAGAGGACATGAGAAAGGAAAAAGAAATAGACTCTTTTCTCAAAGAATTCCTTTCCAGGGCCATTTCCTTTTTTGGGGCCACTATCATCTGTCATCTGGTGTTCTAAGCTAACTTCCCTAGTCTCTCTCCCCATTCAATCAATCATCCACATGCTGTCAGGAATAGTTTTCTAAGCTACAAATCTAATTGAGTTATTGTTCTGCTTAAAATTCTTCAATGATTTCTCATTGCATGTTGGATAAAATCTAAGTTCTTTAAAATGACAAGAAGTTTCTTAACAGTTTGATTTTTTTGGGGGGAGGAATGCATTACTTACTGTCAACCAAATATACTTTATTCTTGCATGACTCTGGGTCAAGGAGAGTGCCTTAAATATATTTCACTGTAATAATATAAACGTTTTTTAATAAGTTGGACTCACCTCCTAATTTATTCTTCCTCCTTTGGAGATGATGCATAAGTTGAGGCATCGTAGTGTCAGATTTCACACTGTGGTAATTGGTAGTATGGATATCAGGGTGATGTGTGTGATAGTGTAGGAAGTTACCTGTCAGGCTGAGCATTTTAACTTTAGTTTGTCAGTAATGTAAAGCTGATGAAGGTTGGATTTTTATTCTACTATGTTCATTTCTAGTAATTTACTTAGAAAAGTATTTCAGGGTTGAATTTTCAATTGAACCAATGTTAAAATGAAGATAGAGGAACAACTTGGAGCATATTGCAATAATCCAGTCATAAGTGACAATATCCTGCATTGAGGTTGGCTTATAAAAATTAACAACATAGCTTATGGTCATTTATCTGGGAATTTAAATATAGGAAGCATGCAAGTAATAAAATTATGCATAATGTTGTACTATAACTGACCATAATGGTTTCAAAAATATTGTAATAAGTGATTTGTCAATACAATGGTGCAATCTGATAGCTTCTACAAAAAATCCAAAAAGTTAGTCTAAGCTCCCAGAGATGATTGATCCATACAGTATAGATGGAAGGACCAAAACATAATAAACAGATTTTAAAGTATCTCTCTCAGATTATTTCTTGATGTGAAAAATCTAATAAATTTAATGAAACAAAGCTATTTACTACTGAACAGGAGATATTTTAGTATTTCCATTCTACGGGAAAATGAAAAAAGTTTAAAAAGGAAAGACATCTACAGAAAACTGCATTTTGCAAATGTTGTTTTATTAATTGTCAAAGGACTGTGACAGAACATGAAAAAATATTTATGTTGTATCATTCTGATTATTCTGCTGTAGTTTCTTTTGCCAATAGTTGGGATTACTACATAAGATAAAAATAGGAAAATGGAAATATTTTCCTGTAATTGTGAAAAAGTGTGGCTTCATTATAATTGAATTAAGTAAAAAAATTAAAGAAGATTAAATAAGATTCAATACAATAAGTATGAGGCTGTTTTCACTTTTCTAGGATAGTATGATAGCTACTTGCAGCTTAACTTTGCAGGTAAATCACATAAATCACTTTATGTTCCTAAACTTCTGGTTCCTATTTCCACTTTTTCAGTATTTTTCAAATACATAACCTGTACTCAATTTAGGAATAAGTCATTTGGTTTATATTTGTGAGTCCCTGGGAGGTAGTAACTTGGCTTTGTGGTTAGGTGTTTATGACACAGAAGCATCAAGTGAGGAAAGAAGCTGACAGGACAGGAAAAAAAAAAAATTGAGACTAAAGGGTAAAGATGTGAAGAAATGGTAGATATGAGGAACTATTTGGTGAAGAAATATTTCATACATGAAATATCAAGGGAGCTATGACATTATATTTACCTGTGGATAGCTTTGAGACATCTCTTGACATTTTTTTTAATAACATGTACTGCCTTGGGAAAATGTCCTATTATTATATTATAGAGCTTTGGTATCACATCATATAAATGATGAACAGACCAAGTAAAATGAACTTTTCTAGGAAAAACAACTCAATATTCTATCAATCTTTATTAATAAAATGTCCATTATTTCAAGGGTTAGTAATATCAAACCTGACCTTGTTAGCACAAATTTGTTATAGTGCCAGCCACTGTGTAGATCACTGGCTCAGGGTCATCAAATGAAGGCTTATGTTCTTAGACTGGAGAGTTGTGTAGCCATTCTATTTATCATGAAGGTCCATTTATTATTTCACTTTCAAAAAATGAAATAATAATCCATGAATCTGATTTTCCTCCCATGCAATCCATCTTCCATTCAAGTACTAACCTTGCCAGACCTTGCTTATCTTCTGAAATCAGACAAGATTGGGCTCATTCAGGATGGAATGCCTGTAGACTCATGCAACTCATCTCTAAAGAATAAAAAAGAGCTGTTATTAATAGAGATTTCTCAATTATTAAGAATTTTCATTAAATTATTGTTCTAATAAAATATGTAAGTTATATTTAATTTAACTTACATTTATATTTTAATACACAGAAGAGAGTGGCTTACCTGCAACCATATCCTGTTCTATTAAATGTGTATTTTATTAGATACTTGGAGAAGGAAATAGCAACCCACTCCAGTGCTCTTACCTGGAAAATTCCACGGACAGAGGAGCTTAGTAGGCTACAGTCCATGGGATCACAAAGAGTCAGACACGACTAAGGAACTTCACTAATTAGATATTATGTAAAACAAAACTTAATTAATGCTTACTATGTGCTGCTCTGTGAAAAAAATAACTATCATAATGGGGATTCTGTTTTATGATTTAAGTCCTATTTCAGATTCTCATAGGTGAAAAGATGGCACGCAATAGACTTCACAGCTTATCAAAAATAAGTAAACTGGCCAGCCATATGATACTTTTGTATTGACATTTTGGTTTTATCAAATGTTTGGCAGACTGGGTGTGGATTTCTATTTTCTGTTTGGGGGTAACTAATTGCTTATGCGGGTATGCTGTACTATGCTCAGTTGCTCAGTTATGCCTGACTCTTTGTGACCCCATGGACTGTAGGCCATCAGGCTCCTCTGTCCATGGAATTTCTCTGGCAAGGATACTGAAGTGGGTTGCCATTTCCTCCTCCAAGGGATCTTCCTAACCCAGGGATGAAACCTGTCTCTTGCATCTCCTGCATTGGCAGGAGAATTCTTTACCACTGTGCCACCTGGGAAAACTTTCAGGTGGGGGTATGAAATTTGAAATTGATAATTTGAATTCTATTACAGAATTCAGATAGTAACATAAATGTCCTGTTTAATCTGTGCAGAAACTCTCTGCGTTTTTTTTTTACAGTGGCTATTTACCTTGGCAAATGAACTTGTTTAAAGAATCCCCCTTTGTTCCTCTTCTTTAAAATGAAGTAAACAGCCCAACTGAAGTACATAATTCCACATTATTATTTTCCTTTGGCTCTGCAAATAGTTCCTATTGGCTTTTTGAGTCCCAAGGAATCAAGAAAAAGACCCTGTTCTAAATGAGAGAAAATAGTATTATAAATTCTAAGTTTCTCTTTAAACAGTTTCTACCCTGATGTCCCAGAGGTAGGGATGAGAAAGTTTCTACCTGATCCATGATATATCTGTACTTTTGATTCTCAATACAGCAAGTCACTTCTTGAGGAAGTTAGAGATAATAGGAAATATAGATGCCAGAGCAAAGACAAGGTTGCTGAATGATACCTATGAGAAACATCTTAGAATAAAGTATTTTAAAAGTTCTTCAATTATACTTGCACAAAGCCTGCTTTCAATTTTTCCCTTTTAAAATAATGGAATTCAAATCTTTCCTTCAATATAAGTTATTAAGATTTCGTTGAAAACAATAACTTGAACTAAAATGAAGGGTGTATTTCAAAATACATTTCCAAAAATCTAAAATACCATATTCTGTTTCATGTAA
Source organism: Ovis aries (assembly GCF_016772045.2). Taxonomy (NCBI): domain Eukaryota; kingdom Metazoa; phylum Chordata; class Mammalia; order Artiodactyla; family Bovidae; genus Ovis; species Ovis aries. Next base: position 43,040,117 of record NC_056057.1, on the reverse strand, counting down.
TTTTCAGTTTTTAAACTTGTTTCTGATACACAGAAGAAGCATCTTGGTGTTATTTGTTAATTTCACATCAATAAGATTGTTTTATTGCAAGAAATAGATCAAGGGGAGAAAAAGGGCATTCATCAAGTTCCTAAATTCTGTCAAACCCTGTGTCTGACCGTTTATAAGTAGTTTTAAAAATCTCTGTTTATAAACGTAATTCAGAGAATCCAATGGATAAAGAAACCTGGCAGGCTATGGTCCATAGGGTTGCAAAGAGTCGGACATGACTGAAGTGACTTAGCATGACCGCATGCCGCATGTATTGATTTTCCCAGTGCAAAGGTGAAGAAACTGATACTAATTTTATGTGGTAGAAAAAATAGTTTAATCCCATATTTCTCTTAAAGTGTGTGGTATTTGTATTATATAATCATGTCTTATCTTTATATTAATCCTCCTTGAATGGGTTTATTAACCTGTCCTCCTTTTTATTTGTCCACTAAGACCATTCTTACCTGATGATTCCAAAAATCTCCTAACTGATTAACTGCTTCCAGAATGTACCCTCTTACACCCCACTGATTAACTATTTTAGTGTATAGTTTACACTGTACAGAAAAAATGTGCACCTTGATTTATCACAAAGACTCATGTAACCAACACCCAGGTCTAGAAATAGGACATTATTACCCACTCCTCCCAAAATCCTACCTTTTGGTGACTCTCCTACCTTGCACAAAAGGTAAACACTTTTAGGCTTTTCTTGTTAGTCTAACCACCTAAGCATAAATCCATAAACACCATAGTTCAAATTATTTTTAAACTTAATATGAGTTGAATAAAAGCATATATTTTTCCATGCACTTCAACATTATAATGTAATATTTGTCTCTTGTTGCATAGCTGCAGTAGTCCACTATCTCTATATACCAAAATATATGAATCCATTCTACTGTTAATGGATCATTCAGTTGTTTTTCATTTATGCCTTTAAAAATGCTACTGTGGACACACTTGTAAATTTCTTAGGGAGCATAACAGTTTCTTAGGGTGCATGCAATTCTTTTTGTTATGTACCTGAAAGTTGGATTATAAGGTCATCTGACATTAAAATAATAACTGTATGAGATATTGCCATAAAGTTTCTCCAACCATGCAAATTTTGTACTCAGTACTTTTAATTTTAGCCATTTTGGTAAATGTGTAGTGATATTTCATTTTAGGTTTAACTTGCATTCCTTCATTACTAACTAGAATGAACACCTTTTTTTGTTTGTTTGTTTGTTTGTTTATTGGCTGTTTGGTTATCCTCTTTTTGGATTGCTTGCTAAGGTCCTCTGGTAATTTTTTTCTATTATTATCTTTTTTCTTATTCATTCAAACACTTTTAAAAAGTTGACAACAAATGACATATGCTACAAATTTACTGACTTAGTCCAGGGTTTGTCTATTAATGGTGTCTTGATGAACAGAAATCTTAATTTTACATATTTCCTTGTATAATTGTTGCTGTTTTTAGTTGCTCAGTTGTGTCCAACTCTTTACAACCCCAAGAACTGAAGAATGCCAGGCTTCCCTGTCCTTCACTATCTCCAGGAATTTGCTTAAATTCATGTCCATTGAGTAGACGATGCCATCCAACCATTTCATCCTCTGTCACCCCCTCTTCTCCTGCCCTCAATCTTTCCCAGAATCAGAGTCTTTCCCAATGAGTTGGCTCTCTGCATCAGTTGGCCAAAGTATTGGAGCTTCAGCTTCAGCATCAGTCCTTCTAATGAATATTCAGGGTTGATTTTCTTTAGGATTGACTTGTTTGATCTCCCTGCTGTCCAAGGGACTATCAGGAGTCTTCTTCAACACCACAGTTCAAATACATCAATTCTTTGGTGCTCAGCCTTCTTTATGGTCTAACTCGCACATCCATACATGACTACGGGAAAAAACATACCTTTGAGCTTACAAATCTTTGTTGGCAAAGGGAAGTCTCTGTTTTTTAATATGTTGTTTAGGTTTGTCATAGCTTTTCTTCCAAATAGCAAGCGTCTTTTCATTTCATGACTGCAGTCACCATCTGTAGTGATTTTGGAGCCCAAGAAAATAAAGTCTGTCACTGTTTCCATTGTTTCCCCATCTATTTCCCATGAAGCCAAGGGACCAGATGCCATGATATTCAGTTTTTGAATGTTGAGTTTTAAGCCAGATTTTCCACTCTCCTCTTTCACTCTCTTCAAGAGGTTCTTTAGTTCCTCTTCCCTTTCAGGCATAAGGATGGTATCATCTGTATATCTTAGGTTATTGATTTTTCTCCCATGAATCTTGATTCCAGCTTGTGCTTCATGCAGCCCAACATTTCTCATGATGTACCCTGCAGAGAAGTTAAATAACCAGGGTGACAACGTACAGCCTTGATGTACTCCTTTCCCAATTTGGAACCAGTCTGTTGTTCCATGTCCGGTTCTAACTGTTGCTTCTTGACATGCATACAGGTTTCTCAGGAGATAGGTAAGAGATCTGATATTCCAATCTCTTTAAGAATTCTCCACAGTTTCTTTTTATCCACACAGTCAAAGACTTTAGCATAGTCAATGAAGCAGAAGTAGATGTATTTCTGGAATTCCCTTGCTTTTTCTATGATCCAACAGATGTTGGAAATATGGTATTTGGTTCCTCTGCTGTTTCTAAATCCAGCTTGTACATCTGGAAGTTCCTTTAGAAGAGATGAATTCCTTAGAAGAATGGAGTAGCCCTAATAGACAACAAAAGAGTCCAAAGTGCAGCACTTAGGTGCAATCTCAAAAATGACAGAATGACTTTGGTTCATTTCCAAGGCAAACCATTCAACATCTCAGTAATCCTAGTCTACGTCCCAAGCACTAACAGTAAAGAAGATGAAATTCAATGGTTCTATGAAGACCTACAGCATTTTCTAAAACTAAAACACCAAAAAAAGGTGTTCTTTTCATTATAGAGGGCTGGAATGTTAAAGTAAAAAGTCAAGAGATACCTGGAATAACAGGCAAGTTTGGCCTTGGAGTACAAAAGAAGGGCAAAGACTATAGTTTACCAAGAGAACACTCTGGTCATAGCAAACACTCTCTTCCAACAACACAAGAGATGACTCTACACATGGACATCGCCAGATGGTTAATACCAAAATCAGATTAATTATATTCTTTGCAGCCAAAGATGAAGAAGCTCTATCCAGTCAGGTAACATAAGACCAGAAGCTGACTGTGGATCAGATCATGAACTCCTTACTGCAAAATTAAGACTTAAATTGAAGAAAGTAGGGAAAACCTCTAGGCCATTCAGGTATGGCCTAAATTAAGTTCCTTACGATTATACAGTGGAAGTGACAAACAGATTCAAGAGACTAGATCTGATAGACAGAGTGCCTGAAGAACTATGTACAGAGTTTTGTAACATTGTACAGGAGATGGTGACCAGAACTGTCCTCAAGAAAAAGAAATGCAGCAAGGCATAATGCTTAGTGCATCTAATATCTTTATTTAAGAAGTCCGGTCATAAGTTAATAAAGAGAACCTCTACATTCTAGTCATTTTATTTATTGCCAATCATAGTTAAATGAATAATCCAACTAAATATTATTTTTGTATGTATGACATAAAATAGCAATCAAATTTTACATTCTTTCCCATAGGGATAGCCAATGAACCTTAGCACCAGTTGTTAAAAAAGATACTACACTTTCTCTGTTGCTCTGCAGTGTTACTGTTGTTAAAACTCAGTGTTTGTGCTTTTTTTTTAATTGACATATAACTGACATATAATACTGCATTAATCTTAAGTGTGCAACATAATGATTTGATATATAATTATACTGCAAAATGATTACCACAATAAATTTAGTTAGTGTCAATCACCACACATAGTTACAATTATTTTTCTTGTCATGAGAGTTTTAAAATCTAATCTCCTAGCAACTTTCAAATGTACAATACAGTATTATTAACTATAGTTACTATACTGTACATTGTATCTCCAGGATTGTTTGTGTATTCTTTAATTTCTCCTTTACTTACTATAGATATATGTAGCCATATTACAGGATAAGATCTCCTGTTATTCTTACTCCTGACTATTCTTGGTCTTATGAATTGCCATATAAATTTAGAAATAACTTTTCACTTTTGATAAAATCCTGCATTTTTCATGGAATTCTATGAATCTGTGGATCAGTATAGGAAGAACTGACATTTTTTTTTTCATTGATGGCTTTTCCAGTCCTTAAACTGTTATAGCCTTCCTTTAGGAGAACTCCATTTAATATGCCTCAATTATGTTTTCTAGTTTTCTTCTTCATGTTCTTGCACATATTTTGTCAGGTTTACTCCTAAATATTGGATTTTGTGGGTTTTAGAAAAGATATTTTATTTAAAATTTCATTTCCTAATTCTTTTAGCTAGTATATAGAAATGCAGATTTTTAATATTGAGTTTATGCCTTATTACTTTAATAATTTTATCTGCAGACAGTTTTGGATTTTTCTTCTTAGATAATGGTATAACATATAACTCTTAGTTTTGTTGCTAAGATAGCAAAGAATCTGCCTGCAATGCAGGAGATCCAGGTTCGATCGCTGGGTGGGGAAGATCCCTTGGAGAAGGAAATGACAACTAACCCCAGTATTCTTGCCTGAAGAGTTCCGTGGACTGAGGAGCCTGGTGGGTTATAGTCCATGGGGTTGCAAAGAGTTGGACACAACTGAGCGACTAACACTTCCACTTTTTTCCAATCATTGCATTTCATTTTTTCCCTACTTTTTGTCATTTTTAGGACTTCCAAGTACAAAGTTGCATAAAGAATATCCACATTTTGTTCCTATTGTCAAAGACAAAACTTTCAACCTGTCACCAATACATATGATGACATTTATCTTTATTTTACTGAATTATCCTGTTATAGTAGATTATAAAAATCACCTTGCATAACTATTAATAGTTGCTAAAAAATCTTTTATTAAGAATTAATAGGGAGTTTTATTAAATGTGTTTTATTTTGCATCAGTTGAGATGGCCAAACTGTGTTAATGTAATAATTGCATTGATATTTAAATCCTTAATCAATCTTGTATCCCTAAGATAAAACCAGTCTGGTTATACTTTTTGTTAGTATTCTTTCTAGTACTTTAAAAAATATAGGATACTGAATGAGAGTTGCATGTATTTTTCTATTTTCATACTGAAACAGAATTTGATATCAATGGCAGTATTTGCTATCTGCCCTGAAGAAGAAAATGGCTACCCAATCCAGTAGTCTTGCCTAGAGAATCCCATGCCCTGAGCAGCTTGGTGGGCTACAGTCCATGGAGTCATAAAGAGTCAGACAGGATTGAGCAACTAAGACTTTCACTTTCAAGGCTTGTGCAGTGTGGTGATGTTTCTTTTTCTTTGAGTTGGAAAGTATTGTTATGATTAGAATTCTGTTTAGAAGTTTTCCATAATTAATTGATGATGTCATTAAATTTGGGGGTTTCTTTTTCTAAGAAAAAAGCACCGTATTTTCTTTTTACTTATTTTTTTGGCCACACTGTTCAGCATGTAACATTCAGTTCCCACACCAATGACTGAAACCTGGCCACTGCAGTAAAAAGTCCAAAATCCTAATCATTAGGCCACTAGGGAACTCCTTGTATTTTCTCTAAATTTGTGTTATTATTCATGTTTTCCTTTTTGTTATTGTTTGCTAGTTCACCAAATTTTTTCTTCTGGATTTAGGGATGGAAGGTAGGCAATGGATGAAATTGATGAGGAACATACCAATATTTGCAGTAATATAAATAATGTCCTATTTTTTATATTGGGTGGTGAATTTTACATATAGAAAACACCTTTTTGTATGCCAAAATATGACATATTTTAGAAATTTTTAAAATACTGCTCATGCTTTCTATTTTGCCCTTTGGCATTTAGATGTATTTAACATAAAAATTTTACTTGCTGACATTTTAGGTTACTGTATTGAGATTTTTTTTTTTAATAGTACAGCTCTTTCCTTCTACTTTCTTTTTTATTTTGTCTGGTTCTGCCTGAATGAACTGCTGGAATATAAATTGATGGCGAATGTGCTGCACTCTACAATGGCAGAGGCTATCAGTCTTCATTATATCAAATAGCCTCTACTGTCCTGTCATCTGTCTTTTTCAAGTGGACATCAATTAACCAAGACACAGAGATACTGTAAGGCCATTGATAATGTTTGTCATCAATTTGATTTATGGTTTTAAATAGATGAAGTATACCTTGAAAACTAAGCATTGATTTAAATAAATCAGATCTGCCTGTGAGCTTATAAAAATACAGTAAAAATCTACACATTAAACTCTGTGTGACTAGGCCATTACAGTGCTGTCTGGATGTACTATTCCTCTAAATTAAATGACTAAGCTCACACTCTTCAGCTTCCTGAATTCATTTTCAAAGCTATTTCATTTTTTTGTTCAAATACCTAAAAATGGAAGCATCTATCTGCTTGAACTAAACTTAATATTTAAACAGATTCAGCTTGAGTAATATCCACATGTAACTAAGGATTTAACTCTTGAATCAGTCCAGGTTTGCAAGTAGAATTTTGGGGAAATACTGTGTTTATACAAAATCATTTTCTTCTGTATTAAAAAAAAATGATCAGTTCAGTGTGTTCAGTAGCAAGGAAAAGTGAGTAAGTTATGATAGCTTAATGAAGATTCAAATCCTGATAGAAATATGAAGAATCCCCTCAGTGAAATGTTGGAAAATATGCCATATCTTAACTCTAAGAGGGCAGAAAGTTTGAATGAATTGTTTGAGCTTGAATAGTTATTATGCAAAGATAAGGATCATAAAAGTCTTAAAGATTTCTCCTTATAATTATATCCATATATTGCATTCCCTATTAATTATAATGAAATATTTTAAGCATGCTAAAAATATCATACTAAATAGATTTCCAAGTGCCCATCTTCTAGCTTAAATAATAATGCAACTATAATTAAAACCTCTTTTATCAGTTCAGTTCAGTTCAGTCACTCAGTCGTGTCTGACTCTTTGTGACTCCATGGACTGCAGCACGCCAGGCCTCCCTATCCATCACCAACTCCCGGAGTTTACCCAAACTCATGTCCATTGAGTCAGTGATGCCATCCAACCATCTCATCTTCTGTTGTCTCCGTCTCCTCCTACCCTCAGTCTTTCCCAACATCAGGGTCTTTTCAAATGAGTCAGCTCTTCACATCAGGTGGCCAAAGTATTGAAGTTTCAGCTTCAACATCAGTCCTTCCAATGAACACCCAGGACTGATCTCCTTTAGGATGGACTGGTTGGATCTCCCTGCAGTCCAAGGGACTCTCAAGTGTCTTCTTCAACACCACAGTTCACAAGCATCAGTTCTTTGGCGCTCAACCTCCTTTAAACTATTTCTTGATTCCATTCTCCTTTCTCCTATAGTTTCTGGAGGTATAGAAATTTAAAGTTTATCATTCCCATGAATATTTTGGATTTTTGGTATGTTTTGAACTTTTCTATAAAAGTACCATTCTGTAGATAAATTGTATCAGTATACTTTTTATTTATTTAATTTATTTATTTTAATTGGAGGAGAATCAGCCACAGGTATACCTGTGTCCCCCAGCATCCTGAAACTCCTCCCATTTCCCTCTCCACCCTATCCCTATGGGTTGTCCCAGAACACCAGCTTTGGATGCCCTTTTACATGCATCAAACTTGCACTGCTCATCTATTTTACATTTGGTAATGCACATGTTTCAATTATTATATTTTTGAATTTTATTTATGTTGATGCTATTTTCCCTGCTTCATTAATTTCATTATATATCTATTTTTCTCTTGATAAATTGCTAACTATTTCACTTTCTCTTTACAAAAACTCAGCAATATATATGCTTGTACATGCCCCCTTGGTCTTAAAAAATTGAAGTACAAAAGAATAGAGAGAAGTGGCAGGGAAGAGGAGAATACAAGAAAATATCCAAATGTATCACAAATGTAAGGATATTGTTTCAATTAACTTTTATTTTTCCTCTGAAAACTTTGTGTACACAGGATTGTAATACAAAAATTATTTTTTACTGTGGATGATGGTAACATTGTTTTTAAAGTACTGCTCTAATATATGTGAATATATATTCATATATATTCTATAATTATATTAACATATATTTAATACATTTATATATATATGAAAAATATAAATATCACAAATATATATGTCAATACATACTGAATTCTTGGATAGTAGGCACTGGCATCTTTAATATAATGTTTCAAATTCCACTCCAAAGTGGTAGAGTCTGTTAATTCCTCCACCAATGAGGAAGTTTTGTTGCTCCATTTTCTCAGAGCTGGAAGGGGGCAATCGCAGCCCCAGAGAGACATTATCTACAAAACTGCAAGCAGGCTTCTTTGCTAACTAACTTCTTGGGGTTCTGGATGGTCAACATCCGCCTGAGAATGTGCGCCAGTTGTACAGCCAGAAAACCGAGCGGCAGGGATGGGGGAGGTGATAAGTTGCAGCGACAGCGCTCGCCAAACACCTCATCACCTGAGCTGCTCGGACCTTGGAAGGGCACAAAATGCAGACCCAACCGAGTCTGCTCCTCTGAGGATTACCCACGTGCCTGAACCTGAGCGGCTTTGACCTGGGAGGTGCATGCAGCCCAGGGCCGGCCTCGTACGGTTCCCGGTGGAGCAACCTAGAGTCTGAGCAGTGTGGGCAGGGATGGCACACGTGCTGTGAGTGGGGGTAGGCCCAGTGTGGCTGAGGCACTGCGAGCACATGCCAGTGTTGTTTGTTTGCAGCATCCCTCTCTCCCCACAGAGCGACTGAACAGTGAACCTGAAAAAAGATGTCCACCACTGCCCCCCTGGTGTTAGGGCAGAAATCAGTCACTGAAGAGACCAGCAAACACAAGGACTTAAAACAGAGGGAACCGCCTTGGAAGTGACAGGTGCAATAGATTAAAACCCTGTCGTTAGTACTGACTACATAGGAAGGGACCTATAGATCTTGAGAAATATAAGCCGGACCAAGGAACTATCCAAAAATGAACTGATCCCACACTGCCCACCACAACACCAGGGAAAGTCCTAGATATATTTTTACTATTTTTATGATCATTCTTTTTTCTTTTGATTTTTTTAAAACTTTATTTATTTTAATTGGAGGCTAATTACTTTAAAATTTGTATTGGTTTTGCCATACATCAACATGAATCTGCCACGGGTGTACACATGTTCCCAATCCTGAGCCCCCCTCCCACCTTCCTCCCCATACCATCCCTCTGGGTCATCCCAGTGCACCAGCCCCAAGCATCCTGTATCCTGCATCGAACCTAGACTGGCAATTCGTTTCTTATATGATACTATACATGTTTCAATGCCATTCTGTCAAATCATCCCACCCTCTTCCCTCTCCCACAGAGTCCAAAAGACTGTTCTATACATCTGTGTCTCTTTTGCTGTCCCGCATACAGGGTTATTGTTACCATCTTTCTAAATTCCATATATATGCATTAGTATACTGTATTGGTGTTTTTCTTTCTGGCTTACTTCACTCTGTATAATCGGCTCCAGTTTCATCCACCTCATTAGAACTGATTCAAATGTATTCTTTTTAATGGCTGAGTAATACTCCATTGTGTATATGTACCACACCTTTCTTATCCTTTCATCAGCTGATGGACATCTAGGTTGCTTCCATGACCTGGCTATTATAAACAGTGCTGCAATGAACACTGGGTTACACGTGTCTCTTTCAGTTCTGATTTCCTCGGTGTGTATGCCCAGGAGTGGGATTGCTGGATCATAAGGCAGTTCTGTTTCCAGTTTCGTAAGGAATCTCCACACTGTTTTCCGTAGTGGCTGTACTAGTTTGCATTCCCACCAACAGTGTAAGAGGGTGCCCTTTTCTCTGCACCCTCTCCAGCATTTATTGCTTGTAGACTTTTGGATGGCAGCCATTCTGACTGGCGTGAAATGGTACCTCACTGTGGTTTTGATTTGCATTTCTCTGATAATGAGTGATGTTGAGCATCTTTTCATGTATTTGTTAGCCATCTGTATGTCTTCTTTGGAGAAATGTCGATTTAGTTCTTTGGCCCATTTTTTGATTGGGTCATTTATTTTTCTGGAATTGAGCTGCAGGAGTTGCTTGTATATTTTTGAGATTAGTTGTTTGTCAGTTGCTTCATTTGCTATTATTTTCTCCTATTCCAAAGGCTGTCTTTTCACCTTGTTTATAGTTTCCTTTGTTGTGCAGAAGCTTTTAAGTTTAATTAGGTCCCATTTGTTTATTTTTGCTTTTATTTCCATTATTCTGGAAGGTGGGTCATAGAGGATCCTGCTGTGATTTATGTTGGAGAGTGTTTTGCCTATGTTCTCTAGGAGTTTTATAGTTTCTGGTCTTAAATTTAGATCTTTAATCCATTTTGAGTTTATTTTTGTGTATGGTGTTAGAAAGTGTTCTAGTTTCATTCTTTTACAAGTGGTTGACCAGTTTTCCCAGCACCACTTGTTAAAGAGATTGTCTTTAATCCATTGTATATTCTTGCCTCCTTTGTCAAAAATAAGGTGTCCATAGGTGTGTGGATTTATCTCTGGGCTTTCTATTTTGTTTCATTGATGTATATTTCTGTCTTTGTGCCAGTACCATACTGTCTTGATGACTGTGGCTTTGTAGTAGAGCCTGAAGTCAGGCAGATTGACTCCTCCAGTTCCATTCTTCTTTCTCAAGATTGCTTTGGCTATTCGAGGTTTTTTGTATTTCCATACAAATTGTGAAATTATTTGTTCTAGCTCTGTGAAAAATAGCACTGGTAGCTTGATATAGGGATTGCATTGAATCTATAGATTGCTTTGGATATTATACTCATTTTCACTATATTGATTCTTCCAATCCATGAACATGGTATATTTCTCCATCTATTAGTGTCTTCTTTGATTTCCTTCACCAGTGTTTTATAGTGTCCTTACAGATGATGAGGGCAGATTATCTGTTCAAATTCCTATAATTTTATTTTCCTTTACAGTGGCCTTCCCATCCATAGTTTTTGCTACCTGTCTCTATTTTTCTTAACTATTCACAATTTGTTTTCTCATTATTATATGTGGGAGTTGTTTCTATATCCTTGATCCTTGTCCTTCTGATGTCCATGGGATTTCCCTGGCAAGAATACTGGAGTGAGTTGCGATTTTCTTCTCTAGGGGACCTTCCCAAACTACAGATCAAATTGGCATCTCCTGCATTGGCGGTTGGATTCTTTACTACTGAATCACCAGAGAATGAATAGATATTGAAACTATACCATCTACTGTGCTGCTGCTGCTGTTAAGTCACTTTGGTTGTGTTGGACTCTGTGCAACCTCATAGATGGCAGCCCACCAGGCTCCCCCATCCCTGAGATTCTCCAGGCAAGAACACTGGAGTGGGTTGCCATTGCCTTCTCCAATCCATAAAAGTGAAAAGTGAAAGTGAAGTCGCTCAGTCATGTCCAATTCTTAGTGACCCTAGGGACTGCAGCCCATTCATCTACTGTAACCCATCTTTTATTCAGATTTCCTTCATTTTTACCTAATCTCATTTTCTATTCCATGATCCCATTAAAAATGGTAGATTACCCTCACTAGCCATATTTCCTTAGGCTCCTCCTCAGATTCTCATATTTTTCTTGGTTTTGATAACCTTGAGAGTTTTGAGGAGTACTGGTGAAGTATTTTGTAGACTCTCTAATGAAAGACTGACAGTAATGGTGAATGCCATTATGAATTTGTCAAAATCCATATAATTTTACATTACAAAGTATATTTTAATACATACAAAAAATCTAAAAAGTATTTAAAAGGTTGAGAGAACCCAGGATGGATGTAGAATGTGACAAGAGAATCTAACTGTATTACAAGTGTATGAAGCAAGCTAACAGAAGAGGATGGGGAGAAGATACTGAACTAAGTAATTTTGAAAATGAGAATTGTCCATAAGAATAAATATAAAAGGAAGACTATATAAAGACACTAGCTTAAAAAGTTTTATATCACAATGGTACATTTAATAATTTGGAACTACTATGTATACACTGAATCAAACAAGTAGATAATATATGGTGAGAGCCAGTTTTTTCATTGATGGATTAGGAGGTGACAGATAAGAAAGAGGAAGTTAGATGTATCCATAATCCATATGGTAATAGATTAATGTTGGAGAGATCAGCATGAACTACTATTTAGATTAATATAGATACAGATGGCTAAATTGGGAAATATTCATAGATATATGTGTATATACATATATAAACACACACACATATTTCCTTGCTCTATCAACTAGGATAATGTAGAAGCAGTGATATACTAGTTTCAATGATTAGATGTGTTGTTGTTGCTGTTCAGTAGCTAAGTCGTGTCCAATTCTTTATGACCCCATGGATTGCAGCATACCAGGCTACCCTGTCCACTATCTCCTGGAGTTTTTTCAAATCTATGTCCATTGAGTCAGTGATGCTAAGGATCTCATCCTCTGCCATCCCTTCTCCTCCTGCCCTCAATCTTTCCCAGCATCAGGTTCTTTTCCAATGAGTAATTTTCTTTACATCAGATGGCCAAAGTACTGGAGCTTCAGCTTCAGCATCAGTCCTTCCAATGAATATTGAGGGTTTATTTCCTTAGAATTGACTGGGTTGATCTCCTTGCAGTCCAAATGACTCTCAAGAGTCTTCTCCAGCACCACAATTCAAAAGCATCAGTTCTTCGGTGCTCAGTCTTCATTATGGTCCAACTCTCACATCCATACTTGACTACTGGAAAAACCATAGCTTTGACTATACAGAGCTTTTTTGGCAAAGTGATGTCTCTGCTTTTTAATATGCTGTCTAGGTGTGTCATAGCTTTCCTGCCAACGAGCAGGAAAAGTTGCTCAGCATGTCCTGCTGAGCAACTAAACAAGAACAAAGAAGCATACAGCTCATGCATTTCAAAATCAAAGTGAAATAATGTCTACTCATTATTTGAATTCTTGACTCAATTCCAGTGTTAGGAGGAAGGTGGTGTCCCCATACCACCAACCAATGGTCTGGACACTAGCTGGGTGAAAGTGAATTCACTCAGTCGTGTTTGACTCTTTGTGACCCCATGGATTGTAGCCCACCAGGCTCCTCCCTCCATGGGATTCTCCAGGCAAGAGTACTGGAGTGGGTTGCCATTTCCTTCTCCAGGGGGTCTTCCCTGGGATCAAACCCGGGTCTCCCATATTCCAGGCAGACGCTTTAGCTTCCGAGCCACCAGAGACCACCAACCAAGGCTCTGGACACTAGCTGGGTGTCCTACAATAAAACTCAATTCTGACACTATCTACCCAGTGATAGAATCAAATGCCCTAGGTAAATGGCTCAGTCCCATGAGACTGCCCTCCAATTCAGAGGAAAATTGCAAACACAGGTTGCTTCCTATTCTTCTAATTAACTAGGTATAAATCAGAGGTTCCCATGATCTCCTTCTTGGGTTTGATTAATTTGTTAAAGTGACTCACAGAACTCAGGTAACTCATTTACTCACCAGATTACAGGTTTAGTACAAAGACTTTTAAAGGATAGAGATAAAGGACCATTCAAATACTTGAGTATTCTTGGGCTTTCCTGTGGGTCAGCTGGTAAAGAATCTGCCTGCCATGCAGGAGACCTGGGTTTGATCCCTAGGTTGGGAAGATCCCCTGGAGTAAGGGGAAGGCTGCCCACTCCAGTATTCTGGCCTGGAGAATTCCACAAACTGCATAGTCTATAGGGTTGCAAAGACTCATACACAACTTCACTTCAAATAAAATTTATCTTTGGTAATAACTCTTATTCTGAGAAAGACCAATTTGAATCCTGATGAAAAGATACATAGGATAAAGTCCCAGATGGAGGAGTTTCTGCCCTCATGGAGTTTAAGGCCAGGCACAGAAGAAATCATTCGTTCTGAGATGAATTTTCTATTATGCTTTTATTTGTATTTCATCAAACTAACTTCTCCTACAGCTGTCTAGCAGCACTATCAGCATGTGAGACTATTGGTTTATGGCCAATTACTGAACATGGTCACCTACTGGAAAACTGAAGGTTAGTGTAAAAGCTCAGTGAAAAGCATGTTTTAATCTTAATTTATTTTCTGTATCACAGGATTCAGCTCCTGAGGTAAAACAGAGTTTATTACTCTTATTATAATGCCTAGTTAAAAGCTAAAAGATAAAAGCCGATGATGCTTGCTAGTATTTTCTACTTTTTTAATACATGTAAAGGCACCCCACTCCAGTACTCTTGCCTGGGAAATCCCATGGATGGAGGAGCCTGGTAGAATACAGTCCATGGGGTCGCTAAGAGTCGGACACGACTGAGTGACTGAACTGAACTGAGCAACTTTCACTTTCACTTTCAAAGGTTGATTCTAAATTACATGTAATAATGTTATTAGTGTGTTGTCCATTGAAATAGAGTTACATACATGACTTTCAGAATTACTTTAGTAATATAGATGGCGACTTTAAACTAGCTTATTCCTAGTCTCATGATTAATGTACTTTGTGGCCAACAGATCATGTTCATGAACAGTAAACTGAGATTTTGGTGATGCTTATGGCCATTGCAAGAGAAAAGTCAGAAGTAACAAATGGGAATTGATACCAAGATATGACTTTATAACACCAATTACAAGGGGATGACAGAGGATGAGATGGCTGGATGGCATCACTGACTCGATGGTCATGAGTTTGAGTAAACTCCGGGAGTTGGTGATGGACAGGGAGGCCTGGAGAGCTGCAATTCATGGGGTCGCAAAGAGTTAGACACCAGTGAGCAACTGAACTGAACAACAAATGAAACAAGTTAATCATAGATACAGAGGTAAAATTATGACAGAATGATTCTCATTATTCCCAGAGAGCATTTAAAAATAACAACAACTGTAGCAATTGGTTTCTTCCTCTTTTTTGATAAATGTTGTTAATAATACTTTATATTTGCAGTTCGTAAACATTTTCATTGTAATTAAAGGATTAACTCGGACACTTTTAAATGTAGGAATATCTGAGGCATAAATTAAAGTAAAATAATGGGAATACTTTTATGAAAGAGAGATATCCAATTCATTAATTTTGACTGTCTAAAGGCTTTTGAACCGTGGTGTTGGAGAAGACTCTTGAGAGTCCCTTGGACTGCAGAGAGATCCAACCAGTCCATTCTGAAGGAGATCAACCCTGGGATTTCTTTGGAAGGAATGATGCTGAAGCTGAAACTCCAGTACTTTGGCCACCTCACGCGAAGAGTTGACTCATTGGAAAAGACTTTGATGCTGGGAGGGATTAGGGGCAGGAGAAGAAGGGGACGACAGAGGATGAAATGGCTGGATGACATCACTGACTCGATGGACGCGAGTCTGGGTGAACTCCGGGAGTTGGTGATGGACAGGGAGGCCTGGCGTGTTGTGATTCATGGGGTCACAAAGAGTCGGGCACGATTGAGTGACTGAACTGAACTGAAACTGGATTACTGCAGTGTAATACATGAGGGATTTTTGTAAGCATAGTAAATTAAAAAGACTAAACCACTACATTATCAAAGTCTTATTGAACAAAAGTGGTATTTGACTTCAATTTCAACTTCTTTTCAGTGGAATAAAATAATTTCTCAAAAATTTAAAAAGAAATTGGAACAATAATCTGAGAACATGTTGGTAAAAGTCTTAAGGTAGTTGAAAAAGTAGAAGTTTAGATTTGACAAAATGGAAGGATAAATGGAGGTTTTGAAATGAAAGACATACTTCCCTTTTCATTAGAGTACAGTTCTTTTAGTTTATTGTGACCAACCAAACTTAGTACAAATAATGCAAGTGCAAGATTTTTTCCCCAAACTTAATACAAGTGATGCAAATGCAAGATTTATTTTTTCCTTCAGCACATGTATGACTATTACTGATTGAAGAGTTTTATTTGTTCCCTTTGTTGTAACAGTGTAGTGGTGCTTTACCTTACTTGAAGAAAAGTCAATCTGATTCTTCAAAAATGCTCAGTAAGCGATAATACCTACACTAAATTTTAATTCACTTTTGAGGACTTTCCTTCACTTTTGATTTTCCTTAGATATTTCTGATAATTTGAGAAGGATGCACTACAAATCAATTCTTAAAATAATACTCTTTAGTGTCTCTTATTTGTGAATCTCAACATTTCTATGCTAGACTGTGTTATCACAGATAAATAGCATGACTTATTTAACAAGTCACAGGCAAGAAACTTGTAGTACATTTTTATTTAATATATTAAATTATATTTTAATTTGTTAAAATTAGACAGGATTATAACATGAATTCTTAGTGGCTACATAGGCTTGCCAATATGACTTCTTTTGTGATTACTGGTGTATTGATTTTTCTCATCCTATGAGAAAAAGAATTGCTGATATGAACTAGGAGGCTTGGTTGAATGATATTTTCATAGTTTTGACTTCATATTGAGCTGTTTAAGGGTCATCTTGAATTAGTAAATTGTACCATATTCCAAGATGAAAGCCCACTTTCTTTAAGATAACACTGTAGATGTATCACCTTTTTGTCACCCCAATACTGATTTGCAAATAGCACAGGAGTGCAGTAACTCTAGGTATCCATATGTTTAATGACTTGTCGGATATGAGTTTGGGCAAACTCTAGGAGTTGGTGATGGACAGGGAAGCCTGGTAGGCTGCAGTCCATTGTGTTGCAAATAGTCAGACATGACTGAGGGACTGAACTGAACTGAACTGATATGTTTCCATAGACAGAGAGACCAGAAACATTATCCATAGGGAGCCAAACAGACTCTTTTCCAGTGGTCCTAAGAGTGCTGGTTGTACTGATTCTCTCTGGTATAGGACTGGAGACAGTCTGTCCCTCAATGCTCATTCAGGCAGCTATTTATTGACAAATAGACTTCCACTAGACCTTGAACCTCAGAATATACTCACTTTAACACATCTGCAAAATAAATGACACACACACAGATACCATGAAAGTTTCAAGGCTGACCATGAGGGTCAAAAAGTGGGTGATGACCCAATTCCTGGAAATCCCTCCCCCTTTCCCAAATAGCTGGAATACCCCTCCCACTCATAGCCTGTGAAATTACTCACCTCTATAAAAACTGACAACCCCATACCCTGTATGCCACTCTTGCCTTCTGAGGTGACCCACACTCCATCTGTGGAGTACATTTCTAAGTAAATATACTCCTTACCTATCACGTTGTCTTTGACTGAATTATTTCTGTGATGAAACATCAAGAACCTGAACTTCATTAAGTCCTAAGACTAGGTGTCTGATCTCAGTTAGACTGTGGGTTCAAGTCCCAATCTGAGTTACATGATTTCAGTTCTGCTAATAATATAGTACATATTACAATAATACTGAATATTTTTTATTGAATGCACTTTTTATAAGATAATACAGTGCTATGTATTTTAAAAGAATCATCTTCCTTAATCATCATAGCAATCCCAGGAGGTGAGTACTATTAGAATGTTTTACATTGAAGGGTTTCAGAACAAACTTCCCCAAAATTATTTTGAGATAAAGGTAAGCAAGACCCTGTGGATTGAAGAGAAACTTTTGCCCCTCCCTTAACTACTTGTTGTTTTTGGTTAGTTGCTAAGTCATGTCTGATTCATTTAAATTGGACTTTCCCAGACTAAGAGTTATTACCAGAGATAAATTTTATCTGCATTGTCCATCTGTATGGCAAAGAAAACATCTAGTTACCCAACATCTGCTATTCTTATTGTCCTATAAATTACCCTCCTGTCCTTGGAAGCCTCAGGCCCCTATCCCATTTCTTAACTCAAGATGTCAAATATATGTCATTTTACTTTTCTGTCTTTGAACTTTTCATGCAAGTGAAGTCTTTGATCCTCTCATATATGTTGAGTTCCCATATATACAAAGTAAAATTTTATTTTCCCTTTAATCTATTTTATCTCAATTAAATTCTTAGACCATCCAGAAGAAACTGAGGATAAAGGAAAGAAAGGGTCTTTTTTTTTTCCTTTTCCCTCCCACAACATATGAAAACCTGAAACACAGAAAGCCTAAGTAAATCGCCTCAAGTCACTCAGCGAGAGGAAGTGTCATGCATAGAACTTGAATCATATATCTTTGTTGTATGTAATATTGTTATTTATAATAAGAAATATGTTTGGTCTCTGTTCCATTTCTAACTTTGAGCTTCTAAAACACTTGGAGCTTCCTAAGAGGTGAGAGAGATGAAGTAGTGTTTTTAATATAATGAGGTGACTTTTGAAATGCCCTCAGATCTCCAAAGCATGAGTGCTGGTTGCCCTAGGAACCAACCCTGTGATTGAAGTGTTGGAACTTTCAATCCTTCTCCTCAACCTCTGAGGAGGAATAGGGGCTAGAGGTTGAATTGATCACCACTGGACAATG
Organism: Ovis aries; assembly: GCF_016772045.2. Classification (NCBI taxonomy): domain Eukaryota; kingdom Metazoa; phylum Chordata; class Mammalia; order Artiodactyla; family Bovidae; genus Ovis; species Ovis aries. The sequence continues at coordinate 43,021,683 of NC_056057.1, read as the reverse complement.
ACTTCATCAATCATGCTGTGTAATTAAGCCTTTGTGCTGTGTTCAGCTGCTCAGTTGTGTCCAGCTCTTTCAGAACCCATGGATTGTAGCCCACCAGGATCCTCTATCCATGGGACTTTCCATACAAGAATACTGGAGTGAGTTGCCATTTCCTCCTCCAGGGCATCTTCCCAACCCAGGGATCAAACCCAGGCAGATTCTTTTACTGCTGAGGCATCAAGGAAGCCCCATTCCTGATTAAATCCTTTATAATACACTGGCAATTTACTGGGTAAATAAGTTTCTTATGTTCTCTGAGCTGCTCATGGACAAAAAGAACAAAGAATCTTGTTCATTGTCCAGTTATAAGAAAGGTTAAAGTGAAGCTCACTGCTGAGCTCAGCAACAGAGAAAACTGAGAAGAGTTTCAAGAGTTGAGATTCTTGAGTCTTCCCATACATAGGTAAGCACTAAAATCATTAATTTGAGGTATCTGAAGTCTGTGATTAGCAGTAATCTTTTATAAGAGTATGCTTGACTACATGTATTTCCCAGCAAAAAAATAAAATAAAATAAAACAAACAAACATATTTTATAAACACACACACTGGCTCTTGGCACTTACCCTACCTCTTTGGAGCAGTGTAGCAATTCCTCAGAGCTATCTGAGAGGCTATCTCCTGGGCTATAGTCCTAGTAAGATTCTGAATAAATATAAACTCATTTTTTTCAGTAAATTCTCTAATGAATTAATCAAATCCAAAGAGGGGTCATGGGAATCTGATTTACAGATAGTTGGTCGGAGTATTTGGTAACAATTTGCACTTGAGATTGGCATCCTGTGTGAAAGTGGATTGTTAGAAACTCCAATTTGTAGCACATGGGAAAAAGCACTGGTCACAACCTGGGCTTTGTTGACCTGAAATTAATAAACTGCTTGATGCTTCTCTAGCAAAGATGGGTTTATTATTCAGGATCAGTGGAAACTGCTATTTAGGATCTGCAACTATGGTCTGAAACAACTGTGAGCAACCTGCAAGTCACCACAGGGCAAGGGAAGGAAAACATTTTCATAGAGAGGAAAAGAAATTAGAAGGGCTATTGTAAACAAAGAGTCCATGGCTTTCTGATGGCCAACTCCTTGCCAGGAAAGAAGAGGAGTCTTTCTCCATCCTCTTGGGCTCTCCTATCCTCTTGGGCTCTCCTATCCTATCCTCTCCTATCCTCACTGTCTGTGACTCTCCTTTCTGGCCTCCCATCTCTAACTGAGCTTCCTGTTTATTAATTTTATAGACTGTAATTGGCATCTGAAGTAGAAGGCAGTCTTGTAGGACTGAACTCTTTATCTGTAGAATCTGATGCTATCTTTGGGTAGATAATGTCAGAATTAAGTTGAATTGTAGGAAGCCCAGCTGATGTCTGGAGCATTGCTTGAAACCTCCCTCTTCACCAAGAAGTAGAATTGGGTACAGAACCCAAATAATGGACTATTTTGAAATTTGGTCTTAGATTGAGTTACTGTGCTTTAAAAGTATTGTTAATGTCTTAGGATATTTTAAAATGTGTGAAATACAAAATATGTTACTTTTAGGACTAAGTAGTCTCCCTGCCATCAGTGGACTGTAATGAAAAGTAATGTGATCTCAAAGGCAGTGAGGACAAATACTACGGGCAGCACACAGAGTTATAATGTGCACTTGCTTTTTCCTACTGCTTCTTTAAAAAGCATTTTTTATACCAAATATTACAGAGACCATGAAGTCAAGATTGCAGACACATGATTGCACTCATCTCACACGCTAGCAAAAAAATGCTCAAAATTCTCCAAGTGAGACTTCAACAGTACATGAACCATTAAATTCCAAATGTTCCAGCTGGAATTAGAAAAAGCTGAGGAACCAGAGGTCAAATTGCCAACATCCGTTGGATCATAGAAAAAGCAAGAGAATTCCAGAAAAACATCTACTTCTGTTTTATTTATTACACCAAAGCCTTTGACTGTGTAGATCACAACAAACTGTGGAAAATACTCCAAGACATGGGACTACCAGACCACCTTACCTACTTTCCGAGAAATCTGTATGCAGGTCAAGGAGCAACAGTTAGAACCAGACTGGTTCCAAACTGGGAAAGGAGTACATCAATGTTGTATATTGTCACCCTGCTTATTTAGCTTATATACAGAGAACATCATGAGAAATGCTGGGCTGGATGAAGCACAAGCTGGAATCAAGACTGCCAGGAGAAACATCAATAACCTCATATATGCAGATGACACCACCCTTATGGCAGAAAGTGAAGAGGAACTGTTAGGTAGTTAGAATAGGAAAGAGGAGTCCAAAATAGAGATGACTAAAAGACAAAGAAAGGAAAAAGCCCACGAAAATACAACAAAGGAACATCCAAGGACCAGAGTGAGAACTTCAGGTGAAGCAAACAGCCCTCCTGGCTAGCCCAATTTACACAGGGCACACTCAAGGGGAGGAGAAAAAACATTTAAAAAGAGGACCCAGAATCGAGCCCTGTGATTCTTTTGGGTCGGCCCACCCTCATGCCTTGAAGATGTATTTTCCTTTGCTTGCCAAATAAAACTGAGCTGTAACACTGGTCTACCACTTCAAATTTTTGCTGCAGTGAGACAGAACTGAGGAAACTACACACTCCCCCGACAAAACTAAAGGGCCTCTTGATGAAAGTGAAAGAGGAGAGTGAAAAACTTGGCTTAAAGCTCAACATTCATGGCATATGGTCCCATGAATTCACGGCAAATAAATGGGGAAACAGTGAAGAGTCGGACATGACTGAGTGACTTCACTTTCACACATTGGAGAAGGAAATGGCAACCCACTCCAGTGTTCTTTCCTGGAGAATCCCAGGGATGGGGGAGCCTGGTGGGCTGCCATCTATGGGGTCGCACAGAGTCGGACACGACTGAAGCGACTTAGCAGGAGCAGCAGCAGCAGTGACAGATTTTATTTTTGGAGGCTCCAAAAATCACTGCAGATGGTGACTGCAGCCATGAATTTAAAAGACGCTTGCTCCTTGGAAGAAAAGCTATTACCATCCAAGACAGCATATTAAAAAGCAGAGACATTACTTTGCCAACAAAGGTCAGTCTAGTCAAAGCCATGGTTTTTCCAGTAGTCATTAATGGATGTGAGAGTTGGACTACAAAGAAATCTGAGCACTGAAGAATTGATGCTTTTGAACTGTGGTATTGGAGAAGACTCTTGAGAGTCCCTTGGACTGCCAGGAGATAAAACCAGTCCATCCTAAAGGAAATCAGCCCTGAATATTCATTGGAAAGACTGATGCTGAAGCTGAAATTTCAATACTTTGGACACCTGATGCAAAGAACTGACTCATTTGAGAAGACCCTGATCTTGAGAAAGATTGAAGGCAGGAGGAGAAAGGGATGACAGAGGATGAGATGGTTGGATGGCATTACCAACTTGATGAACATGAGTTTGAGTAAGCTCTGGGAGTTGGTGATGGATAAGGGGAGCCAGATGTGCTGCAGTCTATGGTGTCACAAAGAGTCAGACACAACTGAGTGACTGAACTGAACTGAAGTCAAGATACGAAGACAAGTTGACTTACTTGAAATATGTGTTGCAGAAAAATTGAAATTGATATGACAGTTGTTGAAATATGTAATCTGTGATTCATCTGTCTTCTTCTAAATTCTGGAATTACCTTTTACACTCATTTTATCAGCATTCTGAAGTCTCAAAGGACTCCAAACTTAACCTAAGATGTTAAAAATGTCACAGATGAAATATAAAGACACATACACATTTTTTCCTCATCAGTGATTCCCAGACAATAGTAGTATAGGTGAATTTTTCCAATCATTGAATGAAAAGTAGAGAATAAGAATTTCTCTCTTTTCTCATCCATCTCTCTTTTTTATGCTTTTTTCTTTTTTTTTTTTTTCAAGTGTTGTCCTTCACTTCTCTTCTTATCTTCTTTTCCCTTGCCTCTGGTCCTTAGAATGCAGATGTTGAGAGTTATATTTTCATGAGTTTGAGAGTTATGTAAGGATAACTGAAATACTTCTAGTTTGTGTTTTTGTTTTATGCTAAGTTTGCATAAGAGGAGATAAAAGTGTGCCTTAATAGTTTTGAAAGTTTTTTAATGGTTCTCTGAACTTCAGAAAAACCTATCTGGTTTATAGACTAGAAAGAATTAGTATAATGTGTTGCTTAAGGACACAGATATAGGAGTAAGATCAGATTTTTAAATCTGGATGCTCCATTTCCTAGCCATGTGAATTTGTTATAGAGTCAATTGCCTCAGTTGTAATAATGGAGACAGTGCTACTCCAAAGAGATGTTATAATTATTAAATTGAGTGGTGTGTACCAATTGTTTCATTTTATGCTTCTGAAAAAATGTTATTTCTGTTTTCCTTACATAATGCAAATCCAGTGAGTATGGGACTCAAATTTAAGTAGGCTTAGTTATTTATATATTTTTTCCTTTGTGAGAAAAAAAAATGTTTCTATATATCTTGAAAAGTCAACTGAAATATGTTAATGATTAGAGTAATATATCACTGATCAATTTTTATTGTTTTTGTTTTACAAGAGAGTCTCTTCAGTGGAGTTTTAAAGCCTAGTTTCATTTAAAAAATGAAGCAGTTTCAACAACTGGATGGACCCCTTGCAATCCTGTGGATTAAGTTATATTCATTTTTTCTTATCAGCAGGGATTTTTTCTCCAGACTAGTGTATGGTTCATTGCCTAGTGTATGGATTGACTGATTGTAGTTTTTCCCCCTATGGAGCTGGAAATTGGGAGACCAGTTGCAGTATATAATTAGTGTGGCTCAAGCAAGCATCATCTGTGTTGTTCATGAATTTAATTTCCACATCTGAAATATACCCCTCTGAGATAAAATTCACTTTACTTTTAAACATTTTACAAACGTGACTGAAATGTTTTTCATATTGCATGTTTTTCTGACTTCTTAAACAGAGGATTCAGAGATATAGACTTAAGTTTTTTAATAACTCTAGCCATACAGTATTATGACTCTTCCTGTAGCTACTGAAGAATGTTACAGTTTTGTTAGACTTCCTCTATAAACTTCTTTATAATTTTTTGTTGGAGGATAATTGCTTTACAATATTGTGCTGGTTTTTGTCATATATCAACATGAATCATTCTTTCTATTCGTCCCACCCTCTCCTTCCCCCACTATATCCATAAGTCTGTTCTTTATGCCTAAGTCTCCATTGTTGTGCCAGTTCACTCAGTTCGGTCCAACTCTTTGCAACCACATGAACTATAGCCTGCCAGGCTCCTCTGTTCATGGGGATTCTACAGGCAAGAATACCGGAGTGGGTTGCCATGTCCTGCTCCAAGCAATCTTCCTAACCCAGGAATTGAACCCACATTATAGGTGGATTCTTTACCATCTGATCCACGAGGGTAGCCATTTGCTACCCTGAAAATAGGTTCATCAGTGCTATCTTTCTATATTCCATACACATATGTTAATATACAGTATTTGTCTTTCTCTTCCTGTCTTACTTCACTCTGCACAATAGGCTGTAGGTTCACTCACCTCTTTAGGACTGACACAAATGAATTATTTTTTATAGCTGAGTAATATTCTATTGTATCTATGTATCACAACTTCTGTTTCCACTCATCTATTGGTGAATGTCTCTGTGTCAAATTTCCCTTTTTCATAAGGACAGAAGTCATATTGGACAGTGCCCATCTTAATGACCTTAATTTAACATAATTACCTCTAAATGATCTTATTTTTAAATAAGATCACATTCTGAAGTGTTGTGACCTAGACCTCAACATATTTTGGGTGACGCTATTCAACCCATAATACTTCATGATATGACAGAGGAAAATGAAGACTATTTATAATTCATTGACCATAAATTTGAGATAATCTGAAAAGAAAGAGAATTTGATCATGTGTGGTTTTGATTTCAGTAGATAATACTCCTACACCCTCATAAAGAAGCACCCTCACATGCTAATAATACTATGAGGAGAAAAAATGAACTGTAGTTGAGGCAAAACAACATGCTATGGAATAATATGAAGAAGTTTAAAAATATTTAAGTCAAAGACCCAGGATGAAGCTAGAAGGAAAAGAATTTTGCAAGTCTAAAATTATTAAGAGCTTATGGGGTAAGCTGTTCCAGCCAATTGCTGTCCTAGTATTTTTCTCTGTGGTGTTGATAAGTGAATCAGTCAGAATTTTCTAGTTTTAGCTGTCAATAGAAGGCAATGGCACCCCATTCCAGTACTCTTGCCTGGAAAATCCCATGGATGGAGGAGCCTGGTGGGCTGCTGTCTATGGGGTCGCACAGAGTCGGACACAACTGAAGTGACTTAGCAGCAGCATTGTCTCCTGGAGATAGAAAAGTGGCCTAAGTTCATTCTTCCTATGCCTAAGTAAGTGGTCTTGGGATCTTAACACGGTTAATCAGGTTTGCCTCCCCTGTCGAGCATTAGGGGTATTCAATATAACTTCAATTCAGTAGAACAATGTTTCAGTAGAACATCTGTTGGTGAACCAGATAAAAATAAATTACAACTAAGACACAAATATTTTTAACATTTTATGTAAAATAATATCTTATATTTTAACATCAGAGGCACTGATTCTATTTATTAAGATTACAAAATAAGTAAGGATCATAAAAGTATCTGGCAAGTGATTGAATGCCAAATAAATCAGTAGAAAATTTATCTTCTTATAAATTTGATTTACTCTTCTGTAGAAGACTAAGTTCTAGTCTGCAATATATTGGTCTGTATTATTAGAAACTAAAGAAATTGGTAGCCAGTCATACTAAAATGAAGTTTTTATATATACTGGGTGAATAATTTTAGGGTTATTAAAAATATAATTTTGTAAGAAAATATATCTTTACCAAAGTCTAAAGGTTAAATAGCATTTTCAGCTTAAAATAATTACTGCTTCTTCTTTTCTGGAAATCATTTTTCTCATCTCATTTCATTTGCAAATATTTTTAGTGTTAACAATTGAAGTCACTACATCAAAAATATGTATTATTGAAATAATAATCACTGAAAGGAAATTTGATACATCAAAATACAAATTTATTTTAAAATAACCTCTTGTAGAGGCATAACTTGTTCAGACACATTTAACAGAAAATATTGCCTCCTAAAATAAAACTTGAAAAGATTCATTTTAAAATGAACTCTATTTCAAATATTATTCAATGTTTTTTAAAGAAACCCTTTGAATTATGGAAATAACCTTCTAATAATATCAATAATATGCATGAACAAGACACTATAATTTCTTTCCAAACATCTTAATCTGTTTTCAGATGCTCCAGAGTTGACATTAGATATATTCAAAATAGAATATAGATCTTAAGGAACTAGAACTGAGCAATAATGTCCTGGAACACAGCATTTGTTACTTGTAGGTCACTGCAAAAACTGTGGGTTAGTTGCTCAGTCATGTCTGACTCCATGGACTACCAGGCTCCTCTACTGATGGAATTCTCCAGGCAAGAATACTGGAGTGGGTAGCCATTCACTTCTCTAAGGAATCTCCCCAACCCAGGGATTGAACACAGGTCTTCGGCACTGTAGGTGGATTTTTTTACCATCTGAGCCACCAGGGAAACCTATAGTTCACTGCAAGGTCACAGCTATAATTAAAAATAATGAAAATAATAATGAAATTTCAGGTTTGGCCCTACATATTTTTCAATCTGCTTTTGGATTTTTCATTTTGGTTTCGCTGTTTTGCTCTCATGTCTGTACCTGAACTTCTTCAATCCTCCTGACCATCCATACTAGTCTGTACCTCTTTTCTCCTGAGTCTGCTGAGAGACTCTGGATTTCTGCTTCAGCCTTAAAATGTAGCCACATCTTCTACAGAATCTCCCAGGGCAACAGACTTAGCCTGAATCAAAGGTATTTAATTTTCCAGACAATTTGTACTTTGAGAATGAAGACATTTAAATCCACAAACATTCTGTCCTTTTTCCCAAGTGTATTGTCCATGAATAGTTAAGATGCACTGCTCATTAATTTCTTTGTGTCCAACAATTTACAACAATCACTTCCCAATTTCTAGATCAATGCTTTTGCTTTTTCTATTTCCTACAACTCTTCAACATCATCATAAATTCATGGCTTGGAGAATTTAGTCAGAAGTTGTCAACCCTAGATTGAGTTTGGAATGACATATGCAGAGTACATCATGAGAAACGCTGGACTGGAAGAAGCACAAGCTGGAATCAAGATTGCTGGGAGAAATATCAATAATCTCAGATATGCAGATGACACCACCCTTATGGCAGAAAGTGAAGAGGAACAAAAAAGCCTCTTGATGAAAGTGAAAGAGGGGAGTGAAAAAGTTGGCTTAAAGCTCAACATTCAGAAAACGAAGATCATGGTATCTGGTTCCATCACTTCAGGGGAAATAGATGGGGAAACAGTGGAAACAGTGTCAGACTTTATTTTTCGAGGCTCCAAAATCACTGCAGATGGTGATTGCAGCCATGAAATTAAAAGACGCTTACTCCTTGGAAGAAAAGTTATAACCAACCTAGACGGCATATTGAAAAGCAGAGACATTACTATGCCGACTAAGGTCCATCTAGTCAAGGCTATGGTTTTCCAGTGGTCATGTATGGATGTGAGAGTTGGACTGTGAAGAAGGCTGAGTGCTGAAGAATTGATGCTTTTGAACTGTGGTGTTTGAGAAGACTCTTGAGAGTCCCTTGGACTGCAAGGAAATCCAACCAGTCCATTCTGAAGGAGATCGGCCCTGGGATTTCTTTGGAAGGAATGATGCTAAAGCTGAAACTCCAGTACTTTGGCCACCCCATGCGAAGAGTTGACTCACTGGAAAAGACTCTGATGCTGGGAGGGATTGGAGGCAGGAGGAGAAGTGGACGACAGAGGATGAGATGGCTGGATGGCATCACTGACTCGATGGACGTGAGTCTGCGTGAACTCCGGGAGTTGGTGATAGACAGGGAGGCCTGGCGTGCTGCGATTTATGGGGTCACAAAGAGTTGGACACGACTGAGCGACTGAACTGAACTGAAGAAACTAAAAAATGTTCCTGAGATCTGCTGTCACTACCAGAAATGTCATATATTTGGTTCTATATGGACTTAGACATCAATAATTTTTAACAGTTCCAGGTGACTTTGATGTTCAGATGGAATGGATGAACCCTGAAGTCAATAATTTCCAGAATCCACAGAAAAATGTGAACTCTTCTCCCAGTCTTTGGATATTATAAACTCTATCCTTGAAGCAAGGTTGATAACCAAAAATTTACAATTGAAACCAGAAATAGTTTTGTTTATTGTTTGTTCTTACGGTATTTATAAAGAAAAACAGTAAGAAGATAACATTTTCTTCCTTGTTTATTCTGAAGAAATATTGCTGAGGAATCCTATATTTCATTTTTCTGCTCACCCTGTATCTTTTTTATTTTGTAAGAATATTAGAATTTAATCAAGCCATCCAGAGCCAGGTCATTTATCCAGGTGATGTCCTCTGTCACAGTTAGGCACTGCCCATAATATATTGGACTTATTTCAGTGTATAATAGAGGCTTCTGGCTGTTATGAAATGTGTGAATAGTATATTTTTAAAAAATTTACAATTTCCAATCAGTTATTATTCATGTGTAGTAAAGTGTTTATCTTGTACCAAGAAATTATACTCAATAATTCTAAACTTTCAGTTTAGTTCAGTAGCTCAGTCATGTACGACTCTTTGCGACCCCATGAATCACAGCACGCCAGGCCTCCCTGTCCATCACTTACTCCCAGAATTCACTCAGACTCACATCCATCGAGTCAGTGATGCCATCCAGCCATCTCATCCTCAGTCGTCCCCTTCTCCTTCTGCCCCCAGTCCCTCAAAGCACCAAAGTCTTTTCCAATGAGTCAACTCTTAGCATGAGGTGGCCAAAGTACTGGAGTTTCAGCTTTAGCATCATTCCTTCCAAAGAAATCCCAGGGCTGATCTCCTTTAGAATGGACTGGTTGGATCTCCTTGCAGTCCAAGGGACTCTCAAGAGTCTTCTCCAACACCACAGTTCAAAAGCATATCTACCTAAAGAAACTAAAGACCTATATATAGAAAACTATAAAACACTGATGAAAGAAATCAAAGAGGACACTAATAGATGGAGAAATATACCATGTTCATGGATCGGAAGAATCAATATAGTGAAAATGAGTATGCTACCCAAAGCAATTTACAAATTCAATGCAATCCCTATCAAGCTGTCAGCCACATTTTTCACAGAACTAGAACAAATAATTTCACAATTTGTATGGAAATACAAAAAACCTCGAATAGCCAAAGCAATCTTGAGAAAGAAGAATGGAACTGGAGGAATCAACTTGCCTGACTTCAGGCTCTACTACAAAGCCACAGTCATCAAGACAGTATGGTACTGGCACAAAGACAGACATATAGATCAATGGAACAAAATAGAAAGCCCAGAGATAAATCCACACACATATGGACACCTTATCTTTGACAAAGGAGGCAAGAATATACAATGGAGTAAAGACAATCTCTTTAACAAGTGGTGCTGGGAAAACTGATCAACCACTTGTAAAAGAATGAAACTAGATCACTTTCTAACACCGTACACAAAAATAAACTCAAAATGGATTAAAGATCTAAATGTAAGACCAGAAACTATAAAACTCCTAGAGGAGAACATAGGCAAAACATTCTCAGACATAAATCACAGCAGGATCCTCTATGATCCACCTCCCAGAATTCTGGAAATAAAAGCTAAAATAAACAAATGGGATCTATTTAAAATTAAAAGCTTCTACACAACAAAGGAAAATATAAGCAAGGTGAAAAGACAGCCTTCTGAATGGGAGAAAATAATAGCAAATGAAGCAACTGACAAACAACTAATCTCAAAAATATACAAGCAACTTATGCAGCTCAATTCCAGAAAAATAAACGACCCAATCAAAAAATGGGCCAAAGAGCTAAATAGACATTTCTCCAAAGAAGACATACGGATGGCTAACAAACACATGAAAAGATGCTCAACATCACTCATTATTAGAGAAATGCAAATCAAAACCACAATGAGGTACCACTTCACACCAGTCAGAATGGCTGCGATCCAAAAATCTGCAAGCAATAAATGCTGGAGAGGGTGTGGAGAAAAGGGAACCCTCCTACACTGTTGGTGGGAATGCAAACTAGTACAGCCACTATGGAAAACAGTGTGGAGATTCCTTAAAAAATTGCAAATAGAACTACCTTATGACCCAGCAATCCCACTTCTGGGCATACACACCGAAGAAACCAGAATTGAAAGAAACACATGTACCCCAATGTTCATCGCAGCACTGTTTATAATAGCCAGGACATGGAAACAACCTAGATGTCCATCAGCAGATGAATGGATAAGAAAGCTGTGGTACATATACACAATGGAGTATTACTCAGCCATTAAAAAGAATTCATTTGAATCAGTTCTGATGAGATGGATGAAACTGGAGCCGATTATACAGAGTGAAGTAAGCCAGAAAGAAAAACACCAATACAGTATACTAACACATATATATGGAATTTAGGAAGATGGCAATGACGACCCTGTATGCAAGACAGGGAAAGAGACACAGATGTGTATAACGGACTTTTGGACTCAGAGGGAGAGGGAGAGGGTGGGACGATTTGGGAGAATGACATTCTAACATGTATACTATCATGTAAGAATTGAATTGCCAGTCTATGTCTGACGCAGGATGCAGCATGCTTGGGGCTAGTGCATGGGGATGACCCAGAAAGATGTCATGGGGAGGGAGGTGGGAGGGGGGTTCATGTTTGGGAACGCATGTAAGAATTAAAGATTGTAAAATTTAAAAAAAAATAATAAAATATTAAAAAAATTGCAAATAGAACTACCTTATGACCCAGCAATCCCACTGCTGGGCATACACACCAAGGAAACCAGAATTGAAAGAAACACATGTACCCCAATGTTCATCGCAGCACTGTTTATAATAGCCAGGACATGGAAACAACCTAGATGTCCATCAGCAGATGAATGGATAAGCAAGCTGTGGTACATATACACAATGGAGTATTACTCAGCCGTTAAAAAGAATTCATTTGAATCAGTTCTGATGAGATGGATGAAACTGGAGCCGATTATACAAAGTGAAGTAAGCCAGAAAGAAAAACACCAATACAGTATACTAACACATATATATGGAATTTAGGAAGATGGCAATGACGACCCTGTATGCAAGACAGGGAAAGAGACACAGATGTGTATAACAGACTTTTGGACTCAGAGGGAGAGGGAGAGGGTGGGATGATTTGGGAGAATGGCATTCTAACATGTATACTATCATGTAAGAATTAAATTGCCAGTCTATGTCTGACGCAGGATACAGCATGCTTGGGGCTGGTGCATGGGGATGACCCAGAGAGATGTTATGGGGAGGGAGGTGGGAGGGGGGTTCATGTTTGGGAATGCATGTAAGAATTAAAGATTTTAAAATTTAAAAAATAAAATACTTTAAAAATAATTTAAAAAAAACAAAAATAAACAAACAAACAAAAAAACAAACAAACACAAAAGCATCAATTCTTTGGCGCTCAGCCTTCTTCACAGTCCAACTCTCACATCCATACATGACTACTGGAAAAACCATAGCCTTGACTAGATGGACCTTAGTCGGCAAAGTAATGTCTCTGCTTTTGAATATACTATCTAGGTTGGTCATAACTTTTCTTCCAAGGAGTAAGCATCTTTTAATTTCATGGCTGCAATCACCATCTGCAGTGATTTTGGAGCCCCTCAAAATAAAGTCTGACACTGTTTCCACTGTTTCCCCATCTATTTCCCATGAAGTGATGGGACAAGATGCCATGATCTTCATTTTCTGAATGTTGAGCTTTAAGCCAACTTTTTCACTCTCCTCTTTTACTTTCATCAAGAGGCTTTTGAGTTCCTCTTCACTTTCTGCCATAGGGGTGGTGTCATCTGCATATCTGAGGTGATTGATATTTCTCCCAGCAATCTTGATTCCAGCTTGTGCTTCTTCCAGTCCAGCGTTTCTCATGATGTACACTGCATAGAAGTTAAATAAGCAGGGTGACAATATACAGCCTCGACGTACTCCTTTTCCTATTTGGAACCAGTCTGTTGTTCCATGTCCAGTTCTAACTGTTACTTCCTGACCTGCATACAGATTTCTCAAGAGGCAGGTCAGGTGGTCTGTATTCCCATCTCTTTCAGAATGTTCCACAGTTTATTGTGATCCACACAGTCAAAGGCTCTGGCATAGTCAATAAAGCAGAAATAGATGTTTTTCTGGAACTCTTTTGCTTTTTTGATGATCCAGCGGGTGTTGGCAATTTGATCTCTTGTTCCTTTGCCTTTTCTAAAACCAGCTTGAACATCAGGAAGTTCACGGTTCAGTATTGCTGAAGCCTGTCTTGGAGAATTTTGAGCATTACTTTACTAGTGTTCGAGATGAGTGCAATTGTGCGGTAGTAGTTAGCCCTATTTTATTCCTTGGGCTTCCCTGGTGGCTCAGAGGTTAAAGCGTCTACCTGGAATGTGGGAGACCCAGGTTCAATCCCTGGGTCAGGAAGATCCCCTGGAGAAGGAAATGGCAACCCACTCCAGTACTCTTGCCTGGAGCATCCCATGGAGGGAGGAGCCTGGTAGGCTGCAGTCCATGGGGTCGCATAGAGTCGGACACGACTGAGCGATGAACTCAAGGTAATATTTTAAAATGACAATTTTGCACCCTCTTCCAATTATTCCTCCCCAATATTCATATCTCCTACTCCTCTTTTTATTGTTTGTTTTTTAATTGTTTAGAACTGTAGTATCATTTAAAATATTTCTGGTGATAGTGAATGTATACTCTTTGTAGTGACGATTTTTAACATCAAATGTACAAAATTCCCCAAAGTACCCACTTTAGTTCAGAGGAAACTGACCCAACTTCAGCTTCCAAGCTAAATTTTATTGGTCAAGAGTAATTGCTCACACTTGCCATAATTCAGGTTTAAGTCGTTCATCCTAAAACATTACTCTTAGCCAAAGTGTAGGATAGAAATTGAGCATATTTACTAATTTGAGGACAATAGACACAGATAGTGACTTGCCAGAAGAGTCTGGCATGAAGTTTCTTCTCCCTTAAAAGCAAGCCATGAAAGAGATACTTTTTTTTTCCTTTCTTTTGGACATCCTAGTATGGGAATGAGTTACCTGAAAAAAAATACCACTGTATTTCTATTTTTCTACCATGAGAAATATGGAGTCTGAGAATGAAGCAAAGACATCATATATGAGTCATTTATAGAAAAATAGTGAAAGAACTTCTGGATCAAGCTAATTCTGAAGTTTGAGTTACATTCTGGCCTTCTAGGCTATAAATCAATAACTTTCCTTATTAGTTGAACAAGTTTAATTTTTATTTTGTTATTTGCACTTGAAAATATCATAGATGACATTTGAATATAGGTATCTAGACTTTGGTTTTAATGAGGATGTTTTTACATTTTTTTTTTTTTTGGTAAGTTTCTGGTACAATCATTGACTGTGTTAAGTAATATTTTTCTACTCCTAGCCTGATAAGAAATGTTATTAGCTACACAGTTTGACTTTTACAAATATTTTTCATAATCTAAATGACCAGGTGGATATTCTCCTTTATTATGCTAATACAATGATTAGCTTTAGAAGATGGCCAATGTTGAGAATATCTTGAATTTCTCAAGTAAAATTTACTTGATCATGATACTATTCTTTAATCTAATTTGTTCATGATATATTACACTTTTTGTATATTTAGATACATTATTTAATAAGAAGTTTTGAAAGATCGAAGACCAGGTTAAAATTCAAAATCTGCTAAAGGGAAAGATAAAATCACTCTCAAAGAAACGAAAATCAGATTGATGCCAAACTTCTTAACATCAGCCCTGTAAGCATTCAGGCTTCCCAGGTGGCTCAGTGGTAAAGAATCCATCTGCCAATGTGGGAGATACAGGAGACATGAGTTCAATTCCTGGGTTGGGAAGATCCTCTGAAGGAGGAAATGGCAACCCACTCCAGTATTCTTGCCTGGAAAATCCCATGGAGAGAAGAACCTGGTGAGCTACAGTCCACGAAGTCACAAAGAGTCAGACACGGTTAAATATGCACATGGTAGTGTTCCTCGTGAAGAAATAAAATGAATATGCTGTTTAAAAAAAAAGCCAAAATATCATATCCTTTTATAACATTTTGCTCAGTTTAAAAAGATTCTAAAGAACTGGAAAAGATATTTAAGTAAGTGAGTAAATGAAGTCGCTTAGTCATGTCCGACTCTTTGCGACCCCATGGACTGTAGCCTTCCAGCCTCCTCTGTCCATGGGATTTTCCAAGCAATAGTACTGGAGTGGATTGCCATTTCCTTCTGCAGAGGATCTTCCTGACCCAGGGATCGAACCCGGGTCTTCCACATTACAGACAGACGCTTTACCATCTGAGCCACCAGGGAAGTTCATATTTACTAATACTTTATTTTAATGCAAAGTTGATTTAGAAGCTTAAAGATCATGGGTAATTATTTTCCAGAATAGTCATGGTATATTGTCTGGCTCTTTTTTTGGTAGTATACTGTATCACATTCATTTTTTAATATATACATATCTGTTTACCAATATGAAAAGTATTTTTGTTTTGAGAAGGGCATATGTTTACCTGTGTACTTTTTGAATTAAACTGGTAGTCTTTTCCTACACTTTCATAGTCATTTCATGTTCAATGACAAAAAAGAGGTAAATAAAACACCTAACCTTTTTGTGGTGGTGGAGTCACTAAATTATGCCCAACTCTTGTGACCTCATGGGCTGTAGCCTGCCAGGCTCCTCTGTCTATGGAATTCTCCAGTCAAGAATACCAGAGTGGGTTGCCATTTCCTTCTCCAGGGGTTCGTCTTGACCCAGGAATCAAACCCAGGTCTCCTGCATTGCAGACAGACTCTTTACCAACTGAGCTATGAGAGAAGCCCCTTTAAGCATCTTAAAGTACTTTTTAGGAAAGAAAAATTCTTTTCTAATACATTGATCTTTATCATCCTGTCATATATGTTGTTATGAGTTCTCTATCCTTCAATATATATGTAATGTGTTAAAGTAAAAAATGTTCACCAGCCTTTGTTATGGTTTATATTATAGTTTAAATATATTATAGGTTTAGTACTTCATGCATATAAAATGTATGTCTAATACGCATATAATATACATACACACATATAATTTTTATTACATGACTAAATATAAAGAGAGTTCTATTAACACTTTTATTTAAGAATCCAGATAGGCTGGCTTGTGAATGTCTTTCTTGAGTAGGTGACATTTGAGCAGGTAATTTAATAAATTGAGGGCATGAGAAATACTGTGTATATTTATGATATGAGTAATACTGTCATAAATATATATATATACACATATATATGTATGTTTGTATATATATATACTGAACTTGATGCTAAGTCTTGTTTACTAGAGTTCCAGCTCCATGAGGGCAGATTTTACTTGCTGTTTTCACTATTGTATACCCACTGTTTAACAAAGTACATAGTTAAAGGTACTCAGTAAATAGTTAAAGGTACTTAGTAAATAGTTGTTGAATAAGAAAATAAATAAGTGAAATGAATACTGTCTAACTCAGTCCTCAGGATAATAACAATATTATAACTGGACAGAAGGTACAGATTTTCTAATACAAAAATTAAGTGTTGAACACTGATGTTAAAAATTCAAATGTAGTTTACTAGAAAAATTAGGAGGAAGTAATAACACTTCCAGATGCAGCTATACACCAAATAATCTCTTCCTCGACTGTTTTTGTTTTTCTTTTTTTGGTTGCACTGAGTCTTTGTTGCTGTGTGGATTCTTTCTCTAGTTGCAGCAAGTGGGGGCTACTATTACTTGTGGTGCACAGGGCTTCTCATTGGGGTGCTTTCTGCTCTTGCATAGCACAGGCTCTAGAGCACAGGTGTCAGTAGTTGTGGTGCATGGGCTTAGTTGCTCTTCAGCATGTGGATTCTTCCTGGACCAGGGATGGAACCCATCTCCCCTTCATTGGCAGGGGGATTCCTATCCACTGTACCATCAGGGAAGTCCTCTTCCTTGACTCTTGATGTATTGCCATTGGTTTTTCCTCTCTGTGTCCTCCTTCACACCCTGCGGACTTGGAAGCCCCTGTTGTGGCATGAATATGACCGGTCTAATGATGCTTAGGATCAGCCTAACTCAAGACAATAAACAAGAAACAATAAAACTTTGCTGTCTGCCTGCCATATCTCAGAGGGTCATGTGTGTTGAGAATGAGAAAAGGGAATAATTATCAGCTATACAAAATTAGGCTTCTTTAGTTTTGAGAGATATTTTTAACCCTTTATTAATAGATTTCAGGAACTAAAAAGCCTCTTGATGAAAGTGAAAGAGGAGAGTGAAAAAAATTGTCTTAAAGCTCAACATTCAGAAAACTAAGATCATGGCATCTGGTCCCATCACTTCACGGCAAATAGATGGGGAAACAGTGGAAACAGTGGCTGACTTTATTTTGCGGGCTTCCAAATCACTGCAGATGGTGATTGCAGCCATGAAATTAAAAGATGCTTACTCCTTGGCAGGAGAGTTATGACCAACCTAGATAGCATACAAAAGAGCAGAGATATTACTTTGCCAACAAGGTCCACCTAGTCAAGGCTATGGTTTTTCCAGTGGTCATCTATGGATGTGAGAGTTGGACTGTGAAGAAAGCTGAACACTGAAGAAATGATGCTTTTGAACTGTGGTGCTGGAGAAGACTCTTGAGAGTCCCTTGGACTGCAAGGAGATCCAACCAGTCCATCCTAAAGGAGATCAGCCCTGGGTGTTCATTGGAAGGACTAATGCTGAGGCTCAAACTCCAATCCTTTGGCCACCTCATGTGAAGAGCTGACTCATTGGAAAAGACTCTGATGCTGGGAGAGATTGAGGGCAGGATGAGAAGGGGACGACAGAGGATGAGATGGCTGGATGGCATCACCGACTCAGTGGGCATGAGTTTGAGTGAACTCCAGGTGTTGGTGATGGACAGGGAGCCCTGGTGTGCTGCGATTCATGGGGTTGCAAAGAGTCGGACACGACTGAGCAACTGAACTGAACTGGACTGAAGAGATTTCCAGTAGAAGAGTCACATTGCTAGTTCCCAGATTCTGCTTTTCCAATGGGACTAATAGCTACAAGAGCCACAAGAATAACAAAACATTTGGAAATTAATTCTTTAGACCTTCCCCAAAGTTGGTTGATTGTGTAGAACACAAGTGACAAACAAAGGCATCTTTTGCTTTAGTATCCAAAGAACAATAATCCTACTCCACCTTCACGCATCATAAATGCTATAATTCAGTCCCTTCTCCAATCTCTAGAGTTTAGTTCTAAGTTTCACAAATGATTCCTGGTAGGGGTTCCTCACCCCCTATTCTGATCCATACCTCTGCACTTTCACTTTACTAAAGTTTAAGGATAATATAAGTGAATCCCAATGCCAAAAAGGAAAAAAAAAGTAAATAAATATTAGATGTTTCTGATTCCAGTATCTGAATTAGCCACATCTGTTCTTAAGTAGAGTTTTCCTTACTGGTTTTCTGCTTTGCTCCCATATTACTGCATCTCGCTTTTATTACTGGACCTCACCAAATGAGAATCCTTTTCCATATGCTATCTAGTCAATGATTTGGTGACACAAATTCTGTGGCTCCAGAGCTGAAGGACAGGAAAGCCTGGCGTGCTGCAGTCCATGGGGTTGCAAAGAGTTGGACATGACTGAGCCACTGAACAGCAACAATGACAAGTCTACTCATCACTTATCATTGCTAGTACAAGAGTGTCACAGGAAAAGCCTTAAAATCACTTGTCATTGTAATCTTCTGTAATGTGAATACATCTTTGTCCATATTTGAAGACATTGTTTTGCATTTCTGTACCAGGCTCAATTAGTTGTTAACTTAATCCTTCCTCCTCACTGCTTATTCCTTCCTGATTTTGTTTGGGGCAGCAATATGCCTAACAAAATATAATTGGTTACTGTTATTCACAAATTGTGTATATATAAATATCAAGTGACTATATAATGATCCAAACCTTTGCCCTTATTTGCACTGGCTCCCAGGCATCTAGGGTGCAGCAGCAGGTCCATTCTCCAACTCTTTCCCTTCCCTGAGAAAAGCTGGAATCCATCTGTTATATTCTGAGCTAAAGGAAAGAGTATGATAAGTGAGTATATACTAGTCCAAACTGTTGTCTTTATTCTCAGTGGCTCCTAACTTGGAGCTCTTACTTTTCAGGGATCAGTTTCAGACAAGACAGATGCCAACCCTCAAGTTGTCCCCTGAAATGTCAAAACTTTGGTTGTGCGGTACAATCCTCTCCTTTCTGGCCCAGGAAGAAGCAGGGAGCTGGGGAGGTTCCTCTTGACCAAGAGATGCTTTGCTGGGAGAAGGGATTACCAAAGAGGGTTCCATGACAGTTCCTTACCAGCTTTGATGCATCTGGTTTTGAGCTTTGCATGAGGTGAAAGAGGTTTTAAACTGGTCCCTATATTTCTCAAAAAGGGGAATAGTCTGTGTATAGTGATTGAATATGTGTGTCCATTGGTGGAAGTAAAGTCTGGTGCGTTCAGTTCTCCATCTTCCTGTGTGTAACGCCAACTATTTTTTTTTTTAATAATATCAATGATCTCACTAAGTGACCTAGTAATGAGTATGCTTATGATCAGACAGGACAGTTGCGGGTATGTATCAGGGTCTTCTATTCAAAAATAGCACAACTAAATTGTGATTAATCACCAATCTAGAATTTATGGTAGGATGTGGTTTAGCAAACAAGTATTGAAGGGAAAGTTGAAAATGGTATTTTAGGAAGAAATGATGCACCTCTGCAAATCTAAATTTATAAATCAATAAATAATCTTTGCAAGACACAGTCTTTGGGATGGGGTGAATCATCAGCTTCCACTGGGGTGTTTTATACAAGATTCAAATTCAAGGCAAATTTCTTCATTACCTGCCTTAGGTTTTTTGCCTGCTTTAATTTACCATCATACCAAGATTGCTTGTACTTGAGAAGAGATGGCTCTAAAAGAAAGAAAGAGATACTTTCAGCAAGAGAAGGAAAGATGCTATGGGGACAGAAAAGCACCAGAAACCCACTAGATATCCTATATTTTATTTAATTTCATGGATAATGATATCGTCAGTCTTTCAAAACTCTCAAATTTATTTCTGATTCCAAAATTTTTGCTATTTCAGTAGCTTATAGAATAAATTTAAAACTCCTAAACATTATATTTGATAATTTTGTTAATCTGAACTCAGTTCATACTTTCCATCTATCTCTTAGGGCTTCCCAGGTGGCATAGTGGTAAAGAATCTGCCTGCCAGTACAGGAGATGCTGGAGATGAGAGTTCGATCCCTGTGTTGGGAAGATCCCGTGGAGTAGGATATGGCAATCCAGTCCAGTAATCTTGCCAGGAAAATTCCAAGGTCAAAGGAGCGTGGCAGGCTATAGTCCATGGGGTCAGAAGACTCGGACATGACTTAGCAACTAAAGCACCACCACCAACTCAGAATTTAGAAGTTACCATCTCAGGGAAAATAGAACTTGGAGAAGAAAGGTATATCTGCCAAACTCCCAATACAAATGCTCAACTCCCCACCACTGCATTCTGTAAGCTCTGTTCAGCTCGTGCTCTATCATCTTCAGTGATAGAAAAGTTACCCCCTTTTAAAGTAGCTCATTTCACATTGTGATAAATTTGACTTTTGGAAACCCCTGGAAGGATGATGGAAAAACACAACTCATTCTTTGAAGTCTAACTCGTATATCACTTCTCCTATGAAACCTATTCTAACTTTCAGAATAAAATTGATCATTTATGCATATGTGCTCCCTAAGTACTTTGCTCATACTAATGTTATTGCACTTATCATTATCTGTTACAGTTATTTTGCCCGCCTTTGTTCCTGACCTTGATTTTGACTTTCTTAAGGACAGGTGCTATGTGTTAACTTTTGCTTTCTGTTGCTGCTGCTGCTAAGTCGCTTCAGTCGTGTCTAACTCTGTGCAACCCCATAGATGGCAGTCTACCAGGTTCCTCCATCCCTGGGATTCTCCAGGCAAGAATACTGGAGTGTGTTGCCTTTTCCTTCTCCAATGCATGCACACATGCTAAGTCGCTTCAGTTGTGCCTGAATCTGTGTGATCCTATGGACAGCAGCCTACCAGGCTTTCCTGTGCAAGAATACTGGATTCTTTAGGCAAGAATACTGGAGTGGGTTGCCATTTCCTTTTGCATTTTCTTTCTAGTGCCTCTCAAAGGAACAAATAGGAGGCAATCAATAAATGTTTGTGGAAGATAGACTAAACTGTACAATCTTCTAATTGTACATTCTTCTGAAAATGTTTATGTCAGTAGTTTCACATAAGATTTGAACAAAATGGGCAGTACAAGACAACAGATTTTTAAATTGTCAGCACTGTAGTATAAATTTACTCCTCTGTGATCCTAAAATATTTTGCTTATTTGAGTATAACTGCACTTGTTACAATCTACTATTTATGCCTGCCTTTGCTTCCCCAACTGCAGTGCTTACAGTCAACATGTAAATCATATTGCATTGTATTGCATATTTCATTCAAATTTTCTCATATATATGTGTATATGTATATATTTATAGAATCTTTTTTTTATTTTGTTCTAGCCAGCCCATTTATCAATTTAAAATTTAGAAATGAATGTTTTACTATATAACTGTGACTATACACTGAATCTTCTTGTTGGAGCCATGAGAGGAAGAAAGCATTAATTCCTTTTCACTTATTCCAGCCCATTTACCTTTGTTTTGTTTGTGTTTATTTGGTTAATTGAGCAAAATTTTGGCTGCAGTAACAAAGGTCAGAATAGCAATGGATTAATCCACCTAGAAGTTTAATTCCCTTGCATACAGTCAGAGGAAAAATATTCCTGGTATGATATGGTGGCTGTATCAGGCTCTGCTCAGTGCCAGGGTCCCAGCCTCCTTGCTGGTCTGCTACACTCCATGTGCAACTTCCATTAGAAAGTTGTTGTTGTTGTTTAGTTGCTAAGTCTTTTGTGATCCTATGAACTGTAGCCAGGTTCCTCTGTCCCTTGGATTTTCTAGGCAAGAATACTGGAGTGTGTTGCCATCTCTTCCTCCAGGGGATCTTCCTGACCCAGGGATTGAACTGAGCCACCCAAGAAGCCCATTAGAAAAAACATCCTTTTTTATATCTGCGTTCCAGCTAGCAAGACTGCGACAGGCCAAAATGTAGGGCATT
The DNA here is from genome assembly GCF_016772045.2 of Ovis aries. Classification (NCBI taxonomy): domain Eukaryota; kingdom Metazoa; phylum Chordata; class Mammalia; order Artiodactyla; family Bovidae; genus Ovis; species Ovis aries. The sequence continues at coordinate 42,999,315 of NC_056057.1, read as the reverse complement.
ATTTGCCTTCCAAGTCATGACCTGAATGTTATCCCTGTCACATTCTCTCACATCCCATTTCTTAGGAGTAAGTCACATGATTGTATCTAGATGCAGGGAAAACTGTTATCTATGTATTATGCTTAACATTGAAAGGGTGGGAATGGAAATGTGAGACAACTTGCAGTGTCTAAAGCAGATGGATTCATTCTCATTTTGTTAACATTTTGATGTCAAATAGTAAGATATAGAAAAATAGAATGTCTAATTTCTTTGCCAATTGGAAGAAAAAAAACACTAATTTTTTGGCAAATCATGTGATCTAAGAGCTTCTTATAGTTAGAAGTTATACAAAGTCTGGAGTACTAACATCGCTGACATATTGTCATTTAGTTATTTGTAGGACATTTACGTGCCTTAGTGACACTTTCTTTATTGACTAGTGTATAACAGTAAAATTTTAATATACTTTGTTTTAGAAAATAGGCCATTAATATTGGTAGTTACCTAAAATTTAAAACTCTCTTCCCTCACCTCTATCCCTGCTTTTTTTCTGTTTTGCGTCCATTGCATTTCTATCAGTACATTTTAAACACATGCCTGGCAGCTACTGTCCATGGGATTACAAAAATATCAGACATGAGTTAGCAACTAAAACAACAAACCTTTACCAATTAATAATATTTATTATAATTATTACAGTAAAAAGCTATTCTCACACACAGAGTCTGAAAAAAAAATCAATCAATCTCACATAAATTTGTCCTCATTGAATGCATTAGTAGGCAAAGAAAAATTATTTGAGGGGACATTTGGGAGTACATAGGAAACAAGGAAAATTAAGAAAACTCGGAAAACATGAAAAACACAAGTATAGTAGAAGACAAGGACTCCTACCTCTCCCAACCCTCTTGAATAGAATAGAAGGTTTCTAACTTTTCCATACCTCGTTTTCCTTCTTAGATAAACTGACCTCAGTTCAAAATACCTCCAAAACCATTTATCCATCATAGCTACATTCTCCCCACATCTGTGACTGACTGGAGTAGATGATTTTCTCTCTCTCTACTATCCTACATGAAAGAATAAGAACACACATAGACTATTGGAGAAAGAAAATGTAAACCCATATATAATGTAATATAGCTACATAATAAGGTTTATTTTTCCTGAGGAACATTGAGAAAGCAGGTTGTTAGCAAACAGTTTCACCATGTGCATATTTATTAATTTACATCTATTTTTTCCTTATTATAAACATAATAAATCTTCAAGGTGTACAAAATCAAACAGTACCTAAACATGTTATAAAGTGAAACTTTATTGATATTAATAATGTAATTCCTATATTGTCTAAATATCAGAATTTTTAAGAAACATTTTAATTATTCTGTATAACAAGGCAGATAATTATACAACAAATACATGATTTCTATTATTATATTAGCAACATTCTAATATCTTGGAAAATCCATTTTGTGTGTGTATGTATATAAACTTGGTTGCTGAAATTGACAAAAAAAATTATTCTTGAGTCAGGAAATAATAGATAACTAAGAGTGTATGCTTTTACATGATTTATCCATATGAAGATAATGCTCAATGTTGGTATGGATAATATGAAATATTCATACCCTCTTTGTGATTATATATAGGGATATATGTACAATTTGTCAAAACATGTCAAAAGCCAGAGCATATTCTTATACTGACTAAGAAATTGTATTCATAGGAATTAATTTTCTCAAAATAGTCAGAGATGTACTCAAAGACTTATTTCTTTAAGGTATTTATACTAGTAAATGCCATTTCATTGTGGCATTTGTACTAGTAAAAATTTTAAACATGCTAAATTTCAAAGAAAATGGTCAAAGAAATTACAATTGGTCTAACTAGAAAGACTAGAAATTCATCAAAAATCACAATATTGTAAACTTTATAATATTGGAAAACATCAAGTAAAACAAAAATACAATGAAAGGTTGATTAGTCAATGTTATACCAGTTTATTTGTGCATATTTATATTCATATAAATTGAACTAGAAATTTTAACAAATCACAGCACTTGAATTGTCTTTTATGTTTTTTCAACATTTTCTAGCTTTTTATTTATAAATTATATATCAAAAATAACCATTGTGATAATGTTTATTTTGTGCATTTTCCCCTAAGACCTTGTTCATCACACTGAGTACTATTAATGTAAGACTTTTGTTGTAATAGCGAATAGAACACGCTGATATCTATGAAACAGAAGTATAAATGGTTGATGTAACATCTGTACAAGGCTTAGTACTTAACCTAGATAGCATATTCAAAAGCAGAGACATTACTTTGCCAACAAATGTCCGTCTAGTCAAGGCTATGGTTTTTCCAATAGTCATGTATGGATGTGGGAGTTGGACTGTGAAGAAAGCTGAGTGCCGAAGAATTGATGCTTTTGAACTGTGGTGTTGGAGAAGACTCTTGAGAGTCCCTTGGACCGCAAGGAGATCCAACCAGTCCATCCTAAAGGAGATCAGTCCTGGGTGTTCATTGGAAGGACTGATGCTAAAGCTGAAACTCCAATACTTTGGCCACCTCATGCGAAGAGTTGACTCATTGGAAAAGACTCTGATGCTGGGAGGGATTGGGGGCAGGAGAAGGGGACGACAGAGGATGAGATGGCTGGATGGCATCACTGACCTGATGTACATGAGTTTGAGTGAATTCCAGGAGTTGGTGATGGACAGGGAGGCCTGGCGTGCTACAATTCATGGGGTCACAAAGAGTCGGACACAACTGAGTGACTGAACTGAACTGATGCAGAAATAAAAGAGGTACCATTAATTTTGTTGATGCGAAAATTGCCTTTGAGTTTATACAGTTCACAGCTCACATGGCTATATGAAGAAGGCTTCATAGGAAACTAAGAAGTGATAAGAATGAGAAGGGTCCAGGAAATCCCTTGTTATTAACATTTGGCCTCTGTATCAGAAGGGATGGGTGTTACTCTAACTCAGGATTCATTAAACTATGACCAAGTCAGGCACACCACATTTTGTTACAAAAAAAGCCCACAAAAACCTATTTTCGGAACACAGAAGATTCATTTGTTTATCCCTTGCCTATTTCTATTGTTAGAAGGAACTGGCAACCCACTCCAGTATTCTTGCCTGGAGAATCCTGTGGACAGAGGAGCCTTGTGGGCTGCTGTCCATGGAGTCCCACAGAATCAGACAAGACTGAGGCGACTTAGCATGCATGCATGCATTGGAGAAGGAAATGGCAGTGCACTCCAGTATTCTTGCCTGGAGAATCCCAGGGATAGAGGAGCCTGATGGGCTGCTGTCTATGGGGTCACACAAAGTCGGACCTGACTGAAGTGACTTAGCAGCAGCAGCAGCAGCAGCAGCATTGCCTCTGTTACACTACAACAAAAGAGCTGAGTATTTGGAAGGGTATAGCCTGCAAAGCTAAATCCTCATTATTTTATTCTAGACAGAAAAGGTTTGCCAAACCCTGTCCAAAGTATAATGCAATCATGAAAACAAATCAACAACAAAAAAAGCAAGTAAATGAAAATCTGAGTATAGTAGATATTATTACTGCTCAACAATATATTCTGTTCTTTCCATTAAAAAAAAATTGCACTTTCCCGACCTCTTGAAATTAGGCAAGGCTATATGGGAGTTGCTTTAGTAATAAAATGTGATCAGAGTGCTATGAATTACTTCCTGGTTGAAATACTAAAGATATAATAAGGTATAAATAAAAAGTACGTATTCCCATCCTCTATCTCATTCCTCTCCTATAGTTATCAAAGATTTGATGATGTAGAGGTGTAATCTAGGATGCTGAACTCCTACCATATAGAACAATTGCTGTGGAGACAGCTACCTGGAAAGCTGCCAAACCCCGCAGAAAATGCTTGAGAAAGAAACAAATCTTCGACATCTTAAGTCACTGAGATTTGGGGCTATTTATTACTATATTTACCCAGATTATTGTGACTGATACAGAGAGTAACTGTTTTTAAAAACTATGCATTAATAATTAACAGATTCACAGTAAAATACCAGAAAATGATTTATTCAACTGCCTTAGTGCATGAACATGATAATATAGAATAGAATTCCTCAATGAAATTTGTGACTACTATCTTAAATGAAACTAAAATTTTAAGAAATGAGAAAGTATATACATTATTTTTTAAATTTTATTGTATTTTTAATTGGAAATTTAAAAAAATCAAAAAAAGTCACTCAGTCACATCCTACTCTTTACAAGCCCATGAATTATAGAGTCCATTGGATTCTCCAGGCCAGAATACTAGAGTGGGTAGCTTTTCCTTTCTCAAAGGGATCTTCCCAACCCAGGGATCGAGCCAGGCCTCAGGCATTGCAGGCCGATTCTTTACCGGCTGAGCAACAAGGGAAGGATCAGCCATAGGTATACATGTGTTGCCTCCCTCTTAAACCTCCCCACACCATCTCCCTCCCCATCCCATCTCTCTAGGTTGTCACAGAGCACTGGCTTTGGGTTCCCTATGTCATATAGCAAATTCCCATTGGATATCTACTTTACATATGGTAAATATATGTTTCAGTGCTTACACTTTCAAATCACCCCACCTTCTCTCACCCTCACTGTGTTCAAAAGTCTATTCTATATGTCTGCATTTCCACTGCTACCATGTAGATAGGTTCATCATTACCATATTTCTAGATTTTATAAATATGCATTTATATAAGGTATTTGTCTGTCTCTTCCTGATTTACTTCACATTGTATAATAGACTCTAAGTTCATCCATCTCATTAGGGGAAAGTATACACATTATATTTCTACTAATACTCCCATACTAACATATTTCACGGCCTGTAAACCATTATAGAATTAAGACAGTTTGCCAAATAATTTTAGTCACAGGAAGGAAAAAATAATTAAAATTAGATAAATATCATAAAAATAAATATTTGATATAATGCTATTAAATTATCAGCTATTTATTCTTACCTCAGTTTTAAGAAAAACTCTACTTTTTATAATTCTATGATTTTTTTTCACCATTTGTACTATAGTAAAATGGCAAATTGACTGAAGCAAGTAGCCCATTATTTTAATAATGATGAATTTCACAGTGTTGTTTGTTTCTTTTGAAATATAGCACAAAAGAAAGTGAGATGTAAAAACTGAAGTTAGAATTTGGTGGAATTTTTTGTTTGTGTTTTTTGATGTCTGTATTGGGCTAATTAATCTCACAAGCCTGGCTTTTCATAGCAGTCATTAATTTTCCATAAGTTTGAAATTGAGATACTGTGGAAGATTTCACCATCATTTCACACTGAATGTTTGAATCCAGTTTGACCAAATTTCTCCAACATATAATCTTATCCCCCATCAATAGTTAAAGCATCATTTGTGAATCTGAAAATATTCTCAATCTCAACCATTTAAATTTAGAATTCATAGCTTTTCCTGTAAACTAAGTTTCTAGACTCTCTTAAATAAATGGAAATAATAAACACTGACAGAAGGAAAAAAACTTTAAATTCTGACACTTGTTACGTCTTGAGAAAACATCTCTTGTGTCTATTTCACTTTTTATAAAAATGATTATGATGTGCTTTCCATTTAGAAATTATCAAAGCCACAACTTACTTTTAAAAAATCACAAGGAGTGAAATAAGATATACATATATACACATATATACCCACACATACATATAATCTACAGATGATAATTGATATCTATTTAAGAATGAATTTATACTAATTCCATTTTAAAACATATGAAAAGTAGATAAGGGAAATAAATTGGGGCAGAGCAACACGTCAAATGAAATAACTTCATTATAAAATTTCTATCATCCTTAATATCCTCCCTGAAATGTTGTAGCACATTTATTTTATAAATTGAGTCACAAAGGAATTTTTTCAAACTTAAATTGGTGAAACTATTTGGAGCATGAAAGAAAAGATCAAAGGGGCCAGCTGGGAACAATACACAGTGATCAGAATTCAGGATTAGCTACAACAAATAATAATCCTAATTATCAATCTTTAATTAAACCACAGGGAGAACTTATGCCCTGAATAAACTTGTGCTCACAGTTTTTTCTGTCTTCAAGATAGAAGGTTTTGATGTTTCTAAATATCAGTCAACAAGGAAGCTTATTGAATGTCTTATGAATCTATGGAAATCTAAAGTCAAGAGCATATGTTGAATGTTCAAGACAAAATATGGTCTTCAAGGGTGTTGCAAAATATTTCAGTTTAGCAAAGTAATTAATTATGATATAATTGACAAATTTATGAATGCCCAACTGATGAATTAAATAATAGAATTAAAGATGAATTAATAGAATTAAAGATGAATTTACTGCAGATGGTGATTGCAGCCATGAAATTAAAAGATGCTTACTCCTTGGAAGAAAAGTTATGACCAACCTAGATAGCATATTCAAAAGCAGAGACATTACTGTGCCGACTAAGGTCCGTCTAGTCAAGGCTATGGTTTTTCCAGTAGTCATGTATGGATGTGAGAGTTGGACTGTGAAGAAGGCTGAGTGCTGAAGAATTGATGCTTTTGAACTGTGGTGTTGGAGAAGACTCTTGAGAGTCCCTTGGACTGCAAGGAGATCCAACCAGTCCATTCTGAAGGAGATCAGCCCTGGGATTTCTTTGGAAGGAATGATGCTAAAGCTGAAACTCCAGTACTTTGGCCACCTCATGTGAAGAGTTGACTCATTGGAAAAGACTTTGATGCTGGGAGGGATTGGGGGCAGGAGAAGAAGGGGACGACAGAGGATGAGATGGCTGGATGGCATCACTGACTCAATGGACATGAGTCTGAGTGAACTCCGGGAGATGGTGATAGACAGGGAGGCCTGGCGTGCTGTGATTCACGGGGTCTCAAAAGTCAGACACGACTGAGCGACTGAACTGAACTGAAAGAATAGCAACAATATATTTAATGAATTTATTTAAAAATAACCTATAGTTGCAAAGCAGACATCCTCTGGAGGGAAAAAAAAGTCAAATGGGTTTATGTGGCTAGGAATGGTATTAATGTGAGTTAACTTATACTTGTAGGAGAAGACCATTCCAAGTACCTTGAATAAATTTCATACTTCTTATCTTCCTGGCTATTGAGCTGACCCTAGTTCTTCTTAGAGCCTATTCTTGAGTATGGCACACCGCAGTTTCATCAAGGATGCAACTACAATGAGTGATTTTTTTTTTCATTAAGGAAGATTCAATGTTAATTTGCACCTGTGTTAAATTTAATCAGTATTACACAATGTTACAGTTTCCCCAATAACCTTAGGCTTCTTCTAAAACTGTTTGTTTGTTTTGTGATTTTTCTTTTTGTTTTTTGGTGTATAAACAGGCTTGCTATTTTTAGTAGCACTTTTTACTTTTAGGCTTTAATTTTCCCTTTGTTTGATTTTTCATAAATTTCTAGAAAATTAATATACTGAAGCATAGTATTTAATATCTATTTGCTAGACTTTACCTGCACTTTCACTTAGATGGAACTCTTGTGTCTCAGTCCATTCGGGCTGCTATAATAAAATACCATATATGGCTCTTCTTTCTGCGTCCTCACATGGCAGAAAAAAAGTTCTGCAGTATATTTTTTTAAATAAGGACACTGATCCAATTCATGATAGCTTCATCCTCATGATCTAATCACTTGTCATAGATCCCACCTCCAAATACCATCACAGTGGGGATTAGGTTTAGCATATGAGCACCCAGATCTTGCAGGTACCAGTGGCCAATTGGATACCACTCTGCTCCCCCACCCCAGACCTAACTCTGGATCTGTGATAAGAGTAGCAGCTCTGATGATCTCTGAATCATCTTCTGGCTCATTCTTCCATTGTCTAACATAATAGCTCAAGCTTCCCTTAGATGTCTAATTCATACTAATCTTATCCAATGGTTGCCTGGCCACATCCTTAATTTTCTCATTTTTTGTAATATTAATAGTCTGAACATTTTCCAAATCTTTAATTTCTGTTTCCTTTTTTGCTTACCAATTCTATCTTTACATTATTTCTCCTCTCTCTTGTGGCTCAACTGGTAAAGAATCTGCCTGTAGTACAGGAGACCTGGGTTCTATGCCTGGGTTGGGAAGATCCCCTGGAGAAGGAAAAGGCTACCCACTCCGGTATTCTGGCCTGGAGAATTCCATGGACTGTATAGTCCATGGGGTCACAAAGAGTTGGGCACAACTGAGTGACTTTCACTTTGCTTCTTCTCTCCTTTTACTATAACTAAGAGGAGCAAAGCTACATATTCAACACTTTACTTAGAAATAACTTTAGCAAAATATTCACTTTTATTACTTGTAAGTTCTACCTTCCACAAAAGACTAAAACACAATTCAGCCAAATTCTTTGCCAATTTAGAACAAGGATGGCCTTTTCTCCATTATCCAATAACATGCTCCTCACTTCTTTTTGATATCTCTTCATTGTGATATTTACTGCTCATATATTTTATCAACATTCTGTTTAGGACTATTTAAGTATTTTCTGAAAAGATTGAAACTTTCTCTATAGCACTTCTCTTTTCTGTCTGAGCCCTCATTGGAATTGACTTTAAAGATCAATTCATGACAATGTAGATTTTTTTTCTAAAAAGAGCCTCCAATCTCTTTTAGCCTCTATTCATTACCCACTTTCAAAACTGCTTCCACATTTTTAGTTATTTGTTATAGCAGCACTTTATTCTGGCACCAATTTTTGTCATAGTCTGTTAGTGTTCCAATAATTGAATGGGTAGCTTATAAACAACAGAAGTCTTTTCCCTTATAGTTCTAGAGGCTTGGAAGTCTAAGAACAAGGAGCCAGCATATTCAGTGTCTGGTGAGAGCCTGTTTCTGATTAATAGACATCTTCTCTTTATGTCCTCACATGGCAGAAGGGGAAGACAAGGTCTCTGGGGTCCATTTTATAAGGACACATCTCCTTTATGAGAGTTCTACTCTCATGACCTAATCACTTCCCAAAAGCCTTACCTCCAAATATCATCATACAGGAGATTAGGTTTCAACACATGAACTGAAAACACATTCAGTTGATAGCATCCTGTAATCATGCTCTGTGGTCCTGGTTGTTTTTCCTCAACAGTGGAATGTTGATAGATGGTATGGAAATGTTGAGTGACATTGGGAGTTTAATTTTATTAACAGTTGATCCTTCAAGGAGAAGTGGCTAAACCTTGCCATTGAAATTTCAGGGGGCTCTTTTTGATAGAAAACCACATGTCAGTATTTCCTATTACTTATTTATAAGACTAAGAATGAGCCAACGTTTGATCTCCTAAGGAACACTAACATGTGGGGGATACAACAGTCTTACAAAAGAAAAAGGGAATTCAAAAGGAATAAAGCTGAAGACTAGCGAACGCTGAGAACATAAAGTACAAATTGAGACCACAGGGAAAGAAATCTATTATCTATCTCTGATCTAAGAATGTGTTATAGATTTTTCTCAGTGAGAGAGCCAGGATACCCTTTATGATCAAGAAAACTGTATTTTTTTCTTTCCAAAAGCCTAATGAAACTGTATTGAATGTTGCATGAACCAAGCATTCTTTATATAAATATTACTTTTAAGAATGCCATGAGTTACTTTGAAATAAAAATGTTATAATTATGAAAGTAAAATCAGCCACTGCCCAGTCTAGTTTCATGTCTATTTTCTTTTAAATTTATTTATTTATTTTTATTGGAGGCTAATTACTTTACAATATTTTAGTGGCTTTCTCCATACTTTGACATGAATCAGCCATGGGTGTACATGTGTCCTACATCCTGAACACCCCTTCCACCTCCCTTGCCATCCCATCCTTCAGGGTCGTCCCAGTGCACCGGCTTTGAGTGCCCTGTTCCATGCATCAAACTTGGACAATGATCTGTTACACATATGATAATATATATGTTTCAATGCTATTCTTGCAAATCATCTCACCCTTGCCTTCTCACACAGAGTCCAAAAGTCTGTTTTTTATCTCTGTATCTCTTTTGCTGTTTCTCATATAGGGTCATAATTACCATCTTTCTAAATTCCATATATATGTGTTAATATACTGTATTTGGTGTTTTTCTTTTTTTTTTTCAGTTTTTTTTTTTAGTTTTTTTTTTTTTTTAATTTTAAAATCTTTAATTCTTACATGCGTTCCCAAACATGAACCCCCCCTCCCACCTCCCTCCCCATAACATCTTTCTGGGTCATCCCCATGCACCAGCCCCAAGCATGCTGCATCCTGCGTCAGACATAGACTGGCGATTCATTTCACATGATAGTATACATGTTAGAATGTCATTCTCCCAAATCATCCCACCCTCTCCCTCTCCCTCTGAGTCCAAAAGTCAGTTATACACATCTGTGTCTCTTTCCCTGTCTTGCATACAGGGTCGTCATTGCCATCTTCCTAAATTCCATATATATGTGTTAGTATACTGTATTGGTGTTTTTCTTTCTGGCTTACTTCACTCTGTATAATCGGCTCCAGTTTCATCCATCTCATCAGAACTGATTCAAATGAATTCTTTTTAACGGCTGAGTAATACTCCATTGTGTATATGTACCACAGCTTTCTTATCCATTCATCTGCTGATGGACATCTAGGTTGTTTCCATGTCCTGGCTATTATAAACAGTGCTGCGATGAACATTGGGGTACATGTGTCTCTTTCAATTCTGGTTTCCTTGGTGTGTATGCCCAGAAGTGGGATTGCTGGGTCATAAGGTAGTTCTATTTGCAATTTTTAAGGAATCTCCACACTGTTCTCCATAGTGGCTGTACTAGTTTGCATTCCCACCAACAGTGTAGGAGGGTTCCCTTTTCTCCACACCCTCTCCAGCATTTATTGCTTGCAGATTTTTGGATTGCAGCCATTCTGACTGGTGTGAAGTGGTACCTCATTGTGGTTTTGATTTGCATTTCTCTAATAATGAGTGATGTTGAGCATCTTTTCATGTGTTTGTTAGCCATCCGTATGTCTTCTTTGGAGAAATGTCTATTTAGCTCTTTGGCCCATTTTTTGATTGGGTCGTTTATTTTTCTGGAATTGAGCTGCATAAGTTGCTTGTATATTTTTGAGATTATTTGTTTGTCAGTTGCTTCATTTGCTATTATTTTCTCCCATTCAGAAGGCTGTCTTTTCACCTTGCTTATATTTTCCTTTGTTGTGTAGAAGCTTTTAATTTTAATTAGATCCCATTTGTTGGTGTTTTTCTTTCTGACTTACTTCACTCTGTATAATAGGCTCCAGTTTCATCTACCATATCAGAACTGATTCAAATGTGTTCATTTCAATAGCTGAGTAATATTCCATTGGCATATGTTCCACAGCTTTATCCATTTGTCTGCCGATGGATGACATGTCCTAGCTATTGTAAACAGGTTGGTTTCACGTCTCTTATTCCTTCTTCAGGACACCAATTTGTGGTCCCTGATGATGCTGTGAAAGTGCTGCACTCAATATGCCAGCAAATTTGGAAAACTCAGCAGTGGCCACATGACCAGAAAAGGTCAGTTTTCATTAGAATCCCAAAGAATGGCAATGCCAAAGAATGCTCAAACTACCTCAAAGTTGCACTCATCTCACATGCTAGTAAAGTAATGCTCAAAATTCTCCAAGCCAGGCTTCAGCAATACGTGAACCGTGAACTTCTAGACGTTCATGCTTGTTTTAGAAAAGGCAGAGGAACCAGAGATCAAATTGCCAACATCTGCTGGATCATCGAAAAAGCAAGATTTCCAGAAAACATCTATTTCTGCCTTGTTGACTACACCAAAGCCTTTGACTGTATGGATCACAAAAAACTGTGGACAATTCTGAAAGAGATTGGAATACAGACCACCTGACCTGCCTCTTGAGAAACCCGTATGCAGGTCAGGAAGTAACAGTTAGAACTGGACATGGAACAGACTGGTTCCAAATAAGAAAAGGAGTACGTCAAGGCTGTATATTGTCACCCTCCTTACTTAACTTAAATGCAGAGTACAACATGAGAAAAGCTGGGCTGGAAGAAGCAAAAGCTGGAATCAAGATTGCCGGGAGAAATATCAATAACCTCAGATATGCAGATGATACCACCCTTATGGCAGAAAGTGAAGAACTAAAGATCCTCTTGATGAAAGTGAAAGAGGAGAGTGAAAAACAGTGGCTGACTTTATTTTTGGGGGCTCCAAAATCACTGCAGATGGTGATTACAGCCATGAAATTAAAAGACACTTACTCCTTAGAAGGAAAGTTATGTCCAACCTAGACAGCATATTGAAAAGCAGAGACATTATTTTGTCAAGAAAGGTCTGTCTAGTCAAGGCTATTCTTTTTCCACTTGTCATGTATGGATGTGAGAGTTGGACTGTGAAGAAAGCTGAGCACCGAAAAATTGATGCTTTTGAACTGTGGTGTTGGAGAAGACTCTTGAGAGTCCCTTGGACTGCAAGGAGATCCAACCAGTCCATCCTAAAGGAGATCAGTCCCGGGTGTTCATTGGAAGGACAGATGTTGAAGCTGAAACTCCAATACTTTGGCCACCTGATGCGAAGAGCTGATTCATTTGAACAAACTCTGATGCTGGGACAGATTGAGGACAGGAGGAGATGGGGGCGACAGGAGGAGATGGTTGGATGGCATCACCAACTCAATAGACATGAGTCTGGGTAAACTCCGGGAGTTGGTGATGGACAGGGAGGTCAGGTGTGCTGCAGTTCATGGGGTCACAAAGAGTCGGACATGACTGACAGACTGAACTGACTGAACTGATGCTAAGAGGGAGAGTTTCTAGAGGTTAATGACCATTTCTTCATCATCTCTTTAATGTTCACTTAAGTGCACTTTTCCATGAATATTTTTAAAATGGTGAATGCTATTTCTTTGGTTTAGGGAGGGAAATCTTGTTGGCAAAATGCCAAAAGAGGACACATATTAAAGTGTATGAACATTCACATTGGCTCTTACAACACAAGTCTTAACCTCTTGAAAGAAAATCTAAGTCTCAGACTTAGAAAACAAATCTATTAGCTATACTAAAAAATAAGAAGAGAAATAAAGTGAAGTGCAATTTAATCAAAAGAAATAATAAATATGAAAAAATGAATAGGAGTAAATCTAAGTTTATTTTTAAAGTTACTTTAGAAAGGAGATGAGGCACAATCACTGACTTCAACTTCAGCCAATTACAAACATTTTTGTAAATTGCTTCTTCTGTATTATGTGAGCCTGAATATGCTTTATTCCCAGCTAGTTCTTAGTGGGCCTAATGACCTTGTTGGAAGGATGCAAGCAAGACAAACAATGTGCAATGATTGAAGAAGATCATTAATTCTTGGAGAAAATTATTGGGAATAATTTGAACAGTAGAAATTGGTAATAATTCCTTTTTATACAGCCTTTGGAAACTATCTTTAACATATTTTGAGATTTCTAGCTACCTAAATAACACAAAAATATTAAAAATTTTATATATATATATATATATATATATACCTGAACTTGTAATTATTGAGTGATGAAGACCTGTTTTTAAAGGTTTGATTTTTGAAGGCTGAACAAAAGGAAAACAACTAAAATCAAGCATTAGCGCTACTATATGACTTCTAGCAAATGTTTTACAGCAAATACTTCAGAAAAATAGAACAGCTTTAAAAATTTATTGTGGAACATAAACAGAGTCATTATCTCGATACTGACAGTGTCAGCAGAGAAACACAGTGACAAAAAGCACAGATAGTTTTAGTAACATGAATGTCTACTTTTTAAAATCTTGCCATGAATGCTAGAAGATTAATTGGTAGAAGTGAGTAAATGAACATGTTAATGGTAGGAAAATTTATATGTAAAAAATATGTATAAGTATATATAGTTATGTCCTTGTGCCTTAGATGACAGAGATATAAATCAGGAGATTATCTGATTATTTGTTTATATATTGACTTGAAAATTGTTTTTATAATTATAGAAAAGGCAGAAAAATATAAAGCAGCACCTTCCTAATCTTTTGGTCTCTAGCCGAATCTATTCTGAAGTAGACCTAACATCCCAGACTATATAATGTTGTTTTGACATGAAAGAGCAAAGATAGTATACCTTTCTTTAGTATTACTAGTAAACTAGTATTACCTCCTATTATATTCATATCATCCTTAATTTACTTTATAACCATTAGCCTCACTATAAATGGAAAGTATGTTTAAATGGAAACACTTTGAATTTCAATAATTATATGATGATTGAAAATATTCTAAATTCAAAATGTTATTAAGAGCAAGTTAACTGGTTATTCTCTAAGTAGACCATTTATTGAGGAGAAGTTAAAAACATTAATACACAATTTTCCAATAGTTATTTGTAATCATTTGTTTGCATCCAAAATAGCAGTTATTTAAATGGAAAACTTTGGTCTTTATTCACTTGTAGTAGATTATATCTTCACTAATGCAGGAGAAAAGCAAGGTTTAATTTTATACATTAAAAAAATTTCAATTTAGTATTACTTAAATGTACTTTTTCCATAAACTTTCTCATAAAGAACACAGCTTTCACTCTGAAGGAAAAAAAAATTCAGTGAAAAATTCAAGAACACTTTCCTTCTGGCTTTAATTATGGGAAAATAAATCTAGAGATGTTGACTGTTGATTCAATCATTACATAACTACACAAGTTTAAAGTATTCTTGGAAAATAAACTCTAATAATCAAAAATAATTTTGAAAACACTAATATTAAAGGCAGTTTCATCTATGTGTATTATTAAAGACAAAGAATTTGAAATTCACCTCTAATTTCTTAGTGAATTATAACAGTCAGAAAGTTCCTTTATAATATTTACAAGTAGATTTTTACAGTTTAGATTTTGTATATAATCTTATATAAAATACTCAATTTTACATGTAACCTCATGACATGAAGTGAAATGAAACATTGTACACCTTGGAATTTTCGGACCATTTTGTTTCATAAATATTTTAAATAAAAAATCTTATATATCTACTAACTCTTGCTCTTTTTTAACTGCACTTTGCCCCTCACTCTATTCTTGCTATTAATTCTTTCATTTATTCTTTCATCTGTTTGTCTTATTCTCCCCAAGAATGGAAGATTTGTAAGACAAAGGACACTGCTTTTTTTAATCCGTGTATATCCATTTTGTAGAAATTTTCTTAACATCATAATTGGTGCTTGATTATCACTTGCTCACATAAAGATGTTAATTCCTAACTCTTTTGAAGTTTTGAGCTATAATTTCCTTGCTTTCACCTAAGACTCTTACCTTTTATCTATATTTTAGCTTCTGTAGTATGCTAGTCAATGTTTAAAAACTGACTGTCCTGGAAAAAGAAAGGAGAAAAAGAACATTTGCATTTGTAACATTTGCTGACTTCCAAGGTGGGAATTTCCTCCAAGACAGACACAGAAATGTGACTGATCCAATTTTAGTACAAGAGACTAGAATGGTATTACATTTCTATACGTTAAAAAGTTCAAAGATCAGATGCTGTCACAGCCATATTCTGTGAGATTTCTACATTAGGTAAAGATAATTGCAATAACATTAAAAGCATTCTACTCCAAAAGGTAGGAATATCTCTGATCTGTATTATAAAATTTTATAATCATAATAACAAAAATAAAAAGAAGGCATGAGTAGAAAAGTATAGAACATATTTTATTTATTAATGATGCTAGTTTATTAATGTAAATTTGAACATTAATGTAAATAATGTACATTATTTATTAATGTAAAATTCCAAATAATTATATAGATTGTATAAAAATTATGTAAATTAATAGAATAAATAAAATTCAGCAGTGGATTACAGAGTTAATACACTACAACCAAAGAAAGTTTGTTATTTTATATCTTAAAACTGGAAAACATTGAAAAAAAATGTGCTTACCTCTAGGATTATATGAATAGTTTCTCATAAGTGTTAGTCACTTGGTCGTGTCCAACTCTATGTGACTCCATGGACTGTTGCCCTCCAGGCTCCTCTGTCCCTGGGGTTTTCCAGGCAAGAATACCGGAGTGTGTAGACATTTCCTTCTCCAGGGGATCTTCCCAACCTGGGGATCAAACCCAGGTCTCCCACATTGCAGGAAGATTCTTTACCATTGAGCCACCAAAGCTACCTCTTTATGTTTCTTCTCTTTGCTTGGTCTTACTCTGCTGGATGAAATTTTGGGAAAGTGTTATGACTTTTCAGGTCATTATTAGTGCTGAATGTTCAGTAATTTTAAGTTCAATTCAGACTAGTGATAAATAGTTTAAATGCCACCCCTTCTCTCCTCAACTTTTCTTCTTTCCCATCTCTGGACTGCAAGACCCCAGCCTGAAGTAGAAAGAGGCTGTATGCATAACTCTTTCCCCCACATTTTCCACATGTTCTTTTCTCCATCCCCTGACATGTTAACAAAGTTTCTTCCCTTTACTGGATCAGCACATGTGACGGAGAAAAGGAAACAGTAAAGATCTGACTTGACTGGTATAATTGTCAGAGGGAAGAACCATTTCTAGATTTGGCAGGTGTTTGAAGCTGACCTTTTTCATCATGGGACATACTAGTGGCTTTCAGAGATTTAACCGTTTCTCTGGATATCTTGCCCATAGTTCTTTTCATACAAATACTTGAATCTCTTCATCTGTTTTGGGATTCCAGAATTTTTCATCTTTCTGTAAGGATTAAATTATATCCCCCAGTGGCTTTAAACAGAATCCAAGATAATCTTGTCTTGCCTTCCTCTTCCTTTCTGAGCCACAAAGGTTTTTAAATACAAGTTTTATGTTATTTAACATACATAGGGCTATCAGATGATTTGTTTATTCCTGAGTGAGCTATACTATTAATAATTTGTGTCTTTCAATGAATTTGTCCATACTATCTAACTCATCAAATATGTTGTCATTAAAATTTTCAGAATATTTCTTTATCATTTTTATTTCTTTAAAGTCTCTTGAACAGTTTGTATTTTCCCTATTATCTATATTATTAGGACCTCTGCTAAAAATATGAATATAAGTAAGAAGAATAGCACTTTTTGGACTATTTCAGACTTTTGGCAGAACAAACATAGATACTCGGAGAAGGCAATGGCACCCCACTCCAGTACTCTTGCCTGGAAAATCCCATGGATGGAGGAGCCTGGTGGGCTGCAGTCCATGGGGTCGCTGAGGGTCGGACACGACTGAAGCAACTTAGCAGCAGCAGCAGCAGCAAACATAGATACTAGGTCTCATTTCCTTGTGACTTCCCCCTTTCCGAGATTCTTTCACTAATGTTTCAGCAGTTTTGGCAGCCCTGCCAATAAAATTATGGATTTCTGTTTGAACGTCAGTTATCTTTGTCTATGGACTAGTGGAAAATCCTCAGATAAAAATTCTTCATGAAAAAATTTCACACAAATCTCACTAAAAGGAGAGATTTTTATTTTCTTCAAGAGTTTACCTATCTGTAGTTTCTGCCTGGTTTCGGTCACTCCCAGGTGTTTCAAATAGCATTATTTATATATTTTGTATAGAATTTATAATTGCTATCTGTGGTAGGGTATGCATTCATTACCGAAAGAGTGACTATATATATCACTTTTGAAATCTGGAAAAGTCACATTAAAAAAGAAAAATATAAAATAAACTATATTGTTATTATACAGTATGGTACTCAGTGCTTATAGGAATCTATGAGTTTAATTAAATACTTGGAAAATTTTCCATTTATGAAAGTGATGATTTATAGATATACTTTAATATTATGAAAAATAAGAAAATCAATTCAATTATTAGTATATTTCTCCCTTCAGTCACTATGGTTGACTCTGACAGGCAAGAAAAGGCCATAAAATGATCCCCAATACAGTATAGGCTATAAGCCTTTGTGCCCTGCCTGAATACTAGGTCTTTGCATAAAAAGTTATAAGATGTGTTATTCTTTATAAAGAAAATAAATGCCAGTCTTAGGAGAAAGATGACTTCCTGTGTATTAGCTGAAGCCAGAATTTTAAAAGGCATGTATCTGTTAAAGCTTTCTTAATTTTTTTCACAGACTAAGCTGAAATTAGAAACAGAAGCTAAGTAACTACAGTTTCCAAGTGCTGAATTGTTCTGACTCAGTCATTTGAGTTACTTGATAATAAATGGCCCCTCTAAGGATTTTAATTTCTACAACTTAGATGGCAAGCTAAAGACACATTGATAACAGTTTTCTCTGGTGAGAAGACAAAAGAGAAATCACAATAACTTATCCAGGAAGAATTCAATGAAATTATTAGTGCCCATTTGCAAGTTGCATTCTGAAGCTGGTAATTTAATTAAAAAAAAATTTTGTAGGTGAATGCAATCTCGGTGAAATTAAAGGTCTAATAATAAGTACAGAATGTTTGAAATAATGTGAAGTTTTATGAAGATTTTTTAAATGACTATTTTTGCCCAGAACTTGTAGTGAATTGACTTGCTGGCCCTAACATTGGGGATATCGAAATTATTCAGTGAATGATCAGAACAAATATTTTAGCTATGGCTTTTCAATAAAACCAACTCTTTTTATAGCTTCATATTTTTATAAATTCCTACATATCTGTACTTAGAATTCATTACTAGTTTCCCAACTATAGCTGAACTAAGCCATTATTATAAAAGCAGAATCTTGTTATTATCGGGTAAGCATTATTCTTTCCATGTATAATGTTCCTCAAGCATATTTCATGTATCATCTCTCTGAATCAAGAATATTTCATGTAACACAAGTCAACCATAAGACAGTTTATAGCACACTTTTAATTCTAAATCATAATAAATTATCCTATTGTTAACATAGATCAATAAGAAAAAATAATTCAGAGTTTAGTTATGTTAGTTGTTATAAGCTATCTTTTCTCCATCTGCATATCATGTATTTTTTCTAATTAGGTAAACTCAATGATAATTTTTTTAAGAAGTTAAGTATAGTAGGAAAAAGATTTGGCACAGGAAAGTTTGAAATTATAAAAAGTGCTCAGAACTATCCTTCGGATATTGTAGAAGCTTTAAAAGTACCATAAATGTACAAAGTGATTTATTGTTTTCATAATGAGATCTTTGGATTCAAACTGTCTTGGATTTCAATATCAATTACATTTATTTCCTAGTAGTTTAATGTTAGAAATATTGCTTATTTCCTCTAAAAATTTCCCACTTTGTGAAATGGAGTGAGAATTTAATTCGCAGCATTATTACATGGTTTCAATTAAGTAACTCATTACCTGGTACAGCAGGTAGTACTAGAAAATATTAGTTCCTTGCCTTTGTATTGAAGCTGGCCCTCTGTGTTTTTTTTCCCCCTCTTTTTTTGTTTGCTTGTTTTCCCACTTTTCAATTTTCATAAAATTTTAAAGGTAACATTCAATTTACAGGAAATGCAGGTTCAATACCTTGGTCAGGAAGATCCCTTGGAGAAGGAAATGGTAACCCACTCCAGTATTCTTGTCTAGGAAATCCCATGGACAGAGGAGCCTGGCGGGCTAAAGTCCATGGGGGTCACAAAGGTTCAGACATGACTTAGTGACAAAACAACAATATATTAATATATACATATATTAAGTATACAAGAATATCATATGTTCTTTTACTTAGGTTGCTTTTATACTTTGGCAGTTTTGAGTAATGTTGCTATGAAAACTGGGATGCATGTATCTTTTCTGTTTCTTTCTTTCTTTTTTTTTTTTTTTTTTTTCAGATATATACCCAGGAGTGGAATTGCTGGGTTATATGGTAGTTCTATTTTTAGTTTTTTGAAAAAACTCTTTTGCACAGTGGTGGCACTAACTTACATTTCCACCAACAGTATATGAGGTTTCCCTTTTTCCCACATTTTTACCAACGTTTGTTATTTTTATTCTTTTTGATGATGGTTGTTCTGACAGGTATGAGGTGATATCTCATGATATCTCAGTATCTCAAAGATACTGAGCATCTTTTAATGTGTCATTTTTTTTTTTAACTTAGTGATGGTAGCAGTAAAAGCCTGTGTACTTGTGACTCCCATGTTCTCAAGAAGAAGCAAGTAAATGTCATAAATTAGATGTTTATAGAGTATATATTGAATTTCAGCATATCCATAAAATTCAAATTTGTTTTGACAGAAAAGTCATTTTCATGCATACTAGAAAAATACCTTGGAGTGAATAAAGTATAATGCAGTAATACACTTTGATGTATAATTATTTTGCTAATTCAATTTATATAAAAGGAATTATTTTTAAAATTTAATTTGAACTATCTTTTATTCACCCATATTATAGTTATGCAATAGCACAGATATATTTCAGATGTCTGTGCAAACTTGAATACATGCACACAGGAAATTTCAGGAAACTGCAAGAATATATGAATTTCTTATATATTATTACCTTGAAAAACAGAATACTAAGAATAAGATATCATATTTCACTTAAACAGTCTTTATATCACACCAAATCTACATAACAATTACAGAATGTAATATGTTAAAGGAAGTTTCTTAGAAGATTGGAAATATTTTGCTGAATCAAGCTTATTCCCCTTAAGTCCAGAATTTTATCTGCAATGGAGTATTTGATAAAATTTATATTGAGTGTAAATTTGCAGAACGGCCAGCCTTTGATTTCTCTTAATATACTCCACAGATTAAATGACCCAGGGTTTTTTTTATATATAACTTTCTTTCAAACTGTGAAAAAAAAAATCTGCATAGATGATGTATTCAAAAGTATATGCACCAGTGCTATACTTAATAAAAAATATTATTTTTTTATTGAAAGAAGAAAATATTCCCACTAGATTTTTTTTAGGATTTTTTAAAGTTTCACAGAATAAGGGTGAAATAAGAAATGATTTGAATTTCAATTTGACACTAACATGATATAATCTGTACAGCCAGAAAAGTCATTTTGGTCTATAAGCCTTTCAAATATCAAAAACCAAACACAACTTAAATTGCAAATCTTTGATGCTCATCTCTCTCCATAGAACTGCAAGCTCAAGAGCAAGAAAGTTTCCAAACTCAAGAAAGTTTGTGCCTAGAAAGTTTCTAAGCCTGTATTCTCAGGGTTCTGTATGCTGTATCTTCAGTGTATGTCAAAGGTAGAAATGTAAATCCTCTTTTTTTATCTTGTGAATTATTCTTTTACTCCTCTACAATTTGGTTAATGTTTGTTTTCCATGTATTGAACAGCTTTTATGCCTGAATTAACTTTGATCAAATCTCCCATTCTAATTTTACCTAGTCCAGAAAGTGTGTTATCTATAGGGAGACAAATGAGGCCAATTACTTCTTGAATAGCTTTATTTGCTTTTTTAAAAAATTTGCTTATTTTATTAAAGTATAATTTATGTACAATATTATATTAAGTTGTACAACATATTGCTTCAACATTTATATGCTTTAGGAATTTGATCACCATCTGTTAACATACAAAGTTACTGTGTTATTATTGATTATAATCCTTATTTATTCTGGATATCACATTCTCATGACTTATTTATTTTATGACTACTAGTTTGTACCTCTTAATCCTCTTTACCTATTTTATCTATCAGTCCCTTCTGTCCTATAAAGTTTCTGCTGAAAAATCAGCTGTTAGTCTTATGGGGAGTCTCTTGTATGCATGTAATTGTCTTTTTCTTGCTGCTTTTAAGATTCTCAATTTGACTTTCAACATTTTAAATATAATGTGCCATGGTGTGGGTCTCTTTAAGTTCATCATGCTTAGAAGATTTTGTGCTTCCTGCATTTGAAGGAATGTCTCTTTGTTTCATCCGGTTAGGGAAATTTTCAGCCATTATTTCTTCAAATAGCTTTACTTTCCTTTTTTTATAGTTTCTAACTAATGAACTAACATGGAAATGTTAGCATAACTTGTGCTCAGAGGTCCCTTAAGCTATCCTCATTTCTTTTTTTCCTTTTTCTTTTTGCTGTTCTGGTTGGGTGGTTTACACTGCTTTGTCTTCCAGATTGCTGATCCTCTCTTCTGCAATCTCCAATCTGCTATTGATTTCCTCTTAGTATATTTTTTCATCGCAGTTATTGTATTCTTCAGTTCTTATGGGCTGTGTTTAATATTTCCAGTTTCTTTGTTGACGTTTTCACTGAGTTGATCCATTGTTCTCCCAAGTTCAATGAGGATCTTTATGAGTCTTACTTTGAATTCTTTATCTTGTAAATTACTTATCTTCCCTTTATTTAGTTCTTTTCCTGAAGTTTTGTCTTGCTCTTTCTTTTGAAAGCTATTGTTGGTCTTCTCACTCTTCCTAACTTTCTTTGTTTGTTTCTATGTGTTCAGTATATCGGCCACACCTCCTAGTCTTGAGAGAGTGGTGTTATGCAGAAGGTGTCCTGTAAGTCCAATGACACAATCCCCAAAGGTCATAAAATCCAGGTGCTCCAGGGGTACTCCTGTGTGGACTGGGTATGCCCTCCTATTGTGGTTGGGTAACTTGTTCTGGCCTTATGAGGTTGGATCCCATGCAGGCTGGCTGCAAGACCCAGCCATGACTCCTGTGGGTTTGCACATGTACATGGTTGGTCCCCAGGATGGCTGACTGAGTGGTCTGGCCATGATTGCTGGAGGTATGCTGGTGTTCAGAGTTCCCTAGTGTGGAAGCTGCTTTTGAGGGTCTAGCTGTGGCGGGGAGGATGAGAGGGGGAAGTCCTCAGGAGAACACCAGAGCAGGGGCCCTCAGCTTTAGCTAAATTGATGGAGAGTGACAAAATTGATGAGAGTGTCAAGCCAACTGATGGAAAACATAAAAAGAATAAATGGCACTTAATAGTGCTTCCATCCCCAGAGAAAGTTCTATCAGATCCCCTCCCTTCAGGCATATGCATTAAAATTAGTCAATGAATATCCCTCTCCTATGACTCAAGCACTTTTCAAGCGACTACCTCTGTGCTGGGTCTCAGAGTAAGTGAGAGTGTAAAATGAGTCCTTCAAGAGCAGAGTTTCCGTTTCCTCTAGACCTCGTGCTCTCCCAGAAGTAGTAAGCCCTGCTGGTTTTTAGAGCCAGACACTATGGAGACTTATTTTCCCAGTACCCGTGTCCTAGTCTGGGAAGTTCAGTGTGAGGCTTCAGCCCCTCAAACTTCCTCAGAAGAGACCTCCACAGTTGTGGATTATAATCCCTCTTGTGGATTATTGCACTGGGAGTGTGGGTTCTGACTAGACCAAGTCTCTGTCCCTCCTAAGGTTCTCAGTGTGGCCTTTTATTCTGTTGCAGAAAATCCTTTATGAGTCATTCTCAGAGATAATTCTATACATGGCCGTGATTTTGGTGTGTCTGTAGAAGAAAGTAAGCTCAGGATCTTACTGCTCTGCTATCTTAGTTGATTTATTTACCATGAACACAAATTATAGAAGATGTTATTCTCTATACTATATAGTTGCTACATAAATACATGATTGACAATGTAATGAAAGCGTACTTATATGTCTGAAATTATTTAAGTTCATTTTCAATTCCCTTACCATTCATGCATTATTTAATTGAATTCATATATCTGCATACCATCAAGTTTATTTTAGCATAGCCATTTATATTACATGCAATCTGAAGGATTAAAAATTTTTCCAACTTATTCACTTTATAAATATAGTGATATTTTATTCATGCAACACTGTTAGGCAAGGAGAAATCCTTATAAAGAAGTTTTAAAGCAACTTAGTCTTACCCTTGCCCCTACCCGTAAACTAGGACATTTAGCCATGTATTTTCAGTGCAATGTTTTGCTATTACGTTTTGACTTCTTAAAACATTTTAGGAGAGAGAATGCTTTTTGACATCTTGACTAGATTATGAATATTTCAGTTTCAGATAATTAACTTTAGATAAGTGTGATTTACTAAAATCCATCCAGGTCCAGACTGTCAAAGATCATCAACCCTATGGACATTCTATTTGACATGATTTATTTATCCTGCCCCTCTTACTAATTATTTTAACACAGATGTTCTATTGCAATGCTACCTTATTCCTCAAATTATTAAGAAATCAAACACTAAATTGCAATGTCTTTTTAGTATCACCCACCCACACAAATAAATTACGTGCTTTATTTTCTTAATGTAAGGAATTTAAAAGACAAAACTTAGCTAATTTCTGTTCAGTTCAGTTCAGTTCAGTTGCTCAGTCATGTCCAACTCTTTGCAACCCCATGAATCACAGCAAGCGAGGCCTCCCTGTCCATCACCAACTCCTGGAGTTCACTCAAACTCATGTGCATCGAGTTGGTGATGCCATCCAGCCATCGTCTCCTCGGTGGTCCCCTTCTCCTACTGCCCTCAATCCCTCCCAGCATCAGTCTTTTCCAGTGAGTCAACTCTTCGCATGAGGTAGCCAAAGTATTGGAGTTTCAGCTTCAGCATCAGTCCTCCAGTGAACACCCAGGACTGATCTCCTTTAGGATAGACTGATTGGATCTCCTTGCAGTCCAAGGGATTCTCAAGAGTCTTCTCCAACACCACAGTTCAAAAGCATCAATTCTCCAGTGCTCAGCTTTCTTCACAGTCCAACTCTCACATCCATACATGACAACTGGAAAAACCATAGCCTTAACTAGATGGACCTTTGTTGGCAAAGTAATATCTCTGCTTTTTAATATGCTACCTAGGTTGGTCATAACTTTCTTTCCAAGAAGTAAACATCTTTTCATTTCATGGCTGCAATCACCATCTGCAGTGATTTTGGAGCCCCAAAAAATAAAGTCTGACACTGTTTCCACTGTTTCCCCATCTATTTCCCATGATGTGATGGGACCAAATGTCATGATCTTAGTTTTCTGAATGTTGAGCTTTAAGCCACCTTTTTCACTCTCCTCTTTCACTTTCAACAAGAGGCTTTTTAGTTCCTCTTCGCTTTCTGCCATGAGGGTGGTGTCATCTACATATGTGAGGTTATTGATATTTCTTGTGGCAATCTTGATTTCAGCTTGTGCTTCTTCCAGTTTATTTCTGTTACTTACAGTTATTTCCTTACCATTTGTTAAATTTTAAGTGCTTTCTTCCTGCTTTGTCTCTTTTATCTTTTATTTTTACATAGGGCCTGAGCATATGATTCAGTGCTTCATTTCTGCTGCTAAGTTGCTTCAGTCGTGTCTGACTCCGTGTGACCCCATAGATGGCAGCCCACTAGGCTCTGCTGTCCTTGGGATTCTCCAGGCAACAACACTAGAGTGGGTTGCCATTTCCTTCTCCAATGCATGAAAATGAAAAGTGAAAGTGAAGTCGCTCAGTCGTGTCCAACTTTTAGCAACACCATGGACTGCAGCCCACCAGGCTCCTCTGTCCATGGGATTTTCCAGGCAAGAGTACTGGAGTAGGTTGCCATTGCCTTCTCTGGCTTCATTTCTAGGAAGGCGTTATCACAAATCAACATACACCTCAACAGAATAAGGTCTTCAAAATAATGATTCTCAAGTCTAAGGAGTTAAAACCATCATGGTTGTGACAATAATGTTGGAAAAATTATAGTAGTTTGTTAGCTTCAATTTAAGTTAGACATTGTGAAATTAATTGTTCTGACTAAAGAAGATCATATATCAAAATATAGACTATTTAGTAGGGGTATTTCTAAGTGTAATGAATCTTTGTCAGACACCCCAGGGATTTATATTTCTCTTCACGAATCTGCTAGCCAGTAAGTGCCTTCCAGGCAGAAACTGTGTCTTATTTTTATTCTCAGCATAAAATCTGATGCTAATAATAACAAATTAATAAAAATTAATACTTTTAATTATTTTAGATGTGGTATACATGCTGATTTACATATCTAGAAATATGCGCATGGTCAAACACCTCAGTTTAAAAAGTGTAACATTATTCACTATAATTGTCTTTGGCTTTAAATTCAAAGTGCCTGAATATGGTAGCTCAGATCATATTTCCTCATTAATAATTTAGTGCAAAAAATATTCAAAATTTTAATGAAAAAAGGACAAAAATAAAGTTAATGATCTAGAGAAATGAGATTAGGGCATAATGATTCACTGAACCCATACAGGCAAAGGGACCTGGGGAAAAGGAAATGTGAATTCTAAGAAAACCAGAAGCAAAAAGAGCCACCATTTCTGAGAGCTGAGAACAAGGGATGTAGGACAAAAAGACCAGGATTTTTAAACGGTAAGCAGTGACACTGCAGCACTTTCACAGCATCATCTATCAAGATTTGAAACAGCTCAACTGGAATTCCATCACCTCCACTAGCTTTGTTCGTAGTGATGCTTTCTAAGGCCCACTTGACTTCACATTCCAGGATGTCTGGCTCTAGATGAGTGATCACACCATCATGATTATCCGGGTCATGAAGATCCTTTTGTACAGTTCTTCTGTGTATTCTTGCCACCTCTTCTTAATATATTCTGCTTCTGTTAGGTCCAGACCATTTCTGTCCTTTATCGAGCCCACCTTGCATGAAATGTTCCCTTGGTGCCTAATTTTCTTGAAGAGATCTCTAGTCTTTCCCATTCTGTTGTTTTCCACTATTTCTTTGCATTGATTGCTGAAGAAGGCTTTCTTATCTCTTCTTGCTATTCTTTGGAACTCTGCATTCAGATGCCTATATCTTTCCTTTTCTCCTTTGCTTTTCACTTATCTTCTTTTCACAGCTATTTGTAAGGCCTCCTCAGGCAACCATTTTGCTTTTTTGCATTTCTTTTCCATGGGCACCGCCTTGATCCCTGTCTCCTGTACAATGTCACGAACCTCCGTCCATAGTTCATCAGGCACTCTATCTATCAGACCTAGTCCCTTAAATCTATTTCTCACTTCCACTGTATAATGATAAGGGATCTGATTTAGGTCATACCTGAATGGTCTAGTGGTTTTCCCTACTTTCTTCAATCTAAGTCTGAATTTGGCAATAAGGAGTGCATGATCTGAGCCATAGTCAGCTCCTGGTCTTGTTTTTGCTGACTGTATAGAGCTTCTTCATCTTTGGCTGCAAAGAATATAATCAGTTTGATTTTAGTGTTGACCATCTGGTGATGTCCATGTGTAGAGTCTTCTCTTGTGTTGTTGGAAGAGGGTGTTTGCTATGACCAGTGCATTTTCTTGGCAAAACTCTATTAGTATTTGCCCTGCTTCATTCCACATTCCAAGGCCAAATTTGCCTGTTACTCCAGGTGTTTCTTGACTTCCTACTTTTGCATTCCAGTCCCCTATAATGAAAAGGACATCTTTTTTGGGTGTTAGCTCTAAAAGGTCTTGTAGGTCTTCATAGAACCATTCATCTTCAGCTTCTTCAGCATTACTGGTTGGGGCATAGACTTGGATTATCGTGATATTGAATGGTTTGCCTTGGAAACGAACAAAGATCTGTCTGTCATTTTTGAGATTGCATCCCAGTACTGCATTTCAGACTCTTGTTGACCATGATGGCTACTGCATTTCTTCTGAGGGATTCCTGCCCGCAGTAGTAGATATAATGGTCATCTGAGTTTAATTCACCCATTCCAGTCCATTTTAGTTCGCTGATTCCTAGAATGTTGATGTTCACTCTTGCCATCTCTTGTTTGACCACTTCCAATTTGCCTTGATTCATGGACCTGACATTCCAGGTTCCTATGCAATATTGCTTTTTACAGCATCGGACCTTACTTCTATCACCAGTCACAACCACAACTGGGAATTGTTTTTGCTTTGGCAAAACATCATCCTGAAAGATGATGCTGTGAAAGTGCTGCACCAAATATGCCAACAAATTTGGAAAACTCATTAGTGGCCACAGGACAGGAAAAGGTCAGTTTTCATTCCAATCCCAAAGAAAGGCAATGCCAAAAAATGCTCAAACTACTGCACAATTGCACTCATCCCACATGCTAGTAAAGTAATGCTCAAAATTCTCCAAGCAAGGCTTCAGCAATACGTGAACCATGAACTTCCAGATGTTCAAACTGGTTTTAGAAAAGGCAGAGGAACCAGAGATCAAATGGCAAACATCCACTGGATCATGGAAAAGCAAGAGAGTTCCAGAAAAACATCTATTTCTGCTTTCTTGACTATGCCAAAGCCTTTGACTGTGTGGATCACAATAAACTGTGGAAAATTCTGAAAGAGATGGGAATACCAGACCTCCTGTCCTGCCTCTTGAGAAACCTATATGCAGGTCAGGAAGCAACAGTTAGAACTGGACATGGAACAACAGACTGGTTCCAAATAGGAAAAGGAGGACATCAAGGCTGTATATTGTCACCCTGCTTATTTAACTTATATGCAGAGTACATCATGAGAAATGCTGAGCTGGAAGAAGCACAAGCTGGAATCAAGATTGCCGGGAGAAATATCAATCATCTCAGATATGCAGATGACACCACCCTTATGGCAGAAAGTGAAGAGGAATTAAAAAGCCTCTTGATGAAAGTGAAAGTGGAAAGTGAAAAAGTTGGCTTAAAGCTCAACATTCAGAAAACAAAGATCATGGCATCTGGTTCCATCACTTCATGGGAAATAGATGGGGAAACAGTGGAAACAGTGTCAGACTTCATTTTTGGGGGCTCCAAAATCACTGCAGATGGTGACTTCAGCCATGAAATTAAAAGACGCTTACTCCTTGGAAGAAAAGTTATGACCAAGCAAGATAGCATATTGAAAAGCAAAGACATTACTTTGCCGACTAAGGTCCGTCTAGTCAAGGCTATGGTTTTTCCTGTGGTCATGTATGGATGTGAGAGTTGGACTGTGAAGAAGGCTGAGTGCTGAAGAATTGATGCTTTTGAACTGTGGTGTTGGAGAAGACTCTTGAGAGTCCCTTGGATTGCATGGAGATCCAACCAATCCATTCTGAAGGAGATCAGCCCTGGGATTTCTTTGAAGGGAATGATGCTAACGCTGAAACTCCAGTACTTTGGCCACCTCATGTGAAGAGTTGACTCATTGGAAAAGACTCTGATGCTGGGAGGGATTGGGGGCAGGAGAAGAAGGTGACGACAGAGGATGAGATGGCTGGATGGCATCACTGACTCAATGGACATGAGTCTGAGTGAACTCCAGGAGTTGGTGATGGACAAGGAGGCCTGGTGTGCTGTGATTCATGGGGTTGCAAAGAGTCGGACACGACTGAGTGACTGAACTGAACTGAACTGAACTGAAGCAGTGACATTACTGATATGATTGTAGTAGTTCAGTTCACTTAAGTCACTCAGTCCAGTCTGACTCTTTGTGACCCCATGTACTGCAGCACGCCAGGCTTCTGTGTCCATCACCAACTCCCAGAGCTTGCTCAAATTCTTCTCCATCAAGTCGGTGTTGTCATTCAGCCATGTTATCCCCTATCATCCCCTTCTTGTCCAGCCTTCGGTCTTTCCCAGCATCAGGGGTCTTTCCAATGAGTCGGTTCTTCACATCAGGTGGCCAGTCTTGGAACTTCAGCTTTAGCATCTGTCCTTCCAGTGAATATTCAGAATTGATTTCCTTTAGGATTGACTGGATTTTTTTCACTTGCCATCCAAGGGACTCTCAAGAGTCTTCTCCAACACCACAGTTCAAAAGCATCAAAATTCTTTGGCGCTCAGCTTTCTTTATGGCCCAATTCTCACACCCAGACATGACTACTGGAAAACCACAGTTTTAACCAGACAGAACTTTGTTGGCAAAGTATGCCTTTGCTTTTTAATATGCTATCTAGGTTTGTCATAGCTTTTCTTCCAAGGAGCAAGTGTCTTTTAATTTCATGGCTGCAGTCACCATCTGCAGTGATTTGGGAGCCCAAGAAAATAAAGTCTCTCACTGTTGCCACTGCTTCCCCATCTATTTGCCATGAAGTGATGGGATGGTTGCCATGAACTTAGTTTTTTTGATGTCAATTTTTAAGCCAGCTTTTTTCACTCTCCTTTTTCACTTTCATCAGGAAGCTCTTTAGTTCCTCTTTGCTTTCTGCCATAAAGGTGGTCATCCACTTATTTGAGGTTGGTGATGTTTTTCCTGGCAAACTTGATTCCAGCTTGTGCTTCATCCAGCCCAGCATTTCACATGATGTACTCTGCATATAAGTTAAATAAGCAGGGTGACAATATACAGCCTTGATGTTCTCCTTTCCCAATTTGGAACCTGTCTGTTGCTCCACGTACGATACCAAATGTTGCTTCTTGACCTGAATACAGATTTCTCAGGAGGCAGGACAGGTGGTCTGGTATTCCTATCTCTTTAAGAATTTTCTACAGTTTGTTGTGACCCACACAAAAGTTTTAGTGCAGTCAATAAGGCAGAAATATATGTTTTTCTGGAATTCTGTTGTTTTTTCTGTGATCCAGCAGATGGTGGTAATTTGATCTTTGGTTTTTCTACTTTTTCTAAATCCAGCTTGAAGATCTGGAATTTCTCACTTCATGAACTGTTGAAGCATTGCATGGAGAATTTTGAGCATTACTTTGCTAGCATGTGACATGAGTGCAATTGTGTGGTAGTTTGAACATTCTTTGGCATTGGCCTTTCTTTGGGATTGGAATGAAAACTGACCTTTTCCTGTCCTGTGGCCACTAATGAGTTTTCCAAATTTGCTGGCATATTGCGTGCAGCACTTTCACAGCATCATCTTTTCAGATTAGAAAAAAAGCAAAATGGAATTTTTCTACGTTGCAGATTGTCCTGACTCACAATGCTAGGTAAAATTTATTCCATTTTTATTTAATGAATCTTGTCCAATCCCACTGTTAAAGATACCAAGCATATGCTGATAATTAAATAAGCATTTTTATAATTTTTCCTTGAAGTACTAAACAAGGGTTAAAGAAATTTATAATGCCATCCCTTTGGAATCCAATGGTTTACCTACAGTGGTTCAATCTGTGAATGACTGAATCTGAAAAAGAAAGACAAATCAATAATAATTTGAGAAGCCTTCCTAGTATACTGTAAGAACTTTAACAAAAGTATTTTTGTAAACATTATTTGAAATTCACTA
This sequence comes from Ovis aries, assembly GCF_016772045.2. Lineage (NCBI taxonomy): Eukaryota > Metazoa > Chordata > Mammalia > Artiodactyla > Bovidae > Ovis > Ovis aries. Next base: position 42,968,427 of record NC_056057.1, on the reverse strand, counting down.
TTTGAAATTTTACTGCATAGAGTGTTGCAAAGTACATTAGTTTGGTAGTTATTTTATTGTCTTATATTTAATATATAAATACTAATATATTATTTATATAAATTTGTATACATTCAAATGGTATATATATATAATATTTATAAAAATGAGAAAAATCTGAAAATTCAGAACATAAAAGAGATAAAACTATCCACTAAATTATTTCTAAGCATTCTTCCTGAAAATAATGATTACTGTGACTACTTTCTGACTGTTAAATTTCTGGAAATTTCTTCTCCAAGGATTTCTGAGGTAGCTAAAAATGCAAGATAAATACTGATGCCAGGAATTCTTGATCTGCATTTTCTCCCATCTTAATTTTAGATTCTGTGGCCTATTGGTCAGTGTTGCTGGTTTCTCTGTAATTATTTGTTTTGTCTGAAATATAAATATTAATAAATGCAAATAAACTCTTATGGAATATTAATGTATCTAAAAATCCTCAAGGAAGTACGTTTTAAAAAGGAGATTCCTAAGTACCATCCTTAGAGATTTAATGCTTTATGTCTGGAGGCACTCAAGGAACCTGCATTTTAATACGTACCCCAGGTGATTGTGGTTTGTTGTTGTTCAGTTGCTCAGTTCAAAAGTATCAATTCTTCAGTATTCAGCTTTCTTTTTTCTTTCTTTCTTTATTATTATTATTTACTTTAAAATATTGTATTGGTTTTGCCACACATCAACATGAATCCGCCACGGGTGTACACATGTTCCCAATCCTGAACCCCCCTCCCACCTCCCCCCGTCCCCCGCCACACCATCCCTCCAGATCATCCCAGTGCACCAGCCCCAAGCATCCTGCACCCTGCATCAAACCTAGACTGGTGATTCATTTCTTATATGATATTATACATGTTTCAATGCCATTCTGTCAAATCATCCCACCCTCTCCCTCTCCCACAGAGTCCAAAAGACTGTTCTATACATCTGTGTCTCTTTTGCTGTCTCGCATACAGGGTTATCGTTACCATCTTTCTAAATTCCATACATATGCATTAGTATACTGTATTGGTGTTTTTCTGTATGGCTTACTTCATTCTGTATAATTGGTCCAGTTTCATCCACCTCATTAGAATGGATTCAAATGTATTCCTTTTAATGGCTGAGTAATACTCCATTGTGTATATGTACCACAGCTTTCTTATCCATTCGTCTGCTGATTTACATCTAGGTTGCTTCCATGACCTGGCTATTATAAACAGTGCTGTGATGAACTCTGGGGTACATGTGTCTCTTTCAATTCTGGTTTCCTCAGTGTGTATGCCCAGCAGTGGGATTGCTGGGTCATAAGGCAGTTCTATTTCCAGTTTTGTAAGGTATCTCCACACTGTTTTCCATAGTGGCTGTACTAGTTTGCTTTATGGTCCAGTTCTCACACTCATACACGACTACTGGCTTCCTTGATAGTTCAGTTGGTAAAGAATCCACCTGCAATGCATGAGACCCCAGTTCGATTCCTGGGTTGGAAAGATCTGCTGGAGAAGTGATAGGCTACGCACTCCAGTATTCTTGTGCTTTCTTTGTGGCTCAGCTGGTCAAGAATCCGCCTGCAATGCAGAAGACCTGGGTTTGATCCCTGGGTTGGGAAGATCCCCTGCAGAAGGGAAAGGCTACTCACTCCAGTATTCTGGCCTAGAGAATTCCAGGTCCTGTATAGTCCATGGGGTCACAAAGAGTTAGATATGACTGAGCAGCTTTCACTTCACTTCATTTCACTGGAAAAAGCATGGCTATGATTATAGGGACCATCTATAGTAATGTCTCTGCTTTTTAATATGCTGTCTAGGTTTGCCATAGCTTTTCTTCCAAGGAGCAAGTGTCTTTTAATTTCATGGCTGAAGTCACCATCTGCAGTGATTTTAGAGCTCCAAAAAGTAAAGTCTTCCACAGTTTCCATTTTACCCCCATCTATTTGCCATGAAGTGATATGACCAGCTACCATGATCTTAGTTTCTTGAATGTTGAATTTTAAGCCATATTTTTCATTATCTTCTTTCACCTTCATCGAGAGGCTCTTTAGTTCCTCTTCACTTTCTGGCATAACGGTAGTGTCATCTGCATGTCTGAGGTTATTGATATTTCACCTGGCAATCTTGACCTGGCTTGTACTTCATCCAGCCCAGAATTTTGCATGATGTACTCGGCTTAGAAATTAAATAAGCAGGGTGAAAATATACAGCTTTGACATGGTAGTGGTAAAGAGCCAGCATGACATAAGAGATGTGAGTTCGATCCCTAACTGGGAAGATCCTCTGGAGGAGGACATGGCAACCTCTCCAGTAATCTCACCTGCAGAGTCCTATGGACAGAGGAGCCTGGCAGGCTGCAGTCCACAGGGTTTCAAATAGTCAGACACAACTGAGGTAACTTAGCACACAGGTGATTGTGAGGTATGTCTACAGGCAAAACTTTAGGGATATTGCAGATTCTTAGCAATTATAAAAAGGAGTTGGGCAAATAAAATAAGTTAATAGTGATTTCCAGATTTTTGTAGTAGAGAAAATTTTTCTGTTCTTCAGTTAATAGAAATCTGAGCATTTAGAACAGCTATGATTTTTGAGAGAAAGAGAAAGACTGTCACTGGTTTCCCTGGTAATTTGACTAGGGAGTCTGAGAGGAATATCAAAGGGCGTAAAAGTTTAGTAGCAATCATTGATTTCCGAGTGGCATGTTAGCACTGGTGCAATTAGCCATTAATCTTAGTGGAGATCTGTGCCAGACACAGATCTCCTTTTCCACTCTACTCTATTACTACCTGTGCACAGTCAGATCAGGAGCTGCACATACAACAGCCTGGACGGTGGAAAGGGAGTGATGCAGTCGCTGTATAGAAAGCCAGGGCCATTAAGAAGTATTGTTGATTGGTCAACCTTGTAATGCAAAAATTTGCTATTACAGAACATTTTGACTGAAATTTGAATCAAATGTGGTTTTATCTGTTAATAGCACTCTTGACTTCAGACTATTTAATCTCAAAGTCTCAATTCACTTGTATAATGGGGGAAAATGTGCTTTTCAATTAAGATTGTTGTGAAGATCAAAACAGGTTAAAAAAACAAAATAAAAATTCTTAGCAGAGTGCCTGAATAAAATGTATGCATGCATAGATTTGTTTTTATTTCCTTGCCTAAATATGTTTGCCATGACCATATTTTGAAACTTTTTTTTTATCAATTTCAGTTTTTGTGTGGAAATAGCCTCCTTTTGTTTAGTTGTTAACTCATGTCTAACCCTTTTGCTAACCCATGGACTATAGTAGCCCACCAGACTTCTTCTATCTAGGGGATTTCTCAAGCAAGAATACTGGAGTGGGTTGCCATCTCCTTCTCCAATCCTCTTTCAGTTCAGTTCAGTTCAGTCACTCAGTTGTGTCTGACTCTTTGCGACCCCATGAATTGCAGCATGCCAGGCTTCCCTGTCCATCACCAACTCCCAGAGTACACTCAAACTCATGTCCATCGAGTCAGTGATGCCATCCAGCCATCTCATCCTCTATCGTCCCCTTCTCCTCCTGCCCCTAATCCCTCCCAGCATCAGTCTTTTCCAGTGAGTCAACTCTTCGCATGAGGTGGCCAAAGTATTGGAGTTTCAGCTTTAGGATCAGTCCTTCCAATGAACACCCAGGACTGATCTCCTTTAGAAAGGACTGGTTGGATCTCCTTGCAGTCCAAGGGGCTCTCAAGAGTCTTCTCCAACACCACAGTTCAAAGGCATCAATTCTTCGGCACTCAGCTTTCTTCACAGTCCAACTCTCACATCCATATGTGACCACTGGAAAAACCTTAGCCTTGACTAGATGGACATTTTTTGGCAAAGTCATGTCTCTGCTTTTGAATATGCTGTCTAGGTTGGTCGTAACTTTCCTTCCAAGGAGTAAGCGTCTTTTAATTTCATGGCTGCAATCACCATCTGCAGTGATTTTGGAGCCCCAAAAAATAAAGTCTGACACTGTTTCCACTGTTTCCCCATCTATTTCCCATGAAGTGATGGGACCAGATGCAATGATCTTAGTTTTCTGAATGTTGAGCTTTAGGCCAACTTTTTCACTCTCCTCTTTCACTTTCATCAAGGGGCTCTTTAGTTCGTCTTCACTTTCTGCCATAAGGGTGGTGTCACCTGCATATCTGAGGTTTATTAGTTCCATTCAAAAAACCAAATATTTGTAGTTTTCACAAAGTGTTAGGGAATGAGAAGAATATGAAAGAAAGTTGATCTGTAATCTGTTAAGAAAAAGTAGATTTTTGATACTAATTTTATTAAACTGCTTATTTCTTTTCTTTTGACCACTTTTGAAACTAATATTCAAATAAACCCAGATATCTTTTACAACTATTGAGTATTATTCATTTTACTTGGATTTTATTAGAAAATTACACCACACAAATATAATTTTACAATTTTTGCTATGGAACATATATTTACATTTTATTATTAAATAAATAATATTTTAGATATACATGTTTTTATAAGATGAAGTTTCATTATCTCAGCATCAATTTTATTTTTAGACTTTTCACTTAGAATGTTTCTTCAGTTTTGAGTAAGTAAGATCTTTCTCTTTTTTCAAATATTAATGTGCTTTGTGTAGATGGTCTTATTCTGCTAAATGTTGCTCAGGTATAGTTCATAAGCACTGTAGAGTTCGATCCCTGAGTCAGAAAGATCCCCTGAAGAAGGAAATGGCAATCTATTCCAGTATTCTTCCCAGGTAAATCTCATTGACAGAGGAGCCTGGCAGGCTTCAGTCCATGGGGTCACAAAAGATTCAGAAACAGTGATTAAATAACAACAATGAGAGGGAATGATGCAAAAAAACTACCCAGTAGTCTTACATACTCCGGGAAGGCAATGGCAACCCACTCCAGTACCCTTGCCTGGAAAATCCCATGGACGGAAGAGCCTTGGCAGGCTGCTGTCCATAGGGTTGTGAAGAGTCGGACACGACTGAGCGACTTTACTTTCACTTTCACTTTCATGCATTGGAGAAGGAAATGGCAACCCACTCCAGTGTTCTTGCCTGGAGAATCCCAGGGATGGCGGAGCCTGGTGGGCTGCCGTCCATGGGGTCACACAGAGTCGGACATGACTGAAGCGACTTAGCAGCAGCAGCAGCAGCAGCAGCAGCCTTATATACTAGGTATTTCAGGTTAAAAAATTAAATTGTTGTTAGAAGAATTTTATTCTGTGAAAGTTGAACTTTAGTAGCAACCATAACTTAAGAAACAAAATGTGAGGTGTAGTGAGAGTATCTTAAATCCTTTTCGAGTGAATATGGTTATTGATATGGAGAAAGGCTTTCTTCTGAAGACAGTTTGTTTCTCAAGTTGTCCTGTAAAATTTTCTCCACATTAATTTTTAGTATATACTTAATATAATGGAGACTTTAAATGATAACCACCTGATATGATGGAATGTTAAACAGATCAGGTATTAATGTACAAGTACAGTTATAAACTGGCTTGAAGGTCTGAAATTCCATTTTAACTGTTTAAGGTGGTTTAATTATTCAATCTAAAAGAAAGCATATTTTAAATTAGCATATTTATTAGAATTTTCTAAAATCAAAATCTATAATAAAAAGAGGTCAATTACATGACTGAAATGGTAATTATTTATTCTACCTTTAGAATACATGCAATAACAGAATACCTGTGAGTGAAATTTTAAATTACCAAATTTTAAAGTACCAAGGAAGGAAAGAAACAAATTTTAAATATAGCAATTTAAAATATAAAATCAGAGCACACAGAAAATCAGAGGTAAGCTGTGGTCTTATAAAAATATCTCTAGCTTTTTTTAATCTGGGAGCAATTTTTTTTAATTGTGTATCATCTTATCAACTGTAAGCAGTTCACAGACTCTTAGGATTCTACATTTCATCTTCTGTGATTGGCTAGTATTTATGTAAAATACACAAAAAGAACAAAAAGATCAACATTGGCTGACTAATTGCTGTATGTGTCTCACCAACCCCTACCCATTTATCTACCAAGCCCGCCTATGACAGGCTATTGACTATGACTGCTTGTCTGAAATCTGATTCTGTTGCTATGATTGCTCACAGTGTCTGGTGACCCCAATGTGATTCCTGGCTCTGATTCCAACTCTGAGCTGGCTTTGACCTGCTGGCAGGGACTTCCAACAGCACCTGAGCCCTGCTTGTGCCAATATATCTGACATGTCTGGAGCCAGCTTCTGGCTGGTGAATTTGCCACTCAAATAGCAGAGTTTTGTACACATTAGGAAATGAAACACAGAACTTGCCAGCAGTGTTGTTTCACTCAAACAAAATATTAAAAAAAAAAAAAAAACTATGAGTGAAATTTGGGTAGAAGACCCAAGTGGGTCAAAGACCTTGTCTGAATAGTCACTTCTTTTAAGCAAAGAGATATGTAAATTTATTTTATTTGTAGTCTCTATAATAAATTCTCTGGTCTCTAAGTTTAAGAAATATTCATAGTGAAGGGCATTAAATTTAAAAATACTATCAAAATGATGCTTTCCTTTTTTCTCAATTCAAGTCATCAGCTTCTAAAAGATACACACATAATTTGTCAGGCTATTAAGAAGTAATGTACTCCTTGGTCATCTTATGAACTGTCTGGTGACAAGAAATAGTAAAAGTTAAAATAATTATTTTTGTGAAATATTTTACCATCAAATTTGTTCTTAGAATACCATGGTGTGTGTGTGTGTGTGTGTGTGTGTGTGTGTGTGTGCGTGTGCGCGTTTTCTCCTTTTAATCAGGAAAATAATCTCTTTTAGAACAAATGTGTCTATATGTGATTTGTTAATAGCTAGTTAAATTAATAACAAATATTTACCACATGTGTTTGTTTTCATATTTTTACACATAAGAGTATACATACTCTTAGTCGATTCTGCTGTATCTTATATAATATTTATATAAGACTTTTAGGCAAATTTAAACTATAATATAGTTCACCTAATGCACAAAATGTAGTACTTGACTAAAAATCAGTTTTGAAAAGAAAAATGAAAAGATTTACCATTCTTTCCTGAACCTAAAGGTGACATTATAAAAATGCTTACATATGTTAATTAATGGGAAAACAGAATAAACCAAAAGAATGTAGGTGTTATCTAAAGTAGTTAACTATTTTCAAGTAAACTTCAGAGAATATTGCACATATCTACATTTTCTTCATTTTAAGAATATGAACTTTAACTCAGTTGAATGAACATAAGACCTCAAGGATATCATTTTAGTGTCACTTAATGTCAATCCAATACATAAAAACCAGTGCTCTAAATATTCTAACCCATTCAAGCAAAAATCATTCAACAAAGTAGTAAAAGGCAATGTCGTTGTACTATAAAGTTATTTCAAAGTAATAGCTCTCCCATGGTTAGTCATGTGAATATCTAGAATAAATGAAAAAGTAATGAAATGGAAACATGTAAAGAAACAAAACTCTGTATATGTTTTTAATGTGTACAAATAATAGTGAAATTGTAAATAGCACAGGCTGCTAACAAAGTCAACAGGAATAATTTTTAGTTGGTAGATAAGCAGTCCTAACATAAAATTAATTTCTTCTGGTTTTTCTTTTATTTTAAATTTTTTTCCTAGATCTGTTTTTGTGGAAAGAAGATGAGTGACTCTACTGAACATCTGTAATACCCAGCTGCACACTGGCATTCCAGTAAGATTTGATTGATGATGTACTTGAATATAGATTTCCAAATAAGGCCCAAGGCCAGTTTCCCCTCATTTCGACAATAAAACACTGTAATTCTTAATATCAAGTGTTTACTGGAATGGAGAAAAAGAAAGACATTTCTAGCAACATGCAGAGAATGAGAACTGGTAAATTAATCAGTGTTACTACCCACCCATAGGTCCCAAAGCTTATAAAAGATATTCCACCCAGAAAATCGTAGCTGCTCATTAGTGCAGAAAAATTGCCTTAATACAGCCCGTGTGGTTATGCTAGTGCTGTCAATTGGATGTCAATTGGATACTCTTTTAAAAGTTCCATTTTGTCAATTAATCCCATGTCCTTTTTTGTTTCTTGGAAATTTAGATTCTCCCTTTATTAAATTTAGAAATACATGTTAAGACATAAGAATATAACATGCTTTGATTAGAAACTCCTAAAACAGTGCATCAAAAATGCTATGGTCTAGAAATGTTTATGAGCCTAAGAGCTGCTGTAGAGTAGCAAGCAGATTTTTTTTTTTCCAACAGGGCCTAAAATCTGGACATTTGTCTACATTAAAAAAAGATAAAAACCTTGTGAATTCTATCTTCAGATTTAGGTGAAATTTAGAGGTTGCAATTAATATCTACTCTTAAGAAAAATTTGGAAGAGTGGCTAAATTTTACCATGAGGACATTCATATCTTGGTTGTCATTGACAGATATAGAAAGGTAAAGTCCCTGTTAACTTCCTGGAGTCACTAACATTTTCAGAAATTTGCCGTTATACTGGTTATGAGAAGGCTTTCCTATCAAAGCAGCAAAATCTCTCTAGCATAATGTTTTTTCAAAAATCAGTTTATTTGTGCTGTTATTTATTTGACAGGAGAAAAAAGATTTTCTTAATTTATAAATATATTTGTGTTTAAAATGGCCTATATTCATCATTATTTTGATTTGGCATTCTGATAATATCTAAATACCTCTTAGTTCTCATAAATGACTCATTTTTTTCTTGTGTGTTCTCATAGTAATTTCCTTCCTGAGACATATTTTGCTGTACTTATATCTAGCTTACCTTACTTTTTAATGCTGTTTTATAATAATAATCTAAATTTATAGTGCATTGAACAAAATTATTTTAAAAATTATTTAAAATCATCATCACAGTCATATAAATTATACAGGATTAGAATATTTTTTCAAATTAGCTCCATAAATAAAGGCATAACTCCAAGCTTAGAGATTTTTCCATGTTGACTTTCACTATTGCTGATTTCCACAGCATGCTTCCTATTCCTTTTTACTCACTTACAGTATATGATTTTACTGAATATAGATGGAAATTATCTTATATCATCACATTTGATCTTAGAAACTAAACATCAAACTTTTCATGAAATTAGAATCTAAGAATCTTTGTTCAGAAATATAAATATACATAAACTTTAAATTATAGCACATACATTATTGTTGTTATTTAGTTGCTAAGTCATGTCCAACTCTTTTTGAGCCCATGGACCATAGCCTGACAGGCTTCTCTGTTCATGGGATTTCCTAGACAAGATTATTGATGAAGGTTGCCATTTCCTTCTGCAGGGAATCTTCTCCACCCAGGGATCCAACCTGCATCTCCTGCACTGGTAGGTGAATTCTTTGCCACTGAACCATCAAGGAAGACCACATTTATTATCACCATATTAAAAAGTGGGAGATAAATTCTGGGATCATTCAATTCTCTTCAAATTCTCACTGGTAATATGAATTAGACTGTAAGGGGAAAGCATAAAAGGCCAACAATTACTTAAGCAAAGTAAAGCTGAATCACAAAATCCTACTATGCTCTACAAGATAAAGATACTGAACAAAATAATTACAGTAATATGCACTCATAAATATGGGACATTTAATAAAGTCTTTGAGAATTCAGAAAAGCATATAGAATGAAAGTGAATAATGCTAAAGCTTACACATAACTAACTCATTTGGTATTCCAATAAAATATTGGTTTTTAAAAGTAACAACAGTAATGAATTAAGGTGACTAATATAAAGTAAAATAAGTAAACCAACTAATATTTGCTGAATTTATTTTTCATGAAGCTATTCTAACATTCTCATAAAGCAAGTAAAACAAAAACTTATCCAGAATAGAACTGGACATTAAATAAGAAAACAGAAATCTGTTTAATAGTAAGAACAAATTTTTATGTTAAGTAAAGTTTAAAAAGAAGAAAAGATCAGTTGCTGAGTTAGAATATTTTCTACTCTTGCACTTGAAAAATGCCAGGATTATTTTATTGCAATTACTTTTTATAGGCCTATTGCTTTCACATTTCAGTTGTCATGATAATGTTAATTGTGTAGCATCCATCATAAATTTAAAAGGGCAAACACCATGGTCCATTTGAAAAGGAGAATTTGATAATTCACAGGGAAAAATAAAGCGCTAAAAACTTCAAGTATATTCAAGCCTGAAGCAGCATTCTTAACCCCTTTAATCATGAAAAAGTCTTGTTTATTCCTTAAACCTGAGACAATGAAAATATAGAATTTTGTGTTGTTTTCAATTAAGCTTTCAAAGTTTTTAAATGCAACTTCATTTTTAAAATATTGATAAATAATTATAAAAAATTAAGATATCTTACATTTTCAATTATTAACTTTTGATATGTTTTTAAATTATCTGTAGATGGATTGTTCATACAGCAGTAAGTTTTACTTTCTGATTCAAAAAAGCATCTAAAAGTTGAAATTTGAATTGTAGACTACATCAATCAAAACAACAAAGGAAATTGATTTATTAGCAATAACATTTCATAATAATATTATTTTTCTTTTTGTCTTAATCCTACTGAGTGTCAATATCTACTATCAGAAAGAGTATTGAACCATTGATAAATGTTTGCCAACGAGATAATTTATATGTGCAGAGCCATCAAAATCTAAAACAAGTCGGAGGGAGGAAGTGGAGGGGAGGCAAGAGAAAGAGGAGAAAGAATAAGAGAAAAAGGAGAAGAGGAGGATAACACAGATAACAGTCAAATGAGGGCAGAAATAATATAATCAAATCTAGGAATGCAGTACAGCTGAGTTAAATGTGAGTGAATTCCGATACTACTGATTCATTCATTTGTAAAGATAATTATGAAGTATGTTTAAATAGTGGCACAGATGTAACTACTGGGGCTTCCCAAGTGGCTCAGGCAGTAAAGAACCTGCCTGCAATGCAGGTGACCCAGGTTTAACTAGCAAGGATGTAGCTATAATGAACAACTAATTATTTTACCATTATTATTTATTAAATTAACCCAATCATCAATCTTTTACATTTGTTTTTATTTTATTAATAAACAATTATAAATAATTAACTTTTATTTAACTAGTAACCTATAAATTAAGAGCACACTTAAGTCTGAAGATATTATTTCAAACAAGAGGAAGTTATTTTTTATTAACAATTGGATGAATGACTTGTCTTCTTTTGTTCTGAACTTTGGCTGCTCTCCACAATGCTCAGAAAGGGAAAAAAAAAAAAACTGGGAAAAATTATGCTGAAAACAAAATTAGCCAGCGGTAAGAGTGAAGAGATCACTTAAATTTTTTTTTTATTAAATATCTTAGGTATTTGGGTTATGTTCTAAACCTGTCTGAGAGATACAATTCTCTCTATTGGCCCATTTTTTAGTCTGTATTTGGGAGATTTTTTAGCACCTCACATTCAGAATTCCTACATCAAGTAAAGTTATAATTTAGGTTCTCTGGCTACAGTGTACCCATCCCACTTTTAAGCATAAGTATAGAACCTTTGAAATGTTTAACTTTCATCATACTCGCTTGGGAAAAAAGGTCTTGTCATAGAGAGCTGGTACCTAGTATCATAACATGATTTTTCTTCCTTTTTCTCCATGGAAAATGTCTTCTACTTCATGGTATTTTAACATAACATTTTAGATAATAATCAATAGAAACAAATCTGAGATAAGTGGTTACTATTTTCTTTTGAAATGTATCAATAATAACTTTCTTTCAGCTTTTATTTTTTTTCATTCTCCAGGATAATTAAGAACAAACTATTTCTAAATGTTCTATAATACATTTAAGTAGGAAGTATGCTGCTAAGTGCCAAATAATGTACGCATTTCATATACATTTGCTTCCACAATAATTGCCTTGGAAATGATTTATAAATGTAAAAGAAGGGATGAAGTCAACTGTACCACAGCATGTCCAAGTTACACTTGTCCAGCATCACTATCTTCTTTCCTTTCCTATTCTCTTTGCACCCCCTTCCTTTTTTTCATTTGGTTCATTAAATACAATATTTTCCTCTCATCTCCTCCTTTCTGTGTTATGTAGGTCATTAAAAAGTCCTGCTCTCTTACTAAATTTCAGCTTCAGGTGTCACCTGAATCCCTATGTGACAAATACCTCAAATTAACAAATTTTAACATATAATCTCTTGGGTAGTGTTTGAAATGGTGGGGAAAGACAGAAAATACTCTTTTTTCTCTGCTCTTCACTTTTACCAGGTTACCATCAGCAGCTTTGATCAAGCTGTCCTTGCTTACCATCATATTTAATTACTTTTTGAAATCCAAAGATCTTGGTTTTTTTTTTTTTAATAGTTCTTACCATCTCTATATCATTTTCTTCATTCCTTGAAATATGTGAACTACTTTCTAAGTAGAGGTATTTTTGGCATGACTAAAATATGCCAGCAAATTTGGAAAACTCAGCAGTGGCCACAGGACAGGAAAAGGTCAGTTTTCATTCCAATCCCAAAGAAAGGCAATGCCAAAGAATGCTCAAACTACCGCACAGTTGCACTCATCTCATATGCTAGTAAAGTAACACTCAAAATTCTCCAAGCCAGGCTTCAGTAATATGTGAATCGTGAACTTCCTGATGTTCAAGTTGGTTTTAGAAAAGGCAGAGGAACCAGAGATCAAATGGCAAACATCCGCTGGATCCTGGAAAAAGCAAGAGAGTTCCAGAAACACATCTACTTCTGCTTTCTTGACTATGCCAAAGCCTTTGACTGTGTGGATCACAATAAACTGTGGAAATTCTGAAAGAAATGGGAATACCAGACCACCTGACCTGCCTCTTGAGATTTCTGTATGCAGGTCAGGAAGCAGCGGTTAGAACTGGACATGGAACAACAGACTGGTTCTAAATAGGAAAAGGAGTACGTCAAGGCTGTATACTGTCACCCTGCTTATTTAACTTTTATGCAGAGTACATCATGAGAAATGCTGGACTGGAAGAAGCACAAGCTGGAATCAAGATTGCCGGGAGAAATATCAATCATCTCAGATATGCAGATGATACCACCCTTATGGCAGAAAGTGAAGAAAAACTAAAAAGCCTCTTGATGAAAGTGAAAGAGGAGAGTGAAAAAGTTGGCCTAAAGCTCAACATTCAGAAAACGAAGATCATAGCATCTGGTCCCATCACTTCATGGGAAACAAATGGGGAAACAGTGGAAACAGTGGAAACAGTGTCAGACTTTATTTTGGGGGGGCTCCAAAATCACTGCAGATGGTGATTGCAGCCATGAAATTAAAAGACGCTTACTCCTTGGAAGAAAAGTTATGACCAACCTAGATAGCATATTCAAAAGCAGACATTACTTTGCCGACTAAGGTCCGTCTAGTCAAGGCTATGGTTTTTCCTGTGGTCATGTATGGATGTGAGAGTTGGTCTGTGAAGAAGGCTGAGCACTGAAGAATTGATGCTTTTGAACTGTGGTGTTGGAGAAGACTCTTGAGAGTCCCTTGGACTGCAAGGAGACCCAACCAGTCCATTCTGAAGGAGATCAACCCTGGGATTTCTTTGGAAGGAATGATGCTAAAGCTGAAGCTCCAGTACTTTGGCCACCTCATGAGGAGAGTTGACTCATTGGAAAAGACTCTGATGCTGGGAGGGATTGGGGGCCGGAGGAGAAGAGGATGAGATGGCTGGATGGCATCACTGACTCTATGGACGTGAGTCTGAGTGAACTCCGGGAGTTGGTGATGGACAGGGAGGCCTGGCGTGCTGCGATCCATGAGGTCACAAAGAGTCGGACACGACTGAGTGACTGAACTGAACTGATAACTCAGAAATAGAATCTGCATTATGCGTTGTATCTTAGGTAAAGAAAGTAACTGGTATTTGGCTCTAGCCAAATTTTCTGTCTTTACTTTTATATTCTATTATCCAGAAAGAAATCAAAGCCTTTGGCAAGAAACACATTTGGTGGGTATCAGTATCTTAAAATGAAACTCGTTGCAAGCTGTTCAGAAGTTTCAAGCCTATCCATTAATGCCTTCCCCAAAGCTCAAGTCAGTCACAATCTGCAGAATTACATTAAATAGTCTTAGTACTGGGACTGCTCATTCACAGGCAAAAAAAAAAAAAAAAGTTGCAATTATTGTTCAGTTGTATATGAATAAGGAATTGGAAACAGCTGAGTATGCTACAATAGTGGTTTTAGATATTAGTCAGTAACTAATTGTACAACAGGGCTTATGTCACTTAACTTCTTTGACCCTCCTTTCCTTCATTTGCAAAATTAGAGATATTCTTGTTGACTAAAATATATGATGTTAAAATTTTAGAAATAAAATTTTGTTTCTGTTTCTTTCATAACAATTTGAAATATGCTAGGGCTGAGGGGAAATCTTTTTTTGTTAAAAACACACTAACCACTGTCACAACTCACTCTTCCAATGACCCACCAAAACTACTATAAAACCTAGTTTGTATTAGTGGTTTTCTCTAAATTTGGGACATTTTGTTTCTGACCATAACAATTGTATCGTGGAAGATAGCTAACCCAAAAGCAGTGGTCCCTGTGACCTGAGGAGAAAAGATTAACCAAATGGATTGATTTTGTCTAAGAATATAGCAAAAGAATGGCAAATAATTGCTGAAACTGAAAGGATTACTTTCTAAGTAATGGTATTTTTGGTATGAAGAGTAAGGAAATGTTTGGACCCAAATTAAATTTATTAAGAAATCCCAAATATGAATAAGACTGGGAAGCAACAACTATGATAGATAAACCAACGAGATATAGAGGTAATTTTCAAGTTATAGATTGATTACTGACCTACTCTAAATATAATTACTTGAAAAGTAGCAACCTAAGGTCTGTCCTTAAAAGTTTAATATACAAATGCCATCACATCCAGAGTTTTGCCATCAGATTCATTTCTGAAAATGTGTATGTCCTGCTGGGTATCACAGAAAACATAATTACTGCAGGCTGCATTTCTCAGTCTCCATATCAGCTATTTTCCTTCTGGGTTTGGTCAGTAGCAGGCCCTGGCAAGGCAGTAGACAATGAGAGAAAGGAAGAAGCCAGGGTATGTGTCTCCCTCTCTATCAGAAGTAGAGTCTTCGACAATAGCTGTTCTTCCAAATCTCCATCTCCTTCCTCGGTTCTACCTTCCCCAAGCTGATTCTGACCCCTGAGCTCTGGTGGTACTACCTCTTCCCCTTCTCACTCAGACCTGGGGGCAATAGTGGTTTTCTGCTTCTTAATCTCTGAGTCACCTTACAGATTTTCTGTTGTGTGTCTCAGTTCTTTTCTTATCTGTGTAATTAGTTCCCTGTACCAAGCAATCTCTGATTATTATCTGAGAGTGGTTTTCTTGGTTGGACTCTTCACAGGATGTGAAGTCCTAGAGATGACAATATTTAATATTGCACATGCTTTCCTTACAGCTATTTATTGCATAAATTGTCTCTCCTTATTAAGTTTTTCAAGTAAATGTGAGATGGGCAGAGATGATGAGACTTCAGTTGGTACAGTTTTTCTTCTAATTTATTTGTCTGAAAACTGCCAGAAGGGAAGATCTACCAAATACCCATTTGTTATAATGTCAGTCTGAGAAAACAAAGCAATTAAATCTCTTGACAGGAAAAGTAGTGGGATTTTTGGATATCAACTTCTGAGTAATGATAAAATAAGTTTAAAAAAAAAAAAAGCAAATGGCTAGTGGGACAACTGTATCATAAGATGCCAACTTTTAAGTTTTCCTCAGTGCTCAACTTAACAATGTTGAATATAGTGTGTTTATTGAACAGCTAGTCTTGGGCAAATATTGTGCTAAGCCTAAGGTAGGATAATGAATAAGGCACAAAACTTGCCCTAGAGGACTTCCCTTCAGGAATGAATAGGTGAATAAATAAATAAAAGTAGGTGACTGGAGGAAAGATAATCACTTAAAAATATACAGGTATTAGAAACAGAATCCCTTCTAGTAAGAGAATCATATGTGTAAACAAATAGATATTAAATACCAGGTATTTAGGACAAAATGGGGAAGTATGCAAACTGTGGGTATAGGAGTAGAGTACTAAATCTTGCTGGGGGATGTGTAAAGGAGTTGACCACGGAAAGTTTTCTGAAGAGGTAGTCAACTTGAGTAGATCACGGGATTCCCAGATACCTTGTTAAAACAATATCCTGAGTGTGTCTGTGAAGTGGTTCTGGAGTACTAGTATTTGAACAGTACACTGAGTAAAGTACAGTGCTCTCCACAGCATGGCAAGAATCCAATCTTTTGAGGGCCTGGGGAAAAAAAAATGGTAGAGGTGGGGAGAATTCACTCTCTCTCTACTTGACTGATTGAGCCAGAACATTGTATACATCATCATTGGCTCTCCCGCTCCCAGATTTTCAAAATATTTCGCCAGCTTTCCTGAGTCTTCAACTTGCAGATGGCAGATGGTAGTACTTCTCAGCTTGCATAATCACATGAGCCAAGTCCTTATAATAAGGCCTCTTTCATATATATATGAATGAGTGAATGTGCTTAGTCACTCAGTCATGTCCAACTCTTTGAGACCCTGTGGACTGTAGCCTGCCAGGCTCCTCTGTCCGTGGGGATTCTCCAGGCAAGAATACTGGAGTGGGTTGCCATGCCCTCCTCCAGGGGATCTTCCCAACCGAGGGATCAAACCCAGGTCTCCTGTATTGCAGGCAGATTCTTTACTGACTGTGCCGCCAGGGAACCCCGAATGAGTTAATGAATAGTTGGATAAGGGCTTCTCTGTCCATGGAATTGTCCAGGCCCAAATGCTGGAGTGGATTGCTATTCCCTTCTCCAGGGGAATCTTCCTGACTCAGGGATTAAACCTGGGTTTCCTACGTCGGAAGCAGATTTTTTACAATTTGAGCCACCAGGGAAGCCCCAAATAATAAGTTTAGTTCAGTTCAGTTCCGTCACTCAGTCATGTCTGACTCTTTGTGACACCATGAACCGCAGCATGCCAGGCCTCCCTGTCCATCACCAACCACCAGAGTCCACCCAAACCCATGTCCATTGAGTCGGTGATGCCATCCAACTATCTCATCCTTTGCTGTCCCCTTCTCCTCCTGCCCTTAATCTTTCCCAGCATCAGGGTCTTTTCCAATGAGCCAGCTCTTCGCATCAAGTGGCCAAATACTTCTCTTAACCTGAGGTTAAAGAGAACATAAACTAAGGCAGTAGGGCTGGAAACTGAAAGTATTATAACAATGTGTTCAAGAAATACTTAAACGGTAAAGTTGACATCGTTTTGTGACTATTTGAATATATTGCATTTGAGAATGAAGAAAAATACTATTTAGATGATATCAATTTAACACTACATAGGTAATATTCTTGAATTGGAAATTGGATGGCTATTGAAAGATTATATAAATACAACATAGATGAAATTGTCTCCAGCTTTACCAAACTGTTAACTGAGGCAACAAACCAAATTAGTTAAAAGTAGGCATTCTGCATCCAGAGTTTGACTTTGAATTCAAGGTCTATCAGAAAGAGTATATGTTGAATAAATAAATGTATGAATGAGAAGGTGAATAAATAAGTAGTTAAAACTAAAAAGTAGAAAACAAATTGGAGGAAAGATAGATATTTAGAGACTTATAGGTATTATAAATCTTAGTTAATATTTCTATAACTCAGTTTCTCTATCTCTGAAATGGGAATAGCAATAGGATCTACTTGCAAGGGTTGATAATATATTTTAAAAGATTGGAATAAGAGTATAACTAGACATTAGCATCATTATTACACCTAGAATGTTTTCACTTGATTGAATCTAATTGAATATTATTTCCAAGAAAGTAAAATTTTTGTCTGTTGATAGAGAATCTGAAATGCCCAGAATAGTGCCTGGAAAATAGCAAATTCTCCATAAATATTTACTGAATAAATGAGAGAATACTTATAACAGGCACATATTATTGTTGTTTCTCTTCATAGTGCTTAATATATGGTATGCACTATTCCTAGCACTTCATATTACTCAGCATATTTAATCATCATAACAAACCTATGAGACAGTTTTATTGTTCCCTTTTTATAGATTAGAACACCAAGGCACAAACGGTTATTATTATTTATTGTATCAGCCAGTTTGACGTGTTACAACAAAATGCCATAGACTCAGTGGTTTGTAAAAAAAGAAACTGAACTCTCACAGTTCTTGATACTGGGAAATCCTAGATCAAGATACCAGCAGATCAATGGTGACATGGATGGTCAACTTATGCTATGTCATCACTAGACTGTAGGGGCAACAGAGCTCTCGGGGTTCTCTTTTATAAGGGCACTAAGCTGTATTGGAGAAGGAAATGGCAACCCGCTCCATTGTTCTTGCCTGGAGAATCCCAGGGACGGGGGAGCCTGGTGGACTGCCGTCTATGGGGTCGCACAGAGTCGGACACGACTGAAGCGACTTAGCAGCAGCAGCAGCAAGCTCATTCATAAAGGTTCTGCTTCATGATCTAATCACTTCCCAAGGGCCCCACCTCAGTGGCCATTACATGGAGGATGAGGTTTTAACATTTTCATTTTAGGAAGACACATTCAGTCAACAGCAGTTATCAAAGATCACACAAGGTGTAGGAGAATTTGAAAGCTAGAATCAAAGCTAGAATTTGAACTCAGACACTATGTCTCTAGAGTTTTATGCTTTTGTCCATAATACACTTGGCTCTAAGGACCAAAGAGATAGATAGTAATGGCAGTTCCCAAGTGGGACAGTGGTAAAGAATCCACGTGCCAACGCAAGAGACAAAGGAGACCTGTGTTTGATCCCTGGGTCACAAGGATTCCCTGGAGTAGGAAATGGAAACCCACTCCGGTATTCTTGCCTGAAAAATTCTGTGGACAGAGGAACCTGGCAGGCTACAGTCCATGGGGTTGCAGAGAGTTGGACACAACTAAGCACAGGGCAGTTCCCAAGGAGAAGGTGTCTCTTATTTAGGCAGAGTAACTGTTTTTACTGAAGGATGAAGTAAATTAAAAATGATAGTCAGCAATCCTTTAATGATTTTCCAGTTGGAATATTTGTTTTTAACTTGAGAAAAAGAGCTGTCTTGGTTGTAGCTGGTATTTGGGAACAGGAAAATCTCAGCATCCAGCTTTTGACACTCATAAAAGCTTTGATGGGTCTAAATACAAACCTGTAAAAGATTCCTTGTATCCCCCCAATTTATTCTATTATACTATGATTTCCCTTATATTTCTTTTTTTAATTTTTTTAAAATATAAATTTATTTATTATAATTGGAGGTTAATTACTTTACAGTATTGTATTGGTTTTGCCACACATCAACATGAATCCGCCACAGGTATACATGTGTTCCCCATCCTGAACCCACTCCCTCCTCCTTCCCTGTACCATCCCTCTGGGTCGTCTCAGTGCACCAGCCCCAAGCATCCAGTATCCTGCATCGAACCTGGATTGGTGATTCATTTTCTATATGATATTGTACATGTTTCAATGCCATTCTCCCAAATCATCCCACGCTCTCCCTCTCCCACAGATTCCAAAAGACTGTTCTATACATCTGTGTCTCTTTTGCTGTCTCGCATACAGGGTTATCGTTACCATCTTTCTAAATTCCATATATATGCATTAGTACATTGTATTGGTGTTTTTCTTTCTGGCTTACTTCACTCTGTATAATAGGCTCCAGTTTCATCCACCTCATTAGAACGGATTCAAATGTATTTTTTTAATGGCTGAGTAATACTCCATTGTGTATATACCACAGCTTTCTTATCCATTCATCTGCTGATGGACATCTAGGTTGCTTCCATGTCCTGGCTATTATAAACAGTGCTGCTTTTTAAACACCATATTACTCTTGTTACTTGTAAACTCTATTTTGTACTGTATTCCAGTATTTTTGTGATTTCATCTTCTTACACTCCTTCCCTTCTGTTTATTCACTCTTTGACATTCAGACTTCAGCTTTACTGTTGAGATTTGTTTTTATGTCTTCTTGAAATTGTTTTTATGATTTTCTTTTTTGTTTGCTTTTCTATTGATTGACTTCATGAGAGAGATTATTTATAAACCCCTCACTGTCTCTTGGTACTGTCAAAAATCTCCCCAGTTATCTATCTATGGTACTTCTGAATCACCTTTTACATATCCCCTTGCATCAGAAAAATAGAATATCTTAAATTAATAGCCATACGTTAGATGAAAGGTACACTTTGACAGGTTTTTTTGAAACAAAAATGTACCATTCTTGTTTTACTGTAGTACCAGTTTCTAGGTCTGAAATTTCTACCAATAAGTTTGTTCCTCAAGAACCAACCATAAAAGTAAACTGATATCAACAGAATACTTTTTAAAAGTTTATATGCTTTAATTTTGGTCATCTAGCCAGGGTACTTTGGCCACCTCATGTGAAGAGTTGGCTCATTGGAAAAGACTCTGATGCTGGGAAGGATTGGGGGCAGGAGGAGAAGGGGACGACAGAGGATGAGATGGCTGATGGCATCACAGACTCGATGAACGTGAGTCTGAGTGAACTCTGGGAGATGGTGATGGACAGGGAGGCCTGGCATGCTGCGATTCATGGGGTCGCAAAGAGTCGAACATGACTGAGCGACTGAACTGAACTGATCTTAACTGAAGCCAGGGTTATTCAACTCTTTTCCATTGAGATAATATTGTAACAGTTTCCCTTAACATCCTTTATTGGTGAATCAGAGAGCTTGCCCTAAAGAAACCATTTTATTCCCTATAGGAAATCTATCCTTTTTGAGAATAAGAGGTATTAAACTTTGAAGTTATAATAACTTGGTACCTATACATAAACACACACATTCTCATATGTACACACACATGTACATACATACATATATGTATATATCTATGTCAGTTTTTCAGAGTAAATAAAAAGCAACTAATATATATGCTATAGTCATGGGCTTCCCTGGTAGCTCAAACAGTAAAGAATCTCCTACAGTGGAGGAGACCCAGGTTGGATCCTTGGGTTGGGAAGATCCCCTGGAGAAGGGAATGGCAACCCACTTCAAATTCTTGCCTGGAGAATTTCATGCACAGAGGAAGCTGGCTGGCTACAGTCCATGGAGTTACAAAGAGTCAGACACTACTGAACTAAAACAGACAGGTTATAGACATTATATTAATATGTTACAAATTTTATAAATATGTTTAATCTTCCAAACTCTAAAGCATTATCATTTACATTCTTCAATATGTTTGATGATAAGTTGGAAAGCAAGGATTTAACTTTGCATTCCTATCAAAATTAATTCCAAATAAACTTTTTTGTATCATCATATTTATTCTGTAATGAGGAAGGACTAAACTTATAGAAACCCAATCTGGATGGGAGATTTTTTTTCATGATTAGAAAACATAAGGGAGAGAGAAAGCAGCTCATATCTTATCCATTATGATCAACAGCCCATGCTAATGGCATTCATTAAGCTAAATGAGCAGGAGAATGAGGACTCTAACTTTCTAATTGAGACAGATTTATTTTTAGGATGAAATTCTCCCAAAATACATTTTCTTTTTTAAAATACCAAGTGCCATATTAAGACGTATAATTTAAACAACCAATCATGAAAGTGATGTGCTTTAGCTCTTCTAGAAGTGAAATTATACAAGGACCCAAATAATCACCATCAATTTTATAGTTTTTATTATGACTATTATTTATTATGCAAGTGAATAAAATATGAAAAAGGAAGAAAAAAATGCTCTTCGTTAGAGTTAATGACTCATACTAGCAATTCTGATATTAAATTAACTGTTTAAGCCCTCTTCTGCCCTAGATCCACTCCTGAGAGCATCAGTCATGTCTAATAAATTCATATCACAAAAGTAATTTCACCTTAGAAACAGATTGGAAATAGATTTTATATATGCTGAGCTCTGCTGTGCTTGGATGAAGTATAAATATATATGTGTGTATATATATATATATATATATACACACACACACACACACACACATATGGATACACATATATATGTAACATGGAGGTTAATAGGCCTAACAAATAACTTATTAGGGTAATAAGTCTGATATGTTCTATTAATTTTATACAGAGTAAATTCTAACAACCACAGGTACTTTTATAAGACATACTTATAACACTTTAGGTATAACTGAAAGATGAATGGACTTGTCATTAAAAGACCTGGATTTCAAGTATAGTTCTGTTATTACCTCTATGGGTGAATCCCTAAAAAAAGAATAATAAATGTAAACTCAAAAAATGATTTTCAAAGTTGGTTCTGACTACAACAAACTTGTTTAACTTGTTTCAGATAAATCCTCCCACCAAAATAAAATTATAAAACATAGAGAAAACATATAAAGTAACTATTTTGGAGAGGAACCAAAGCATGCAAGTTTTGAGGATCCATAACCACTGAGACAATGGAAGCTTGTTAAATGAGTTCTACATTTACTCAGTTGTCTCCTTGAAGCCATTTTTCAATTCACTGCAAAACACAAGCAAAATGTAGCAGTCTCACAGGGCTAAAAAACAATGGCAAGTTTTAAAGTCACCAAACTGAATGGTACTTGAGAAGCAAAAGTCTTGAAATGAGGGAATTACAATAGTGAGTTAACAAATTGTCCAGACATATCTCCTGGAAGTTGTTGGTTGACATTTGAGAGATGAGATAAGAAAGGAAAGGTTTGGGGGGCAGGGAAGAGAGAGAGAAAGGTAGAGGAAGGAAGGAAAGTTAAAAGGTAAAGCCCAGCTACAAATGGTAACTAGAAGCAAAAAAAAAAAAAACTGAGCAGAAATCTCATCATCCACAAACTGAGAAGACAGAAGCTGAAGGTCTAGACTAGGAATGTTGGAAGAATCTTCCCAAATACTTGAGGTCTTCTGTTGAGGTTCCAGAAAGGTGACATCCTAGAAGTCTAGTGACACCTTAGGTATAAGGCACACAGTTTAGGAGTAAGGACTACAATCTAAAGGTAACAGCAAAACTGATACAGAATCACTGATGAAAATCTGTTACCTCAGGTGGAAATCCAAGGTCACTGTGGTAAAGTGGGGCCTAAGACATGACTCCAGGTGCACCTGTCAAGCTCAGGCAGAGTGCCAGGCACACTAGAGTAAGCGGGTGGTGCAAATAGCCTGGCTCTAATCCCAGGGACACCCTGCCACACTGTGCACCCCAGGCCACTGCCCTGACATCTGGTGGCTCATGGCTAACAGGGTCGGTCCAGGCGGTTCCATGGGTGGGCACGTCCATGTCTGGGGGACCATTACTCTGCCTCCCACATGATCAGAAAGTTGATTGCCAGAGTGTTACAGGACCATGAAGCAGTTTGCCGAGCTTCTGAGTGTCAGAGCCTTGCCCAGCCTACCATGTTCCTAAAGCAAGAGGACTCATGCCTTGGGTGCTTGCTGAGATCTGGCAGGCCACACAACTGACTGCTCTGTCAGAGATCAAGCCCTGAGCCTTTGGAGTGGGAACACTGACTCCAAGGCCCTAGACTACCAGAGAACTAACCCTAGAGGTATCAAATAGTGAGAATTCACACAAAGGAAGCCACTGGAATGCAAGACCTGACATCACCCAACCACCAGTAGCACCCTGTGCAGGATGCATCATCTAAACAACAAAACAAAAACAAAAATACAAACCCAATCATCAGCATACAGGATTACCACTTCACTCAGCCTTGCCCATCAGAGGAAAAACAAACAATCAAACAAAAATTCAGCACAAATCTCACCCTATATGAAGCTAACATGAACCACTGGACCAACCTTAGGAGGGAAGAAACCAAAAGGAAGAAATAATTCAACCTTGAATCCTGGGAAAAGAAGACCACAAACACAATAAGTTAAAAAGAAATCACGAAAAGGCAGAGAAATACTACACAAATGAAGGAACAAACTAGAAACACAGAAGTCCAAATAAATGAAGAGGAAATAGGAACATTACCTGAAAAATAATGTAGAATAATGATAATAAAGATGATCAAAAACCTTGAAAACAAAATGTAAGAATCAATTAACAAAGACCTAGAAGAATTAAGGAATAAACATACAGAGACAAACCACACAATTACAGAGATTAAAAATACTCTGCAAGGAATCAATAGCAGAATATTTGAAGCAGAAGAACGAATCAGTGAGCTGGAAGATAAAATGGTGGAAATAACTTCTGAAGAGCAGAATGAAGAAAAGAGAATGAAAAGAACTGAGGATAGGCTCAGAGGCTTCTGGAACAATATCAAATGCACCAACATTCAAATTATAGGGGTATCAGAAGAAGAAGAGAAAGAGTATGAGAAAATTTTTGAAGAGATTATAGTTGAAAATTTCCCCAACATGGAAAAGGAAAGAGTCAGTCAAGTCCAAGAGGCACAAGAGTCCCATACTGGATAAACTCAAGGAGAAACACAGGAAGACACACACTAATCAAAGTAACAAAGACTAAACACAAAGAAAGGATATTAAAAGCAGCAAGGGAGAAGCAATAAGTAACATACGAGGGAAACCCCATATGCTTAACAACTGGTCTTTCAGCAAAAACTCTGCAAGCCAGAAGGGAATGGCAAGGTATATTTAAAGTAATGAAAGGGAAAAATCTACAGCCAAGATTACTGTACCCAGTAAGGATCTCATTAAAAATTGACGGAGAAATAAAAAGCTTTCAGACAAGCAAAAGTTAAGTGAATTCAATACCACTAAACGAGCTTTACAACAAATGTTAAAGGGACTTACATAGTCAAGAAATACAAAAGAAGAAAAAAGATCTACAAAATCAACCCCAAACAATTAAGAAAATGACAATAGGAATGTATATATATATATATATATATATATATATATATCAATAATTACTTTAAATGTAAATGGATTAAAGGCTCCAACCAAAAGACACAGACTGGCTGAATGGATACAAAAGCAAGACCCATATATATATGCTATCTACAAGAAACACACGTCAGACCTCAAGACACATACAGACTGAAAGTGAGAGTATGGGAAAAACATACTCCATGCACATAGAAAGCAAAAGATAGCTGGAGTAGCAACCCTCATATCAGACAAAATAGACCTTAAAATAAAGAAGATTACAAGAGATAAGAAAGGACACTACATAATGATCAAGGAATCAGTCCAAGAGGAAGACATAACAATTGTAAATATCTATGCACCCAACATAGGAGAACCTCAATACATAAGACAAACACTAACAGATACAAAAGGAGAAATTGAAAGTAACACAATAATAGCAGGAGACTTTAACATCCCACTCACACCAATGGACAGATCATCAAAGTAGAAAATTAAGTCTTAAATGATACATTAGATGAGATGGATCTCATTGATATCTTCAGGACAATCCATCCAAATGCAGAAGAATACACATTCTTCTCAAGTGTGCATGAAACATTCTCCAGGACAGACCACATCTTGAGTCACAAATCAAACCTCAGTAAATTTAATAAAATTGAAATTCCATCAAGCATCTTCTATGACCACAACACTATGAGACTAGATATCAATTACAAGGAAAAAAATGTAAGAAACACAAACACATGGAGATTAAACATCACATTTCTAAATAATCAACAGATTACTGAAGAAATCCAAAGGGAAAAAAATTTCTAGAAACAAATGACAATGAAAACACGACAACTCAAAACCTATGGGATGCAGCAAAAGCAGTCCTAAGAGGGAAGTTTATAGCAATACAATCCTACATTACACAATGGAGTATTACTCAGCCATTAAAAAGAATTCATTTGAATCAGTTCTGACGAGATGGATGAAACTGGAGCCGATTATACAGAGTGAAGTAAGCCAGAAAGAAAAACACCAATACAGTATACTAACACATATATATGGAATTTAGGAAGATGGCAATGACGACCCTGTATGCAAGACACGGAAAGAGACACAGATGTGTATAACGGACTTTTGGACTCAGAGGGAGAGGGAGAGGGTGGGATGATTTGGGAGAATGACATTCTAACATGTATACTATCATGTGAATTGAATCGCCAGTCTATGTCTGACGCAGGATGCAGCATGCTTGGGGCTGGTGCATGGGGATGACCCAGAGGGATGTTGTGGGGAGGGAGGTGGGAGGGGGGTTCATGTTTGGGAATGCATGTAAGAATTAAAGATTTTAAAATTTAAAAAATAAAAAACTAAAAATAAGTAAAAAAAATAAATAAAATAAAAAATTAAAAAAAAGAAAAAAAAGAAACAAGAAAACCATCAAATAGATCACCTAACTTTACACCTAAAACAACTGGAAAAAGAAGAAAAACAACAACAACAACAACAACAACAACAAAAAAAACAAATTAGTAGAAGGAAAGAAATCCTAAAGATCAGAGCAGAAATAAATTAAAAAGAAATGAAACAAACAATAGTAAAGATCAATAAAACTAAATGCTGGTTCTTTGAGAAGATAAAATTGATAAACCTATAGCCAGAATCATCAAGAAAAAAAGAGAGAAGAATCAAGTCAACAAAATTAGAAATGAAAAAGAAGACGTTACAACAGACAATGCAGAAATACAAAGGATTGTAAGAGAATATTATGAACAAATACGTGGCAATACAATGAATAACCTGGGAGAAATGAACAGGTTCTTAGAAAAGTTCAATATTCCAAAACTGAACCAAGAAGAAATAGAAATTATGAACAACCCAATTACAAGCACTGAAATTGAAGCTGTGATTTAAAAAAATCTCCCAAAAACAAAAGCCCAGGACCAGATTGCTTCACAGGAGAATTCTATCAAACATTTGGAGAAGAACTATGCCTATCCTAAAACTCTTTCAGGAAATTCCAGAGGAAAGAACACTTCCATACTCATTCTATGAGGCCACCATCACCCAGATACCAAAACCAGATGAAGACAACATACAAAAAAAGAAAACTACAGGACAATATCACTGAAGAACATAGATGCAAAAATTCTCAAAAAAAAATTTAGCAAACGGAATTCAGCAACACATCAAAAAGCTTATACACCATGATCAAGTCGGGTTTATTCCAGGAATGCAAGGATTCTTCAATATAAACAAATCAATCAATGTGATACACCATATTAACAAATTTAAAGATAAAAATCATATGATCATCTCAATAGATGCAGGAAAAGCCTTTGACAAAATTCAGCACCCATTTATGATTAAAATTCTTCAAAAAATGGGCATAGAAGGAAACTACCTCAGCACAGTAAAGGCCGTATATGATAAGCCTACAGCAAACACTATTCTCAATGGTGAAAAACTGAAAGCATTTCCCCTAAGATCAGGAACAAGACAAGGGTGTCCACTTTCACCACTATTATTCAACATAGTTCTGGAAATCCTAGCTATAGCAAGCAGAGAAGAAAAAGGAATAAAAAGAATTGAGATTGGAAAATAAGTAAAATTCTCACTGTTTGCAGATGACATGATATTGTACATAGAAAACCCTAAAGATAGCATTCACAAAATCACTGCTGCTGCTGCTGCTGCTACTAAGTTGCTTCAGTTGTGTTCGACTCTGTGCGACCCCACAGACAGCAGGCCACCACGCTCCTTCATCCATGGAATTTTCTAGGCAAGAGTGCTGGAGTGGGGTGCCACTGCCTTCTCCATCACAAAATCACTAGAGTTAATCAATGAACTTAGCAAAGTTGCAGGATACAAAATCAATACACAGACATCACTTGCATTTCTATATAATAACAATGAAAAATCAGAAAGAGAAATTAAGGAATCAATCTCATTACCTGTTGCAACATAAATAATAAAATATCTAGGAATAAACTTACCTAAGGAGACAAAAGAACTGTACACAGAAAATTATAAGACACTAATGAAAGAAATCAAAGATGACATAAACAGATGGAGAGATATTCCATGTTTTGGGGTAGGAAGAATCAATATTGTGAAAATGACTACACTACCAAATGCAATCTACAGGTTCAGTGCAATCCTTATCAAGTTACCAATGGCATTTTTCACAGAACTAGAACAAAAAATTTCATGATTCATATGGAAACACAAAAGACCCCGAATAGCCAAAGCAGTCTTGAGAAAGAAGAAGGAGCTGGAGAAATCAACCTTCCTGACTTCAGATTATACTACAAAGCTACAGTCATCAAGACAGTATGGTACTGGCACAAAAACAGAAATATAGACCAACAGAACAAGATAGAAAGCCCAGAAATAAACCCACACACCTATGGGTTCCTTATTTTTGACAAAGGAGACAAGCATATGCAATGGGGCAAAAACAGCCTCTTCAATAAATTGTGCTGGGAAAACTAGACAGCTATATGTAAAAGAATGAAATTAGATTACTTCCTAACACCATAAACAAAGATAACCTCAAAATGGATTAAAGACCTCAAGGTAAGGCCAGAAACTATAAAATTCTTAGAGGAAAACATAAGCAGAACACTTGATGGCATAAATCAATGCAAGGTCCTCTATGACCCACTTCCTAGAGTAATGGAAATAAAAACAAAAGTAAACAAGTGAGACCTAATTAATCTTAAAAGCTTTTGCACAGCAAAGGAAACTATAAGCAAGGTGAAAAGACAACCTTCAGAACGGGAGAAAATAATAGCAAATGAAACAACTGACAAAGGATTAATTTCCAAAATATACAAGCAGCTCATATAACTCAATGCTAGAAAACAAACAACCCAATCAAAAAATGGGAAAAAGACCGAAACAGACATTTCTCCAAAGAAGACATATAGATGGCTAACAAACACATGAAAAAATGGTCAACATCACTCATTATTAGAAAAATGCATATCAAAACCACAATATGATGGTTTTGCACTGTTGGTGGGAATGTAAATTGATACAGCCACTATGGAAGATGGCATGGAGGAGATTCCTTTAAAAAAAACTAGGACTAAAACCACTATATGACTCAGCAATCCCACTCCTATGCAAAAATCCTGAGGAAACCAGAGATGAAAAAGACACATGTATTCCATTGTTCATTGAAGCACTATTTACAATAGCTAGAACATGGAAGCAACCTAGATGTCCATCAACAGATGAATGGGTAAAGAGGTTGTGGTACATACATACAATGGAATATTACTCAGCCATAAAAAGGAAGACATTTGAGTCAGTTCTGATGAGGTGGATGAACCTAGAACCTATTATTCAGAATGAAGTAAGTCAGAAAGAAAACGATTAATATTGTGATCTAATGCAAATATATGGAATCTAGAAAAATAGTACTGAAGAATTTATTTACAGGCAGCAATGGAGAATCAGGGATAGAGAATAGACTTATGGACATGGGGAGAGGGGAAGCGAGGGTGAGATATATGAAAAGAGGAACATTGAAAATTACATTACCATATGTAAAAGAGATAGCCAATGGGAATTTGCTGTATGGCTCAGGAAACCCAAACAGGGGCTCTGTATCAACCTAAAGGGATGGGATGGGGAGGGAAATGGGAGGGAGGTTTTAAAAGGGAGGGGATATATGTATACCTATGGCTGATTCCCATGAAGTGATGGGACCAGGTGCCACGATCTTAGTTTTCTGAATAGATGGGGAAACAATGGAAACAGTGTCAGACTTCATTTTGGGGGGGCTCCCAAAATTGCTGCTTTTGAACTGTGATGTTGGAGAAGACTCTTGAGAGTCCCTTTGACTACAAGGAGATCCAACCAATCCATCCTCAAGGAGACCAGTCCTGGGTGTTACTTGGAAGGACTGATGCTGAGGCTGAAACTCCAATACTTTGGCCACCTCAAAGAGTTGACTCATTGGAAGAGTTGACTCATTGGAAAAGACCTTGATGCTGGGAGGGGTCGGGGGCAGGAGAAGGGGATGACAGAGGATGAGATGGCTGGATGGCATCACCAACTCGATGCACATTAGTTTGGGTGAACTCTGGGAGTTGGTGATGGACAGGGAGGCCTGGTGTGCTGCGATTCATGGGGTCCCAAATGGTTGGACACGACTGAGGGACTGAACTGAACTGAACTGAACTGATGGCTGATTCACATTGAGGTTTGATAGAAAACAGCAAAATTCTGTAAAGCAATTATCCTTCAATAAAAACATAAAATAAAACTTTGCAATAAAAAACTGATAAAGAATAAGTCTTTCAACTAATTATCCACACTCAACAGAATTAACACTGAAATGGGTTGGTCCTTTGTCCACTGATACACCATCTGTTGTCAAAAAGAATTAAACCTCTTTAAAGAAAACAACATTTTCCAGAATCATTATAATTTTTATCAAAAATACTTAGCATCAACTCAAAAATAATGTCAAATATCCAGATTCACCAATTTTTAAATATTTTTTCCTATTTGCTTCATTGCTTTTCTACATCTAATATTTTTCTGAGCCATACATCCTGCATTGTTTACCACTTAATGCTTTAATGCAATTTCTGTAGGAGTAAAGAGCTCCTTAACATAGCCATAGTAAAATGATCAAATTCATGAAATTGAACAGTGGTATATTTTCATCCATATTTCACATCCCATTTTCTTCTCTCGCTATATCCTTTCTAGTTATTTTTAATCTGTCTAATGTCATATACTTGAAGCATCTATTAAATTTAATTTTGAGAGGTTAAGTCTAGAACTTTTTTTCCTTTTTAACTTTTCTTTGTTCACCAGGACATTGACTTCTTTGTTTAAGAATATAGGTCTGGTATTTCACATGGATTTTATTCACATGTGTTTTGCTGGTGTTTCCTCAAGTTTAGATTTAGGTTATCTATTTCAGGCCTGGGAAACTATACAGGTTATGCTATGTCCTTTTTAATGGATTAATTATACATACATTTGTTCCCTCTTAGTGATAATATTTTTTAATCACTTGGTTGATGTGTTGGCTGGTTTATTTACTATAAACTGATTATTTTCCCTTTTGTAATTACTATGTAGTTTTGAGGGAGATAATTTGAGGCTATGTGAATTCCTGTTCTTCATCAAATTTTTCATTTCTAAATTTAGCAATTATTTATTTCTTGCCTGTGATGGTACAAAATAGTAACTTCCTAACTCTATTATTCTTCTATATTTATAAGTGACAATTCTACTATAAGGAAGAATTTTTTCTATTCTCAATTTATTTGTTTACAGATTCATATTGATAGTATGCATCCATGTATTCTTAATTTATTTGATGGGTTATAATCCATTACTGCCTTTATTTAATTAGAAGTTTGAGTTGTTGCAGATTTTGCCAGAGGGATCCCCTTTAAGTTGATTCCTGTCATTTGGGCATGCTATTATCACTTTCTGATTACTTCTTAATTTTCTAGCACAAAAAATTCTTCCTGAGTTTCTCTGTCTAGTCTTGGAATTAGCTATTTCTCCAAGATTCCCAGATGTCTTTTAGTGGACAATGATATTCAGAAAAAAAGGACCTGGTTCATTGTCAATGTCATTGTTCAATGTCATTATTTCAAGGTGGGTGGGGGTCAAGGTGGGGAGAAGATAGACACATACATACATACGCCTAAAATGATTTATTTTGCCTTTCCCACGCCATAGTTTTACTTTCCTTCCTCCCCATAAGAAAAATGGATTCCAACAATATAAATATATTTACTTGTTTGCTCAATATTATAGTATATAAAGATAGTTACACTTGTTAAACCTGTAAGAATTTAAGAACAGATCTAATTTGGAATTCCTTGGTGGTTCAGTGGTTAAAACTCCAGGCTTCCAATGCAGGGGTCATGGGTTCAGTTCCTGATCTGGAAAGTTCTGCATGCCACATAGTTCTGCCATGAAAAATTTAAAAAAAAAAAGACTTAGATTTAAAAGTTCAAGATATCTTTAGAGTTGCTTTATTTCTTTTTCACCATCAGCCTAGGGGATATAGTTGAAGAACTGCTTTACAAAGTCACTTGGATTCATGATTTTGTTTTTGTTTCATGTTATTTCATTTCCTTTTAATTTATTTTATTTAATGGAGATTTTATCCCTTACATATATGATTGGTTCATTTGTGTCTATTTGCATTCAGTTTTGGAGTTTTATTTTTCCATTCTTTTAAAATTTTTATTTAGTTATGTAGAGTATTGACATGATTCTAAAATTAGAAACTGTAGAAAATGTTATACTTAATGAAATATTACTTCCTCTCATATTTTTCACTTTCACTTTTATACTTATAACCAGTGTTATTGTTCTTTTATATGTTCTTACTACATTTCTTATTATAAAATTAGCAAATACTTGAATGTTTTATTTCCCCTTCTGTCTTGTAAGAAAACATTATAGCATATATATTTTGGACTTTTGCTATTTGCTTTCTAAAAATTGTATGATATATTCTGGATATCACTCCATACCACCTTAAGGACTACTATATTCTTTTACATACCTACAAAGTATCCCTCTGTGTGTGTGTGTGTGCGTGTGTGTGTGTGTAATATTAATTCAATCAATTTCTTATTGTGTGGGTATTTACATGGTTTTAAATATTTTGTAATTACAAATAATGCTATTTTGTATTATTAAAACTGTGATTTCATGGTAAATTCATAGATATGAGATGGTAGTGTCCAAAGGCAAATGCATAGGTAATTCTATTGATATCACCAAGTTCCCTTCCATGGGGGTTTTGCCATTTTGCATTTCAACCACAATATACACAAGTGTTTCCACGGTTTCATGAATAGAATGTATTATCAAATTTCCAAAGTTTTGCCAGTTTGGTGTACGAGAAATGTTATCTGAATGCAATTTTGATTTATGTAATTTTTTTCACCTATGAAGTTAAATATATTTTTGTATTTAAGGCTATTATATCTTTTATGCAACTTTTTTAAACTTTTACTTATTTTTTGAAGAGATTTTAGAAGTTCCTACATTTAAAAACTTCTTTACATATTTGAGACATTACTCTTTATATGGAATATATGTTGTAAATATTTTCTTCCAATTTGTCATTTAGTTTTTGATTTGGTTTATGTTTTTATTATTTTCTTTAGGTTTACCTTGCCATGCCAAAGTCTTTTAAAATTATTTCTAGGTGGACCAATTTGGTAAACATTTTCTATTTTATTGGATTTTGAATTCTAATTATAAAACCTTCCTCCATATCCAGGTTATAGAAAATTTAATAATGTTTTCTTCTACTTTGGATAGTTATATGTTTTACATTTAGATCTCTTATCCTTTTAGAGTTAATTCCTGCATATGGTGTAAGGAATAGAATTAATCTTATGTTTGCCCAAATGGCAAACAAGTTGTACATAGAGCAATTAAATCGACCTTTATCCTTAGGTGTTTGGATGTCAGTATTTTAGTATACTAAATGTCTTCATATACTTGGCTTTATTTCTGTATCTTTCATTAGATTCTAATGATTGCTCTGATTCTTCATGAATTAGCTTGAATCTAATGATCTCTGTGACTTTTCATGAATTGCTTTGATTATAGAGATTTTTATTGTATATTATAATTTATTGTCTAGTTATTCTAGATCTTGTCTGGCTTTAGAAAATGAAAAAAAAAACATAATAATGTTTCCATTGTCAGAGTCCAACAATACAATGAGCATTTTCTAATAATTATCCAAATATAATAACTAATTACTTCTATCTAAGCACTATAACTGTTTTATTTTTGCTTGCATTAATTGTTGAGAACATGGACTGGTTTTATTTGGATGCAATTCTTACACTTACCAAATAATCACTAAACTATTAAAACCAAATATTAATTTAAAAAGGTAAAATCCTACATTTAAGATCGAAATTTGAAAACTCTGAAACAAAGATGTGAGTTCAGGGACTCTAGTCCCCCTTGAAGCAGTTTCCATCAAGTGCCAACTAATTGAGCATATTTAATTTCTATTTCTACTTTCTCATAACTAGGAAAAGGAAAGCTTATGCTAAGCTATAATTTGATTTTTAATGCTGTTCATGCTTGATATTTAATAATGTTTTTATTTCAAAGAATATATTCAAATCACCATATTGCTTTCTTAATTGATTTAATTGTAATGGATGCTAATTTTTACTTTAATCAATTTCTTGGCAGTGGAAAATAAGTTTGTATAAATAGCAGTCTTCCTTAAGGCGTGGGAATATCTTTAGGTATGACACCTATGAAATTAAAAAAATTATTTATTAGTAGCCTTGTAATGCACTAAGGCAATGGCACCCCACTCCAGTACTCCTGCCTGGAAAATCCAATGGACGGAGGAGCCTGGTGGCCTGCAGTCCATGGAGTCACTGAGGGTCGGACAGGACTGAGCAACTTCACTTTCACTTATCACTTCCATGGATTGGAGAGGGAAATGGCAACCGACTCTAGTGTTTTTGCCTGGAGAATCCCAGAAACGGGGGAGCTTGGTGGGCTGCCGTCTATGGGGTCGCACAGAGTCGCACACGACTGAAGTGACTTAGTTTGTTAGTGTTAATGCACTAAGAAAATATGAAAATAAAAGCAAGAGACCTGGGTTTCCAATCTGAATTTCTAACATACATAGTTTTATGACCATAATGGAGGCACCAGATCTTCAACCCACAATTGTGTCATTTGCAAAATGTAGGAATCATATTTAATCAGTGGTTTCTAATCATTATTTATTCAGTTCAATCTTAAGTAATTTTTATAGAATGAATTACTATTGGAAATATAATAATATTTAAAACCTAGATAAACAAAGACATTTCTACATTTCCCATTTTACAAATTGATCAGTTTTATAAAGTGTCCCTCCCTTACTAAGTTATAAAGACAAGATTATGTCCAAGTTGTTTAAAGTTTGGATACTAATACTGCACCTTGCATGTACTTAGTGGGCTTCCCTGGTGGCTAAGACGGTAAAAGTTCACCTGCGATGCAGGAGACCCAGGTTCAACCACTGGGTCGGGAAGATTCCCTGGAGAAGGGAATGGCTACCCACTTCAGTATTCTTGCCTAGAGAATCCCATGGGCTGAGAAGCCTGGTGGCTACAGTCCATGGGGTCATAAAAAGTCAGACACGACTGAACAACTAATATGTACTTAGTACTCAATAGATATGTGTTGGCTGGTAAGGATGCAGAGCAACTGGAACTCTTCATACATTGCTGGTAGGCAATTTCTTATCCAGCTAAGAATGAATAACTCTGTCATAAATGTAAATAAATGTTCATAGATGTTTTATTCAAAATAGCTAAAATCTGGAAATAATCCAAGTATCTTCCAACTGCGTGAATATACTGTGATATACTCATACAGTAGAATACTATTCAACAACAAAAAGAAATAAACTTTAACACACCTGTGATGGCTTGAATGGATCTCAAAGGCATTGTGCTGATCAAAATAAATAAAAACAAATACAGACAACAACATTCTAATCACATAATATAAGATACAATTTGTTTAATATTCGTAAAGTGCTATTATAGGGATAGAGAACAAAAAAGTTGTAACCAGGACTTGAAGTTGGGGAAAGATGGGACTGATTATTAAAGGCTTCCCTGGTGGCCCAGTAGTAAAGAATCCACCTGCCAATGCAGGAGACTCAGTTTCAATCCCTGGGTTGAAGAGATCCCCTGGAGAAAGAAATGGCAATCCACTCTAGTATTCTTGCCTGAGAAATCCCATGGACAGTGCAGCCTAAGTGAGAGCTGGACAGGATTTAGCAACTAAGTAACGACCACAATAATTATTGAAGAGTAACACCAGGTAGTTTCTTTGTGGTGCTTAAACCACTGATTATGGTGAAGTTTAATCTGCATGTGTGATAAAATTGTGTACAACCATACACCAAAAAAGAAATAAAAAGTTGTAAAACCTGGTGAAATAATAATAATGTCTATATTTGAGTTAATAAGATTTTATCTATATCTATTTCCTCTTTTTGACAATGTATTATGGTTATGTAAATATTGTTTTTAAAAGAATATTATCTTTGTGGGACCTCCCTATACTACTTTTAAAACTACTTGTGAAATTTAATCCATTTCAAAAGAAAGAGAAAAACTTAGATTGAATTAATGAATAAACAGAGCAACAACCCTCACAGTATCTTGACCAGGATGTCGTTGTTTAGTTGCTAAATTGTGTCTGACTCTACAGTGCCATGGAATGCAGCCCTCCAAGCTCCTCTGTCTATGGGGTTTCCCAGGCCAGAATACTGAAGTGGGTTGCAATTTCCCTCTCCAGGGGATCCTCCCAACCCAGGGGTCAAAGCCATGTCTCCTGTTTGGCATGTAGATTCTGTACTACTCAGCCACCCGGGAAGCCCATTTTGACCAGGATATACTCATGCAAATTGGACTCTGGTGGACAGCCTGGAACTAAATAGATTTATGTTCCTGTATTTCTTCAGATATTTGAAGTACAATATTTTATTACTAATTATTCCTATTTTTCTTTGCCTAAACCTAATCTCAGTTCTACACCAAACCAGTTGGATTCTTGTCCTTTTTCGTTTCTGGGCAATCACTTTTTAATGCCCAGCTAGTGACTACTTAAGCTCCATTCTGATTTCTGAAAAAGTATACTTTCATGCCTGGATTGGAGGTACTGCTAACCTTCCATTCGAATCTGTTTTCCTTATAGTCATTATACAAAGCTCAGCTAGAAATAATGAAAATTTCATTTATATACTTACTCAGTTTTGAACACATGGCATTATGCTGAGCTTGGACTTAACACTTTGAATTTTATCATTTCATACTGTTTTATTTTACTTTTCAGTAAGACTTCCTTTCTGAAGCCTCAGTAATGCCAATATTTGACAGTATCATTTAGGTACATCTTAAATCCACCATTTCTATAATAACTCATAATTTTATACTGCCAGCTTTATAAAGAAGAGGTAACAAGGCAAAAGGTCAGTTTTTCAATGATAAGAAAAATGTATTTTTAAAAATATTTGTTCTTGTTTTGTTTTATGAGTGAATTTGAGAATTCTAGCATATAGGAAAGTATCTGAAATCATTCCCTAAAATCTTACACAAATGTTTTACAGATGTGTTCCTATCATTTTACCTGACCTGAATTCAGTTCAGTTCAGTTCAGTTGCTTAGCTGTGTCCGACTCTTTGTGACTCCATGGACTGCAATATGCCAGGCTTCCCCATCCATCACCAGCTCCCGGAGCTTGCTCAAGCTCGTATCCATCGAGTCAGTGATGCCATCCAACCATCTCATCCTCTGTCATCCCCTTCAGCCCTCAATCTTCCCCCACATCAGGGTCTTTTCCATTGAGTCAGTTCTTTGCATCAGGTGGCCAAAGTATTGGAGTTTCAGCTTCAGTATCAATCCTTCCAATGAATAGTCAGGACCTGAATTAGGGTCAATAAATTAATAGCACTCATATCTGAATAGAATTTTTTATTTTTTCATGTGAGAAAATGTCCTACAATGTCCTAGTAAAGTACAATGTCCTATTTTACTATTATCTTCAGTAAAATTCCACTTACCCAGTGTTGTTCTTTATGAATTCTGCTTCATTTTCCTGAGTAAGATATTCTGTGAAGGAGATCAAAGAATATTTTCTATAACCTATGTTTATTCATTTATTTATGCACCCTAGTACCAACTGTATGTCCACTGCTCTCACAAGCACCAAGAATACAATGGGGAATAAGTGAATGAAGTCTTCTTTCTCATAACATTTGCATCCCAGTGTTTACTTGTTTTGTTTCTAACTGGATTAAAGTTTTGCATTTGCATCTTACTTTTCATCAAAAGTTTCTTATATAAAGATGTGTATTCTCCATGCATGAAATTTAAAGATCTCTTGTGAAGGAACCTACCTTGTATATGAATGTGTTTTCTCGGTGATAGGGATTTGGCAATCTTATCATTGAGATGCTAGAAATGCAGACTTATTTTCCAAAAGTTCAAAGACTTTTACAATAGATCTATATGTATAATTTAAATTAATCTGAGCTATATAGTCACTAAACACATAGATTTTTATCTGAGCAGGTAATTAGGACTGAAAATGTATTCTTTTAAAAATTAAATAATGACTAAAATAAGACACCAATATTATTAATATTAAACTATAGCTTGTATATCTATACATAGACATTTATCCAATATGTGTTTTTGGTGCATGCATTTATTTGACTACTATGTTGTTTGAGGGGCCAAAGTTATTAATTTTAAGCAGAATTTTGCACTTTTATTTAGTTATGTTTATAATAAAGATCCCTCTTTGTACTGGTCTAGGCTGCCGTCTATGGGGTCGCACAGAGTCGGACACGACTGAAGCGACTTAGCAACAGCAATACTTCACTTGCTGCTGCTGCTGCTGCTAAGTCGCTTCAGTCGTGTCTGACTTAGAATGTTAAAAAGAAGGGAGTTGCAAAGTCATTTTCAAAGATCTATCTTAGTGCTGGAGCATAGCAAGTCTTGCAGTGAAACTCAAGATTGGTCAAGAAGAAAAATTATCCTTTAATCCCCAAGGAAAGTAGACTAATATTCATAGAACATCATGGGGAAAGTTGCATGCTATTGCTTCCTTTCCACTTCGAAATTTATAAAATAAAATGTTTTAACTTTCCTTAGATGTCATGTTTAAGCCTAATTGAAAAAATTGCAGAGCAGTCTAAAAATAATTTATTAACTATGCTCTAGGGTGCTAGCTAAAACCCGCATAAGTATGAAGCACGTTTTACAATATTATATTTAGCTAATCCTGGAGTCTATCCTGCTGCAGGCAAGTCATTTTCTTCCATGGAAAAGTGATATTAGAATAAGATGCCAGAGCACTTCTCTGATTTCTTTTTCTCTAAGATCAAATGCATAGGTTTAGTTAGAGAGCTTCTGAGATACTTTTGCCTCATACAAGTCTCCACCAAAACATGCCTTAAAAATGTTTATTCAGAAATTCCTGGAGAAATGTACTCATTGTGAATTTAGAAATCAAGAATATGCCTTAAAAGTGAGTATTAAGCAATTGCTGGAGAAATTCACTCATTATGAATTTAGAAATCACATGCAATTTACCACATATATGATAGTCCTTCCAATTATAAATAAAAGTTTTCCTTTGATAAAAGTCAATTCTAGTTTTTATCTTATTATCTTTATTTGTTCTTATTGATATTCAACTTCTGAAACAGCTCCCAAGAAGTGCATGTTCTGTTACACATCAAAGGTTTTCAAATATTGGGATATAGTTATTATGTTCCTTCTAAATATTTTGTTTTCTGGGTGTTATGGACTGCATGTTTGTGTCTTCCAAAAATTCAAACGTTGAAACCCTAACCCTCAGTGGGGGTAGTATTAGGAGGTGGGACCTTTGGCAGGTAATTAGGGTTAAAGTCAGAGGATAGAGTTCCCATGATAGGATTAGTGTCCTTTTGGCCATGTGAGCATATAGTGAGAAGGTCACTATCTACAAGACAGGAAGTAGGTCCTCACCAAACCCTGGATCTACCAATACCTTGATCTTGGATTTTCCAGCCTCCAGGACTATGAGAAATAATGTTCAGCGTGTAAGCCACTAAGTCTGATATTTTTGTGATAGCAGCCTGAACTGACTAATATACCGGACTAGGGATTAAGAGTGGGGACTCTGGAGATAGACAACCTGGGTATGATTTCAACCTTTAGAGCTCATTAGTTGTTTGCTCTTGGGCAGGAGACTCTATGCACTTCAGTCTCTCATGTGTGAGATGGCATATGATATCTACATAAATGGGTTCTCATGGGATTAATTTAATTCACATACATACACTATACATACAATATATATCTATGAGGTCTTACAAAGTATGTGACACATACTCCATATTCAATATCTGTTAGATATTTTTTATTATGTGTATTAATCTAGAAACATTAAATTCTGTTAATCTAGAAACATCTATGAACTTATAAAATCATTCTATATGTTATGTTAGCTGCATAATATTGACTCATATATATGGTTACATACACAAAATTAGGGATGAAGTTAACTCTTCTTTTATTTATGCAGTTAAATTTGAGATTCTAGATTCATTACTTTCTATTTATTTCTTTCAAGTTTAATTTTTTTAACATAGTATTCTAGCCATTAAAATTTTTTTCTTTAACTACACCGGATATTAGTTGCAGCTCTCAGGATCTCCAGTCTTCATTGTGGCATGCAAACTCTTATTTGTGGCATGCAGAATCAAGTTCCCTGACCAAGATTCAAATTTGGGTTCCCTTCACTGGAAGCACAGAGCAGTAGCCACTGGACCACCAGGCAAGTTCCACATTCTAGTCTTCTAATGTCTTTTTCAAACTGATTCTGTATTTCAGAGAGTTCTATATTTCTTTTAGCTTTACATTTGATAAACAGACTATGTGTATCTTCTCATTCTTCTAAGGTAAAGATCAGTCAACTTGTCCTAAAAGAAAAAGGTAGAAGTAGTGAGTGTAATGTCAAAGAAAGGCAATGCCAAAAAACGCTCAAACTACCACATAATTGCACTCATCTCACACACAAGCAAAGTAATGCTCAAAATTCTCCAAGCCAGGATTCAGCAGTATGTGAACCATGAACTTCCAGATGTTCAAGCTGGATTTAGAAAAAGCAGATGAACCAGAGTTCAAATTGCCAACATCTGTTAGATCATCAAAAAAGTGAAACAATTCCAAAAAAAATCTACTTCTACTTTATTGATTATGCCAAAGCCTTAGATGGTATGGATCACCACAAACAATGCAAAATTATTCAAGAGATGGGAATACCAGACCACCTGACCTGCCTCCTGAGAAATGTGTATACAGGTCAGGAAGCAACAGTTAGAACTGGACATGGAACAACAGACTGATTCCAAATCATGAAAGGAGTACACCAAGACTGTATATTGTCACCCTGCTTATTTAACTTATATGCAGAGTACATCATGAGAAATGCTGGGTTGGATGAAGCACAAGCTGAAATAAAGATTGCTGGGAGAGTTCCCAATCCTGAACCCCCCTCCCACCTCCCACCCCATATCATCTCTCTGGATCCTCCCCGTGGGAGGGTAAACTCATGGATTGGGAACTCATGTACACCCGTGACAGATTCATGTCAATGTATGGCAAAACCAATACAGTATTGTAAAGTAAAATAAAGTAAATAAATACATAAATAAAAATAGGTTTTGTTTAAAAAAATAAAAAAATAAAACTTGTCTAGTGCACCACTTACATATAAAAATAAAACACGATACTGTAAAAAAAAAAAAAAAAGATTGCTGAGAGAAAAGAATAACCTCAGATATGCAGATGACACCACCATTATGGCAGAGAGTGAAAAGGAACTAAAAAGCCTCTTGGTGAAAGTGAAAGAGGAGAGTGAAAATGTTGGCCTAAAACTCAGCATTCAGAAAATGAAGATCATGGCATCTGGTTCCATCACTTCATAGATGGAAATAGATGAGGAAACAGTGGAAACAGTAACAGACTTTTATTTTGGGGGCTCCAAAATCACTGCAGATGGTGAGTGCAGCCATGAAATTAAAAGACACTTGCTCCTTAGAAGAAAAGCTATGATAAACCTAGACAGCATAAGCGGAAATATTACTTTGCCAACAAAGGTTTGTCTAGTCAAAGCTATGGTTTTTCCAGTGGTCATGTATGGATGTGAGAGTTGGACTATAAAGAAAGCTGAGTGCAGAGGAATTGATGCTTTTGAACTGTGGTGTTGGAGAAGACTCTTGAGAGTCCCTTGGACAGCAAGGAGATCCAACCAGTCCATAATGAATGAAATCAGTCCTGAATATTCATTGGAAGGACTGATGCTGAAACTCCAATACTTTGGCCACCTGATGCAAAGAACTGACTCATCTGAAAAGTCCCTGACGCCGGGAAAGATTGAAGGTGGGAGGAGAAGGGGACAAAACAGAGGATGAGATGGTTGGATTGCATCACCAACTCACTGGACATGAGTTTGAGTGGACTCCAGGAGTTGGTGATGGACAGGGAGGCCTGGCGTGCAACAGTCCATAGGGTCACAAAGAGTCAGACATGACTGAGCGACTGAATTGAGTGAAAGTTGCTCAGTAGTGTCTGACTCTTTGTGACTCCATGGGCTATAGGCTGCCAGGCTTCTCTCTGCATGTATGTCTCTAGACTAGAATACTGGAGTGGGTAGCCACCTTCTCCAGGGGATCTTCTCAACCCAGGGATCAAACCCAGGTCTCCTGCATTGCAGGAGGATTCTGTACCATCTGAGCTACCAGGGAAGCAAGGTAGTAATAGTTTTTGGTTCTCTGGGTCATACACTGTCTATTGCAACTTCTCTCATCTGCTGTTGTTGAGCAAAACCAGCCTTAGACTACTTGTGAATGTATGGGCACGTCTGTCTTACAATAAAATCTTACTTAGAAAAATAGTTGAGGAGCCAGATATGGTCCTGGAGTCAAATTTTACTAACACCATTTCTTGAGTTCTCCTTGCACCATGATGACCCTATGTAAAGTTCTGCCAAAGGAAGGAGGCATATCAGACTCATATCCATCACTAACATTGCAGAGAAATAGCCACAACTGATTTAGTTAAAATTTTGCTTGTGGTAAAAGAAGTTAAATACTGACTTCCCAAACTGAGATGGGAACAAATAGAAAAATTTATTCCTTGCCAATTAGGAAATGTAAGTGAGCCAGAAATAGCTTACAAGAGTTCTTTAAACTGATGTATAAAAAAACACATAGAAAATTTAAAAATCACAGTTACAGGGGTAAACTAAACTGCTAATTCTAATTTGTGTTTCAAATTGCCTGTTGGATTTTAAAACACTTCTTTTTAATAAGTCTTAAAAACATACAAATGGGTATCATGTGTGTCCCTAGAAACAGAAGCAGGCAGTCATTCCGTTACGGTATAAACATGTTTTTAGTGTTCATTTATTCCTTAGTTCCTACACAGAATGAAAAGGTTACTAGATCCTAAACACAGATATTGAGAAGAATAATATTTGTTAAATTTCCTAATCCACAGATTCTAAACCAACCAAAATCTATAAATCACTTATTACTTTCCTTCTGTATGTAGTATATTCCTATCTGTCACAGCAGCATTATCTCAAAATAAATATTAGAAAAATGTGTTGCTTGTTGTTTTTTGACTTATAATAAGAAAAAAATGAACAAATGTTTATTGTTTTAACCATCATTCCAACTTCTATGTGAGTTCACAAAAACCAATGTTGTATGTTTTAGAAAATTTTATTTTCAAGTTCCTATAAGATGTGCTGCTAATTTTATTTCAAGTATAAAACATACTACTGCTTTGTATTTCAGATATTGTGTTTGTCTCCTTTAATCAAAATTTGTATCTGGGCTTAAAAGTACCTCTGGTGACATTTAGTAGAACAATAATGTACTTCCTATTTACAGCTATATATCAATTCTTTTTCTTTGTTTTCTAATGATCCAGTTAAAATATCCTTATAAGTTTAAAAATATCCTATGGCTCCCCAAAGATATTCATGACCTAATCCCTGGAACTTGTAAATGTTACAAGGCAAAAAAAGGGGGGGGGGTGGAATTTACAGTTGTGATTAAAGTAAGGAATTCAAAATGAGGTAACTACCCTGGATTATCAGGATGGACCCTAAATGCAATCCCTGAGTGTATCCTTATTTAAGAGAGTGACAGAAGATTTCGCTATACAGATGCAAGAGGAAAAGGCAACATGACCACAGAGGCACGGATTAGATAAAGTGACCACAATCAAAAGATGCCGGCAACCTCCAGAAGGTAGAAGAGATGAGGAATGAACTGTCCCCTAGAGCTTGCAGAGGGAGTTCAGACCTCCCAACACCAGTGTTTTCCCCAGTTATACTGAAGTCAGAGTTTCAGCCTTCAGAAGTACAGGAGAATGTATTTTTGTTGTTTTAAGCCACCAAATTCATCGTGAAGTCAGTACGGCAGACACAGGAAACTAATGCAAGAGTCACTAAGTCTTTGTGTACTGCTCAACGCTGTGCAAATGCCATTGATGGCATTTTGAAAATCAGAAACCAATGTACTATTTTTGAGATATTTACAGTCTTGTAGGATATGCTAAGATATTATTGGGCAAAGTGATCTTTCATGAGCCCTGAGCATCTCATATGTTCTTGCTGGGTATTCAAAAAATTCAAGATCCCGACCACTCTTTACAGGGTATGTTTGCAGTAAGCTCTAAGTAGCCTTGAAAGGAGATATGTCTCTCTGCAGCACAAACTACAGGAAGGCTATGCAAGAGGTGGATTCTCCAAGATCAGTATTCCTCAGCTGCAGTGCCAACCCACTGTGTGCAGCAGCCATCCACTCAAGACCTTCTGCTTCACCCTCGTGGGATTTGAAGATCTATTGACATTGACAAGGCCTTACCTGGTGATCCAATGGCTAAAACTTCCCACTCTCAATACAGAGGTTTTGGGTTTGAACCCTGGTCTGGGAACTAGATCCCATTGCATAACTAAAAGGCTGT
The DNA here is from genome assembly GCF_016772045.2 of Ovis aries. Classification (NCBI taxonomy): domain Eukaryota; kingdom Metazoa; phylum Chordata; class Mammalia; order Artiodactyla; family Bovidae; genus Ovis; species Ovis aries. The sequence goes on along the minus strand of NC_056057.1, from coordinate 42,924,059 downwards.
GCATTCTGCCATAAAAATTTAAGACCCCAAGTGCTACCACCGAGACCTGGCAAACCAAATAAATACAAAAATATTAAAAAGAAAGAAAAGATCTGATACAAGTATGATACTCAGTCTGCTTTCTATGCTGTTAATAAGAAACTCCTTTGTCTCAGGAGTCTCACGTCTTATGATAGCATTCATAAGTAATAGTAGCCTTCAGTGAAGTATACTGGGGGTTCCTTAGAACACTAGGAAACATTTCTGGATAAATCATGAGCCAAGAGAAATATCAACAACCTCAGATATGCAGATGATGCCACTCTAATGGCAGAAAGTGAAGAGGAACTAAAGAGCCTCTTGAAGAGAGTGAAAGAGGAGAATGAAAAAGATAGCTTGAAGCTCAACATTCAGAAAAAAAAAAAGATACTAAGATCATAGCATCCGGTTTCAAGTGGAAGCAGTGACAGATTTTCTTTTCTTGGGCTCCAAAATCACTGCAGATGGTGACTGCAGCCATGAAATTAAAAGTCTCTTGCTACTTGGAAGGAAAGGTATGACAAACATAGACAGCATATTAAAAAGCAGAGAAACCACTTTGCCTACAAAGTTTTGTATAGTCAAAGCTATGGTTTTGACAGTAGCCATGTATGGATATGAGAGGTGGACCATAAAGAAGGCTGAGGGCCAAGGAACTGATGCTTTCAAACTGTGGTACTGGGGAAGACCCATAAAGAGTTCTTTGGAAACAAGGAGATCAAACCAGTCAATACTAAAGGAAATCAACTCTGAATATTCAATGAATGTCCAATATTCATTGGACTGATGGTGAAGCTGAAGATCCAATATTTTGGCCACCTGATGCAAAGAGCCAGTTCATTCAAAAAATACTCTGATGCTGAGAAAGTGTGAGGGCATGAGAAGGGGATGACAGAGGATGAGATGGTTCGATAGCACTATTGACTTGAAAGACACGAATGTGAACAAATTCTGGGAAATAGTGGAGGAGAGCTGAGCCTGACTTGCTACAGTCCATGAGTCACACAGAGTCAGACACAACTTAGTGACTGAACAATAATAACAACAGGATATTCTCACATTTTGAAATTTGCTAGAATGATTCACAGGACTCAGCATATAGGTGTACTCATGGTGAAGGCTTATTACAAGTTAAGGACACACCACAGATTAGCAAAGTAAGAGATGGGGAACCTGGAGATAGCTATGCCCATATTCTTTGTGCTCTCTCTCCTATAAAAGGACATATTTGAGCAGTTCTTCATCCAGCAATAAAAATGCAGAAGCATATGGTTTTGCCCAAGGAAGCCCAGCAGAAACTCAACACCTAAGTTTTCTGTTGGAGGCTGATGATGTAAGCACCCTCTGCCTATCATGTACTTAAATTTCAGACTCTCAGAAGAAAAGCACGTAAGCCCCATAAATTGTAGCATTTGTACAAACTGTCTAGATACAGTGAGTTATTCTTATTAGTAAGGGGACTAGTCAACTGCCCAATTTCCAGGTGTGAGCTAAAAGCCAATCTTGTAAGCAAGATCTTTTAAAGATAGCTGCCTTTGGTCTGTTATAATTAATTTCTTCACAGTGGTTGAATTAAATGGTAAACCCTAAGAGCTTCATCCATGAAGCAAATAAAAATGCAAACACTTCCAAACATAACACAAATGACCACTGACAAAGGCACACAAATAAAAAAGATATAAACATCTTTGAGGGTATTTTGTGTGGATTATCTGGACTCTGAACCTCCAATACTAGTACTGAACAGCAACAATCTAGAATCTGAGTTGGACCTTGAAAGACTGAAAAGAAGTAGGAAAGCAAAAGCTATATTCCTTTTTATTTAATGCAAATACCAAAAAAGTCAGTTTTAAAGTAAAATCACATTAATGAGTATTAGCCAATAAAAATATTTCCATTGAGAGTAAGGACTTGAGAGGAAAGCTGAATCAGAATGGCTGGCATTTCTCCAAGGTTGAGGAAGATACTGCTGCTGCTGCTGCTGCTGCTGCTGCTAAGTCGCTTCAGTCATGTCCAACTCTGTGTGACCCCATAGATGGCAGCCCACCAGGCTCCCCCGTCCCTGGGACTGTCCAGGCAAGAACACTGGAGTGGGTTGCCATTTCCTTCTCCAATGCATGAAAGTGAAAAGTGAAAGTGAAGTCGCTCAGTCGTGTCTGACTCCTCGCGACCCCATGGACTGCAGCCTACCAGGCTCCTCCGCCCATGGGATTTTCCAGGCAAGAGTCCTGGAGTGGGGTGCCATTGCTTTCTCTGAGGAAGATACTAGTTGTTTTGAAAAAATAATCTCCTGTCTAAAACATCTGCTAGTAAGTAAGTCATTGCATGACTAATATAAATTTATGCTACTTTTAAAATAAAGTATCAGTTGTAGGCTATACATAGAAAAAAATCAGTTCTTAGAAAGGAAAAGAAGTGTTTCTATTGAAATTCCAGGGGAGATACTATGACATTAAAGCCAGAAAAATTTAAGCATATTTTAACTTTCCTACCACTAGTGGGAACTGAAGCCATTTTGTATGTACTAGTTTTAATTTTCATGGAGTTTTAGAGGTATCTATGCAACAAAAATATATGGGTGGCAAAGCTATTATGATTGTTATTATTTAATTACAGTAATTTTAGTATTTGGTTTGCATTACATCTATTGATACAGACATATTGTCAATGAACGTTTTTAATATTCGTGGTGTACCAAACACTGTGTTAGAAAACAAGGCCCAAAATTAAAACCCCTTCCCACAAAGGAAGCAAAAGCTAATGTAACACATTATGACAAGTACTAGTTTAAAAATGAGAGTCAAAAGTTTAGAGAAAATATATATACACCTAGAAATATATCTTGTAATTTCCAATGAATATGTACAAAATAGGATGCGTACATTGACTGGAGAAGTTAATCTGAACTCATTTCATTCTTCTGTTCCTATTTTCCTAGTGATACTATGACTAGTAGAGTATTAATAACTTAAAAGTGCTTATCACAGTTGGTGTAATGATACATCATCACCTAATAATGGATCTGAAAAATTAAAAAATGAGATACACACATAGACACATGCATTACAATATTTATGAAGCACTGTTGACTACTATTAAAACCAACATATTTGCAGCCATTTGTTGTCATTATGTTCTATAGAAATATTTACTAATATTTTGTTCTTAATGTCAAGATAAATTAAAAAGCAGATTGTAAAGCAAGAAACACACCATCATTTTATTTTGTAAAAAATAAAGCATATTTATTTATTTATAAAGAGTAAATAAGCTTATATTCTTTGCTCATAAAATTAAGTGGAAATACATGTATCAGAATAGTAATAGAAATCACTTCTGTGTGAGATTTTTGTAACTTTTATTCCTTTGTTTTGTTGAGTCTTTCTAAATTGAAGCGTACTTCAATTCAGTTCAGTCACTCAGTTGTGTCCAACTCTTTGCCACCCCATGAACCACAGCATGTCAGGCCTCCCTGTCCATCACCAATTCCCGGAGTCCACCCAAACCCGTGTCCATTGAGTCGGTAATGTCATACAACCATCTCATCCTCTGTCATCCCCTTCTCCTCCTGCTCTCAATCTTTCCCAGCATCAGGGTCTTTTCCAATGAGTCAGCCCTTAGCATCAGGTGGCCAAAGTATTGGAGTTTCAGCTTCAACATCAGTCCTTCCAATGAACACCCAGGACTGACTTTCTTTAGGATGGACTGGTTGGATCTCCTTGCAGTTCAAGGGACTCTCAAGAGTCTTCTCCAACACCACAGTTCAAAAGCATCAATTCTTCGGCACTCAGCTTTCTTTATAGTCCAACTTTCACATCCATACATGACCACTGGGAAAACCATAGCCTTGACTAGCTGGACCTTTGTTGACAAAGTAATGTCTCTGCTTTTTAATATGCAGTCTAAGTTGGTCATAACTTTCCTTCCAAGGAGTAAGCATCTTTTAATTTCATGGCTGCAGTCACCATCCACAGTGATTTTGAAGCCCAGAAAATAAAGTCAGCCACTGTTTCCACTGTTTCCCCATCTATTTGCCATGAAGTCATGGGACTGCATGTACTTCAGTGTACAACATTATGCTAGTTATAGGTGTACAAAATAGTAATTCAGCATTTAAAGACATTATGAAATGATCAGCATGATAAATCTAGTAACAATCTACATTACCCAAAGTAACTTAATTATTTAATAACCAGGTGTTTGTATCTCTTAATAGCCTTCAACTATTTTGTCACTTCATACCCGCAACCCCTCTGGCAACCGCAAGTTCATCCTCTGTATCTATAACTCTATTTCTGATTGTTTTTTTTTTTTTTGAGATTCCACATATTCGTAAAACCATATATTATTTGTCTGTTTCTGACTTAGCATTACACCCGCTAGGTCCACCCAAGTTGTAGCAAATGGCAAGATTTTATTCTTTTTTATTGCTAACACTCCATTTCATATAGAGATAGACGTACAGATGATAGAGATATATAGAGACAGAGATGTGGGCTTCTCAGGTGGCTCAGTGGTAAAGAATCCATCTGCCAAAGTAGGAGACACGGGTTCAGTCCCTGAATTCTTCCAGAGAGAGATTCTCCTGAGAAGGAAATGACAACATACTCTAGTATTCTTGCCCGGAAAATTGAATAAACAGAGGAGCCTAGTGGGCTACAGCCCATGGAGTCAAAAAGAATCAGACACAGCTGAGCACACACACATCTATATGTGCTGAATCTTCTTTATCCATTCATCTGACGGATATTTAGGTTGCATCTATATCTTGACTATTGTAAATGGTGCTGCAAAGAACAAAGAGTGTGTCAAAGTGTTAGTCACTCAGTCATGTCTGACTCTTTGCGACCCAAAAAACGGTAGCTCACCAGGCTCCTCTGTCTATGGGATTTCTCATTCAAGAATATTGGAGTGGATTACCATTTCCTTCTCCAGGGGATCTTCCCAAACCAGGGATCGAACTCAGGTCTCCCGCACTGCAGGTGGATTCTTTACCACCTGAGCCACCTGCACATATCTTTTAAAATTGGTGTTTCAGTTTTCTTCAGGTGAACCCTCAGAAGTGAAATTGTCGGACAGTAAAATATTTCTATTCCCTTCCTCTTACCAATGTCAGTCTGGCTTTTGCTTCCTATCCTTAGTTGTAGAAAATTTTTTCCTCTAGCCTTCATGTCGGTCTCAGAGATAGTTTCTCTATACATAGTTGTAATTTCTCTGTATCCATGGAGCACAGGATCTTCCTACTTTGCCCTCTTGTACTCACCTTTTATTTATTTGTTATTTCTTTCTTTTTAATTTTCTGTAATACAGCTGTTTTGTAAGCATAAAATAAATATGAAGATCTAAAATTAAAGAACAATTGTCTATGTAGCAAAAGAGATATTGCCATCCTCCAGGCAAGAATACTGAAGTGGGTTGCCATGCCCTCCTCCAGGGGGTCTTCCTGACCCAGGGGTCAAACCCAGGTCTCCTGCATTGGCAGGTGGTTTCTTTACCACTAGTACCGCCTGGGAAGCCCATAGTCATTATAACTACCCTAAATCTCATTTTGATCTTCCAAATATACTTTTTGTATCTCTAATGAACAAATATAAATATCTTTGCATTAAATTCTTTAAAGACCACAAAATTAATGGAAATAAGTGAAACAAATGTCTATGTAACAAGGATTTTTATGCTACTCATTAGAGCTCTGGCACAGTGAGACTCCTCTGGAAAGAAAAGAAATCAGAAACTCCCTCCATTGTGGTAGTCTTCCTACTAGCTTGAGCTAGAGTTGTTAATTTTAATCTATTTAAGATACTATGCTTTCATGTCTTAAAAAACAGAGTTTTTTTTAATGTTCTGTGTTATATCTGGTATGAAAATTCACATTAAAAATGGCCATTTATTTTTTCATGGATTTCTATGCTTGAAAAGTACCTACTGTGTTACAAATGTCCTATTAGATATTGCAAATATAAAGATGACAAGAACACATTCTGCATCTTCAAATGGTTTACAAGTTTTGCTTGGTATATACACTTCAACACATTTATAATCAGAAGGCTGTCTAAGTAAATTGATAGCATTAGTCACAGAATACTATGCGATCAAGGAGAAAGACAACCGTAGCCTAGGGATGAAAATGCTCCCAAGGAAGTTGTAAGCCAATACCTAAATGCTGGAATTAATAGCTAAGATAAATGTAGGTTTGGGAATCACAAGCAGATTGGTATTAGTTAAAACCATGATTCTGGTTAAGATCAAGGATGGAAGATTATTTAGAGTGAGAAAAGCAGAAAACAAGTATTACAAAGGACAACTTGTAAGTGATGCGTAAAGCAAAGGATGTAAAAAAAGAGAAAGAAAACAAAAGTTTGTTAAGATAAGAGAAAAACACTGAGAAGGCAATGCCACACAAAACAAGGTAGTATTAAGAGTTTTTAGTAGCGTCAACAGTGTTAGATCAGGAGAATGTTCAATAGCTGATTAACACAATGTCTGATTGGGATGGTGTTAATAACTCAGGAGAATGTTGAAGATGTCACCTCAATGACAAATAAGTGAAAGAACTGAAAGAGAAGACAAGCAAATAAAGATAACTCAAGTTTGCATAAAATGGAGGAAACAGGATGGCAGTTACAGAAAGTATAGGGTGCTGTCCTATTTTTCACCATGCTTAACATATTTACCCTGCTTTCCTATTTCTTTTGGAACTTGCATTTGAACTCTGCTACCTTTATTTTCCTGAATGTTGAGTCAATTATTACTGTATCTTTTCTACAGAAATCTCTGCTTGTTCTGAGCAGTTTTCAGTTTTTCTTTTCCAGCATTTAGCACATATACTAAGTACCTGGTTAGGTACACTCATTTTGCAGATATGTTTAAGAATTCAGAGGTAAATAACTACCAGGCTCGTAGGGAACTTTTAACACTGAATAGCATCTTGAAATATTTCTGTAGTTAAAATGGTAGATATTCTGTGTTGTACATCAATGCATGATGAATAACACATTGACTAACGTGTGTGTAAAATAGGTATTGTTTGCTATGGATTGTTGATAGGATTGCATGGATTTTCCATGATTTTGTTTTACCTAATTTATTAGTAGCTAGTATGCCAACTTTTCTGTCAATGAATAAAGCATAATTTAAATAATTTATCTCATACTGTAGAGAAATTATTTGAGTAAATGTTACTTCTGTCTTAATTAACTTTTGTTGAAAGTATTTGGCACATTGATTTTTGAAATCTATGTGTTATAATTGATAGTTTGTTACAGAACTTTGAAATGATATAGCATTCTTGGAAAGGCACTGGACCCAAAAGAAGAAAAAAAAACAGCAGGTAATGCTTAAAATGTCATAGCTGACAACAGGTCTTTAAAATCCCAGGGTTGGTTATAATAATCAAATTCTAAAAAGGTTTAAAATCATAGTAGAGGACATAGGCAGGATATTATTCAAGTGAGATTTTATATGAAGTGGTATAAATCAAATTTAAACTCCCATCAGGGATTAAAACTCATAAAAGATAACATCTTTATTGTCAGTAACACTTCTTCATTTAAATTGTCACAATAATTGATGAATTCCTATGAATATTTTCATAGGAATAGCAGTTGTGCTATACTATATTTCAAATGACCTGATTGTCTTTTGAGAATGAATTTTGTCTTCCCTTTCTTTCTGGTCTTAAGCTTTTAGAAATGAAAATAGGGCCGATGACATTACTTTAAGGAGGTGACAGAAGAGTGCTTAGCAGATACTACTTATTGTTTCGGTTGGAAGAAGTTTTTTGTTTTTAATTTGACATTTAACCACTGAAGAAGCATAAAGATAACTTTCTTTATCAAAAATTAAGCTAGATACCATTTAATGCATTACATTTTTCTCTTGAAAAAGATACCATTTAATGCATTGCGTTTTTCTCTTGAACAAGGGACAGATCTTGTAGAATAGATTTCCGTTTACATAAACTAAATGGGAATTTTAACTTTCTATGGAAGGTACAGCATGATCACTCAGTTTGCTGATCACGCTTGTATAAGCCAACATAGGTTTTAATTTCAGTAGGCTAAATTAAATCACAAAAATAAAGATACTGTTCAGTAAATTTTAAAAATTAACCGGAGTTCAAAACTCATCCATGCCATCACTTCATCTACTATTTTCCTAATTTCAAACTGGTAATAGAAACAAGACATGTTCAAATAACTCAAAGGTAAGATTTTATTTCCTTTTATTAATTTTTCTTTGTGCCATGATCTTTTACTAGTTCGATGAGAAATTTCTCTGTTTCTTTTTCTTGTTTTTTCAGACAGAAAATAAGTAAAGGTAATAAGAAATATTCATTGAGAACATTTAATAAAAACACAAAGCCCTATGGTTTTGCATCTGATGCACATATAATTAGAAAATGGTTGGAGATAAGATATGAATAATGAATTAGAAAAAAAGTGATTTGATAATTTGGTAACCATTATTTTATCAGCCATTGCACTGTTCTAAATATTTTTAAAAATATAAATTCATAATATCCAGGACATGGAAAGAACCTAGATGTCCATCAGCAGATGAATGGATAAGAAAGCTGTGGTACATATACACAATGGAGTATTACTCAGCCATTAAAAAGAAAACATTTGAATCAGTTCTAATGAGGTGGATGAAACTGGAGCCAATTATACAGAGTGAAGTAAGCCAGAAAGAAAAACACCAATACAGTATACTAACACATATATATGGAATTTAGAAAGATGGTAATGGTAACCCTCTATGCAAGACAGCAAAAGAGACACAGATCTATAGAATGGACTTTTAGACTCTGTGGGAGAGGGAGAGGGTGGGATGATTTGGGAGAATGGCATTGAAACATATATACTATCATGTAAGAAACAAATCGCCAGTCTATGTTCGATACAGGATGCTTGGAGCTGGTGCATGGGGATGATCCAGAGAGATGATATGGGGTGAGAGGTGGGAGGGGGGTTCAGGATTTGGAACTCATGTACACCCATGGCTGATTCATGTCAATGTACAGCAAAACCAATACAGTATTGTAAAGCAAAATAAAGTAAAAATAAAAATTAAAAAAATTAAAAAATTAAAAATTAAAAAATATATATAAATTCATGAATATAATGTCTTAGTCAACTGCGCACATTGTTGATATATATTTCAACTAAATTCTTTACTTATCAGTTTTAACAGAACTCCTGTTCTTTGTTCTCCTGTGTATGGTTATACATTATTAAGCAAATTGCCAGCAAACTTGTTCTGTGTATTTATACATAAAATTTTAGATGATATCTTTAGATATCTCTGGAGAAGGAAATGGCAACCCACTCCAGTATTCTTTCCTGGAGAATCCCATGGACAGAGGAGCCCTGGTAAGCTACAGTCCATGTGGTTGCAAAGAGTCGGACACAACTGAAGTGACTTAGCAAGCAGGCAGGCTAGATAGCTCATGTGTAATTGCATAGCACATGTTTCTTTTTACAGTATATAGCTCCTTTTTATAGAATTTTTGAGTTCATAGACTTTCAGAAGTACACGCATAATAGTATATAGAAACAATTAACTTTGCTTGGTAAATTTAGAAATCTAGACTTTTTTGAGGAATTCAATCAACTATTAAATAGTAGGCTTGCAGCAGTACATAATCAGAACAGATTATGGAAAGAATTATAAAATATAGGCACTTAAAAGAGCTGGCTGAGCTCTAACTAGAAATATTGACTCACATATGAAGTTCGGAGTAATTTTTTTTCACAATTGCAGCTGCACTTCTTTTCTCCTTTCTTACTTTTCCTTTCACCGTATTCCTCTATCTTTTTATATTTCTCCTCTCCTCATAAATATACATTTTTTAATTATCCAAAAATAGAATTTAGTTGTATGAATGGAGAGAGAGAAAAAAACCTGTCCCAAGTATAGAATTAAGTGTGAGGATTAATGGATAGTGTAATGATATGGAAAGGGGAATTCTATAAATCCTCAAAAATGTACAGGTTGTGTGACCAAGGCAAGATATTTAACTATACTAGACCTTGGTTCTCTTATTCATAAAACTGGAAAAATATTTTCCTAGAACTGTCACTGTGCCTTCCTTCTCTACATCCCTACCTAATGGAACCTACCTTAGCCAAATTTTCATCCAGGGAAGGAGAAAATTTTGTGTGTCATGTAAGTCTCTTCCCTTCATTCTGGCCACAGCAATTTAAATATGTATGGGCAAAATACTTTGTTGTTGTTCAGCCAGCCAGTCATGTCCGACTCTTTGCAGCCTCATGGACTGCAACACGCCAGGCCTTTCTGTCCCTCATCATCTTCCGAAGTTTGCTCAAGTTCATGTCCATTGAATCAGTGATATCATCCAGCCATATCATCCTCTGACATGCTCTTTTCCTTCTGCCCTCAATCTTTCCCAGCATCAGGGATATTTCCAATGAGTCGGCTGTTTGCATCAGATGACCAAAATACTGGAGTTTCAACCTCAGCATCAGTCCTTACAATGAATATTCAGGGTTGATTTCCCAAGGACACTCAGGAGTTTTCTCCAGCACCATAATTTGAAGACATCAGTTCTTCCACACACCACCTTCTTCACATGCAGCTCTCACAACCATACATGACCACTGGGAAGACCATAGCCTTGACTAGATGGACCTTTGTCGGCAGGGTAATATCTCTGCATGTCAGCACACTGTTTAGGTTTGTCATAGTTTTCCTGACAAGAAGCAAAAGTCTTCTGATTTCATGGCAGCAGTCACCATCCACAGTGACTGTAGAGCCCAAGAAGAGGAACTCTGAATACTTTCACCTTTCCCCCCTCTATTGCCATGAATAATGGAACCAGATGTCATAATATTGATTTTTTGAGTATTTAGTTTTAAGCTGGCTCTTTCAGTCTCCTCCTTCACCCTCATCAAGAGGCACTTTAGTTTTTGCATGTCATGTAATTGCTCCCTTCATTCTGGCCATGGCAATTTCAGCTCTGTATGGGCAAACCACTTAAAAATAGCCAATTCAAATCCAACCCATGACCTTCAGTTTGGAGGTAAAACAAATATATTCTCACTGAAATTTGAAGCAAGAAATACTAATTGGTTAATCCAGTTAGCTAGTAGTTTAGTAACTAAAAGGTTCTAACAAGAAATGGCTTGGAGGACACCACAATAACTCAAGACATTACATACATAAACTATGAGAGAATAAATAAAAGGACATTATAGTCAGCCATCTGATAATGAGGAAGAAAAATGGAAGACGTTCATAGAGGAGCAGTTAAAAAAAAAGTGTCATAATTCCCATTGCTAAAGTCTATGACATTTTCTTGGACATAGATCTATTCTCAAGTTCTAATGAGTGAGACCCATTCTTATTACAATTCTAGTTCTTAGAATTCCACAGAATATGATATTCTCTCTTGCAGTCACTTTTCCTCCACACCCTACTCTATTTGCAGAATAATTTTACATGAATTAAAATTACTGTCCATGTTACTTTACCTAGAATAGCCCCCCTTTCTAGATCTTCATTAATGGTTTGTGTAAGATCAACTAAGCTTGTAAATTGATGAAAATAATTTTTAATGGTTTTAAAATATGAAGCTATTTTCCAAGTGATAGTTTCACATCTCTAAGTAAAGATTTATATTACTCATTGCCATTGTCTTTTCATGGAATTCAAAGTAAAATTATTAATTCAGGCATCTGTTTAACCATTATTTATTGAGGACTATTAAGTTCCTGGCTATTCCCAGAACTAGAAATATAGCAGTGAACAGACACCAAGGTCCCTGCTGTTAAGGAACTTGCATTATATTGAATGGAACAGACGTAGATGGTTTCCTTGAATATCAACAAGCAGTATAAAATATGTCAGAAAAGTGAAGTGGATGATCTCATTAAATCACTTTTTTAATATTCTTATAATTGTATAGTTTCTCTTTTAACTGCAAGAAAGGAAAGTGATGTTTATTCCATTCATTTCTCAGTGAAGTAAAAATTCGAAGACTTTATTAAGATTCAGTTAAAGTTCATGGAAAGGAAATATTGGCATTACGCAATTTGATATGTGACCTATCAAACTGATTTTTTTAGTAGTAGCTATATTGACCCTGGAATCTGAGTCATAAACTGTGATCTGACAGTGTCACTTTGGATAAATCTAGTACTATCAATTTTGGTTTCTTTATTGTAAAATGAGGAGTTGGAGTAACGAAGATACCTTCCTGATCTGGCAATCTACATATCTCTAAAACAGAAATTTTTTGTCCTTTGTCATGTTTCTTATATTTTTCTTTGCTGATGTTACAGCTGCATTTATCTATCCCATCCTTCTCCAAATGCCCCAGTGAAAATAGAAACTAATTCATGATTCATCATCTCTTTTGTAAGCTTGAGTTTGAAATCCTGATAGAGTTACTATCTCTTTAAGGTACAAATATTTTAAGATCTTTTTATAGAAATCATATATTTGTTCAAAAATAATTTTCACAAAATTAAATAAATGCCATTAAATCTGACTATGAATCTAATTCTCATGCAATTAACTGAAATAGAGTTAATAAATTTGTAAAGGCTTATTTATTCTTTTTATTAGAATAAAACATACTCATAATAGAAAATAATTTAAAATAAAAAAATAGTGATAGAGTAGTTTGTATTTTAATATTAAATTTTGATATCAGTTTAAAAGTACTACTTTTTAGAATGCTTAACCAAATAAAATCTGTGTTAGTCAAGGTTCTCCAGGGAAGCAAAACCAATAGGATGTGTTGTCTATGTGTGTGCATGTAGGAACACATGCATATATATGCATAAAACCATCCATTCATTCATTCATTTAAAGAAATGGGCTCATGCAGTTATGGAGGATGGAAAATCCGAAGGCTAAAGGGTGGGCCAGTAAGCTGGAGGTGTAGGAAAGAATTCATGCTGTAATTTAAGTCTGATGGCTATCAAGCTGAAAACCCAGGAAAGGAGTGATGCACTTCAACTATGAAAGTTGTCTGCTGCAGAATTCCCTCTTACAAATTCTCTGAGAAAACACTCTTTTGTTCTATGCAGGCTTTAAGCTGATTGCCCACATTTTAAGGACAATCTGTTTTACTCCAAGTCTGGTCTTTTAAAGGTTAATCTCATCCAGAGACACCCTCACAGAAACATCCAGAATAATGTTTGACTACATGTCTGGGCACCATGGCCCAGTGAAGTTGACACATAAAATTGACTATTGATAAGCCAGTACGATTCATTTATTATAGTATTTAATTCTTGCATTGTCTTTACAGTTTGGTGCCATTGTTAGAAGTCAGCAAATGGCAGAACCAGAAATATACTTAAGGTCTATCAGCCTGTTGGTCCCCATTGTGTGGGTTACAGGCCCCTACACTAAACAGTTCCATTATTTACTCTTATTTCAATTTTCAAGACAATAGCCATCGTTTTTTTGTTTTTTAACTGGATTTGTATTAATTTTGTAAAATGATACACCAAAATTTTTCACTTTGAGATTTTTGCATTAAACCACTTCTTTTATTTGAGGAAAAAAAAATTATTAACTTTGAACCAATCTAGCACCCTTAACATCTCCAGAACTCTATTGATAAATCAACATTGCAGTTGCCCTGAATAATGGCCTCTACATTATATGTACCACAGTCTTAGAAACCCATTTATCTCTGCTTTCAACCTCCCCTTGCAATTCTACTTGCACGGTGATGTTACTCTAGCTTCAGTTCCATAGCCTGCTTCTGATTTTTACCTCTCTTTAGTTCCCTTTTACTGACAGCTTATTTGGACTAACTCTTTTATTTTTGACCCTTTTACTCCCAAATTTGCCTTTGGGATATTATTTAATTCCTCATACCATATAATAAATATATAAATAAGTGAAATATATTTATATATAAGTATATAAGTATAATAAATACTGCTTTATTTCATGTTTTAGCTCCAAAAACACTAACCTGTTTCAAACCCAGTAGTCATCAACATAACTCGAAAGGCAAGGATATTGAAAGACCACTAAAACCTTTAATTAAATTCATCAGTATCTAATTACATATTTTAGAATTGGTATTTTAAGGCAATATGATACTGAGGCCTATTACGCAAGTCTGTAAATAATTCCCAACAGTAATATATATGTATGTCTTTGGTCATAAGTGTTTCCAACTCTTGAGTATTTAAACATTATCATTTGAATTTTATCATCAGAAGAAAATGGTGGGGGGCAGTGTCAACAATGCCATGGTCCCCTAGTCAGCTATTTCTTCTTTTAGTAATTTTATTTATTTCTTTTTAGCTGTGATGGGTCTTAGTTGCTGTGGGGGCTTTTCTCTAGTTGTGGTGAGTGGGGCTGCTCACTAGTGTGGCACACAGACTTCTCATTGCAGTAGCTTTTTCTCATTGCAGAGCCTGGGCTCTAGGGCATGTGGACTCAGTAGTTAGGACTCCCAGGCTCCAGAGCGCAGGCTTAACAGTTGTGGTGCAGGGGCTAAGTTTCTCCACAGTATTTTCCATCTTCCTGGATCAGGAATCGATCCCATTGGCAGGTGAATTATTTGACACTGAGCCACCAGGGAAGCTCTTATCATTAGAATTATTTAAAAACATAACTTTCAAAATATGAATGTTTAGTAACATAAGACAAGCTAGAGAAAAGGAATATAAATAAGGAAAACATATATAAATTATGATTTAATTTCCCCACCATTTTCTGAATAGGGCATGGTTTTATTTAACAGACTCTGTACTATAATAGGTTTAATCCTACGCTAGTCCTCAATATTAAAATATACATATCTGTAGTATTCAAACACACAATTTAATCAAACTAAATGATGATGAGAGTAGTTGAAAATAAAATGTCAAAGAAGCAACACTAAAAAAAAAGAAGCAACACTAAAAAATATAGACTTTTTTTAAAAACTGAGGTTGAAAATGATTTATAATATCTCTTACATGTATGAAGCAATATTGTTAAAGAACTAATTGAATACCTGCCAAATTGTTAATCATTGAATGAAAGAAAACATAAGTTAAATCTGGCATTATTTGAAATTCATATAGGTGTTAATGTTATAAAAGCCTGAAAGAATTTCCCAAGTCTTATATTCAAGATGGATAAGCAAGCACATAGTACAAAACATTTAGCCCTTGACCAACCTCACTTGTCTATCATGAGATCAAAACATGAAAGTGCCAAATTATGGTACAAGTATGGTGATGGGGATAATAGTACCAGATACGTATGCAGGAAAACCTAAATAGAAAAATATTACTATACTCAGCAACAAAATGTTGTTGATAATGTAAATATTCTAGGTAAATGAAAGTATTTTTTTATTAGATCTAGCTCAGAAGAGTTCAATAAAACTTTTACATTTCCTGGTTATCTGTGGTTTTGTCATGACTAAAACAAGGTATTTGCCCTACAGATCTCAGTTCATTGATTACATTCTGGTTCCTAAGTTTAAGGTCCTCCTAACTTCCATAACTTCTTATCTACATCTTAGACTGCTTTGCTCCTCCTTTGAGTTTATCTTGCTCCATGTGTTGACTCTTTTGTCTTTGTGACCAGCTTCTCCTGGATGATTTTAACTATCTCCGTGGCTGAAACTATCATCTCAAAACAGAAATGGGCAGGTTTCTTCAGAGCTTCATATCCTCACCCAGTGCACATTTCCACTGGATGTTTTGCCATAAATGCAAATTTAAAGTCTAAAAGGATACTTATGTTTCCCTCCATGCCATATCACACTCTAGAAGTTATTTTCAAATTAGCAAATGCTTTCAGTCTCACAAACAGAAAGCAAATGGATTCATCTTTTTTTCATTTCAGTTGCTCAGTCGTATCCAACTCTTTGTGACCCCATGAACTGCAGCATGCCAGGCCTCCCTATCCATCACCAACTCCCAGGGTTTACCCAAACTCATGGCAATTGAGTCGGTGATGCCATCCAGCCATCTCATCCTCTGACATCCCCTTCTCCTGCCCTCAATCTTTCCCAGCATCAGGGTCTTTTCAAATGAGTCAGCTCTTCACATCAGGTGGCCAAAGGATTGGAGTTTCAGCTTCAACATCAGTCCTTCCAATGAACACCCAGGACTGATTTCCTTTAAGATGGACTGGTTGGATCACCTTGCAGTCCAAGGGACTCTCAAGAATCTTCTCCAACACCACAGTTCAAAAGCATCAATTCTTTGGTGTTCAGCTTGCTTTATAGTTCAACTCTCACATGCATACATGACTACTGGAAAAACCATAGCCTTCACTAGATGGACCTTTGTTGGTAAAGTAATGTCTCTGCTTTTTAATATGCTGTCTAGGTTGGTCATAACTTTCCTTATAAGGAGTAAGATTGCCCTAAGTCCAAATTGCTTAAAATATTATTTCATTTTCAGTATTTATTCATTTTTTTATTTTTTAAATTGAAGTGTAAATGACATAACTGTTAATTCTCCCCATGGAACATTTCTTTTTTTCTTCTTTTTTAAATATAAATTTATTTATTTTAATTGAAGGGTAATTACTTTACAATATTGTATTGGTTTTGCCATACATCAACATGAATCCACCACAGGTGTATACGTGTTCCCCATCCTGAACCCCCTTCCCACCTCCCTCCTTGTACCATCCCTCTGGGTCATCCCAGTGCACCAGCCCCGAGCATCCTGTATCATGCATCGAACCTGGACTGGCGATTCGTTTCACATATGATAATATACATGTTTCAATGATAACCCTGTATGCGAGACAGCAAAAGAGACACAGATGTATAGAACAATCTTTGGACTCTATGGGAGAGGGTGAGGGTGGGGTGATTTGGGAGAATGGCATTGAAACATGATGAGCCTTTTATAATAAGCTCATATCCTGACATCTAAAAGAGATCTTTGTACACCATTGGGACTAGATGATTTCTAAGAATAGGTCTTTCTAGATGTGCTTAAAAATAACTGAGATTTATTTTTAATCTATTTGTACAACAAAATTGTATATTATTCTACAAAATGATGTTCAAAATTTGTCTAAACAGAACTCCCCGCTGTGTTCTTTCTCCATGTAAGAAAAAAAAGAATTAACTTAATCTAAATGTTAAAACATGTAAATGGTCAAGGACCTAATTATATGATTATATATAACATTAACTTTTACCACTTACATTTAAAATAATGCTGCATAATAGAATAGATATTTGGATATATTATAACACTTAATAGGGAAATAATGTCCTTCATAAATCTACAGAGAAATATATCTACATAAGCAGCCGAGATGTTTAGTAGAAATTAAGCTTTGTAACTAATGCTTCTTATTGTTAATTAACACATATTATTAACCATATGAGTCACAATTTGTTTTAGCCACAAAAATTATGTAATTAGTAATTATGACATAGGACTCCTATGAATAAAAATAAACTATGGGATAATTTTTAATATCAAAAGGAAACAGCAAAACAATATACTTTTTTTCTCCCAAAAGAATTCTTCATTGTAATAATTCTTAACATTTTTGTTTCAAGTAATTATCTAGTCAAATACTATTAAGTGTTTATATTTTTTCTGGTTATTTTCAAAATAGTTTTATATGAAATGTCTTTTGATAATTTTCTATATTTGATGCCTGCATATTTTAAATATTAATTCCAAGTTTTAAGGGATAATATGAACAGTTATACAAAGTAATAAACAATTGTATATCCCTAGTATATAAGGGCTTCCCTGGTGGCTCAGACAGTAAAGAATCTGGCTGCAGTGCAGGATCTGTGCCGTACTATGCTTAGTCATTCAATCACGTCCATGTCTTTGCAACCCTGTGGGCTGTTTCCTGGTAACTCAGCTGATAAAGAATCCACTTACAATGTGGGAGACTGGGGTCAGATCCCTAGGTAGGGACAATCCCTTGGAGAAAAGCATGGAAAACCACTCCAGGATTCTTACTTGGAGAATCCTCATGGACAGAGGAGCCTGGTGGGCTACTGTCCATAGTGTCCCAAAAAGTTGGACTGCGTGATTAAGCACGGGACTGGAGCTCACCAGAATCCTCTGTCCATGGGAACTATCCAGGCAAGAATCCTGGAGTGGGTTGCCATGCCCTCCTCCAGGGGATCTTCTCAAACTGGGATGGAACCCAGGTCTTCCACATTGCAAGTGGATTCTTTACCATCTGAACCACCAGGGAAGCCCAGGTTCAGTCACTGGATCAGGAAGATCCCCTGGAGAAGTAAATGACAACCTACTCCAGTATTCTTACCTGGAGAATTCCATGGACAGAGGAGCCTGGTGGGCTAGAGTCCATGGAGTCACAAAGAGTCAGACAGGACTGAGCAACTAACACTATAGTTTACAAGTCCTTCCTTTGGATGGTTCAAGTTCTAGAATCACCTTTGGCTTTAATGAAACCTAGAATTTCGCTGGTAATAAATTCTTTTTTAAGCATATTATTGCTCTTATTTGTCATGCTATCTTAGTTCAGTTAAGGGCATTGCACACTAATTTAACTGTTGTTCATAAGAGCTGATTTTGTCAAGATATCTGGAAGATTATGACCACAGTTCTAGACTGGAAAGATGGCTAGTGATGAGCCTTCAAATCATGCATCATCTAGAAACATTAAAAGAGTTGTTAATGCAATCTAATGAAAGACTAAGTTGACTATAAGTCCTGTAACTGGCCCTGGAATTTTGGTCATGAATGTTCCTTAGAATGATAACAATTTTTTTTAACTTTCCTTTCTTCCCAAAAGAACACTACCAATCAAATTATCTGAGAATGTGCTTTAGTTTCTTGGCATTGAGGGGTGTGAGGCTGATGAAAGGATGAACATTGGTTGCCCAAAACGTGATACCATCCTTAAAGGAGCTTGCTTTATCCTAGAGAGAATGACAGAAACATAAGAACAAAACTGCAAGACAATGTGATGGGATATATTCTAGATTAAAATTCATAGTAGTTACTAAGCATTAGATATAGAAACATCACTTATTCTGGGTCACTAGATAGGGTTTTATAAAGCAGTTAGCATTTGACTTAAAATTTAATAAAGAAACTTTCAACATTCAGATGAGTATGGGATGGAAGTCATCCAAAAGAAAGGAAGAAGAAACAATAAAGTAGAGGAAAGTTAAGGGAAGAAACAGTGTAGGATGCATCCACATTTGTGGAATGGAGAGTAATTGACTAATATATAGACCACATAATTATACCACATAGGGGCTTAAAAATCAGCTTGAACTTAACACAATAGATCATGAGAAGATGAAAAAATGCTTTCTGAATATTTGTTCTAATAATAATGCTAATGGATTGTTATTTTTTGAATTTAAGAATAAAATATATTTGAATCAGAGCATCAAAAATTATATAAAATACTCAAGCTTGAAAGGATTAAATAAATCATTATGTCAAAATATTGATTTACACTTGGGCAAACTGGATTTCAGAGACCTCGAATAACTTCTACAAAATCAAAGAGCTATTTCTATTTGTTCTAACTAGAAATTGCACATAGTTCTTAACAGTAATTCTGGCTGTATCAATAACTCTAACACTAGAGTTCAATTAACTCTATTGAGAACAGAACAGAGTGTTTGATTTGGATGATCATTTTGTTTCAACATTGGTTTGAACTATTATGATTTTTCTCCTATATACAATTATATTTCATTTAAAGTTAGTTTCAGACAAAATTGGCATACTTTTAAAAAGTATGAACATCATCGTTTCCTTTCTTTAGTGGTCTTCTCATATACTATTATGCAATATAACATTTAGCCTATCACTTAAAAAAAATTGTTATCCAGCAAATTTCTGAGGACAAAATGAACTCTTTGTTCTCTCTTGGACATAATTAAACATAGTCCTGAAGGGAAGGGAGGGCCTCAAATCTGTTGGCTTTTCAAGTGAGATAAATTTGGTTATACATGACTCATTCCCTAAGAATTTAGACGTTTTAAAAAAATATTCAATATGGTGGTGGTACACAGGTAGAAAAGGGGAAAACTGAAAGAAGGAAAAGATCAGCATGTTACCTTTTCTGGCATTCTGAATTTCTGGCAGCCTCAGAGATCCACTATCAAGCTCTCTGTCTTACATGATAGAACTCTCCCTAGATTTCTGGCATTCTGGGTATGATTTATTAAAGTACTTACATCCCTCTTGCCAACATATAAAACATCTTCTTTAATATATAACCACATTTAACTTTTATTTGTTCTATGTATTCCTCAGCAAATTAAGTACAACTGGGGGCAGAGGGTAAGGTGTTCTCTGCCTCTAGCAAGGAGAGAAGTGGGCTACTTCATCTGGCCTGGATTGTTTAGGGGAATACATACATATGGGGTTTCAAGATTCCCTGACAAATCCACTCCAATTTTCTCATTCTAATTATCAGAGTTCCATATTCAAAAGCAGAGACATTAGTTTGCCAACAAAGGTCTGTCTAGTCAAGGCTATGTTTTTTCCAGTAGTCATGTATGGATGTGAGAGTTGGACTGTGAAGAAAGCTGAGCGCTGAAGAATTGATGCTTTTGAACTGTGGTGTTGGAGAAGACTCTTGAGAGGCCCTTGGACTGCAAGGAGATCCAACCAGTCCATTCTAAAGGAGATTAGTCCTTGGTGTTCTTTGGAAGGAATGATGCTAAAGCTGAAACTCCAGTACTTTGGCCACCTCATGAGGAGAGTTGACTCATTGGAAAAGACTCTGATGCTGGGAGGGATTGGGGGCAGGAGGATAAGGGGATGGCAGAGGATGAGATGGCTGGATGGCATCACTAACTCAATAGACGTGAGTCTGAGTGAACTCCAGGAGTTGGTGATGGACAGGGAGGCCTGGCAAGCTGCAATTCATGGGTCACACAGAGTCGCACATGACTGAGCGGCTGAACTGAACTAAACTGCTATCTTTTCTAATAAGGCCATGGCTATAACATAAAAGGAGTCATGATTGAGAAGCCAGTCAGCTTTGAAACTCTTCCAGACTTGGAATTTTCTACTCAGTCTGTCTTCCAATTGCTCAAAATAGAGGCCTTTTGGTTTTCGCAGTATGATGTGAGGTTTACTTTCTTGTCCCTGTCCCCTTCATTTAAAGTTTCTAGACCACCTTATGGAAAAGGCGATGGCCACTGCAGTACTCTTGCCTGGATAATCCCATGGATGGAGGAGCCAGGTAGGCTGCAGTCCATGGGGTCGCTAAGAGTCAGACATGACTGAGCAACTTCACTTTCACTTTTCACTTTCATGCATTGGAGAAGGAAATGGCAACCCACTCCAGTGTTCTTGCCTGGAGAATCCCAGGGACGGGGGAGCCTGGTGGGCTGCCGTCTGTGGTGTTGCACAGAGTCGGACATGACTGAAGCGACTTAGCAGCAGCAGCAGCAGCAGCAGACCACCTTACAATGTCATTTGGTTCTTTAAGTAAGTTGACCATGGTTATTTTATTTTATTTTATTTTTTTCTGGAATTCTCTTGCTTTTTCTTTTTTTTAATCTATTTTATTTTTTTTAATTTTAAAATCTTTAATTCTTACATGTGTTCCCAAACATGAACCCCCTCCCACCTCCCTCCCCACAACATCTCTGTGGGTCATCCCCATGCACCAGCCCCAAGCCTGCTGTATCCTGCGTCAGACATAGACTGGCGATTCAATTCTTACATGATAGTATACATGTTAGAATGCCATTCTCCCAAATCATCCCACCCTCTCCCTCTCCCTCTGAGTCCAAAAGTCCGTTATACACATCTGTGTCTTTTTTCCTGTCTTGCATACAGGGTCGTCCTTGCCATCTTCCTAAATTCCATATATATGTGTTAGTATACTGTATTGGTGTTTTTCTTTCTGGCTTACTTCACTCTGTATAATCGGCTCCAGTTTCATCCATCTCATCAGAACTGATTCAAATGAATTCTTTTAAACGGCTGAGTAATACTCCATTGTGTATATGTACCACAGCTTGCTTATCCATTCATCTGCTGATGGACATCTAGGTTGTTTCCATGTCCTGGCTATTATAAACAGTGCTGCGGTGAACATTGGGGTACATGTGTCTCTTTCAATTCTGGTTTCCTCGGTGTGTATGCCCAGCAGTGGGATTGCTGGGTCATAAGGTAGTTCTGTTTGCAATTTTTAAGGAATCTCCACACTGTTTTCCATAGTGGTTGTACTAGTTTGCATTCCCACCAACAGTGTAGGAGGGTTCCTTTTCTCCACACCCTCTCCAGCATTTATTGCTTGCAGATTTTTGGATCACAGACATTCTGACTGGTGTGAAGTGGTACCTCATTGTGGTTTTGATTTGCATTATTCTGATAAGGAGTGGTGTTGAGCATCTTTTCATGTGTTTGTTAGCCATCCGTATGTCTTCTTTGGAGAAATGTCTATCTAGTTCTTTGGCCCATTTTTTGGTTGTGTCATTTATTTTTCTGGAATTGAGCTGCATAAGTTGCTTGTATATTTTTGAGATTAGTTGTTTGTCAGTTGCTTCATTTGCTATTATTTTCTCCCATTCAGAAGGCTGTCTTTTCACCTTGCTTATATTTTCCTTTGTTGTGCAGAAGCTTTTAATTTTAATTAGATCCCATTTGTTTATTTTTGCTTTTATTTCCAGAATTCTGGGAGGTGGATCATAGAGGATCCTGCTGTGATTTATGTCTGAGAGTGTTTTGCCTATCTTCTCCTCTAGGAGTTTTATAGTTTCTGGTCTTACATTTAGATCTTTAATCCATTTTGAGTTTATTTTTGTGTGCGGTGTTAGAAAGTGATCTAGTTTCATTCTTTTACAAGTGGTTGACCAGTTTTCCCAGCACCACTTGTTAAAGAGATTGTCTTTACTCCACTGTATATTCTTGCCTCCTTTGTCAAAGATAAGGTGTCCATATGTGTGTGGATTTATCTCTGGGCTTTCTATTTTGTTCCATTGATCTATATGTCTGTCTTTGTGCCAGTATCATACTGTTTTGATGACTGTGGCTTTGTAGTAGAGCCTGAAGTCAGGCAAGTTGATTCCTCCAGTTCCATTCTTATTTCCCAAGATTGCTTTGGCAATTCGAGGTTTTTGTATTTCCATACAAATCTTGAAATCATTTGTTCTAGTTCTGTGAAAAATGTGGCTGGTAGCTTGATAGGGATTGCATTGAATTTGTAAATTGTTTTGGGTAGTATACTCATTTTCACTATATTGATTCTTCCGATCCATGAACATGGTATATTTCTCCATCTATTAGTGTCCTCTTTGATTTCTTTCATCAGTTTTATAGTTTTCTATATATAGGTCTTTAGTTTCTTTAGGTAGATATATTCCTAAGTATTTTATTCTTTTTGTTGCAATGGTGAATGGAATTGTTTCCTTAATTTCTTTTTCTACTTTCTCATTATTAGTGTATAGGAATGCAAGGGATTTCTGTGTGTTGATTTTATATCCTGCAACTTTACTGTATTCATTGATGAGCTCTAGTAATTTTCTGGTGGAGTCTTTAGGGTTTTCTATGTAGAGGATCATGTCATCTGCAAACAGTGAAAGATTTACTTCTTCTTCAATATCACTGATGAACATAGATGCAAAAATCCTCAACAAAATTCTTGCAATCAGAATCCAACAACACATTAAAAAGATCATACACCATGACCAAGTGAGCTTTATCCCAGGGATGCAAGGATTCTTCAATATCCGCAAATCAATCAATGTAATTCACCACATTAACAAATTGAAAAATAAAAACTATATGATTATCTCAATAGATGCAGAGAAAGCCTTTGACAAAATTCAACATCCATTTATGAGAAAAACTCTCCAGAAAGCAGGAATAGAAGGAACTTACCTCAACATAATAAAAGCTATATATGACAAACCCACAGCAAACATTATCCTCAATGGTGAAAAATTGAAAGCATTTCCCCTAAAGTCAGGAACAAGACAAGGGTACGCACCTTCACCACTACTATTCAACATAGTTCTGGAAGTTTTGGCCACAGCAATCAGAGCAGAAAAAGAAATAAAAGGAATCCAAATTGGACCATGGTTATTTTAAAACCTGCATTTGAGAATTCCTTTCTCTGAGGTCTGTATGAGTCTAACATTTCTTCTTGTAAGTCTCTGGTTTGTGAGTCTCCTGCTTTTTTCTTATGCATTTTTCTTTATTAAACTGTCTGGTTTGACTAGTGGTACCTTAGAAATTTGGGGGGACCTTGAGCCCAGAGTTAAGTATATGCTTTTGCAGAGAGGAATTGCATTTTCTTCCACCTTTTGCCTGAGGGGAACTAACTGTTGGAGATGACAGTAAACAAGTTCATGGATTGCAATTCCTTTAATATCTCAGTGTACATAGCTAAAATGAAAAGTTATTACACCATTGTTCTGTGGACATGAGGTTTCAAAAATATTTTTCCTTTCCTTTCTTTTCTGCAAACTATCCTACTGTCTTCTGGGATTAGAGCAGTGGTTATGTTTAAGTCTGATTTGATATTTTCCTGTGGTTGTAGCTCTTATATCCCAGTTTAAGCTGAAGGAGGTTTTCTTTAAGACTCTTAACATTGGTGAAATCTGAGTTTTTACTTCTTTCAGTACAGGAGATGAACCAAAACTTAATTTTTATATATGAATCAGTGCCTTCAAACTCACTGGTGCTCTGATATTGCACTTTCATCTGTTACAAACTTTCAAATAAAATTGACCTGAGAGCTCACCACTGTATATTTTACTTCTATAATTTAATAAAGTTTCAAAATACTTATTAATTATTTTTAGAGAATGGGCTAGTGTGGTTAAACCTTTAGAAACAGAAAAGTCCTTTAGAAATAGTAAATCATGGAGAGTCATGATACTGAGAGTCTAACTTATTAATGATCTCTATACATTTCTTCTTTGCCATCTGTGACTCTTCTGCTGTCATCTACAGTGAATCGTGTGAAATCATGCAAAAGAAAGTTAGATTTTATTCAAGTTTGGGGTTTTGCCAGAACATGTGTGTTTAAAACATAATGAAAAGGGATTTAGGATATTTCCAAGAGAATGAGTAAAATGATAGGCTATGGAATCTAAGTCAGTATGAAACAAACTAAGGATGAGGCAAAAAGATGAAGGGAAAAAAAAAAAGAGAAGCCTATAAACTGGTGTTCCTGGGGAAATTCACAACCATGTAATTCATAAATATTTAAATAGGAAAAGAAGAATAGATGATAGTGGGATTTGGGTGATACAGGACTTTTGGGTGATAATTTAGGGCATTACTATGGAGTGGATAGTGAAGATGAGCTAGAGTTGAACATTATTGATGAGATGAAGTCAAAGCTACATTTTTTATTTTCTATATGGATTTTGAAACCAACCAGATTGAGCGTAGGAGTTGGAGCAAACAGGAAAAAAATGGACTTGATGTTAATGTATTCAGTAAATGAAAGTGAATAATTAGCTAAATTGGACAATAGTAAATGACAGGAATTAGGAGGGGTAGAGTGTTATAGATGGATAGAAATAGAGCATTTTTCAAAACACAGATTGGGATCCCATGGATGTAGCAATGGAGAGCCAAAAAGATACTTGTCCTTAGTTATATGAGCTATGAGAGAATAAATAATTTCTGCTAATTTAACTCTTTCATTAAATAAGATCATCAGAGAGTTGTGTGTTTGGACAATGTCGTTTTCACTGTTGTCTCATCAGTTCCCAGTTCAATTCAGTCACTCAGTTGTGTCTGACTCTTTGTGACCCCATGAATTGCAGCATGCCAGGCCACCCTGTCCATCACCAACTCCCAGAGCCTACCAACACTCATGTCCATTTAATCAGTGATGCCATCCAACCATCTCATCCTTTGTTGTCCCCTTCTCCTCCTGCCCTCAATCTTTCCCAGCATCAGGGTCTTTTCAAATGAATCAGCTCTTCACATCAGATGGTCAAAGTACTGAAGTTTCAGCTTCAACATCAGTCCTTCCAATGAACACCCAGGACGGATCTCCTTTAGGATGGACTGGTTGGATCTCCTTGCAGTCCAAGGGACTCTCAAGAGTCTTTTCCAACACCACAATTCAAAAGCATCAATTCTTTGGTGCTCAGCTTTCTTTATAGTCCAATTCTCACATCTATACATGACTACTGGAAAAAAGATAGCCTTAACTCTGTGTGTGTGTGTGTGTGTGTGTGTGTGTGTGTGTGTTCTTTTTCAGATTCTTTCCCCTTACAGATTATTACAAATGTTATTACAAAATATTGAGTGTAGACCCCAGTGCTGTACATTATTAGGTCCTTGTTGGTTGAAAGGTTAATCCCAACCTTCTAATTTATTTCTACCCACCCCTTTCCTCTTTGGTAGCCATAAATTTGTTTTCTATGTCTCTGAGTCTTTCTGTTTTGTAGATAAGCTCCTTTGTATATATGTATTTTTTATATTCTACATGTAAGTGATATCATATGATATTTGTCTTTCTCTGCCTGGCTTACTTCATTTAGTATGATAATCTCTTAGGTCCATCCATATTATGCAAATGACATTATTTCATTCTTTGTATGGCTGAGTAATTGTCCATTGTGTATGCCTGTGTTTGTGTGTGTACCACATCTTCTTTATCCATTCAAGTATCCATCAACATTTAGGTTACTTCTTTGTCTTGGCTATTGTAAACAGTGCTGCTATGAACACTGGGGTGCATGTGTCTTCTTAAACTATAGTTTTCTCTGAAGATATGCTCAGAAGAGGAATTGCATAATCATATGTTAATTCTATTTTTAGTTTTGTTTTTTTTTTTAAGGAACCTCCATACTGTTCTCCATGGTGACTGTTTCATTCCCACCAAGTGTTCAGTTCCGTTCAGTTGCTCAGTCGTGTGTGACTCTGTGACCCCATGAATCGCAGCACACCAGGCCTCCCTGTCCATTGTCAACTCCCAGAGTTTGCCCAAACTCATGTCCATTGAGTTGGTGATGCCATCCAGCCATCTCATCCTCTGTCATACCCTTGTCCTCCTGCCCCCAATCCCTTCCAGCATCAGAGTCTTTTCCAATGAGTCAGCTCTTCTCATGAGGTGGCCAAAGGATTGGAGTTTCAGCTTTAGCATCAGTCCTTCCAATGAACACCCAGAACTGATCTCCTTTAGGATGGACTGGTTAGGTCTCCTTGCAGTCCAAGGGACTCTCAAGAGTCTTCTCCAACACCACAGTTCAAAAGCATAAATTCTTTGGCACTCAGCTTTCTTCACAGTCCAACTCTCACATCCATACATGACCACTGGAAAACCCATTCTTGACTAGATGGACCTTTGTTGGCAAAGTCATGTCTCTGCTCTTGAATATGCTATCTAGATTGGTCATAACTTTCCTTCCAAGGAGTAAGCATCTTGTAATTTCATGGTTGCAATCACCATCTGCAGTGATTTTGGAACCCCCCAAAAATAAAGTCAGCCACTGTTTCCACTGTTTCCCCATCTATTTGCCATGAAGTGATGGGACCAGATGCCATGATACAGTCTTCTGAATGTTGAACTGTAAGCCAACTTTTTCACTCTCTTCTTTCACTTTCATCAAAAGGCTCTTTAGTTCTTCTTCACTTTCTGCCATAAGGGTGGTGTCATCTGCATATCTGAGGTTATTGATATTTCTCCCAGCAATCTTGATTCCAGCTTGTGCTCCCTCCAGCCCAGCATTTGTCATGATGTACTCTGCATGTAAGTTAAATAAGCAGGGTGAGGATATACAGCCTTGACATACTCCTTTTCCTGTTTGGAACCAGTCTGCTGTTCCATATCCAGTTCTAACTGTTGCTTCCTGACCTGCATATAGGTTTCTCAAGAGGAAGGTCAGGTGGTCTGGTATTCCCATCTCTTTCAGAATTTTCCACAGTTTATTGTGATCCATACCCTCTGTCTCATACATAATGTTAAGAGGGTAAAGCCTGACTCACTAACAATGTTTTATGAATGGCAGAAAGGAATGACTCAGGGTATACTTCAATAAGATAGAGGCAATGAAATGTAACAATTAAGAGTGTTAAACTCTAGATTGGCTTTAGAAGGAAATTATCTGGATTTGTATTTGTTATATGTTGAAATGTGTTCCCTGAAAAGAGATATGTTGAAGTCTCAACCTCAGAACCTCAACTGTTTGGAAACAAGGTCATCATAGATTTGATTAGCTAAGATGAGGTTATATTGGAGTAGAGTGGGCCCCTACTCTCTCTCTCTCTCTCTCTCTCTCTCTCTATATATATATATATATATATATGCAAGCTTGTATTTGTATATTTCTCATCTCTCTTACAATCAAGTGCTGATAGGGAATGGGGGTGTGAAGCAACTGCAACTTTCATACATTGCTGATGGAAAATCAAAATTATACAGCCAGTATGGAAAGCCATTTGTTATATATATAAATTATGGGTATGGGATTTTCAGATATAAGCTACCATATATGAAATAGATAAGTGATGAAATAATTCTGTATAGTGCAGAGAATTATACCCTTTATTTTGTAATCATCTATAATGGAATATAATCTTCAAAAATGCTGAATCACTATGAAGGACACTGAAACTAGCACAATATTATAAATCAAATATATGTCAATTAAAAAATTAGGACAATCTTATTTCTACAACAAAATTAGCATAGTTTTCTTTGACAGTATTTTTCATGAGTAAGCTGAATAACTTTATAAATTATAAATATGCCATATGAATAATTTATTTTAATGAGAGGTACTAAGTACCTTCAAGATTGTGTACAAAAAAAATCATGTCTTGATTCAACCAGCCAATGCATCAAATACTGAGAATTCTGAAATAACATAAAACTCTGAAAATAAAACTGCTGAACCAGAGACCTAGTTTGATGTAGTTGCTATGAATTGGTCAATGTCAAGAACTAGTGTTAAGTCCAGTAAAATAAGAACGCAATAATAAGAAACATTAGATAGAAAATAATAAATAGGCTTTTAACTATTTAAGATTCACTACAAGTTCTTCCCTCATAGCTCAGTTGGTAAAGAATTTGCCTGCAATGCAAGAGACCCCACTTTGATTCCTGGGTCAGGGAGATCTGCTGGAGAAGGGATAGGCTACCCACTTCCATATTCTTGGTCTTCCCTTGTGGCTCAGCTGGTAAAGAATCCACCTGCAATATGGGAGACCTGGGCTTGATCCCTGGGTTGGGAAGAGTCCCTGGAGAAGGGAATGGCCACCCAATCCAGTATTCTGGCCTGGAGAATTCCACGGACTGTATAGTCCATAGCCTCTCAAGGAGTCGGACACGACTGAGCAACTTTCACTTCACTTCACAAAGTGCATTCCAATAGGAATCACTGCTCTCCCCACTCTCTGCCTCTTTTCAGTCCATTTCTAATTCTACGTCAGTTCCTTTCTGTGAACATTCTAAGAAGGGGAATCATCCAGTTTTTTTGGTAATACATACAAGAAAGTGAAGAGGAAAAAGTGTCAAGACACAGAATTCTCTATGGAAGGAAAGGAGATAAGACATGAAGATCTATGTAGAATGATATAAGCTGAGAAGAAATTATGAAACAATCTAATTTCTTATAAGATTTAGTCAAGGTGAACTTCTATTTTCACATGCTGCCCCTCTTTCTGTCTTGCTACTTTGACAGTCTAATTAACTGGATAAAATTTAAATGGTATTTAATCAATAACCTCAGATATGTAGATGACACCACCCTTATGACAGAAAGTGAAGAGGAACTAAAAAGCTTCTTGATGAAAGTGAAAGAGGAGAGTGAAAAAGTTGGCTTAAAGCTCAACATTCAGAAAATGAAGATCATGGCATCCGGTCCCATCACTTCACGGGAAATAGATGGGGAAAGTGGAAACAGTGTCAGACTTTATTTTTGGGGGCGCCAAAATCACTGCAGATGGTGACTGCAGCCTTGAAATTGAAAGACACTTACTCCTTGGAAGAAAAGTTATGAGCAACCTAGATAGCATATTCAAAAGCAGAGACATGACTTTTCCAACAAAGGTCCATCTAGTCAAGGCTATGGTTTTTCCTGTGGTCATGTATGGATGTGAGAGTTGGACTGTGAAGAAGGCTGAGCACCAAAGAATTGATGCGTTTGAACTGTGGTGTTGGAGAAGATTCTTGAAAGTCCCTTGGACTGCAAGGATATCCAACAGGTCCATCCTAAAGGAGATCAGCCCTGGAATTTCTTTGGAAGGAAAGATGCTAAAGCTGAAACTCCAGTACTTTGGCCACCTCATGTGAAGAGTTGACTCACTGGAAAAGACTCTGATGCTGGGAGGGATTGGGGGCAGGAGGAGAAGGGGATGACAGAAGATGAGATGGCTGGATGGCATCACTGACTCGATGGACGTGAGTCTGAGTGAACTCCAGGAGTTGGTGATGGACAGGGAGGCCTGGTGTGCTGCAATTCATGGGGTCGCAAAGAGTCGGACACGACTGAGTGACTAAACTGAACTGAAGGAGAATTTTGAGAAATAAATAGGATGAGATTGACAAGAATAATGGAATGTGACTACTAAAATTATGAAACCTTTTTCTTACAAGCAGTTTGAGAACAAGGAACAGTAATAATTTCCATCATCCTTGTATGCAAAGTATTGGAAAGGTCTTTATCTGCTGAGAGCATGTATATGTGTCATTCTGTTGAACAAACTTCTACCCCAGCTCCTCCTCTGGGAACAAATACTGCACCGCCTATCCAATTCTTGCCTTCCCTGCTCACTAACCTTGTAATTTCCTAGCTTGTGTTGTTGTTGCTCAGTCACTCAGTCATGTCTGAATCTTTATGACCCCATGCACTGCAGCACACCATTCAACCATCTCATCCTGTTGCCACCTTCTCCTCCTGCCCGCAATCTTTTCCAGCATCAGTCTTTTCTGAATGAGTTGGTTCTTTGCATCAGTTGGCCAAAGTATTGGAGCATCAGCTTCATCATCAGTCCTTCCAATGAATATTCAGGGTTGATTTCCTTTAGGATTGACTGGTTTTATCTCCTTGCAGTCCAAGGCACTCTCAAGAGTCTTCTCCAACACCACAGTTCAAAAACATCAGTTCTTTGGTGCTCAGCCTTCTCTATGGTTCAACTCTCATATCCATGCATCACTACTGGAAAAAAACCATAGCTTTGACTCTACGGACCTTTGTTGGCAAAGTAATGCCTCTACTTTTTAATATGCTGTTTAGGTTTGTCATAGGGTTTCTTCCAAGAAGGAAACATCTTTTAATTTCATGGCTGAAGTCACCATCTGCAGTGATTCTGGAGCCAAAGGAAATAAAATCTGTCACTGTTTCTATTTTTCCCCATCTATTTCCCGTGAAGTGATGGGACTGGATGCCATGACCTTTTAATGCATGTGTTCTTAATCCTGAGTAATAAGCCAGCTTTTTCACTCTCCTCTTTCACCTTCAATGAGAGGCTCTATAGTTTCTCTCTTTGCTTTCTGCCATAAAGTGGTATCATCTGTATATATGAGGTTGTTGATATTTCTCCTGGCAATCTTGATTCCAGTTTTTGATTCCACCTGTGATCCAACCCAGCATTATACATGATGTACTTAACATAGAAGTTAAATAAACAGGGTGACAATATATGGCCTTGATGTACTCCTTTCCCAATTTTGAACCAGTCTGTTGTTCTATATCCGGTTCTAACTGTTGCTTCTTGACTTGCATGCAGGTTTCTCGGGAGGCAGGTAAGGTGGTCTGGTATTCCCATCACTTGAAGAATTTTCCCTTGTAACCCACATAGCCAAAGGCTTTAGTGTAGTCGAAGTAGAAAAAGTGAAGCAAAGAAGAAAAAGTGTAGTCAAAGTGAAGCAGAAGTAGATGCTTTTCTGGAACTCTCTTGATATTTCTATGATCCAACGGATGTTGGCAATTTGATCGCTGGTTCCTCTACCTTTGCTAAACCCAGCTTGAACTTCTGAAAGTTCTCGGTTCACGTATTGTTGAAGCCTAGCTTGAAGGATTTTGAGCATTACCTTGCTAGCATGTGAGATGACTGCAATTGTGTGGTAGTTTGAACATTCTTTGGCATTGTCTTGCTTTGGGATTGTAATGAAAACTGACCTTTTCCAGTCCTGTGGCCACTGTTCGCAGGAATTTCCAAATTTGCTGGCATATTAAGTATAGCACTTTAACAGCATCATCTTTTAGGATTTGAAATAGCTCAACTGAAATTCCATCACCTCCACTAGCTTTATCCGTAGTGATGCTTCCTAAGGCCCAAATGACTTGACACTCCAGGATGTCTGGCTCTAGATGAGTGACCTATCATCTATAACCCTAACCATCATGGTTATCTGGGTCATTAAAACCTTTTTTGTACTGTTCTTCTGTTTATTATTTCCATGTCTTCTTAATATCTTCTGCTTCTGTTAGGTCCATTCTGTTTCTGTCCTTCATTGTGCCCATCTTTTTATGAAACGTTCCCTTGGTATCTCTAATTTTCTTGAAGAGATCTGTAGTCTTTCCCATTTTATTGTTTTCCTCTATTTCTTTCCT
Source organism: Ovis aries (assembly GCF_016772045.2). NCBI lineage: Eukaryota > Metazoa > Chordata > Mammalia > Artiodactyla > Bovidae > Ovis > Ovis aries. Next base: position 42,891,580 of record NC_056057.1, on the reverse strand, counting down.
TGATTTTACAGCTTTGTTTTTCCTGATATCAACCAAGTCTCAAGGATGCTTTCTCCTGAGGTATTATCCAGCTCTCATTTTGGGGAGAAAATGAAGAAATGGCAATATATAAGGAAGCTGATAATTTCCCAGAAATTATAAAAACATATAAATACACAAATATAGGAAGTAAGATGTACTTTTATAAAGATAGCAAAACTATCTTTATAAAAAGAATGAAGACAATTTTTCAGCAAGAAAATCTTTAATGGTGCAGCATCATAAGAACTTTGCTAAAGTAACTTCAAAATAGGTGCTTCAATATAAAAAGAAATGATAACTGAAGAATGTGAGATACAAGACAGAATGGCGATCAAATAAAATACCAAATATGAAGGTAAGATTAAACAGTGATTTGTGTAAGAATTATAGTACTTAATTTTAAGATTAAAAGAAGTCAGAACTAAATATTAGATAATTAATTGCATGGACAAGCATAACTTTTGTTTCTTAGAAAGTTAAGAAATAATGATCATTGAGTTAATAAAATAAAATTAATGAAATAACAACAACACACACAAAAAATAATCCAAGCTTCTGGAGAAAAAACTCATAACAACTACTGTATAATATTCTCCTTGGCATCAGATTTCTCATTAATAACCCTGGAGGACAGAAAACTATAGAACAATGTTTCTAAGGTATTAGGAAAAATGACTATGAATGTAACAATAAGGTATCGCTATTTAACCTAGATGGGAACTTAACAATAATTGACAAAGTATGAAATAATTATGTAAGTACATTATAAAAAGTTGTACTGCTAAGCAGTAAAACAAATAATTATAAAATTACCAAAATATTGGGAGGAGATGGTGAGAGGTGAAAGATAGTTTAAGTGATAAGAATCCTCAGTTTCCACAGTGATGAGTTAATAAAGTAACATTTACATTCCATATAAGAAATTGGAGAATATATATATATATATATATATATATATAATCTGAAATGAGATATGATTAAAAGATTGTCTTTCTTTACATCAGAATAGGGATAAAGTGGTGACAAGGGTACAAGGATTACTATTTTTGTTTCTTTACATGAATGTGTAATATTTTTATTGAAGTACTTAATGTTAACCCAGTTTTTCCCAGAAGAAATTAATTTCTAAGATAAGATTTCTATGCCATGTGATATACAGAAATAGTCAAAGACTGCTAATGCTGAGAACAATGGGAAATTTGTTTTATATTTTAGTAAGTTCATATTATTCTTCAAGAGAAATGCCAATCAGTGGAAATAATCCATGCAAATTTCAACACTTTCCAAATATATTTTAATATATAGTATTGTATATTGATTTCACCCTCAAACACTTGCCTTTAAGAAGGGAATGAGTAGGGATTACTCTATCCCATTATTTTTTTAGAATATGAGTAACTTAAATATTTTGTTTTTCAGTATGTTGTCTTTTAAAATTTTTTATTTGTGCATTTTTGATTTAGGGGCTTCCAGGTGGCGCTAGAGGTAAAGAACCCATCTGCCAATGCAGGAGACATGAGACCCAGGTTTGATCCCTGGGTCAGGAAGATCCCCTGGAGGAGGGCATGGCAACCCACTCCACTATACCTGCATGGAGAATCCCCATGGACAGAGGAGCCTGACACGCTATAGTCCATAGAGTCGCAAAGAGCTGGACATAACTGAAGCGACTTAGCACACACACACATAGTTGATTTACAATATTTTGTTAGTTTCAGGTATACAGCAAAGTGAATCTGTTATACACATACATATATCCACTGTTTTTTGTATTCTGTTCACATATAGGCCATTATAGACTATTGGGTAAATTTCCCTGTGCTGTATAGTAGGTCCTTATTAGTTATTTCCTTTACATATGGTTCTTCTCTGGTGGCTCAGACAGTATAGAATCTGCTGGCAATGCAAGAGACCTGGGTTTGATCCTTGGGTTGGGAAGATCCCCTGGAGAAGGCAATGGCTACCCATTCCAGTATTCTTGGAGCTTCCCAGGTGGCGCTAGAGGAAAAGATCCTGCCTGCCAATTCAGGAGACTTAAGAGATGTAGGTTCAATCTCTGGGTTGAAAAAATTCTCTGGAGGTGGGCATGGCAACCCACTCCAGTGTTCTTGCCTGCAGAATTCCAAGGATGAAGGAGCCTGGTGGGCTACCGTCTATGGGGTCACACAGAGTCAGACACGACTGACGTGACTTAGCAGCAGCAGCAGCAGAATCCCATGGACAGAGGAGCCTGGAAGACTACAGTCCAAAGGGTCGCACAGAGTTGCACACAATTGAAGTGACTTCACATACACACAATACACATTTTACATATAATAGCATGTATGTATCAATCCCAGTCTCCCAATTTATGCCTCTTCCCCTTTACCCCTCAGTAACCATAAGTTTATTTTCTACATATATAATTCTATTTCTGTTTCATAGATAAGTTCATTTGTAGACTTTTTGTAGATTCCATATATAAGCAATGTCATGTGATATTTGTCTTTCCCTGTTTGAGTTACTTCACATAGAATGACAAGCTCTAGGTCCATCCATGTTCCTGTAAATGGCATTATTTTGTTCTTTTTATGGCTGAGTAATATTCCATTCTTTATATTATCACATTTTCTTTATCCATTCCTCTGTCAATGGCCATTTAAGTTGCCTCCATATCTTGACTATTATTAATAGCATTTCGATAAATATTAGGGGTGCATGTATCTTTTTGAATTATGGTTTTCTTTTGCACAGCAAAGGAAATCATAAATAAAACAGAAATAAAACCCTCAGAATGGGAGAAAATATTTGCAAATGAAGCAACTGACAAGGGATTAATCTCCACTATATACAAACAGCTCATGTAGCTCAATGTCACAAAGTCAAGCAACCCAATCAAAAATAGATGGAAAAACTAAATAAACATTTCTCCAAAGAATGCATACTGATGGCTTAAAAGCACATGATTCTCAGCATCACTAATTATTAGAAAAATGCAAATCAAAACTGCAATGAGGTAGTTTCACGTCAGTCAGAATAGCCATCATCAAAAAGTCTACAAACAATAAATGCTGGAGAGTGTGTGGGAGTGGAAACTAGTAACAGCCACTGTGGAGGACACTATGGTGATTCCTTAAAAAACTAAAGTAGAGCTACCCATATGATCCAGCAATCGCACTCCTGGGCATATATCCAAAGAAAACTATAATACTCTGTCCAACTTATATATTTGCCAGCTTTAGTATTCTTCCTAAAACAGTTTCTCTTATTTGAAATTATTATATAAAATTCATGTGAGTCTCTAAAGAAGAAAGAAGGAAAATCTAAATTTTCTTCTGTATAAATTATGGCATATAGAAAACCAGAAGATTGAGATTATGATAATTGTTCTGCCAAATATATTTTTGTGTACTTGCTCCTTAACTTCTCTCATATATTTTAATGTACATAAAAATGTGAAATGTGAGAAGTTAGTTAAAACACAAATAAATCTCTATGATTCACTCATTTTTAATTCTAAAATTTCATAATTTTAAAAAGTATTTTTAAAAAGCTATCATTTTTTTCTTGTTTAACTTTCAAATGGTATTTTAAAAGTTGCCAGAATAAAAACTGGTTTCATATCATTCTATCCAGTGGATTTTCAATATCCACAGAGTTTTCAGGTCTCTGAGGTACCAATAAGATCTACTCTGTGGCAATACACAATTTTGTGATTTTTTTTCTCTTTTGTAAAATAATAACAAATATTGTTTTTGAAAAAATATATATTTTAGAAATCTTTAAGAACCATTTCATCGTTAATCATTCACTGAGACTCAACATCAGAATATACTAAGGGAACTAAATTAGTATGCTCAACTCTAATGGGTCTCTAAACATTTGCTTGTTATGGCATACAATGCTTGGGAGGAAAGGGTTTAAACTGATGGTTTGTTATTCAGATGGTAATGGAAAGCCTGTTTTTATTAGCACTTTTCCCCCAAACACTAGAATAAAATAACAATGTGTGAGTTTACATGCTAAAAACTGTGCTGGGTACTGGTAAAGAAATATGTTTAGCACAATATTTTCACTTTGAAATAATATTATTTTTACCCCAGGAAACCAGCTGGAGAGTAAAGCAATATTCTTCTACTCTTCTACTTTGTTACAAAATTACAGAATTCATTTATGTACTGTGGACAAAGTAAACACAAAGTATTCACAGCCCAACATCTTCTTATTCAAGGATGCCCATCAAGCACCCTAATGATGGTGTGTTTATCTCAATGGTTAATTGTTTTTCTCCAAGACATCTGAAATATTTTACCATTCAGCTAATCCTGGTAGTTTTTAACCCTATACTCAGAGAGGTGTACTGAGAATTGGCCGCAAAGGCAGTATCCTGGCCTCAGTCCAGGTGCTTCTCTCTGGCATAGGCCCCACATGTCTCATTAGACCAGTGAACACTGAGTGCAGCAAACAGGACAGCAAATTTGACTGAAAAAAGTATCATTCAGTGCATGCTATTCTAACATAGCAAAATACTCACTTCATATTTTTTCAAGGAATTTCTTTGAAGGAAAAATATATAAGTGCACCAAAACACATACAACCATGTTGCAATGCAAATGATGTATATGAAAATACAAACCCCCAAACTGAAGGTTAATAAAAGTAAATAATGAATGAATAATTGAGGAAATAATTTTGATTAATAAATAGATAACTGAGAAAACATTGCCTGAAATGTTTAGTTGCCTGAGCTTAGTTGTTTGAAACATGAGACATTTAATTAAAATAAATTCTGTGTTTTTTCCCCACAATATCCAAGTCCTTTCTCTTTTTCTAGTTATTAGTTCTCTGATAAGTTTTGATGATCAAAATCCTTTGAAAAAGCAAAAGAAAAACATTTCTAAGTATTTGAAGTCTTTTAAGCAAATTATTCTTGGATATAATGTAATAGAAAAATTATTTTTAGAAATTATTTTAATTCTTAAGTATTAAAATGAAATTAAGTCTAGACCTTTAACAAAGACTGATGAAATAGGATGATAATTGATAATGTTTGAAATAATGATTAGGTTAAAAGACTCTGAGATAAAAAGTTACATTATGTTCTCTTAGCAAGATAATGTTCAGAATCCTGCAAGCTAGGCGTCAGCAGTATGTGAACTGAGAACTTTCAGATAGACAAGCTGTATTTAGAAAAGGCAGAGGAACCAGAGGTCAAATTGCCAACACCTGCTGGATCTTGGAAAGAAAGGAATTGCAACAAAAACCTCTACTTAGCTTCATTGATGACACTAAAACCTTGGACAGTGTGGATTACAGCAATCTATGGAAAATTCTTAAAAGAGATGAGAATACCCGACCAGATTACCTGTCTGTTGAGAAACTTGTATGCAGGTCAAGAAGTAACCATTGGAATCTTACATGGAAAAACGGGTTGGTTCAATATTGGGAAAGGAACACAACAGGCTGTATATTGTCATCCTGTTTATTTAATTTCTTATGCTGAGTGCATCATGTGAAAGGCTGGGCTGAATGAGTCACAAGCTGGAATCAAGACTACCAGAAGAAATATCAGCAGCCTCAGATATACAAATGATACCACTTTAATGGCAGAAATCAAAGAAGAATTAAAGAGCCTCTCAATGAAGGTGAAACAAGAGGGTGAAAAAGATAGCTTAAAACTCAACATTAAAAACACGAAGATCACAGCATCTGGTCCCATAACTTCATGGCAAATAGAAGGGGGAAAAATATTTTCTTGGGTTCCAAAATGACTGCAGATGGTGACTGCAGCCATGAAATTAACAGATGCTTGATCCTTGGAAGAAAAGCTATGACAAACCTAGACAGAGTATTAAAAAAGCTTACCGAAAAAGGTCTGTACAGTCTTACTGACAAAGGTCTGTCTGTGCAATCAAAGCTATGTTTTTTTCAGTAGTCATCTGTGGACATGAGAGTTGGACCATAAAGAAGGCTGAGTGCCAAAGAATTGATGCTTTCCCACTGTGGTGCTGGAGAAGACTCTTCAGAGTCCCTTGGACAGCAAGGAGATCAGACCAGTTAATCCTAAAGGAAATCAACCCTGAATTCATTGGAAGGACTGATGTTGAAGCTCCAATGCTTTGGCCACCTGATCGAAGAGCCAGCTCATTGGAAATGACTTTGATGCTGGGGAAGATTGAGGGCAGAAGGAGACAGGGGTGACAGAGGATGAGATGGTTGGATAGCCTTACTGACTCAATGGACATGAGTTTGAGCAAACCCAGGGACATACTTAGTGACAGGGAAGACTGTCAGGAGTGCTGAAGTTCATGGGGTCTCAAAGAGTCAGACACAACTTCACAACTGAACAATAATGTTCTCTTATAAGACATCCTTTAAAACTAAGTCAGAAATGAAATAGACTGCAATTTAACTCTGTAACAAAATTTCTTTCACGAAGTATGTTTATGAGTAGGAAAACATAAATATTATGCTTTGATATGTCATACTCATGATGCCCTGTTTCATCAACAAAGATAAAGCAGGAAATTTAATGACTAGCATAATAACTATAGTTGAAAGCTGGAGGTTTACTACTTTTAAAAAGTACTAAACTTTTTTAAAAGTTTAGTTTTTAAAGAGAATATTTCAAAGATGTATATTTTATGTATCTATATGTATGCATGTATGTATGTATATTTATGTGTATTTATGTATGTATTTTATCCCATGGATGGAGGAGCCTGGTAGGCTGCAGTCCATGGGTTCACTAAGAGTCAGACACAACTGAACGACTCTACTTTCACTTTTCACTTTCATGCATTGGAGAAGGAAATGGCAACCCACTCCAGTGTTCTTGCCTGGAGAATCCCAGGGACGGAGGAGCCTGGTGGGCTGCCGTCTGTGGGGTCATACAGAGTCGGACACGACTGAAGTGACTTAGCAGCAGCATGTATGTAGTTTATGTATGTATATGCTGAAGCTGAAATTCTAGTACTTTGGCCACCTGATGCAAAAGAACTGACTCATTGGAAAAGCCCCTGATGATGGGAAAGATAGAAGGCAGGAGGAGAAGGGGACAACAAAGGGTGAGATGGTTGGATGGCATCACTGACTCGATGGACGTGAGTCTGAGTGAACTCTGGGAGTTGGTGATGGACAGGGAGGCATGGCGTGCTGCAGTCCATGGGATTGCAAAGAGTCGGACATGACTGAGCAACTGAACTGAACTGAAGCTACTCAGTTATGGAATTTATGGTCAGCTATCATTTCATGTGACTTCGGGTAATATCATATTTGGCATTCTCACCATGCCTAATTCAAGATGAATTGCCTATAATACACAACTCTCAGTATTACCCAACAAGTAGACTTGCACATTAAAGTCTTGAGAGCCCTGTGTTCAGACAATGCCTCTCTCTTTGCTTGTTTCTAAGACGATTTATAATTTATCATCTATAGGCAGTACAGGAAACAACTAAAACAAAATTCAGTTAATTACAAGCTATTTATCCAGTTGGAAAAAAATACTTTAGTCTTTTTAAAGATTCTACCAATTCTGCTCTTTTGATCCATTGATATAATTCTTTGTATTTGGGGATGCCTACTTTTTGGAAATCTTGTTTTGATGGATATCTAATCCCTTAGATAATCTTTTCACACAAATTACATGTTTTGGAATCTATCCAAGAGAGATATTACTGCCTTCTGAGAAAAAGGATTACATTTTTCTATCCTGAAGAGTTCTTCTTCAAATATGACAAAAAAATTTTTTTTCTAAAAAAATGAGTCATCTCAAAGAAAACAACCATAAAATTTGGATAAACTTTTTAAAAAGATAAAAGTAAGAAAAGCTTGTGTGTGTGTGTTTTGTTTTTGTTTTGTTTTATAAAGGATATGAATGGTTTCCCATTTTTATGACATTAGTTTGAAGGCAGGCCACAGTCCCAGTGTGGCCCAGGGAAGTTAAAACTCTAGTAAAAACCTACATATTTTTCTAGCCTAAGAATCAGAAGATAAAACCAGACCAATCAGACTCCTAGAAAGTGAGGAAGGAAACCTGGAAAGGAGAAAGCCACAGAAGGAATCCCCAAGTTATGCATATGAACTGTCCTGACATCTCTGGCTAACCACTGAAGCGTACAGTATGGAGAAGACTTAAAAGCAACTTTCAACAAAGGCTAAAAAGAAGAAACTGAGATTTGAGGTGCTGTCTTCAACAGGCAAGAAAATATTTGCAATTTGATCATAATCAAAGTAATTTTTTGCTTTAAAAATAAAAACACCCTTTATAGGAATATAGAGAATGTAAGCCCCAACAATACAGCTCTAACAATGTTCAGAATGTAATCCAAAATTACTTACATAAGAAGAACTGAGAAAATGTGATTCATTCTTCTAAGAGAAATTAAACAGGTCAGTTTTGAGATGTCCCTTATGTCAGGGAAATAACATTCCCATTGATTCAATCTGGTTTCTTAAATATTGTAACTCTTAAATCAATCATCTTTAATGATGTCCAGAGACTTAAGAGGGCAATATGGGGATCAGAAACTTAAGGGGGTTTATTTAATCTGGTCCAGGAAAGCTGATGTGATTGATTGGCTTAATCATGTCAGTGTATGGCAAAACCAATACAGTATTGTAAAGTTAAATAAATAAATAAATAAAATAAAAAAACAAAGATCTCCTGGAGAAGGGATAGGCTACCCACTCCAGTATTCTTGGGCTTCCCTGGTGGCTCATATGGTAAAGAATCAACCTGCAATGTGGGAGGCCTGGGTTCCATCCCTGGATCAGGAAGATCTCCTAGAGGAGGGCATGGCAACCTACTCCAATATTCTTGCCTGGAGAATCCCATGGACAGAGGAGCCTGGCCGACTACAGTCCATGAGGTCACAAAGAGTTGGACACAACTGAGCAACTAAACACACGCACACATAATAATGATTTAATGTAAACTTTTTAAAAAGCAAGAAGACAACCTTTATAACACTATAATGCTTTACAATGCTATAAAGCCCTTATTACAGTATCCACTATATAATTTATATACCTTAAAAAAAAAGAACTTCAGAAGATTTAAGAAGGACAATTGATTTAAAGGGGGTCATAATAGTTTAAAGGCTGATTTAATCCATGAGAACCACATGATACAAGGGGACTGATGAAACCCTCAGCAGTCCCAAGTTTTAAGGGGACCGAATGGATCACAGGCAATTAGGTGATTTAAGGGGGCTAATTGGCTGTCTGAGGAGGCCTTACAAATAGCTGTGAAAAGAAGAAAAGCAAAAAGCAAAGGAGAAAAGGAAAGATATAAGAATTTGAATGCAGAGTTCCAAAGAATAGCAAGAAGATTAATAAAGGCTTCCTCAGCGACCAATGCAAAGAAATAGAGGAAAACAACAGAATGGGAAAGACTAGAGATCTCTTCAAGAAAATTAAAGACACCAAGGGAAAGTTTCATGCAAAGATGGGCTCAATAAAGGACAGAAATGGTCTGGACCTAACAGAAGCATAAGATATAAAGAAGAGGTGGCAAGAATACGCAGAAGAACAGTACAAAAAATATCTTCACAACCCATATAATCATGATGGTGTGATCACTCACCTAGAGCCAGACATCCTGGAATGTGAAGTCAAGTGGGCCTTAGAAAGCATCACTACGAACAAAGCTAGTGGAGGTGATGGAATTCCAGTTGAGCTATTTCAATCCTGAAAGATGATGCTATGAAAGTGCTGCACTCAATATGCCAGCAAATTTGGAAAACTCAGCAGTGGCCACAGGACTGGAAAAGGTCAGTTTTCATTCCAATCCCTAAGAAAGGCAATGTCAAAGAACGCTCAAACTACCGCACAATTGCACTCATCCCACAGGCTAGTAAAGTAATGCTCAAAATTCTCCAAGCCAGGCTTCAGCAATACGTGAACCATGAATGCCCAGATATTCAAGCTGGTTTTAGAAAGGCAGAGGAATCAGAGATCAAATTGCCAACATCCGATGGATCATGGAAAAAGCAAGAGAGTTGCAGAAAAACATCTATTTCTGCTTTATTGACTATGCCAAAACATCTATTTCTGCTTTATTGACTATGACTGTGTGGATCACAATAAACTGTGGAAAATTCTGAAAGAGATGGGAATACCAGACCACCTGACCTCCCTCTTGAGAAATCTATATGCAGGTCAGGAAGCAACAGTTAGAACTGGACATGGAACAACAGACTGGTTCCAAATAGGAAAAGGAGGACGTAAAGGTTGTATATTGTCATTCTGCTTATTTAACTTCTATGCAGAGTACATCATGAGAAACACTGGGGTGGAAGAAGCACAAGCTGAAATCAAGATTGCCAAGAGAAATATCAATCATCTCAGATATGCAGATGACACCACCCTTATGGCAGAAAGTGAAGAGGAACTAAAAAGCCTCTTGTTGAAAGTGAAAGAGGAGAGTGAAAAAATTGGCTTAAAGCTCAACATTCAGAAAACGAAGATCATGGCATCTGGTTCCATCACTTCATGGGAAATAGATGGGGAAACAGTGGAAACAGTGTCAGACTTTAGTTTTTTGGGCTCCAAAATCACTGCAGATGGTGACTGCAGCCATGAAATTAAAAGATGTTTACTCCTTGGAAGAAAAGTTATGACCAACTAGATAGCATATTGAAAAGCAGAGACGTGACTTTGCCAACAAAGTTCCGTCTAGTCAAGGCAGTGGTTTTTCCAGTGGTCATGTATGGATGTGAGAGTTGGACTGTGAAGAAAGCTGAGTGCCAAAGAATTGATGCTTTTGAACTATGGTGTTGGGTAAGACTCTTGAGAGTCCCTTGGACTGCAAGGAGATCCAACCAGTCCATTCTGAAAGAGATCAGCCCTGGGATTTCTTTGGAGGGAATGATGCTGAAGCTGAAACTCCAGTACTTTGGCCACCTCATGCAAAGAGTTGACTCATTGAAAAAGACTCTGATGCTGGGAGGGACTGGGGGCAGGAGGAGAAGGGGACGACAGAGGATGAGATGGCTGGATGGCATCACGGACTCAATGGACGTGAGTCTGAGTGAACTCCGGGAGTTGGTGATGGACAGGGAGGCCTGGCGTGCTGCGATTCATGGGGTCACAAAGCGTCGGACACAACTGAGTGACTGAACTGAACTGAACTGATTGTTTAAATGAGGGTCAGGAAATTAAGCAGATCAGTTAATTTAATGGTGTTTAGGAGACTTAAGAAGGCAGAATGACTTCCTGAGCATCAGGAGATTTAAAAAGGCAGGACATACTATGTGTCCTCAAAGGAACTTTGTGTACACAACTGAGGACATACTATAAGTTCATAAAGGAACTCTGTGTACATAATTCATATATATAACTGTGTACCTCTAAGGGGGGGGTGTGCTCATAAAATATCACATTGCTTATCTAAGTAATGTTATATTTTGTTATGATATGAGCTAGAGTAAGTTCCTCTTCATCATTTCCTTTTGTGAAATATCATTGACTATCCTTAAAATTACTTCTCCACATAAACTTAACAACCTGAGAACCATTTTAAACCACATATATATACATATTTATACATATACATATATATGTATATATGCATGCACATACGTATAAATACACACATATCTCATTAGGATATTGAGTGGACTTACATGAGTTTTATAGTTTAATACAGGACAATTAACTTCTTTTATATTGAGCCTTTCCATTTTAGAGCATGATGTTTCTTACCAGACAATTCTTTTCAACATCGATAAGTATTTAGCATCTCTTGCTATGGGTATTTGGTAGTATTTTGTAAGTTTGATGCTATTTTCATTGGGATTTTCTCCACTGCACTTTCCAGTTGCTGATTGTTGCAGTCCAATATCTACAGGAGAGATACCAATTTTTGTATACTGTTTTTCTATTTTCCACATTACTAGATTCTTATATTTGTTTAACAATGCTTATTTGGTTTCCAGAAATTTTCTAGAAACATTGTTATTTCTTTTGCAATTTGAGAGTTTCATCTCTTCTTAGTAAATTTTATAATATGTTTTTTTTTTAATTAACTGGCACTTTCAGAAAAGCCCAGCTATTTTAATAAACCTGAGTCTTTCAGGTTTAATCACAATGAACTATCCCTTTGTAACTGGCTTAGTGAATGAACTAGACTCAGAACAGTGCAATTCACAAAGCAAGTCCCTAATATCTATTTTCTATTAATTTTATGGCCATAAAATCTTTCAAATCAAATTTTTATTTGTTTATTTAAAAAAATAATTTGGTCATTTTTTAGCATTTAAAATCATTTTTATAGTATCTGTTTTCATACACCCTCAGTTTCACTTCAATTCCGTTGCTCAGTCGTGTCCCAGTGGTCGCTCGGTCATGCTTTGTGACCCCATGAACCACAGCACACTAGGCTTCCCTGTCCATCATCAGCTCCCAGAGCCTACCCAAACTCATGTCCATTGAGTCGGTGATGCCATCCAACCATCTCATCCTCTGTCGTCCCATTCTCATCCTGTCCTTAATCTTTCCCAGTAGCAGGGTCTTTTCAAATGAGTCAGCTCTTCACATCAGGTGGCCAAAGGATTGGAGTTTCAGCTTTAGCATCAGTCCTTCCAATAAACACTCAGGACTGACCTCCTTTAGGATGGACTGGTTGGATCTCCTTGCTGTCCAAGGGACTCTCAAGAGTCTTCTCCAACACCACAGCTCAAAAGCAGCAATTCTTCTGTGCTCATTTTCTTTATAGTCCAACTCTCCCATCCATACACGACTACTGGAAAAATGATAGCCTTGACTAGACGGACCTTTGTTGGCAAAGTCATGTCTCTGCTTTTCAATATGCTGTCTACGTTGGACATAACATTCTTTCCAAGCAGTAAGCGTCTTTTAATGTCATGGCTGCAGTCACCATCTGCAGTGAGTTTGGAGCCCCCCAAAATAAAGTCTGCCGCTGTTTCCACTGTTTCCCCATCTATTTGCCATAAAGTGATGGGACTAGATGCCATGATCTTTGTTTTCTGAATGTTGAGCTTTAAGCCAACTTTTTCACTCTCCTCTTTCACTTTCATCAAGAGGCTCTTTTGTTCTTCTTCACTTTCTGCCATAAGGGTGGTATCACCTTCATATCTGAGGTTATTGATATTTCTCCCAGCAATCTTGATTCCAGCTTGTGCTTCCTCCAGCCCAGTGTTTCTCATGATGTAATCTGCATATAAGTTAAATAAACCGGGTGGCAAAATGTTATATATCTTACTCTGTCTTTTATAACAGAAGACAAGCAAAACTCTTCATAATAATTCTTAAGTGATTGAAACTACTTTTCCATAACAATTTTACAAAGAAATATCATTATTGATAAAAATTAACCTCAATGTATTTATAAAATTCACTACTCTTGTTGCCTTATTTTAAAATTTGTGATCATATATTAGGAGAATAATAAATCTGTGCTTGTCCAAGATGATAGATATTGTCACCATATTTCAAGTTCTCAATAACCACTTGTGTCTAGCTTCTCCCATGTAGGACAGCACAGATACAAAACATTTTAATCCCTGCAAAATGTTCTTTTGGACAGTACTGGTTTAGAGTATAGCAAAACTAGCTTGTGTTTGTTACTTGTAAAACATTGATGACTTTTTTCTTTTAAAATTTAATAGCTTGTAGTAATTTTTATAGAGATTAATTAAATTGTTTGGTCTTATATTGGAAATAATAACTATTTTCAATTTTAGTCCATTTCACTAATAACACCAAAACTCTCTGGATAGAAGTTGTTGTAGAGCTACAAAATTAGAAACATCAGGATACAGGGGGAGAAAAAAAGAACATCAGAAACAGACTAGTAAGTCACTTAAAAAAAATTATCACATGATATTGCTTCATGAGCTATTTGAATTTCCTCTGCTTCTTCATTCATCTCTTCATTACTTCTACAACTATTCACTGATGATACAGGGAACACACAGAAGAGAAATGATATGTCTAAAACGTCATACAGTAATAAGTGCTAAATGCAAAGTTTTAATAAAAGAGAGGAGGGAGTGGTAGATGCGTTTGGGGAGAATTCCTGTTTTAAATGGCATGGCCAAGTAAGACTCCAGTCAGGTGACACTTGGGTATGGACCAGAAAAGCCTACTGTGTTACTAGCACTGGCTCAGTATTAGACTCTGATTTAGACTCAAGAGCATTTTTGTTTTAGGCATTATGCTAGGGTTTGGAGGCACAGATAAGAAAAGACCTTTGTTCTATCTTCAGGAAGATCTAGGGACTCTAGGGAAGAAGATAAATGAGAAGATAACTCATTACCACACAATCTGCTAAGTGACAGGCTAAGTGATATGTATGTAGAATTACGTTTCCTTATCCATTAGGTAACACTTTTCCCCAGAGGCATATTAAACCCTATTAACAGCATTAAAAATAATTGTCCATTTGTTTCAAAATTAACTTGTAACAGAAAATAATATTAAGTATGTGTGTGTGTAAACCGCTTTGTTGTGTCCAATCCTTTGCAATCCCATAGACTATAGCCCACCAGGCTCCTCTCTCCATGGAATTCTCCAGGCAAAAATACTGCAGTGGAGCGCTATTCCCTTCTCCAGGGAATCTTCTCCAGGGAGTCTTCCCAACCCAGTGATCCAATCCAGGTTTCCTTTGCTGCAGACAGATTATTTACTGTCTGAGCCACCAGGGAAGCTCTTAATATTGAAAAAGGAATTATAAAAAATCTATTAGCTAAAGTTGGTTTCACTCTGGACAGTATAAAAACTTTTAACCACTTTTCATTTGTTGAAATTAATGCATCTTCCCTTTCAACGGGATAAAATAACATTAATTGGACTAATGAACATAGAATCTAAAATGGAATAAGTGACAAAGAAAAATTTTGTGTCTTCTATTTTGTCAAGTATTTCTGAATAAATGTGATAAAACATGAATACTTTTCTGTAGTAAATCTTATACTACTGACAAGATTCATTATTTTTACAACCAACTTAGAAGAAAATCTAAATTGTAATTTGTCTATTATTATCCTTGAATCACTCCAAATACAATATTAAACTACAATATTAAAAAAATTCCTATTTTGAGTTTTAGTTTTGAGCTGAATATTAACAATCTCAAAATTAAGATAGATATAATTCTTCATGTACTTCACAATGGACGTCTTAGAAAGATATACATGAAGAAAGATAAACACTTCTATTTGTTATCTCTAATTAACCATGAAACAAATTAAAGGCAAATGTATGATTGATTACTTAGAAGCTCCAAAGACTTGGATAATGAGGCAAAAGTAATGTCATATATTCAGAGTATAATCTAAGAACATAATTTTGTGGATACAAATTGATTGCAAAGCAGTTAAAATTAATATGACTTTTAGGTAAGAATATAAATGTAGAGTTTTGAAGATAGCAACCATTTGTAAACAAACCACTCATATTATTTTTCATGAGACTATAAGAGAATGTCTTTCTCCGCTATATTTAGAGGCCATTACTTGTTTTCAATGAGACTTGTAAGCAAAAAATGACACTTATTTAAAGCTTGCATTTTAATTAAGTAAAGCTTTTAGTGTAAATTAATTTAGACTAGATTTTAGTCATCTGTAATATCATTCAATTCTATTGCTATTTCTACAGTTCATTAGTTTAAAATTGATTCAATTTATGTTAACAGTTGAGTGATTAAGTAATTTCTGAGGAAATTTTAATTATCACTGTGGTTGTTTTCTCTATGTAAATAAGATCTTAAACACACACAAATTGAATTAAGAAAAAATAACTTTTTAGAAAAGCTATAATCTGTACTGGGAACAAAAGATGTTTCTGTTTTATTTAACATTTTTATGTTTAATTCTCCCTATTCCTAAGTCATATATTGGTGTTGAAGTAAGAAAAGGAAGTAGAGGTGTCATCATTTTATACCGATTATTTGGATGATGGCCTTCCACGGGGCCTTTGTACACTTGGCCTCCAGTTTTCCTTCCCACGATATCAGTGTTTTTCTCCCTCACCAAATGGTTAGAAAGGAGATAGAAGCTCATTCCAGAGTAGGAATAAAGTAAGGAGATGAACATTTTAAAGTTACCGGTAATAGTATTTTTTTTTTTTCTATTTTGAGTAGTTGTCTATGATCTGAAGTGATTCCCCAAACTAGTATAAAATGTCAAATGAGCAATATCCTTGATGGATTAAAACCAATGTCAGGTGAATTCTCAACAGATGAGTAAAATAGAGAATACTCAAGCAATTTGACTTGTATGAACTGTCCTCTTGATTTTGTGTTTTAAAAAGATATTTAAAGTTAAATGTAACTAGTAAAAGAAATAGTTCATTTGGAAAATATGCAAACTTCCCCATCATTAAGTTACTAAACAGATATGCATAAATGGGAAACTTTAGTCAGAAGAAATCGAAGAATAGCTTTCCTTATCAACATTTCAATTTTTTTTTTCAACATTTCAATTTGAAAAGGTACTATCACTGAGAAACAGATCTATCATTATTACCCTATACATCGACCCTTGGGGAAAAAGGGAAAGTTAAGTAAATACGCAAGGTCAAACACTTGACAGTGTGGCCTCTTTAATCTCCTGCTCTTCCTCAGGCTGCAATTCTGTGCCCAGTTTATACTGTCTCCCCTTTCCCAGGATATGGTTTTTATTGTTCTGTTTCCCTTTTGATGGATTTTCTTCAGTGCCACGTATGGTGAATGGGGTTGCAGAGAGTCAGATCGACTGAGCAACTTTCACTTTCACCTTCTTCAATGCCATAGGGACAAAATTATTTGTTGCCCTTACTCCCATGATTAAGGCTTCCCCCTCCCCACCAGAAACACTAGGCTTTCTTTGTGTGCTTTAAGTATCAGACGAAATATTGTCTCTTCTATTTTCTGGAAGATTTTGCACAGAATTAGTAAGATTTCTTCCTTTAATGTTTGGAAAAATTCACCAATGAAGACAAGCCATTTATTTATTATTTATTTTAAGAAATTTGGTTAATCATTTTGTACCGTCACTCCAAATCTTTGTTGTGACCAGACAAAAACCAAGGAGCATACACTCACATGATGGTACCGTATTCCACACTCTGTATTTGACTTGTTCTGTCTTTGTGTTATTCAACATCCTTCTCTTTCAATTTCCTGTAATT
Organism: Ovis aries; assembly: GCF_016772045.2. Classification (NCBI taxonomy): domain Eukaryota; kingdom Metazoa; phylum Chordata; class Mammalia; order Artiodactyla; family Bovidae; genus Ovis; species Ovis aries. Next base: position 42,874,444 of record NC_056057.1, on the reverse strand, counting down.
CAATCTGGAAGTTTGAATTTTGGCAAGAAAAATTTGTGGGTTATTGTTATCTTTCTGTAACATTACATCATAGGTGCATGCAGTCTGGTTTTCCCAAGTGTTTTTAGTTGTCAGCCAATCTGTGCATTACTAAGTTCATGAGTAACGTTCCTTGTGGTTTTTATAGCATCTAGTAAATATTGTATCTACATCCATTATTTAATTTGTGCTTGTAAAATGATTTTAATCTTCTATCATTCTTTCTGCTTTATTAGTTGGACTTCTATGAAATGGAATTAACCTTATCAAATATTTGGCTACTCTGAAACAGTTTATATTATAAAGTAGTATAATTTCTTTTCTTATATTTGCCAATTTGCGGAATAATGAATTATTACATCAGCACTCTAAAACGGCAGCATTACCATATAACTTAACCTCTAAACTGAAACACTTCTGAGATGGGGTGGTATCAATAATTACCCTAGGACAATTAGGGTAGAAACCCTAGAGACTACCCTAGTAGTCTCTGAGGAGATTCCAGGCAAAGTAACTCATAAGTGATTTTTTTTTTTAATTCATGGATTTCTATGTATTTTATGCTTCACTTCACTGTAATTCTTATTTTTGGTTGCCCCAATTGTTTTATCTTTGGCCATGAAACACCTATTCAAGTTGACTTCTAAGTCCTTTGGAGGTGATCTCAGGAGTCTTGGGCAGATTTCTTGCTTCCTTAGAGAACAAAATACTTCATGGTTGTCTTCTGTATTTCTTTCTCCCAGTTCTGGAAACAATTTTCCAAAAAGAGTCTTATTTCTTTCAGTGAGTAGTTGACTGTGTGGATCGCAATAAACTGTGGAAAATTCTGAAAGAGATGGGAATACCAGACCACCTGACATGCCTCTTGAGAAACCTATATGAAGGACAGGAAGCAACAGTTAGAACTGGACATGGAACAACAGACTGGTTCCAAATAGGAAAAGGAGGACATCAAGGCTGTGTATTGTCACCCTGCTTATTTAACTTCTATGCAGAGTACATCATGAGAAATGCTGGGCTGGAAGAAGCACAAGCTGGAATCAAGATTGCCAGGAGAAATATCAATCATCTCAGATATGCAGATGACACCACCCTTATGGCAGAAAAGTGAAGAGGAACTAAAAAGCCTCTTGATGAAAGTGAAAGAGGAGAGTGAAAAAGTTGGCTTGAAGCTCAACATTCAGAAAACGAAGATCATGGCATCTAGTCCCATCACTTCATGGCAAATAGATGGGGAAACAGTGGAAACAGTGGCAGACTTTATTTTGGGGGACTCCAAAATCACTACAGATGGTGATTGCAGCCATGAAATTAAAAGACGCTTACTCCTTGGAAGGAACGTTATGACCAACCTAGACAGCATATTCAAAAGCAGAGACATGACTTTGCCAACAAAAGTCAGTCTAGTCAAGGCTATGGTTTTTCCAGTGGTCATGTATGGATGTGAGAGTTGGACTGTGAAGAAAGCTGAGTGCCGAAGAATTGATGCTTTTGAACTGTGATGTTGGAGAAGACTCTTGAGAGTCCCTTGGACTGCAAGGAGATCCAACCAGTCCATCCTAAAGGAAATCAGTCCCGATTATTCATTGGAAGGAATGATGCTAAAGCTGAAACTCCAGTACTTTGGCCACCTCACGCGAAGAGTTGACTCACTGGAAAAGACCCTGATGCTAGGAGGGATTGGGGGCAGGAGGAGAAGGGGACAACAGAGGATGAGATGGCTGGGTGGCATCACTGACTCGATGGACGTGAGTCTGAGTGAACTCCGGGCGTTGGTGATGGACAGGGAGGCCTGGCGTGCTACGATTCATGGGGTCGCAAAGAGTCGGACACGACTGAGCTACTGAACTGAACCGATCTGAATGTTTAGATACTTAAGTACTGGTTCTAGTCTATGACTGCTTCTGTGCTGTCATTGCTTTTTTGCATTCTCAACAAGCAGAGCTAAGAAGGATGCATTTTTAAGAGGGAAGATTAATAATAAATTTATGCTGATATTTTTAAACCAAAAGAAACATTACTGGGATTTTATTTAACTTCTTTATATTTGCTTTTCATTTCTCTATTCTAAAAATACTAATTTAATTATTGCTTTGTGTATTATCTCTATTATCTATAATATATATTCACTTAATGTCAATATTTTTACTAACAGTGACCAATTCGGTTTCAAATTTCTTTGGTGTTATTTTTCATCTTTAAAACATACCCAATAGCAACATCAATTAAAATATTCTTTTAAAATAATACTGGTCAGAGGAGTTATGTGATCAAATTGATGGATTACTTGGGGTATTTTTAAAATTTTATTTTTATAATGTACATAGAATATTTAAAGTTCTAAATTCAAAACTATAACATATTTTAAGAGTTGTAGCTTATCACTTAACATGTTCCTATTTTTCTAGCCTCCCAAAGATGACATTAATAAAACCAAAGTAATACTGCAATATTGAAACTAGTTTGACTATGTTTACTGAGATATCAACACATAAAGGTAACTTCTGTTATGGAATAACTGTTTTGATATCTCTGGTTTGTTTTAATCATAAGCAAGTTTTTTCCTGTCTCCCTTACTTATTTTTGTATGCTATGCTAATTCACATAAACTGGTCACTTTCAAGTGTCTGTTTTGGTTTGCCAATTTCAGGGAAATTGCTACAGTCTTTCCGACACTAGTCCTTAAATTCAAATGATTTCATCCCAGTTCTTTGTACAACTGCTGAGTTCACAAAGCACATTTTTCTTACTTTTGTTATGTCCTGTTCTGACCCTATTCCTGTTGTGCAGGTTTGTAGAAAGCAGAAACACTGGATGTATGACTCTCCTGTGAGAGTGGGTGAATGCTGGAGAAGCTGGAAATGCCATTTTTAGAGCTGTTTCATGTGAAGGGTCGTATACTCTAAAACGAATGTCTCCCAAGAAACCCTCATACTGAAAGGTTCTGCTGCATAATTCAAAGTAGCTACAAATGTCTGCAATGAAACTCTGGAAGCATGGGGAAGAATCTGTCCCTAACACACAGCTTAACTTAGTGGCTGAAACTTCGTCCTGTAATATGATTTTTCCAGTTAATTTTAGATGATGGCAGGGGAAAAAATTGTCTCTAAAATTTATATACATAAATATAATATCTTGGAAATGGTAGTAAATTTCATTTGGCAAGATACTTTAGTAAAGAAAATTATTACGTTAACCCACTAATGCTGAAATTTATCTGACCACAGGATTTTTTGCTTTCTTATATCACATATGAATATGCAGAAGAATTATTGTTCTATAGAACACATCTGAGTTTTGTGTTAAATAAAGCTCACCAGGTACATTTATGATAAATGTTTTCAAGGCTTTGTATTTATTACTGTGAATCAGGAATCTTCAAGCTGGAGTATAGTATATGGCAGTGGTGGCTTAGTCACTAAGTCTTGTCCAACTCTTGGGACCCCATGGACTGTAGCACCCCCAGGCCTCCCCATCCATGGGATTTCCTAGGCAAGAATACAGGAGTGGGTTGCCACTTCCTTCTCTAGGGGATCTTCCTGACCCAGGGATCGAACCCATGACTCCTGAAGTACAGGCAGTATCCTGTATTGCAGGTGGATTCTTTACTGACTGAGCCAGAGGAAGCCACTGGGCCATCTTCCAATTGTATTTATGTAAGAACCACTTTTCTACATGATACAAACTGTGGAGTATTGCTTGAGAGGTATAATCATTCTTAGCTTTCACAATTTGTATCCCTCTTTCTTACCCAGAGAAGGTCATATATAATTTATCATGAAATGCAGAGAAATACGACTTTACTGCTATTCTTTTGATTATGATTACTATACTTAAGATTATGATTAACACTTTTAAATTTTTAATTGAGATATAATATATATACAGAATTCTGTTTGTACCATGAATGAAAATTTCAATGAATTTTCACAAACTGAGCCCACCTATGTAACCAGCATCTAACTCCAGAAATAGAATATTATATACCTATCTGGAAAAGGAAAGAAAATGCAGATTTCCTTGGACCTTCCAGGGCCATCTCATTTTCTTTAAAAGATAGTAAGCAATGAGGTCAAGAGAAATTTTTACAGATATATTAGTACTTCCAAGTTGTACTAGATGAACTTATTCTAGGTGGCAGAAATTGGACTAGAGATTTTTCATATCAACTGAACAGATAGCCACACTGTAAATTTGTACACCTCCCCAAAGCTATAGATCTAAGAAACTGACCAGATGAAATGTAGAGTAAATACTTTAAGTGAAATCCATTCAACTTGTCTTTCTACAAATGTTCCATGCGCTAAGGCTATTTCCCTCTGTTCCCAGATCTTTTGTAAGCTGGTGATAGAGTTTGTGATGTAATGAAAATACAAATAGGCTTGTTCATACAGGTGATAATTGGTAGGAGAAAGAGGAATGATGGGCTGTCAGTTACAGACAGTATTCATGGACAGTGGTGGAAGTGGCAGACAGATACAATTCTGGCATCACAGGAAGATATAGCTCCTTTGTTTCTTGTGTTTTCTGTAATTGTCTTTTCTGCCTGTTTGCATGGTCATTTAAAAATTGATTTTGGACGAGCTAATGAGGTATGGGCAACTGTCACCATCTTAACTCTCTACTTACAATATCTACTGGAGAAGGAAATGGCAACCCACTCCAGTATTCTTGCCTGGAAAATTCCATGGACAGAAGAGCCTGGAAGGCTACAGTCCATGGGGTCCTAAAGAGCCAGGACCCTAATATGTTCCCACCAATATGATTATCCCACCTCAATACTGTGGTTATTGTTAGTTTTATTACATTGATGAGTAAAACCAACAGAGAAACAAAGTACCTTGTCCTAATTTGTGCCGATAATAAATTGAGCCAGATGTACCTATAGATGTAACTATATAAAATACAGCTCTTTGCACTTCAACATGCATTTTATAATTTCTTTAGGGTCTGTATTGAAACAACCCTGTGAGATAGGGATAGTTTTCATTTCACGGAGGTGTAATCACTGAGGGCTGATGTTTGAACCCAGGTCAGAAGACCATGGATGTATTACTGTTTCAACTAACCTAATAGCATACATATGTATATATATATTTTTTAATTCAAATTTATAAAACCACTTTCTACTAAGAAGTTCAAAGACTTACTATATCAAAGAAAAGGAAACATGCTGCTAACTTTTAATAGAAAATGAAAACTCATGGTTTGAAATGGGGAGAGGGCACTAACATGTTTCTGATTTTTAATGATCTTAGAAGTGACCTTAAGGTACAGCCTAAGAAATGGTTTCTGAGACAATGAGACAGATTAGACACCAATTTTCATCATTCATCTTTGTTTCTATGATATTAAAATTTCTATTCTGCAGTAAGAGGTGATATTCATTTTTTCAATATTGTTAGGTATAAGGAAAAATTAATGAAAATCATTAAATATAAAATCATATCAGTTAGCATTTTTTATCCAAAGATATATCTATATTTACAGAAATTTAAAACACCTTTTAATATAATGATAGAGAAACATTATAGAGTATACCACTTTGGTCAATTGTTTCACTGGTCGTTTCCTCAGACTTCTTGAGGGAACTAGTCTTATAGTTCCTTAATTAGTTTTATACTTATTGTAGTTAGCATGGCATAAAAGGAACAGAAAACAAAATTCTACTGATTTCGGACATTAGAAATAATGTATCATTAAGGTATTACCTTAAATGATACACATATATATAATAAAAGTGATATTTCTATAAAACGATTGTTTTAGAATTTATTGGTAGACTCTTTCTAAAAAGAGAATTTAAACATAGTGTATTTTACATAGTATGGCCAAGAGGCATATGAAAAGATGCTCAACATCACTAATTATTAGAGAAATGCAAATCAAAGCTACAATGAGATATTACCTCACATCAGTCAGAATGGCCATCATCACAATATTTACAAACAATAAATGCTACAGAGGGTGTGGAGAAAAGGGAACCCTCATACAATACTGGTGGGAATGTAAATTGGTACAGCCACTATGAATCAGTATGGGAGTTCCTTAAAAAGCATAAAAGATAGGGCCTTCCTCGGAGAAGGCGATGGCACCCCACTCCAGTACTCTTGCCTGGAAAATTCCACGGACAGAGGAGCCTGGTGGGCTGCAGTCCATTGGGTCGCTGAGTCAGACACGACTGAGCGACTTCACTTTCACTTTTCACTTTCATGCATTGGAGAAGGAAACGGCAACCCACTCCAGTGTTCTTGCCTGGAGAATCCCAGGGACGGGGGAGCCTGGTGGGCTGCCGTCTATGGGGTGGCACAGAGTCAGACACGACTGAAGCGACTTAGCAGCAGGGCCTTCCTGGTGGCTTACCTGGTGGAGAATCTGCCTGCCAATGCTGGAGTCATGGTTCCATTCCAGTCCAGGAAAATGCCGCTTGCCACAGAGCAAGTAAGCCGAGGAGCCACAAGTATTGAGCCTGTGTTCTAGACCCTGTGAGCCACAACTGCTGAAGCCCGTATGCCCTACAGCCTATGCCCTACAACAAGAGGGGCATGATAAGAGGCCCACACACTGGAGCTAGAGAGTGGCCCCTGATTGCCACAACTAGAGAAAAGCCTGCACAGCCCTGAAGACCTGGTACAACCAAAAACAAAACTAAACTAAAAATGGAGCTACCACATGATAGCAATCCCACTCCTGGGCATATATCCGGAGAAAACCATGATTCAAAAGGATAATGCACCCAATGTTCATTGCAGTGCTGTTTACAATAGCCAGCACATGGAAGGAACGTAAATGTCTATCAATAGAGGAATGGATAAAGAAGATGTGGTACCTATACACAATGGAATATTACTCAGCAATTAAAAAGAATGAAATAATGTAATTTGCAGCAACATGGAAGGACATGGAGATGATCATACCAGGTGAAGTCACAGAAGACAAATATCATATGATATTGCTTATATGTGCAATCTTAAAAGATGATACAAATGATCTTACTTATAAAGCAGAAAAAGACTCACAGACATAGAAATAAACTTATGGTTACCAAAGTTGAAAAATGGACAGGCAAAGACTGGTGTTTGGGATTGACATATATGCACTACTATATTTAAAAGAAATAACTAACCAGACCTAGGGTATAGCACAGGGCAGTCTGCTGAACATTCTGTAGTAACTTAGATAGAAAAAGAACTTGAAAAAGAATAAATAAATATATATACATAACTGAATCATTTTGCTGTACATCTAAAACTAGCACAATATGCTAAATCAACTACATTCCAATGTAAAAATAAAAATATTCCATTCCAAAATAAAAATATAGCATAAATTGCAGTTCTATTGACAGAATTGTGTTATGTCTTATCAGTGGTTTTAGATGTTTTACAATTTTATCACCTTTATTGAGGTATGAGGCTTTCCAGGTGGTGTTAGTGTAAACAGCCCACCTGCCAATGTAGGAGACACAAGAGATGAAGTTTCGATCCCTGAGTGGGGAAGATCCCCTGGAGTAGGAAATGGTACCCTATTTCAGTATTCTTGCTTGAAAAATTCCATGGACAGAGGAGCCTGGCGGGCTATAGTCCATAGTGCCACAAAGAGTCAGACATAACTGAGTGAATGAGCACTCACTATTGTGACATATTTATATGTAAAAGCTATAGCCATGTAAAGAGTATAATTAATTAATTGTGATAGCTGGATACACTCTAGTTCTGGGTGGCTCAGTTGTAACGAACCTGCCTGCAATGCAAAGAACCCTTCCGTCTCCAAAGTCAGAAAGAAGGCATAGAAGTGAGATCAATCCTTGGGTTGGGAAAATCTCCTGGAGGAGGGCCTGGCAACCCACTCCAGTATTCTTGCCTGGAGAATCCCATGGAGAGAGAAGCCTGGTAGTCAACAACCCATAGGGATGCAAAGAGACTGAGCATACACAGCATGTATACACTGTAAAACCACGGCCCAAATCGAGGTACACAATGTTTCCATTACCTTCAAAAGATACCTTAAGCCCCTTTAGGGGCCATCTCTCCCTCTGCATCCAAGCAATCACATTTTTTGGTCAGTATAGATTAGTTTGTATTTTCTAGACATTAATATAAATAGAATCAAAGGGTATGAATACTTTAACAGGCTTTTCTCAGTGCAAAGACTTACAAATTTAGACATATTATTCTGTATATCAGCAGTTAACTCATTTTTATGCTGAGCATATAAATATTTAGGTAACAAATAAGTGTTTTAATACTATTTTAAATGGAATTTTAAAAAGCCCTGTTTCAGCCACTTGTGGCTAGTATATAACGCCCAATTGACTTGTACATTCAATCTACCATGGTCTGACCTTCTAAATTCACTTAATTCTAGTTGGTTTTTGTGTACTTCTTAGGATTTTCTATATAAGCAATCATACCAGCAGCAAATAGAGACAATTTTCTTTCTATCACTCTAATCCCTATACCCTTTAATTACTTATATCTCCTGCTTTATTTCAACTACTATGTTCTCCATTGCAATCTCAAATAGAAGTGGTAGGAGTAGGCATCTATGCCTTCCTTCTGACTTTGGAAGGAAGTGTTAACATTTTTATTAGGAATTCAGTTCAGTTCAGTTCAGTTCAGTCACTCAGTCTTGTCCGACTCTTTGCGACCCCATGAATCGCAGCACACCAGGCCTCACTGTCCATCACCAACTCCCAGAGTTCACTCAGACGCACGTCTATCAAATCGGTGATGCCATCCAGCCATCTCATCCTCTGTTGTCCCCTTCTCCTCCTGCTCCTAATCCCTCCCAGCATCAGAGTCATTTCCAATGAGTCAACTATTTACATGATATGGCCAAAGTATTGGAGTTTCAGCTTCAGCATCAGTCCTTCCAATAAACACCCAGGATGGATCTGCTTTAGAAAGGACTGGTTGGATCTCCTTGCAGTCCAAGGGACTCTCAAGAGTCTTCTCCAACACCACAGTTCAAAAGCATCAATTCTTTGGCACTCAGCTTTCTTCACAGTCCAACTCTCACATCCATACATGACCACACGAAAAACCATAGCCTTGACTAGCTGGACCTTTGTTGGCAAAGTCATGTCTCTGCTTTTCAATATGCTATCTAGGTCGGTCATAACTTTCCTTCCAAGGAGTAAGCATCTTTTAATTTCGTGGCTGCAGTCACCATCTGCAGTGATTTTGGAGTCCCTCAAAATAAAGTCTGCCACTGTTTCCACTGTTTCCCCATCTATTTCCCATGAAGTGATGGGACCAGATGCCATGATCTTCGTTTTCTGAACGTTGAGCTTTAAGCCAACTTTTTCACTCTCCTCTTTCACTTTCTTTCTTTTTTTTTTTTTCCAGGTACTTAATTTGTTGTGGTGGTTTTTTTTTTTAGTTTTTTATTTTTTAAATTTTAAAATCTTTAATTCTTACATGTGTTCCCAAACATGAACCCCCCTCCCACCTCCCTCCCCACAACATCTCTGCGGGTCATCCCCATGCACCAGCCCCAAGCCTGCTGTATCCTGCGTCAGACATAGACTGGCGATTCAATTCTTACATGATAGTATACATGTTAGAATGCCATTCTCCCAAATCATCCCACCCTCTCCCTCTCCCTCTGAGTCCAAAAGTCCGTTATACACATCTGTGTCTTTTTTCCTGTCTTGCATACAGGGTCGTCCTTGCCATCTTCCTAAATTCCACATATATGTGTTAGTATACTGTATTGGTGTTTTCCTTTCTGGCTTACTTCACTCTGTATAATCGGCTCCAGTTTCATCCATCTCATCAGAACTGATTCAAATGAATTCTTTTAAATGGCTGAGTAATACTCCATTGTGTATATGTACCACAGCTTTCTTATCCATTCATCTGCTGATGGACATCTAGGTTGTTTCCATGTCCTGGCTATTATAAACAGTGCTGCGATGAACATTGGGGTACATGTGTCTCTTTCCATTCTGGTTTCCTTGGTGTGTATGCCCAGAAGTGGGATTGCTGGGTCATAAGGTAGTTCTATTTGCAATTTTTTAAGGAATCTCCACACTGTTCTCCATAGTGGCTGTACTAGTTTGCATTCCCACCAACAGTGTAGGAGGGTTCCCTTTTCTCCACACCCTCTCCAGCATTTATTGCTTGCAGATTTTTGGATCGCAGACATTCTGACTGGTGTGAAGTGGTACCTCATTGTGGTTTTGATTCGCATTTCTCTAATAATGAGTGATGTTGAGCATCTTTTCATGTGTTTGTTAGCCATTCATCAAGAGGCTCTTTAGTTCCTCTTCACTTTCTGCCATAAGGGTGGTGTCATCTGCATATCTGAGGTTATTGCTATTTCTCCCAGCAATTATGATTCCAGCTTGTGCTTCTTCCAGCCCAGCGTTTCTCATGATGTACTCTGCATATAAGTTAAATAAGCAGGGTGACAATATACAGCCTTGACGTACTGCTTTCCTATTTGGAACCAGTCTGTTGTTCCATGTGCAGTTCTAACTGTTGCTTCCTGACCTGCATATATGTTTCTCAAGAGGCATGTCAGGTGGTCTGGTATGCCCATCTCTTTCAGAATGTTCCACAGTTTATTGTGATCCACACAGTCAAAGGCTTTGGCATAGTCAATAAAGCAGAAATAGATGTTTTTCCGGAACTCTCTTGCCTTTTCTATGATCCAGTGGATGTTGGCAATTTGATCTCTGGTTCCTCTGCCTCTTCTAAAACCAGCTTGAACATCTGGGCATTCATGGTTCACGTATTGCTGAAGCCTGGCTTGGAGAATTTTGAGCATTACTTTACTAGCATGTGAGATGAGTGCCAATTGTGTGGTAGTTTGAGCATTCTTTGGTATCGCCTTTCTTAGGGATTGGAATGAAAACTGACCTTTTCCAGTCCTGTGGCCACTGCTGAGTTTTCCAAATTTCCTGACATATTATGAATAAATGTTGAATTTTGTCAAATGTTTTTTCTGCATCTCTTGATATGATGAAGGGATCTTTGTCCTTTATTTTATTAATAAAATATTTTATCATCAGGAAATAATCCATTTTATCTCTTGTAGTACTTTTGTCTTGAAGAATCTTTTATTCTGATTTTATTATATATACTATCATGTATACTCTTAGAATTTCATATCTTTTCCCATCTCTACTTTCCACTTACTTTTGTATGTATGTTGAAAGTGAATCTTTTTCAAATAGTTTATATTTTGGTGTTTGTTTTGTAATTTCATGATTTCATGCATGTTAAATTACTTCAGTCTGTCCAACTCTTTGTGACCCTATCAACTATAGCTGGCTAGGCTCCTCTGTCCATGGGATTCTCCAAGCAAGAATACTGTAGTGGGTTGCCTTGCCCCTCCTCCAGGGGATCTTTCTGACCCTGATTTTGAACCCATGTCTCCTGAGGCTCTGGCATTACAGGCAGATTCTTTACCACTGAGCCACCAGGGAAGCCCTCTTATGATTATCTGTATCATATATAATAGGGAGTGCTTTGTTCATTAATATTTAATGTAATACTGATATGGTTTGGTTTTATTGTACCATTTTACTGTTTTCTTTTTGTCCATTCTATTTTTGCTTTACTCTTTTCTTCCATCTCCTTAAATAGTTATTTTGATTATTTTATATATATTTACTAGCTTTATAGGCTTCCCAGGTGGTGCTAGTGGTAAAGAAGCCACCTGCCAACGCAAGAGACATAAGAGATGTGGGTTCAGCCCATGAGTTGGGAAGATCCCCTGGAGGAGGGCATAGCAAGCCACTCCAGTGTTCTTGCCTGGGGAATCCCATGGACAGAGGAGCCTGGTGGGCTACAGTCCATGGGGTCATAACAGTCAGACACAACTGAAGCAACTTAGACTGCATACTATAGAAACTCTCTTAATGGTGCATACTAATATTACTGACTTTATACATATAACTCTTTGTAGTTCTAATAAGTTCTTCAAAGGTGTGTATCTTTGTTCATAGCTCAATCAGAGTTAATATTGTACACATTCAGGTGAAGTGTAGAAACCTTGCAGTCATCTACATCCAATACCTCCTGTGATAGCCTTTGTGCTAGAATTTTCACATGCATTTAAAAATATTAAGAATATAAAATTTTTATTGAAAAATTCATCCCTACCAGTATTGCCTAGAAATCATTGATGAGGAAAAATGTGTATGTGTTCCCGTATTTCATCTGTGCCATTTTAAATGTCTTCAGCTAAGTTTTGAGTCCTTTGAGACTTCTGAATGCTGACAAAATTAGTTGAAAATGTAATTCTAGAATTGCAAGGACAACAGATGAATCACAGACTACATATTTCATCAACTGTCATCTCAATTTCAATTTTCCTTCAACACAAATCTTCAAGGAGGTCTACTTGTCTTCATATCTTGACTTCATGACCTCTGTAATATTTGGCGTAAAAAATACTTTTTAAAGTATCAGAAAGAAAAAGCAAGTGCAGCTGTAACTCTGTGCACTGACCATAGTATTTGTCCTCACTGCCTTTGAAATCACATTAGTTTTCACTACAGTCCACTGATGGCAAGGAGACTACTTATCCCCCAAAGTAATGTATTTTGTACTTCACACATTTAAAAATAACCTAAGACATTAAAAACGCTCTTAAAGCACAGTAATTTAACCTAAAACCAAATCTCAAAATACTCCATTATTTGGGTTCTTGAAGAATATCATTAAAGATAGTTAAAGAAATTATCTTTAATTGCATAGTTTCTCAAAGGTGATTGCCAACTATCAACTACATGTGGAAATCTGGGTTGCTAACTATTTGTTTGTTTTTCCATAACTTTAATGATGTTATTCCACTGCCTCTGTCTCCCATGACTTCTGATGTGAAGATCACAATCATTTAAAATATTGTCCCCTGTATGTCATGAGCCATTTTCTCTTGATTCATTTAGTATTTTCCTTGTATCTTTGAATTGTTTGCAATTTGGAAATGATATGCCTAGACAGAGAACATTCACTGCACTTGTTTTGTGTTGATGTTGCTGCACATCTTGCATATTTAAATTAATATATTTCATCAAATTTGGAACATATTTGTTGGGAAGAGCCAGGACTAATCTACTTTGCAGAATTTTCTGTACAGTGCTTTATTCTGTGGAACACTCACCAGTGTCTTTGATAAAGTAAAGATCCCAAGAGTTCTCAAGTCCAACCTGATCAAAGCAGTGAAGGAGTATTGAAAATCTTACTTGTACATTCCTTGTGGTCTTGTAATTAACACACTGGGTCCTCCTCATTACTTGAAGAATGTAGAAAATGTGCTGAATGAACAAAAAAAAGGAGCTTGACAGAGAGAGGCTGAGCTTTTTGTAGGGTCATTTGTGTTGGTGAATGCTGCTTTTGTTCTTTTTGATGATTGTCGATCAAAGAAAAGTGAATTTATGGTTGGAGAGACTAGAAGCATCAATAAAAAGCTTAATTCTTAGACAGGCTTGTTGTTGTTCAGTCAGTAAGTCATGTCCAACTCTTTGTGACCTAATGAACTGCAGCATGCCAGGTTTCTCTGTTCTTCACTACCTACTAGAGTTTGCTCAAACTCATGTCCATTGAGTCGGTGATGCCCTTCAACCATCTCATCCTCTATTACTCTCTTCTCCTCTTGCCCTCAATCTTTCCCAGAATCAGGGTCTTTTCCAATGAGTTGGCTCATCACATCAGGTGGCCAGAATATTTGGAGCTTCAGGTTCAGTCCTCCCAATGAATATTCAGGGTTGATTTCCTCTAGCATTGACTGGTTTGATCTCCTAGCAGTCCAAGGGACACTCAATATCTTCTCCAGCACCATAATTTGAAAGCCTCAGTTCTTCAGTACTCAGCCTTCCTATGGTCCAATTTTCACATCTCTAAATGACTGCTGGAAAAACCATAGCTTTGACTGTACATATTGACCTTTATCAGCAAAGTGATGTCTTTTTAATATTCTGTCTAAGTTTTTGTTATAGCTTTTCTTCCAAGGAGCAAGTGTATTTTAATTTCATGGGCTTCAGTCACCACCCACAGTGATTTTGGAGCCCAGGAAAATAAAGTCTGTCACTGCTTCCATTTTCTTCCATCTATTTGTCATGAAGTGATTGGGCCAGATCCCAAGTTCTCAGTTTTTTGAATGTTGAGTTTTAAGCCAGCTTTTTTACTCTCCTCTTTCACTTTCACCAAGATGTTCTCTAGTTCCTCTTTCCTTTCTGCCATTAGAGCGGTATCATCTGCATACCTGAGGTTGTTGATATTTCTCACAGCAATCTTGATTTTAGCTTGAACTTCATCCAGCCTGGCATTTTGCATGATATACTCTGCATGTAAGTTAAATAAGCAGGGTGACAATATACAGCCTTTATGTACTCCTTTCCCAATTTAGAACCAGTCCGTTGTTCCATGTCCAGTTCTAGCTGTTGCTTCTTGACCTGTATACAGGTTTCTTAGGAGACAGGTAAGGTGCTCTGTTATTTCCATCTCTTTAAGAATTTTCCACAAACAGACTTAGGTTCTACCTTAGTCCTACTCTGTTAAACAAAAATTATTCTGAACTGGTCTGAAAGAAATGTGATACCAATATTGTTTTCTTCCAGCCTACTTGACAGGCAAGTCAGACTCATAAGAAAATTGTGGGCTGATACATTTTTACACTAATTTATAAGATTTATTACATGCTGTGGTTACTAATGTTATTAAGGGAAATAAAAAAAATACCGAGATGAAACTCTTCAGTTAAAAGAGAGAAAAGAAATAGCTCTTCAAAGTACAATTTAGAAGCCTTATTTATTAAATCAATAAAACAGATAAGAAGCAGTGGTGTATATTCATTAATTCTATGGATCAAAGTACACATTGAGGTTTATACTAAAATGTAATTTAAGATAAAACATTTTCTTCTTGCTCTCTACATGATAGGTTTATTTTAAAGTATAAATTACTCTAAAGGTATTTGATATTTTTACTGTCAAGAGCTTGATACAGCTTTTTTAAAATTCTATATCAAGCATATAGAAAGCCCACATGGAACTCTAGTTATAATTAGATTGCACATAGCACCATGCATTAAGAGAGTTTACCTTTTCACCTACTGATTTCGGCATTTAGAAATGCATGCCTTCTTCCTCAGGGATAGCATCCCCTGTTTTATTCCATGCTATCTATTGTATTGTTGCCATATTGTTCAAATGACATTGTATCAAATGACTTTTTGTTCAAGAGAGTGCTTGAAATCTTCACTCTCTTGTGTTCTCAGTTCAGTTCAGTTCAGTTCAGTCGCTCAGTCATGTCAGACTCTTTGCGACCCCATGAATCGCAGCACACCAGGCCTCCCTGTCCATCACCAACTCCCAGAGTTCACTCAGACTGACGTCCATCGAGTCAGTGATGCCATCCAACCATCTCATCCTCTGTCGTCCCCTTCTCCTCCTGCCCCCAATCCTTCCCAGCGTCAGAGTCTTTTCCAATGAGTCAACTCTTCGCATGAGGTGGCCAAAGTACTGGAGCTTTAGCTTTAGCATCATTCCTTCCAAAAGAAATCCCAGGGCTGATCTCCTTCAGAATGGACAGGTTGGATCTCCTTACAGTCCTAGGATAACATAAAATTATCATCAATCTATAAGGTAATAATGTGGGTCTTTTAAAAAACTTATTATCATACAATTTCATACCTACTCCCAGGATTAGATCTCCCTTAATGCAATACCCTCAGTTTATAGAAGAATAAACAGACCTATGAATTTTTTGAAGCAAATTTTTTGCCCCAAATCATAAATCCAACTATTGGTAGACTCAGAATTAGAATAAGATTGGAGATTTTTACTCCAAGATGACTTTCCTAAATTACTTCTTTTAATTTTATTTGTTATTTATTTTCAAAATATAAAAATGTAACATTGTAACATAAGAATAAACCATCCAAACAATCTAGTGTACAAATAAGTACCTAACAGATTAAAATAATTTTCATACATTTCTCATATGTCTATCACATCTGTTGATATGCTTACTAACTAAATGGTGTATTTATGAGAGACAAAGTACCTGATGCTCTGGAAAGTAGAAAATAAATAAGATTGTTCTTACAGCTACTAAGTTTACAAATTAAATAAAATTAGAGAATAATTTTAAAATGTATCATTAAGTGCTTAAAACTTGTATAATACACTTAGTCAATACTAAGATATCTTAGGATATGCCACTGATTGGTGTTTAGATTTTCAGAAAAATTTTCCTCAAATGCAGAATTTTCCAGAGTGTAGTTCTTGGACTTGCTAAAAATGCAACTTTAAGGTCTCATTTGAGATTTACTGAGTCAGGAACTCTGGGGGTGGGGTCCAGCACTGTGTGGTTGAACAAGCCACCAGTGGACTCTAACATACATTCAAGTCTTGACTGATCAGTGGATGAGGTTTGAGTCACACTTTTGATTATGGATTAGAGGGACTCTAGCAGATACTTAAGGTAGAAAATCACCTTTTAGAGAATAAATTTTCTTCATTCACTCCTGGGACTTATTTAGGATAATATCCAGACACATATGTGTTTAGAATTATCAGCAGTGACACTCTTCAGTAGATATAAACAGAAAATGAAGTATTTCATTTGAGAAGGAAAAAAAAAAAGATTTGATTTTTTAATTAAAAAATGTAAATACTTCTGCACCTGAAACTTTTTATTTGAAAGAATTATTTCAGATTTGAAATAGTTTGTGTTAAATAGAGATTATATAGGAGGCTGGATTTCATTCAAAATTCAATTAACTGTCCTTTCTATCTTATACTCCAAAATACGTATTTAACAGAAAGGGTTGACAAAGGAATTTTCAAAAATATACAGGATAATACCATTATGGAGATGTCCAGGGAGTAGTAGAGATTCATTATATTTTTTTTGCATGTTTTATGTCAAACTTTATAGAATTACTACATTATAGTAATGTTTTTAACTGCTGATATTTCTGGAACACTAAAAGAAATCTACTCATCTTTGGCATATATTTATCATAGCATTTTTATTAGGAAAAAATAAGGACTAATCTACCTTAGGAAGATTAAAAAAATATTTCAAGTTAACAAGAAAATTTGATATACTGGAATCTTATGTTAGAAGGAAAGGATTTTTATTATGCAAATTATAGTATGCATTATGAATTTCAATGATTCTAATAGTTTTTCTATGTATGGTCACATGAGTAGCCACATCATAGTACTTTAAACAGTTGAAGTGCATAAAAGGCAATTAGCTCTTATCAGTGTGAGATGAACCATATGTTTGAGTTAATTAGTTCTCTTTGTTCCTGAAATGTTTTTTCTAACTCCTTTGTC
This sequence comes from Ovis aries, assembly GCF_016772045.2. Lineage (NCBI taxonomy): Eukaryota > Metazoa > Chordata > Mammalia > Artiodactyla > Bovidae > Ovis > Ovis aries. The sequence goes on along the minus strand of NC_056057.1, from coordinate 42,857,121 downwards.
ATGATTTCCTCACACTCTGCTCATTCCTGCACTCCTTTACAGCCCTTCACACAGCTGAAGAAACATATTTTAATGAAATCCAGCTTAAACACCACATTTAAAGTGTTCCATCTGGAAAAAATTAATAAACCGAATTGTTTATGAAGTTGCTATTATGTAATTTTTGGTTAGATGTAACCACTGAAGAATATCATAATTTACAAATTATGTTTGCACATATACGAATTCAAATGTATTAAAATGTTAAAAATGGAGATGCTTATTGGACCAAACTGTTTTATTTCTCCTAAACAATGTTGTCAATCTAACTATGATATTTTAATTACACCCACTGAATACTTTAAAACCATGGAGACAAACTCATGAATAAATCTAGGTCTGCAGAATCTCATGTGAAGAAATTTTGAGAAGGGCCCAGACTTCCAGATCATTTCCTCCATTTCCTTGCTTTGAGACTTTGGGGAAGTGAGTCTCTATCTAAACTGCAATTTCTTATCATTAGAAGGAAAGAATGACGATAAGCCCCTTATTACATCGCTATGGTGAATAAATGTGACTATGGCTTTAACACACATAAAAGGATGCCTGGTACAATGCATTTTTATAAATTCAGGTACTGTTTTAGTTGTCTAGTTAATAAAAGGTTAATTTGTTATAAGTTTAGGAAGAGATTCTAATGGTCAGGGAATATTTGGTTGTCACAACTGGATGGGGAAAACAGCCCCGCAACAAAGAATTATTTTACTTCAAAAGTCAATAGGGCTGAAACTGAGTAAATATATAAAATGACTTGATATTGAGCTCTTTATTGCTTTTAAAAATAATTTTTAAACTTTTATTTTATATTTACTTTTGGCTGTGCTGTGTCTTCATGGCTGTGTGGGTTTTTTCTCTAGTTGCCGCATGCTGGCTTCTCATTACAGCGGCTTTTTATTGCAGAGAATAGGCTGTAGGGTGCGTGGTCCTCAGCTGGGCTGAGTAGTTGTGGATCAAAAGCGCTAGAGCAGAGCCTCGGTTGTAGTGACACACAGGCTTAGTTGCTCCACGGCGTGTGGAGTCTTCCAAGATCAGGGATTGAACCCATGTCTCCTGCATTGGCAGGTGGATTCTGAGCTATCAGGGAAGCACCGCACTGGTTTGTTTTTTGTTTTTTGTTTTTTTTTAAGCTCTTCTTGAGTTAAGTAATATATGTTTCAATAAATAGTAACTGAATCACAGTAACATTTATTCTGTTGAACAACTTACATATCAGTTATTTTTGATATTTCAGATAAACTGCTGCAGAAAAATCAGTCTACCTAAAGTGGGTCAATCATCATTGTTAAAATTTTAAATTTTTTATTCTACTATTGACAAGCTTTAATCTGCATATTTTTTAAAGCAAATCCTTATTTTCCCCCTTAAAAGTCAGAATTTCATAGCAAAATGATATATTTATTATAAAAATAATTATACCAAGTATGTATAATTTTCATTTTTTAATGTTAATGTAGTAATATAATGGAGGGGAAAGGTTGCTAAAAGAATCCTAACACCTTTCCTCCTCTCACAGAAAAAATTGGTCAGCAAATTGTATAGGCTTAGAAGCTTGACCAATTGTAATAACCTCCACCATTACCACCTTGTTCCAAGCCACCACCATTTCTTGCCTCCTAACTAGTCACCAGCCTCTACCCTTTCTCAATATACCATCTCCAGCAGAGGTATTCATTTTTAAACCTTGCTTTAAATGTTACAATGTAACAAAAAGTAAGTTCCTTTTCTGCTAAAACTCTTGAATTGTATATTTTCTCACCAAGAGCAGAGCAGGGAAGTGGAAGATGTCTACAGTGTTTTACCCTACCCTGTCCTTTACTAGTTTCTCCTTCCTTCCCTATGCTTCAGCCACACTGCCTATGAGAATTTGCTGTGATTTGAATACTCCACCTAAGCTGGGCATCAGAAATTTTGCACTTGATCTTTCCTTTGCTCATCACACTCTTCCTTCTGACTTTCACATGGTTCTCTCCCCCCCTTCTTGGCATGTGTGTTACCTTCTCAGTGTTGCCCTCCCAATTCCAAATGCATGATCTAGCTAGCTTTTTCCCATCAGCAATCCCAGTCCTGGTTTAGTGCCTTTTTTTCCCCCTGTGGCAATCATTCTAATATGACATATTACAAAGTTTACTAATTTATTAATATATTTATTGTTTTCCTCTATACATTAGAAGATAAGCTGTTCTAGTAACATAATTCTTTTTTCTTTCTTGATCATTACTTCTTCTCTGGGGCTGAGAACAACATTTGGCACATTACAGGAACAAATCACTGAACAAAAAGAATCACTATAGGGGAAGCCAAAGAATGATGTCTGTAATGTAGTAATTTTACTGTAAAAAGAACTGCATTGTTGAACCCTATTTTTTCTTCATTATGAGCACCACTGTCGATAGAAATTCTCTGAGTCATGTAGTTTGTAATATTCTAGTAACATTAGAAAAAGTAAAAAGAAAAAAGGTGAAACCAATTACAATACATATAATCATACTTTTTAACCCAATATGTGTATAATATTACCTTCTGTGTCTTTCCACCTGAAAACGTGTCAGTTTAGACTGGTCACATTTCAAGTGCTCACACATGTGGTTAGTGGTTCCAGGTTGGACAGTGAAGCTCTAGCACAAGAGATAAACTTTATTATTCAGTGGGCCTCAGCTTATGTACACAGGTAGAGAAAACAATACTGTCATATTCTGATGAATTTTACATGTATGCTTGCATAAATATATTAAACTAGTTTCTTGATTAGTGAGATTTATATAGTAGTATATTTTTTGTTAATTAGAAGGATATAACCAGATTTTACATATTTTAATGCATTTTGGAATTGAGTCAGACTTCAAATTTATTTGCTGAGACCTATGTGTGAAGAATAGATCCCTTCATTATATTTATATTAATATCATTGAACATCTTTTTGAGGACCACTAGTGATAGACTTTGGAGAAGGCTATGGCGCCCCACTCCAGCACTCTTGCCTGGAAAATCCCATGGACGGAGGAGCCTGGTAGGCTGCAGTCCATGGGGTCGCTACAAGTTGGACACGACTGAGCTACTTCACTTTCATGCATTGGAGAAGGAAATGGCAACCCACTCCAGTGTTCTTGCCTGGAGAATCCCAGGGACAGGGGAGCCTGGCGGGCTGCCCTCTATGGGGTCGCACAGAGTCGGACACGACTGAAGTGACTAAGCAGCAGCAGCAGTGGTAGACTTATATGAAACCATCTTTCCATGCCAATTGTGGACACTTCTACAAGAAAGCAAATTCTTACACATCGTGAATCAAGATCTAGTTTAGCTTCATCAAACAGCTCTCAGGAGTTTTCACTGAAGCCAAAAAAACAAAAGTGAACACTTTTCCTTGTAAAAGTTGTCAGAGTACTTTAGTATTGAATACAATGGCTATACCTCCTCTTCTATTTAAATAGACTTAGTCTTTTGAACTAAGTCAGAGGATGAGGTGGCTGGATGGCATCACCAATGCAATGGACATGAACTTGGGCAAACTTCGGGAGATTGTGAGGACAGAGAGGCCTGGCGTGCTGCATGCAGTCCATGGGGTCACAAAGAGCCAGACACGACTGGGTGACTGAACAACTGGTCTTTTGAACAACTTCATCTTATGTTTTGTTGATCCCCACCATCACATTTATCATCATCTTCATCCTCTGGATATTCCTGAATTTGGTGATGACCCCTCTAAAATTGTAGGAGCTAGAATACAGCACATAATTCAAGATCTCACTCTAATATGCTTTTCTAGTTTTACCAACAGATTCGATCCAGATTTCACCCATTATTTCAGCAATTCTCTTGCCCACATCCTTAATACTCTTGCCCCTTTGTTCTTTCACCCTAATCAGCTTAAAATTCTCCACTCCTAATCAAACTTAACCAACTGTCGACCCACTTTCTAGAGTCAAGCTGCCAAATAATACTGGTTACACAACACAAGAGCCCTCAATGACACCGATGGGCACTGTGATATCAGAATCACAAATCTCAGCTGGGTGCTCAAAGTTGCCTTTTAATCTTCCAGTTCTTTGGGAACTATCCTTTCCATTCCCCCTCATTCTCTATTCCAATATGTAAAACTATTTTCAAGGCATAAAGTCAAACCCAACACATTCCACTGCCAGATTATATCAGTTCTTAGTTCTTAAAGAATATGAAGACAATTGTACAAATATTTCTCATCCCTGTACAATAAAAACTTCTACCCAATTGGAATTATGTAGATAAAGGAGAAGTAAGCTGCATTCCATTGCTGACATATTGAATTCAGTTCTAGTCCATTTACGTAGCTATGTCTCAGTGGTAAAGAATCTACCTGGTGATACAGGAGACACAGGTTCAGTCCATGAGTCAGGAAGACCCCTTGGAGAAAGAAATGGCAACCTACTCAAGTATTCTTGCTTGGAAAATCCCATGGACAGAGAAGCCTGGCGGGCTAGATTTCATGGGGTCGAAAAAAATCAGACATGACTTAGGGACTAAATAATAACAAGCTATTATTTATATATATATATATATATATATATATATACTTATTCATCAAAACTCCATTTATCTCTAGATAATTGTACTATATTTAATCTATTAGTCATCCCTTTTAAGATATTTTTAACTCTAATTTCAATTCAATGTTGTTACTATCTTTTCCACCTTCTTGTAATCTGGGTATGTAATGATTATACTGAGGATGCCTTTCTTAAATTATGACCAATAGTGGGCAAATAAATTAGGGCTGTATTAAAATGTCACCAAAACTCTGTTTGGGGCCAATCAAGAGGCAACTTACTGGAGTGGGGTCAGCAGCCTTCCAGGAGTCAGGTGAGCTTGGAATGTCACGTCTCTGTGACTAGATAGTGGGCTCTGTAAGCTTCTCTTGGCATCAGCCACCGTATCACTCATTCCCTCCTTACTGCCAGTCCCCTACCTCCCTAGTCCTATTTCTCTCACTTTTTAAATCTGATACTATATTGAACATTTTGAGTCTCTTAAGTAATGTAAGATTCAGGAATGACTATCTACTGACCCAAGTTTTGCATTTTTTTCCCTGTTTATGATTATTTCACCCACAAACCTAAGTCTAAACATTTTAAGGCTTTGTCATGATTCCTATATAAAATACAGATATTTTTATAATTATAAGTTATTTGTGATTATTTAAACATGTGAAAATTTTAATTTCCTTTAAATAATGGTGGAATAATGTTCATTACCATAGTCTCATTTTGTGCTGTAATGACATTTCAAATGAGCATGTTTATAAAGAAGTATCTTACATGAATTAGATTGATATTGATTGCAAGAGACAGACTTTTGTTTATGACTGAAGGAATTGGCTCCTTAGGATGAAACTAGAATGTTTGCAAATTGCACAGAGCTGAAGAATATTCTGACCAACAGGTTTCTTTAATGTGAACAGTGTTAAAAATTGTTTTAAAAGAAACTATAGAGCTTTCTAAGAACATTTTCTTTTAAGGAAAGTGAATTTGTAATAGTTACAATTTATTTTATTTTTTGATTCAATGTTCCCAGGTTCTATTTTATTTCAATATAAGAAAATCAGTTGAGAAAGTTAAAAATAACTGTGCATCATGATTTAAAACTCAGAAATATAAAGGGGAAAACAAGATGGTGGAATGTTGAGGTCCTTTAATGGACTGGAACCTGGTGGTCTGGATCGACCGATGAGAAAGTAAAGGAGAGAGAAAGAGGCTGATATTCCTTGGTTTATGCAGAAAGGCAATAAAGCCCCTGCATAGGGCTTGCTCTGTTCACAGAGGCCTCAGGTGCCCTCTTGATGGGGTGAAGACACAGAGTGCTTTCTTGAGAGGGTCTTAGAAGCCCAAGCAGGAAAGTGAAATGAGAGAGGCTCTGCCCTCCAAAGAAATAGCCTGAGAGAGAGAGAGAGAGAGAGAGAGAGAGAGAGAGAGAGAGAGAGAGAGAGAAAGCAAGACACAGGGACCAAAGCTCTGATGGAGCAAAGGTGTTTTAATCAACATTGTGTAGGTATTTATACTGTTACAAGTAGCTATTTTCAGCAGAGATATCATATGGTTCATAAAAAGAAAGAGGTTTCTTATCATCATATAGAAAAACTAATGAAGGAAATGCCTGGATTCCTCAGCCCCCAGTAGAGGCTTGCCTCTCCTCTTAATTCCTGAATGTTCAGGAATTAATAAGGAACAGAGAATTCCTGACAGATCCAAAACAGCACATAGGAAGCTTCCTGTTAAACGCTTCCTGACAGCAGAGGAGTAGGTGGACGTGGAGTACATCTCTCTCCACGGGTACATCAGAAATATATCTGCAGACAGAAGTGCACACGGAACACCAGCTGAGAGTGGACAGGAGTACCTGACCAGTGGAAAAGAATATATGGAACCATGCAAAACTCATTAGGACAGAGGAACAAGGGGGAGAAACAGGAGTGTCAGTAGGACTGGACCTGTCTTTGGTGGGTGGGGGAACTGAAGCAGGGGTCCAGTCCCCCATCAGGGCAATTGTCTGAGTCAGAGGAGAAACATTTAAGGCTGAGAGTGAAACAGCTGATCTGTGACAGCCTAAATGGAATGAGAATCAGACAGTCCTTGCCTCAACCATACATACCTTGAACAGGGACATAGATCCCCTGGAAGGTGCAGCGGCTGGGAGCTGGAGTTTAGGGATTGTGGAACAATCCCAGAGTGAGGGCTACTGTTGACTGTGGAAAGATGGATTGGGGGGATGTGAGGGAGGAGATTGTGGTGGGAAATGCTTGTGGAGGAAAGCTGGGCAGCCGTGGATGAAAGGTGATACTGTTGAGTCACATGTAGGGGGTGGAGACATCACCATAGCGGCTCTCTCCCCACACATGCCAGCACTGGCAGCTGAACAATAGAGACTCTGGCCCATCAAATTCCTGACCACTGAACTACAGAGTAGGACCCCACCCAAGGTGTTCCTTTAAGTGCCGATCTACAGAGTAGGATCCCAGCCAAGGAGGTCCCCTCTATGTGCCTGACACGCTGAACGACAGAGAAGGACCCCCCAGGCAAGGGCACCCTCTAAGTGCCTGACTTGGTGGACCTACAGAGAAAGACTGGCCAAAGAGGCCTTTTGATCACCAGCTACAAGAGGCTAGAAAATGACTCTGATGAGGCCAAAATTCCTGTGGCGGAGGCAGTCTGTGTCCCTGCACACTTGGCACTGCCAGGGTCCCTGCAAGCTAAGCAGCTGTGCCACTTTCACACTCAACTCTCACTGGAGCAGAGCTGCCACAGACAAAAATTAGCGTGTCCATGCGTGCAGGGTCACTTCAGTAGTGTCTGACTCTTTGTGATCCTGTAGACTGTGGTCTTCCAGGCTGCTCTGTCAGGGAGGGGGTTCTCCAGGCAAGAATACTGGAGTGTATTGGCCAATACTGGTTGTCATACCCTTCTAAAGCACTGTATTTCCTGCTGCCCTAGCGGCTAACTCCCCTGAGTACCTGGTGCTGCCAGAACCCCTGCGACCCAAACAGCTGCACCACCTCCACACCTGCCCCTCACAGGGGCAAACCCACATCCTCCAGGGCAGCGTCAGGAGCAAGCCCCAGTGGATGACCCACATGCAGAAGTGGAAATAAAACCACAATTGAAACCCAGAGGCAGTGTGACTAAGGAAGAAGACCCAAAACCTTCCCACCAGCAGTACAATCTGCAGATCAAGTCCACATGATCAACTAGGCAAACTCTGTGACTATGGAATATATAAAAGGTCATTGAGAGCTACCACAAAAGAAAACTCTCTAGTTCTGATAGCTGTGAACATTGGAGCAAGAACACAGAGGAGTAGGACCAGATTAGAATCTGAGCTGCCCCCATAGTAGGTCCAGAGATCAGCAAAGTGTTGGAGGGCATCCTAGGGAGGTGAGATGGACTGTGACTCCCAGCAAGGGAAAGGATTCTGACAGCAGTGACTCAAGAAAAACATTTATTACACTTATGTTTTGGCTTGTTCTTTATATTCTTTTGGATTTTTTCCCTTTTCCCTGCCTCTGTTGTAGTTGTCTATTTTATTGGCACTATGAAATCTAATTAAGCTTTTGAGCTTTTTTTTTTTCCTCAGTCACAATTTTTTCTTGTTGTTATAAACCCCTGCATCTACATTGGGCTTTTGAAATTCTGTGGGGTTTTCCTTTTTTTTTTTCTTTTCTCTTTCTTTAATTTTTTAAACCTATTATTTTTTCTTCATTTATTCCTTTGTGTGCTTTCCCTACTGTTCTTTTTCCCTTGCAGTTAATCTTTAATGTGTATAAATCTTCTTCATCTACCTTTATTTATCTTTGCATATCTATTCTTTCTTTCTTTCTTTACTCTCTTCTCAATGTACTTGTTAGTTTTATTTTCATTGCTTCATTTCACAGCTGGCACCTTGCTTCAGTTTTGTTTTCCAGTTTGTGAATTAGTAAGTTTTGTTCTGGTAGACATAATTTTTGGTTTCTTTTTTTCGCTAGGTCAATCTATCATACTCTATTTTTGTTGGACTGTTTTGATTTTGCTTATGGGTGTAAATAAATATTTATATATTCAGTCACACTTTTTATTGTTGTTATAAACCTCTGCCTCTACGTTGGGTTTTTGCATTCTATGGAGTTTTCCTTTTTTTCCCCCCTTTTGTCTTTCTTCTTCCATTTTTTCCTTTCCTCTTTTTTATAATTTTAACTTTAATTTTTCTAACCTATTATATTTTTTCTACATTTATTCCTTTGTTTGCCTTTTCTACTGTTCTTTTCCCCTTGCAATTAATCTTTAGTGTATATAAATCTGCTTCACCTACCTTTAACTTTGCATATCTAGTCTTTCTTTTTCTTTCTTTCTTTCTTTCTTTTCATCTCCATGTATTTGTTAGTTTTGCTTTCATTGCTTTTTTTTGCCACTTGGCACCTTGCTTTAGTTTTGTTTTCCACTTTGTACATTAGTTAGTTTTGCTCTGAACTAGTAAATGTGATTTTTTATTTCCTTTGTTCACTGGGTCAATATGTTGTACTTTATTTTTGTTGCACTGGTTTGACTTTGCTCATGGGTATATATGTATATATGCCATTATTCTAATTATTATTTGCCTGATTTTGTAACTGCCATTTGTCTGGGGTTCATCTTTGGTTTCTCATTTTTGGATATTTGTTTTAGTCTCACTTAATACAATAGCAAACCATCTAATTAAAGCCATGATTTTTCCGGTAGTCATGTATAGATGTGAGAGTTGGACTATAAAGAAAGCTGAGTGCTAAAGAACTGACGCTTTGGAACTGTGGTGTTGGAGAAGACTCTTGAAATTCTCTTGGGCTGCAAGGAGATCCAATCAGTCCATCCTAAAGGAAATCAGTCCTGAAAATTCATTGGAAAGATTAATGCTGAAGCTGAAACTCCAATTCTTTGCCCACCTGATGCAAAGAACTGACTCATTGGAAAAGACCCTGATGCTGGGAAAGATTGAAGGCAGGAGAAGGGGATGACAGAGGATGATATGGTTAGATGGTATCACTGATTCAATGGACATGAGTTTGAGTAAACTTTGGGAGTTAGTGATGGACAAAGAATCCTGGCATGCTGCAGTCCATGGTGTCACAAAGAGTCGGACACAACTGATCAGCTAAACTGAACTGAACTGAAACCACTTGCAGAATCTTTGTTCCTGACCAGAGATCAAGCCCGGAGCCTTTGGAGTGGGCGACCTGAGAACAAAACTGACTCCAAGACCCTCAGGTACCAGAGGGGTATCAAACAGTGAGAACTCACACAAAGGAAGCCATTTGAATATGAGACCCAGCAAAACCCAACCACCAGTAGCACACTATGCAGAATGCCTCATCTAAACAACAAACAAAACAAAAATACAAGCCAGATCATCAGCAGACAGGATTACTACCTCATTCAGCCATGCCCATCAGAAGGAAAACAAACATACAAACAAAATCTCAGCATAAATCTCACCCTATACAAAGCTTACACAAACCACTGCACCAACCTTAGAAGGGCAGAAACAGAAAGGAAGAAAGAATTCAACCTTGAAGCCTGGGAAAACTAGACCTTTAACACAATAAGTTAAAAAATAATAATAATGAAAAGGCAGAGAAATACCACACAAATGAAGGAACTAGAAACACAGAAGTCCAAATGAATGAATAGGAAATAGGCAAACTACCTTAAAAAGAATTCAGAATAATGATAGTAGAGATGATCAAACCCTTGAAAACAAAATGGAGAAGATGTAAGAATCAATTAACAAAGACCTTAAAGAATTAAAGAATAAACATACAGAGACAAACAACACAATTACTGAAATTAAAAGTAACTCTAGAAGGAATCAATAGCAGAATATCTGAAGCAGAAAATGAATCAGTGAGCTGGAAGATAAAATGGTGGAAATAACTTCTGAGGAGCAGAATAAAGAAAAGAGAGTGAAAAGAACTGAGGACAGGCTCAGAGAATTCTGGGACAATACCAAATGAAGAGAAAAAGAAAGCGTATGAGAAAATTTTTGAAGAGATTATAGCGAAAATTTCCCCAACATAGAACAGGAAAGAGTCAATCAAGTCCAATAGTCACAAAGAGTTCCGTAAAGGATAAACCCAAGGAGAAATAGGCCAAGACACATATAATCAAACTAACAAAGAATAAACATGAAGAATATTAAAAGCAGCAAGGGAGAAGCAACAAGTAACATACAAGGGAAACCCCATATGCTTAACAGCTGATCTTTCAACAGAAACTCTGCAGGCCAGAAGAGAATGGCAGGATATATTTAAAGTAATGAAAGGGAAAAATCTACAACCAAGATTACTGTATCCAGCAAGGATCTCATTCAAAATTGATGGAGAAATAAAAAGCTTTTTAGACAAGCAAGAGTTAAGAGAATTCAGTACCTCCAAACCAGCTTTATAACAAATGTTAAAGGGACTTATATAGTCCAAAAATACAAGAGAAGAAAAAGAGTCTACAATATCAACCCCAAACAATTAAGAAAATGGCAATAGGAACATATATATAAATGTAAATCGATTAAGTGCTCCAATCAAAAGACACAGACAGGCTGAATGGTTAAAAAAACAAGATTCATATATATGCTGTCTACAAGAAACCCACTTAATACCTAAAGACACATATAGACTGAAAGTTAAAGGATGAAAAAATACATTCCATGCAAATGGGAAGCAAAAGAAAGCTGGAGTAGCAACCCTCATATCAGACAAAATAGACCTTAAAATAAAGAAGATTACAAGAGATAAGAAAGGACACTACATAATGATCAAGGAATCAGTCCAAGAGGAAGACATAACAATTGTAAATATCTATGCACTCAACATAGGAGCACCTCAAAACATAAGACAAACACTAACAGACATAAAGGGAGAAACTGACAGTAACACAATAGCAGGAGACTTTAACATCCCACTCATACCAATGGACAGATCATCAAAACAGAAAATTAAGGAAACGCATCTTAAATGATACATTAGATGAGAAGGATCTCATTGATATCTTCAGGACATTCCATCCAAATGCAGAAGAATACAGCTTATTCTCAACTGCACAAGGAACATTCTCCAGGAGAGACCACATCTTGAGTCACAAATCAAACCTCAGTAAATTTAATAAAATTGAAATCCTATCAAGCATCTTCTCTGACCACAACAGTATGAGACTAGATGTCAATTACAAGGAAAAAAAAAAAAACCTGTAAGAAACACAAACTAATGGAGATTAAACAACACATTTCTAAGTGACCAACAGGTTACTGAAGAAATCCAAAGGGAAATAAAAAATTTCTAGAAACAAATGACAATGAAAACAGGACAACTCAAAACCTATGGATGCAGCAAAAGCAGTTCTAAGAGGGAAGTTTATAGCAATACAATCCTACCTAAAGAAACAAGAAAAACATCAAATAGACAACCTAACTTTACATCTAAAACAAATGGAAATAGAAGAACAAAAAACACCAAAATTCAAAAAAGTAAAGAAATCCTAATGATCAGAGCAGAAATAAATGAAAAAGAAATGAAAGAAACTATAGTAAAGAGTACTAAATCTAAAAGCTGGTTCTTTGAGAACATAAATAAAATTGACAAACGTTTAGCCAGACTCATCAAGAACAAAAGAGAGAAGAATAAAATCAATAAAATTAGAAATGAAAAAGGAGAAGTTACAACACACAATGTAGAAATACAAAGGATTTTAAGAGAATATTATGAACAACTATACGGCAAAAATGGATAACCTGGAAGAAATGGACCGATTCTTAGCAAAGTTCAATCTTCCAAGACTGAACAAGGAAGAAATAGAAATTATGAATAACCCAATTACAAGCACTGAAATTGAAGCTGTGATCAAATATCTCCCAAAAAACAAAAGCCCTGGAGCAAATGGCTTCAAAGGAGAATTATATCAAACATTTAGAGAGGAGCTAATGCCTATCCTTCTAAAACTCTTTCAGAAAATTGCAGAGGAAAGAGCACTTCCCAACTCATTCTATGAGGCCACCAACACCCTGATACCAAAACCAAACAAAGACAACACACAAAAAAGAAAACTATAGGCCAATATCACTGATGAACATAGATGCAAACAAAATTTTACCGAACACAATTCAGAAACAGAACAAAAAGCTCATACACCATGATCAAAATGGGTTTATTCTAGGAATGCAAGGATTCTTCAATATACGCAAAACAATGTTATACACCATATTAACAAATTGAAAGACAAAAACCATATAATAATCTCAATAGATGCAGAAAAAGCCTTTAACAAAATTCAGCACCCATTTAAGATTAAAACTCTTCAAAAAATGGACATAGAAGGAACCTACTTCAACATAGTAAAGGCCATATATGATAAGCCTATGGCAAACATTCTCAATGGTGAGAAAATGAAAGTATTCCCACTAAGATCAGGAACAAGACAAGGGTGTCCACTTTCACCACTATTAATCAACATAGTTCTGGAAGTCCTAGCTACAGCCATCAGAGAAGAAAAAGAAATAAAAGAATCCAGATCAGAAAAGAAGTAAAGCTCTCACTGTTTGCAGATGACATGATACAGTACATAGAAAACCCTAAGGATAGTGTAAGAAAATCACTAGAGCTAATCAGTGGATTTAGCAAAGTTGCAGGATACAAAATCAATACACAGAAATCATTTGCAATTCTATATAGTAACAATGAAAAATCATAAAGAAAAATTAAGGAATCAATCCTATTCACCATTGCAACAAAAAGAATTAAAAATCTAGGAATAAACTTATGTAAGGAGACAAAAGAACTGTACACAGAAAATTATAAGACACTGATGAAAGAAATCAGAGATGACATAAACAGATGGAAAGATATTCCACATTCCTGGGTAAGAAGAATCTACATTGTGAAAATGACTATGCTAACAAAGGCAATCTACAGGTTCAGTGCAATCCCTATCAAATTACCAATGGCCTTTGTCACAGAATTAGAAAAGAGAACTTCACAATTCATCCGGAAACACAAAGACCCTGAAGAGCCAAAGGAGTCTCAAGAAAGAAATGGAGAGGGAGGAATCAGCCTTCCTAACTTCAGATTGTACTACAAAGCTACAGTCAAGACACTATGGTACTGGCACAGAAAAACAGAAATATAGACCAATGGAACAAGATAGAAAGCCCAGAAATAAATCCATGCACCCATGGGTAACTTATTTTTGACAAAGGAGACAAGAATATACAATGGGGCAAAGACAGCCTCTTCAATAAATGGTGCTGGGAAAACTGGACAGCTACATGTAAAAGAATGAAATTATAACACTCCCTAACACCATACACAAAGATAAATTCAAAATGGATTAAAGACCTAAACGTAAGACCAGAAACTATAAAACTTTTAGAGGAAAACATAGGCAGAACACTCAACGACATATATCAATGCAGTATCCTCTATGACCCAACTTCTAGAGAAATGGAAATAAAAACAAAAGTAAATAAGTGGGACCTGATTAAACTTAAAAGCTTTTGCATAGCAAAGGAAACTATAAGCAAGGTGAAAAGACAACCCTCACAATGAGAGAAAATAACAGCAAATGAAACAACTGACAAAAGATTAATTTCCAAAATATACAAGCAGCTCATATAACTCAATGCCAGAAAAACAAACAACCCAATGAAAAAGTGGGAAAAAGACCTAAACAGACATTTCTCTAAAGAAGACATACAGCTGACTTACAAACATATGAATAGATTTTCAACATGGCTCATTATTAGAGAAATGCTAACAAAACCACGATGAGATATCACCTCACATTGGTCAAAATGGCCATCATGAAAAAGTCTACAAGTAATAAATGCCAGAGAGGACATGGAGAAAAGGGAACACTCTTGTGCTGTTGGAGGGAATGCAAATTGATACACTCACTATGAAAGACAGTGTGGAGATTCATTTAAAAATGGGGAATAAAACCACCATATGACCCAGCGATCCCACTCCTAGGCATATACCCCGAGGAAACCAAAATTAAAAATCACACATGTATCCCATTGTTCAGTCAGTTCAGTTCAGTTGCTCAGTCATGTCCGACTCTTTGCAACCTCATGAACCACAGCATGCCAGGCCTCCCTGTCAATCACCAACTCCCAGAGTCCACCCAAACCCATGTCCATTGAGTCAGTGATGCAATCCAACCATCTGATTCTCTGTTGTCCCCTTCTTATCCTGCCCTCAATCTTTCCCAGCATCAGGGTCTTTTCAAATGAGTCCGCTTTTCTCATCAGGTGGTCAAAGTATTGGAGTTTCAGCTTTAGCATCAGTCCTTCCAGTGAACACTCAGGACTCATCTCCTTTAGGATGGACTACTTGGATCTCCTTGCAGTCCAAGGGACTCTCAAGAGTCTTCTCCAACACCATAGTTCAAAAGGATCAATTCTTCTGTGTTCTGCTTTATTTATAGTCCAACTCTCACATCCATACATGACCACTGGAAAACGATAGCCTTGACTAGACAGACCTGTGTTGACAAAGTAATGTCTCTGCTTTTGAATATGCTATCTAGGTTGCTCGTAACTTTCCTTCCAAGGAATAAGCGTCTTTTAATTTCGTGGCTGCAATCACCATCTGCAGTGATTTTTGAGCCCCCCAAAATAAAGTCTGACACTGTTTCCCCATCCATTTACCATGAAGTGATGGGAACAGATGCCATGATCTTCGTTTTCTGAAGGTTGAGCTTTAAGCCAACTTTTTCACTCTCCTCTTTCACTTTCATCAAGAGGCTTTTTAGTTCCTCTTCACTTTCTGCCATAAGGGTGGTGTCATTTACACATCTGAGGTTATTGACATTTCTCCTGGCAATCTTGATTCCAGCTTGTGCTTCTTCCAGCCCAGCATTTCTCATGATGTCCTCTGCATATAAGGTAAATAAGCAGGATGACAATATACAGCATTGATGTACCCCTTTCCTGACTTGGAACCAGTCTTGTTCCACGTCCAGTTCTAACTGTTGCTTCCTGACCTGCATATAGGTTTCTCAAGAGGCAGGTCAGGTGGTCTGTATTTCCATCTCTTTCAGAATTTTCCACAGTTTATTGTGATCCACACAGTCAAAGGCTTTGGCATAGTCAACAAAGCAGAAATAGGTGTTTTTCCAAAACTCTCTTGCTTTTTCCATGATCCAGCGGATGTTGGCAATTTGATCTCTGGTTCCTCTGACTTTTCTAAAACCAGCTTGAACATCTGGAAGTTCACAGTTCACGTATTGCTGAAGCCTGGCTTGGAGAATTTTGAGCATCACTTTACTAGCGTGTGAGATGAGTGCAACTGTGCGGTAGTTTGCGTATTCTTTGGCATTGCCTTTCTTTGGAATTGGAATGAAAACTGACCTCTTCCAGTCCCGTGGTCACTGCTGAGTTTTCCAAATTTGCTGGTATATTGAGTGAAGCACTTTCACAGCATCATCTTTTAGGATTTGAAAGAGCTTAACTGGAATTCCATCACTACCACTAGCTTTTTCATAGTGATGCTTCCTAAGGCCCACCTGACTTCACATTCCAGAATGTCTGGCTCTAGGTGAGTGATCACACCATCGTGATCATCTGGGTCATGAAGATCTTTTCTGTACAGTTCTTCTGTGTATTCTTGCCACCTCTTCTTAATATCTTCTGCTTCTATTAGGTCCCTACAATTTCTGTCCTTGATTGAGCCCATCTTTGCATGAAATGTTCCCTTGGTATCTCTAATTTTCTTGAAGAGATCTCTAGTCTTTCCCATTCTGTTGTTTTCCTCTATTTCTTTGCATTAGTTGCTGAAGAAGCCTTTCTTATCTTTTCTTGCTATTCTTTGGAACTCTGCATTCAGATGCTTATATCTTTCCTTTTCTCCTTTGCTTTTCACTTCTCTTCTTTTCACAGCTATTTGTAAGGCCTCCCCAGACAGCCATTTTGCTTTTTTGCATTTCTTTTCCATGGGGATGGTCTTGATCCCTGTCTCCTGTACAGTGTCACGAACCTCATTCCATAGTTCATCAGGCACTCGGTCTATCAGATCTAGGCCCTCAAACCTATTTCTCACTTCCACTGTATAATCATAAGGGATTTGATTTAGGTCATACCTGAATGGTCTAGCAGTTTTCCCTACTTTCTTCAATTTAAGTCTGAATTTGGTAATAAGGAGTTCATGATCTGAGCCACAGTCAGCTCCTGGTCTTATTTTTGTTGACTGTATAGAGCTTCTCCATCTTTTGCCGCAGAGAATATAATCAATCTGATTTCTGTGTTGACCATCTGGTGATGTCCATGTGTAGAGTCTTCTCTTGTGTTGTTGGAAGAGGGTGTTTGCTATGACCAGTGCATTTTCTTGGCAAAACTCTATTAGTCTTTGCCCTGCTTCATTCCACATTCCAAGGCCAAATTTGCCTGTTAGTCCAGGTGTTTCTTGACTTCCTACTTTTGCATTCCAGTCCCCTATAATGAAAAGGACATCTTTTTTAGGTGTTAGTTCTACAAGGTCTTGTAGCTCTTCATAGAACCGTTCAACTTCAGCTTCTTCAGCATTACTGGTTGGGGCATAGACTTGAATTACCGTGATATTGAATGGTTTGCCTTGGAAATGAACAGAGATCAGTCTGTTGTTTTGAGATTGCATTTCTTTTGTTGACCATGATGGCTACTGCATTTCTTCTGAGGGATTCCTGCCCACAGTAGTAGATATAATGGTCATCTGAGTTAAATTCAGCCATTCCAGTCCATTTTAGTTTGCTGATTCCTAGAATGTGGACGTTCACTCTTGCCATCTCTTGTTTGACCACTTCCAATTTGCCTTGATTCATGGACCTGACATTCCAGGTTCCTATGCAATATTGCTCTTTACAGCATCAGACCTTGCTTCTATCACCAGTCATATCCACAGCTGGGTATTGTTTTTGCTTTGGCTCCATCCCTTCATTCTTTCTGGAGTTATTTCTCCACTGATCTCTAGTAGCATATTGGGCACCTACTGACCTAGGTAGTTCCTCTTTCATTATCCTATCATTTTGCCTTTTCATACTGTTCATGGGGTTCTCAAGGCAAGAATATTGAACGGTTTGCCATTCCCTCTCCAGTGGACCACATTCTGTCAGACCTCTCCACCAGGACATGCCCGCCTTGGGTGGCCCAACAGGCATGGCTTGGTTTCATTGAGTTAGACAAGGCTGTGGTCCTAGTGTGATTAGATTGACTAGTTTTCTGTGAGTATGGTTTCAGTGTATCTGCCCTGTGAAGCCCTCGTGCAACACCTACCATCTTACTTGGGTGTCTCTTACCTTGGGTGTGGGGTATCTCCTCATGGCTGCTCCAGCAAAGCACAGCCACTGCTCCTTACCTTGGATGAGGGGTATCTCCTCACCACCGCCCTTCCTGACCTTCAACGTGGGATAGCTCCTCTAGGCCCTCCTGCACCCACGCAGCCACTGCTCCTTGGACGTGGTTTGCTCCTCCTGGCCACCGCCCCTGGCCTCAGACGTGGGTGGCTCCTCTCGACCGTTCCTGCGCAGTCGCAGCCTGGCACTCTTGGCTGCTACCCCTGACCTCGGACGTGGGGCAACTCCTCTTGGCCGGGCTTAGTGCGCTGGTCGCAGCCGCCTGTGACCTAGTATAAGGGACAATGCAAACAAAGAACAAGTAACATGGAGGAATGTATTTATCACTAGCAGATAATATAAACATAATATCTTATGGAGAATCCTAAACAAACTTTTTGGCCCACCAAAAAGTTTATGAATGAAGTAGAAGGTGTTTGGAGGAAAGAAGTAATAGGGAAGGGTTTCCTTGTTTGTTCGGTTGGTAAAGAATCTGCATACAATGTAGGAGACCCTACATTCAATTCCTGGGTTGGGAAGATCCTCTGGAGAAGGTATAAGCTACCCACTCCAGTATGCTTGCATGGAGAATCCCCATGGACTGAGAAGCCTGGCAGGCTGCAGTCCATGGTGTAGTAGAGTCGGACACAGCTGAGGGACTAAGCACAGCACAGCAAAGCAATAGATAAAGGTAAACCATTATGGAGAGTGATAATGTTCTGGGAATTTTAGGGTTCAGATAGGGTTAAAAGCTCAGGAATCTGATTTTATTTAGTAGGGTAGTGAGAGATATTGACAGGTTGTGTACCTGCTGTATTCTTTGATAATAAGCTACTTCAAAAGCAGAGACATTACTTTGCCTACTAAGGTCTGGCTAGTCAAGGCTATGGTTTTCCCTGTGGTCATGTATGGATGTGAGAGTTGGACTGTGAAGAAGGCTGAGCACCAAAGAATTGATGCTTTTGAACTGTGGTGTTGGAGAAGACTCTTGAGAGTCCCTTGGACTGCAAGGAGATCCAACCAGTCCATTCTGAAGGAGATCAACCGTGGGATTTCTTTGGAAGAAAGGATGCTAAAGCTGAAGCTCCAGTACTTTGGCCACCTCATGAGGAGAGTTGACTCATTGGAAAAGACTCTGATGCTGGGAGGGACTGGGGGCAGGAGGAGAAGGGGACGACCGAGGATGAGATGGCTGGATGGCATCACTGACTCGATGGAGGTGAGTCTGAGTGAACTCCGGGAGTTGGTGATAGACAGGGAGGCCTGGCGTGCTGCGGTTCATGGGGTCACAAAGAGCTGGACATGAAATGAATGGAACTGAACTGAAATACATTCAATATATCTACATTTCTAGTACTTGTCACAATTTACATGCTGCTGCTTCTGCTGCTAAGTCGCTTCAGTCGTGTCCGACTCTGTGCGACCCCATAGACGGCAGCCCACCAGGCTCTGCCTTCCCTGGGATTCTCCAGGCAAGAACCCTGGAGTGGCTTGCCATTTCCTTCTCCAATGCATGAAAGTGAAAGTGAAAGTGCAGTCGCTCAGTCGTGTCCGACTCTTCAAAACCCCATGGACTGCAGCCTACAAGGCTCTTCCGTCCATGGGATTTTCCAGGCAAGAGTACTGGAGTGGGTTGCCATTGCCTTCTCCGCTAGACTAGTATGCTGCTGCTAAGTCGCTTCAGTTGTGTCCGACTCTGTGCAACCCTATAGACAGCAGCCAACCAGGGGGATTGTAATCACTAAATAGTTTCTTAATCAAAGATTGGAATAATGGCAGAAAAGAAAAATGCATAAAAGTATGGATTGAGTGATGCGTGAATAAACAGGGAAGTTAAATGCCCAGATAGGCAAAACCAAACCCAAACAAAAGAGTTTGCATTATGCCAGGTAAAAATGGGTGTAACCAGTCATTGATCCTGCATGTACAAACCATCTGCTTTAGAAAAATTTCTGTCAGCAACTCTTGTTCTTTTTAACCTTTAAAATTTTGGAAAATTGAATTCTGCAATGGAAAATAATTAATTGGAAGTAGAAATGAAATGAATTAAAGGTGTCACATGCTTCAGTACAAAATTTTAACTGTCAGAAAAGGACAGCAGTGTTTGCTGATATATTTAATTGAAGTGAAATATTTGAAGTTGCATCTAGAAGTTTTAGCTATTTCTCTTATTGAACGGGAAAAAATGGTCATAGAACTGTGCTGATCAAATTCAGTTTTCCACAGGTTTGCTTACATTCTTGTTTTCCATTTTTGAAAGTACACATGCACTTTCATAATTTTGTAATAGAAATAGAAATGATAATGTTAGGAATTTATTGGCAGAAAGATAATCAGTAATGGCTCTCTAGGAGTATAATTTATACATACACAAATATTTTAAATTACTATTAATATACACAGTCATGAAATAAAAGGTCTTCATTAATCAAAAAATGCAACATTACACATTCCAGTGATTTATATACTGTTTGTGTATAAATGCAATGATGTATATATTTATGTATATGTATATGTATTTAGTGATTTATGGATTTGGAATTTTCATCATTCTAATTTCCTTTTGACAAATGCATTCATTTATCGTTACCCAATGAGATTATCATTAGGCAAGAGGCCATCACAGTTGCTAGAACACAGGTACTTGCTGAATGAGACAATATTTCAGGAGAAAAAACAGCAGAATTACAGAATTACATGGCTTGTGATCAATGATATCCCACAAGCATAATTTTTATGCTAATACATAAGTTAATTAATTGCGTGAAAAATATTCCAAAAGGCAAAAACACAAAATATTCCAAAAAACAAAAGACCTTCAAAGAGAATATTGAGAAGAAGTAGATCTATTCATGTCTATTGCCCTAATAATGTTTGTGTTTTGTGTAGCAGTGAATGACTTCAAAGAGTGCAGTTAGACAAAAGAATTCTCAAGAGGCTGCGCCCAGGGCCCTGCTGCTTTTTCATCTCTGTTTAATATGCATGTACTTATTTATACTTATTTACCTCAAAATCAGTACGTAACCTTTGGTATTACATATTCACTTGATGAATTGAAACTTTATTACAAATAACATGTTCCTTTTTTTTTCATTTTTGAAAATAATACATTGTTTTAAATCATATATTTTTATATATGATTTTTGCCTGGAAAATTCCATGGACAGAGGAGCCTGGTAGGCTACAGTCCATGGGGTCACAAAGAATTGGACACGACTGAGCGACTTCAATGTCAATGTCATATATATATATATATATATATATATATATATATATATAAATGAAATAGTTATAAGACTTTTAAATAGTTTTATTTTATTTGTCTAATTTTAGCTTTCCATCATGCAACTACTTTCCTATGAAGAATTTTGTGTCTCAAGACCAAACATGGGATATAGCTATTGAAATAAAAATTATTGATAAAACATAATTTCTTGTAATACTTATTTCATTTTTCATTATCTATTTCCCTCTTAAAATTTAGCTGCCCAAAATTTACTGATAAAAAAAAGACCTATCTCAACACTCGTAGGTTGTATGTTAAACAAGTTATTTCAGAAAAGTGTAGGTAGCTATTATGCTTGTACTTAGAGGATTGTTTACTTTTTATCCATAAAATAAAATATATTTTTAGAACATTTTCAAATTTTAGAAAAGTAAAACCAAAACAAAAAAATTCTATTGATGGCTTACAATTATCCTTTTTTCATACAACAATTGGGAAATAGATGATGTTTAATGACAATAAAGAAATTAGATAAATATGCAAAATATAGAGTCTAAAGCAATAAGATTTTTTCCCCTTTATATCAAGTTGATACACAGTTGGGCTTCCCTGGTACCTTAGATGTTTAAACAATCTGCCTGGAATGCAGGAGACTTGGGTTGGGAAGATCCCCTGGAGGAGGCCACAGCAACCGACTCCAGTATTCTTGCCTGGAGAATCCCCATGGACAGAGGAATTAGTAGAATACATGGTGTGTAGATATCATTGTGAGTGACAATTCTTGTATCCAGACTGTGGGTAGATGCCCAAGGCTATTCTAGGTA
The DNA here is from genome assembly GCF_016772045.2 of Ovis aries. Taxonomy (NCBI): domain Eukaryota; kingdom Metazoa; phylum Chordata; class Mammalia; order Artiodactyla; family Bovidae; genus Ovis; species Ovis aries. Next base: position 42,835,210 of record NC_056057.1, on the reverse strand, counting down.
AGAGAGATGGGCTGACACACATGTCAAATTAAATTAAACAAGGCATTGTACTAATTTATTTACTCTACTTTTTAGATGTTTATCACTATGAACAGAATCTCTTTAGCTGGATATAGACCAGTGTTGTTATTTTTTTAAACACTCAGTTATCCAACTTAAAAGGTCAAAAACTGTTACATGTTAAAGTTGACAGTTTATTCTTCAGTTCAGTTCAGTTCAGTCACTGTCATGTCCAACTCTTCGCGACCCCATGAATCGCAGCACACCAGGCCTCCCTGCCATCACCAACTCCCAGGGTTCACTCAAACTCATGTCCATCGAGTCGGTGATGCCATCCAGCCATCTCATCTTCTGTCATCCCCTTCTCCTCCTGTCCCCAGTCCCTCCCAGCATCAGTCTTTTCCAATGAGTCAACTCTTCACATGAGGTGGCCAAAGTATTGGAGTTTCAACTTTAGCATCAGTCCTTCCAGTGAACACCCAGGACTGATTTCCTTTACAATGGACTGGTTGGATATCCTTGTTTATTCTTATGTATTCTAAAATAATTTTTAAAGTACATGTATTGTTACTTCAGCTCTGCATTCTAGCTTTTTAGAGTTGAAATTATTAAATATATTAGAAATCTTTTTCAAAAATATCAACTCAGTCTGCATAGATATTTAAGAAAATTAGTTTATTCACAATATTTATTGACCCGTATTGCTATATTGTAAGGAAAATATATTCTCACGGAGAATCAAAGATTCAGCCAACTGAGACATTACAGATCTCATGGCCTAAATTTCAAACCTTCTGCTAGAGGATTGGCAGTTGGCAATGAGGACTTCAGGTATAAAGTTGAAAGTTGGCATTTTCATTATTTGTAAATATTTCTTCCATTATAATTAATTTTTAGGCCTTGATATATTTCAATGGATTTACTGTAGCCATTTATTCAATATTCATTTATTTTTTGTTTATTGCCCATTCCAATCTCTGCCCCCTTTCCCACTCCATTTTCATCATTATTTTTAGTTTTCATTTTTTAGAGAACATAAATTTCCATTAAAAATGAAATATAGAAGCTAGTATAATGAGCCTTTACAGAATAGTTAATCTGAATTCATCTAATGAAATTAATCTAAACCATAGAAACAATTAGATTCATTATTCTTGAGGTATTTATTACACTTATCTATTGAATAATGTGAGACTTTTTATTGCATTTGCCCTGTTATTCATCTTTTCATCATTTTATTTTTAGGCAATTTGATAAAAGCAATGTAAAAAAAGGTAGTGAAAATAGATACTATCATTCTTTATAATCATTATAAAATGCACTATACTTCTAAAAAAAAAAGTAAAGCTAATACAAGGCAAGAAACCTAGATGTCAAAGTTATTTTGATCCCAATAATTCTAGTCAAAAATACAGGTAGTATGCACTTTTGATAAGTATTAAATTAAAGCAATTTCCCCTGACACTTCATGTAAGAGAGCTATTCAGTTAGGATGACATACTTCCTATTTAAGAATATATTGTTTAACTGTTAGTGTTTACCTGAAACAGGGGATGAATGCAATAACTTTCGTTCAACATTCTGAACTAGAACTCTTTTTCATAAGAGGGACCACTATCAGGAGAAAATGTTGCATATTAATGTTGTTCAGTTCAGTCGCTCAGTCGTGTCCGACTCTTTGCGACCCCCTGAATCGCAGCACGCCAGGCCTCCCGGTCCATCACAAACTCCCGGAGTTCACTCAGACTCACGTCCATTGAGTCCGTGATGCCATCCAGCCACCTCATCCTCTGTCGTCCCCTTCTCCTCCTGCCCCCAGTCCCTCCCAGCATCAGAGTCTTTTCCAATGAGTCAACTCTCCTCATGAGGTGGCCAAAGTCCTGGAGTTTCAGCTTTAGCATCATTCCTTCCAAAGAAATCACAGGGTTGATCTCCTGCAGAATGGACTGGTTGGATCTCCTTGCAGTCCAAGGGACTCTCAAGAGTCTTCTCCAACACCACAGTTCAAAAGTATCAATTCTTCAGCGCTCAGCCTTCTTTACACTCCAACTCTTACATCCATACATGACTACTGGAAAACCATAGCCTTGACTAGACGGACCTTAGGCAGCAAAGTAATGTCTCTGCTTTTGAATATGCTATCTAGGTTGGTCATAACTTTCCTTCCAAGGAGTAAGCGTCTTTTAATTTCATGGCTGCAGTCACCATCTGCAGTGATTTTGGAGCCCCAAAAATAAAGTCTGACACTGTTTCCACTGTTTCCCCATCTATTTGCCATGAAGTGATGGGACCGGATGCCATGATCTTTGTTTTCTGAATGTTGAGCTTTAAGACAACTTTTTCACTCTCATCTTTCACTTTCATCAAGAGGCTGTTTAGTTCTTCTTCACTTTCTGCCGTAAGGGTGTTGTCCTCTGCGTATCTGAGGTTATTGATATTTCTCCTGGCAATCTTGATTCCACCTTGTGCTTCTTCCAGTCCAGCATTTCTCATGATGTGCTCTGCATATAAGTTAAATAAGCAGGGTGACAATATTGTTGTAGGAATGTGATTTAATAATTTCACATCTTAATTTGTAGGCAAATATTTTAATTGATATTTAAAAGCATATGGAGTTTATACTTTAAGGTATTTAGAATTTTTCATTTATATTCATTAAAATTATATAATTTTAGTGTTATGTTTCCAATATAAAAATAATGGCATGAATAATCTACTTATTTTTGGATGTAATGGAAAAAGGAAGAATTTTGGAGGTCAAATGTCAATCAAAATTCAAAGTTAAAAGTTCATAATTCTGATTGTTGTTATAGATATTAATATAATGTAAATTATAGTGGCTAACAAATAGTACTACAATTTACAATATATTGCTTCCTTCATTAAATGTTTCACATTATAAACTCTAAAATATAATAAATTATATTATTTATATGAATATTTCTGACTAACACTTTTAAAATAATGTACGGTTTATATTATATATAATATATTCATATGTATATACAGTAAGGTAACTGAGAACTTCCAGATGCACAAGCTGGATTAAGAAAAGGCAGAAGAACCAGAGACCAAATTGCCATCATCTGTTGCATCATGAGAAAAGCAAGAGAATTTCAGAGAAATATCTACTTCTGCTTCATTGACTACACTAAAGCCTTTGATTGTGTGGATCACAACAAACTGTGGAAAATTCTTAAAAAGATGGGGATACCAGACCACCTGACCTACCTCCTGAAAAACCTATATGCAGGTCAAGAAGCAACAGTTAGAACCAGACATGGAACAACAGACTAGTTCAAAATTGGAAAAGGAGTACGTCAAGGCTGTGTATTGTCACCCTGCTTATTTAACTTATATGCAGAGTACATCATGTGAAATGCCAGACTGGGTGAAGCACAAGCTGGAATCAAGATTGCTGGGAGAGATATCAATAGACGCAAATATGCAGATAATACCACCCTTATGGTAGAAAGCAAAGAAGAACTAAAGAGCCTCTTGATGAAGGTGAAAGAGGAGAGTGAAAGGCTTATTTAAAACTCAACCTTCAAAAAACTAAGACCATTGCATCTGGTCCCATCATTTCATGGCAAATAGATGGGTAAATAATGGAAACAGTGACAAACTTAATTTTCTTGGGCTCCAAAATCACTGTGGATGATGACTCCAGCCACCAAATTAAAAGACTTGCTGAATGTGGAAGAAACCCCATGGACTGTAGCCCACCAGACTCCTCTGTTCATAGGATTCCCCAGGCAGGAATACTGGAGTAAGTTGCCATGCACTCTGGGTCTTTCCTTGGAAGAAAAGTTGTGACAAACCTATACTGTGTATTAAAATAGCAGAGATATCACTTTGCCAACAAAGGTCCATATAGTCCACTCTATGGTTTTTTCAGTAGTCATGTACAGATGTGAAAATTGGACCTAAAGAAGGTTGAGTGCTGAAGAACTGATGTTTTTATTTTATTTATTTTTTTTTAGAACTGATGTTTTTAATTTGTGGTCTTGGAGAAGACTGAGAGTCCCTTGAACAGCAAGGAGATCAAAGCAGTCAGTCTTAAGGGAAATCAACCCTGAATATTCATTGGAAGTACTGATGCTGAAGCTGAAGCACCAATACTTTAGCCAACTGTTGTGAAGAGCTGACTCATTAGAAAAGACCCTAATGCTAGGAAAGTTTGAAGGCAGGAGGAGAAGCTGGCCACAGAGGATGATATGGTTGGATGCATCACCAGCTCAGTGGACATGAACTTGAGCAAAGTCAGGGAGATGATAAAGGACAGGGAAGCCTGGCGTGCTGCAGTCCATGGGGTCTCAAAGAGTCAGACATGACTCAGCAACTGAACACCAACAACATATACTGTATTATTTATATTATCTACTCTATAAAATCTGACTCAGAAATAAAATATTTCATTAATTTAATTAAAAATATGTTGGGTTTTTTTTTTTTTTTTGGATAATGCGTTTTTCAGGTTATGCAGTATTTTGCCGGGAGCATTTATGCCAAAACACAGGTTATTTTTTAAGTATTAAAGTAACAGAAACCACTATGGAACATTCGTTTTGAACAAAATCTACTCACTTTATTCTATAAACTGTAATTCAATTGTTAATTTTTAGATAATTTACTTGAAGCTTAGCATTGCAACTTCAAATCCCTATTTTTTTAGCCCAAAGTAGTAAGCTTATTGAGAGTCAGAACTCAAGTGTAGTCATGAAGATCTAAGCACTTAAAGTAGAGTAAGCTTTCCAAATCCAGAGTAAGAGAAATCTAGAATTTGTTAACTCTGTTCGGTTAGTCAAAGACTGGTCATTCCATCTGTCTAAAGGTGACCTAGACAGTTCTATTTTTATCTTTTCTTAAAAAAACTTTAATACTATAGATGTATTTGAATGTGTGTATGTGGCATAGCTAAGTAAATATCCATAAGGGAGCAGGCCACTTAGTAAATTCATTAATCCTCAATGTACAAATAAAAAAAATTATTACTATTTACCATTTGAGTACAAGAAACTTTTTTTATTTATATTTTAGTCATTTTATAAAAATTTCTCGAACATGTTTAGACTCCAATTGAGAATAAGCCTTTTCCACTTTAAAGTTTAACAATTATTTTGTCAGTTTTATTCAGCAGCCCCAAAGAGAGTAGGCTTATTTGTTTTATTCAATAGTATATTTCAAGTGCCAGCATAATTCTTGTCATTCAATATCTATTTGTTTAGTTTATGTATATGTATTAATACACTTTAGGCTAGGTAGATGTTGTATTATTGAAAAAAGGAAGATGTAGTACACATTCTGATAGAATTTTGAATTCCAGATTTATTTGTTAGCATTTATAAGTAATCAGATATCTTTTTTAAGTAATTAAAGTAATTTTAAGTTATTACTTAATTTTCAGTAATCAGAACAATATCTTGTTTTTTAAAAAAACATTTGGCAAAATTAGATATAAAAGGAGATACTATGTATTTTCAATGTTCGCTTAGAGTCATTGGGTAAACATAGAGTTTCAGACATCATCTTGATCTCATATATTAATTTTCAATAATTAAAACTATGGCATTTTTGTCTTATTATATAGGTCATAGTAACCTAAAAACAACAACTTATTCAATATTTTTTTACTTGATGAAAAATAGCTTTACCATGTTGTGTTGATTTCTTCCATACAACAATGAGAATCAGTCATACTAAATACATATCTTCTCTCTTTTGAGCTTCCCTCACCACCCCCATCCCACCACTCTAGGTCATCACAGGGTGCCAGACTGGGCTCTCTGTGTTATATAGTAACTTCCTGCCAGCTATTTCACACATGATAGTGTATATTTGTCAATGATACTTTCTCAATTTGTCATAGCCTTTCCTTGCCCCACTGTGTCCACAAGCCCATTTTCTACATCTCCATTCATCTAGGTCTCCATTCCTTCCCTGAGATAGGTTCCTCAGAACCAGTTCTCTATATTCCATATATATGAACAATGTACAATATTTGTTTTTCTCTTTCTGACTTACTTCACTCTGTGAGAGGCTCTGGGTCCATCCACCTCACTGCAACTGACCCGAATCCATTCCCTCTTATGGCTAATAATATCCCACTGTATGAATGCACCACATCTTTTTTATCCATTCATCTTTCCATGGACATTTAGGTTGCTTCCATGTCCTGGCTGTTGTAAATAGTGCTGCAATGAACACTGGAGTACATGTATCTTTTAGAATTGAGGTTTTCTCAAGGTATATGCCCATTGGTGGAACTGCTGAGTCGTATGGTAGATTTCCTGGAGAAGGAAATGGCAAACCACTCCAGTATTCTTGCCTGGATAATTCCATGGACAGAGGAACTTGGCAGGCTACAATCCATGGGGTTGCAAAGAATAGGCCACGACTGAGGACATCAGCAGATGGTAGATTTATTTCTAGTTTTTAAAGCAATCTCCATACTGTTTTCCATAATAGCCCTATCAGTTTACCCTCCCACCAACAGTGCGGGAGGGTTCCCTTTTCTCCATGTCTTCTCCAGCATTTATTGTTTGTAGGTTTTGGATAATGGCCATTCTGAGGGGTGATATCTCACTGTAGATTTGACTTGTATTTCTCTAATAATGAGCTCTGTTGAGAACCTTTTCATGTGTTTATTGGCCATCTATATGTCGTCTTTGTAGAAATGTCTGTTTAGGTGGCTTTCTGGTCATTTTCTGATTGTATTGTTTGCTTTTCTGATATGGAGCTATATGAGCTGCTTATATATTTTGGAGATTAATCTTTTGTCAGTTGCTTCATTTGCAATTATTTTCTCCCATTCTGAGGGTTATCTTTTCATCTTGTATATAGTTTCATTTGCTGTGTAAATGCTTTTAAGTTTTACTAGGTCCCATTTATTTTTGTTTTTATTTCCATTAATGTAGGTGGTGGGCCCAAGAGAATCTTGCTGTGAATTATGTCAAAAAATGCACTGCCTAAAAACAACAACAATTTTAAGGTGACTGGAAAGTTCCACAATAACTCTTATAGACAAAACCATATATCTTTAGTTTTAAGGCTGTTTTTTCCCTTTAATTCTGAAAGCCCAGATCTCTTGGACACACTCTTTGTGAAACTTCACTATGTGGCCAGCAATTACATTATATTTAATTTATACTTTTCTTTTTAATAAGAAAATCCATGAATGTTAATAGCCAACATATGCATCTGCTATTTGGCCTTTATAAAGTTCATCAGAAGCACTTATATTTTATGTGTCAGTTGGGACCATACCACATTAGCACTGAATTACAGGTATTATTTATCAAAGATAACACCTGCTGCAGCAAGAATATCACATAAGGTCACTTTATATTCTGTTGCAAATTTATTTGTTTTATAAAGGTTTTACTAGGATTTTTATTAGTTTTACCATTAGTATTCAGTGGGATATGAATCTACATGTTCATTATGATTAAAGGAATTTAAGCATATATGTTTGTATGTGTGTGTGTGGTTCTGCGTGTGTATTTAAGTTTTTCCTGACTTTGGATATGTGTACTTAGTGTATCTATCCATATATTCTATAAGTTTTATAGCACAGCAATTTTGAATGCAGGTGCTGTGAGATTGGCTAACATGAACCATTTTGGGAGTTATGTCATAATGAATATGTACCGAATATTATTATATGGGTAGGAGCACTTTGAGCTTTTTTTATAAGGTTTTTTCATTTTTTTTTACTCATAATACATGAGTAAAATTGTACTTACATATTAACATTAGATACATCCTCGAATTTTGCTTTACAGAGATAAAGTTGCAGATGTTTAACATCTTCAGGGTAAAAAATTTAAATGAATTAAATAATTAAAGGGAATGTCTTTAACAAAGTTTCCATGGTTGATGGAGTGTGAGAATACCTCTCCTAGAGAAATGGTGCTACAGTGTATGTAGCCCAGAAGCATTGTAGTCTGTTGACTGGGAGCCCCAACCCAGAAAAAATGTATTACCCTTTTAGTGTACCTACGTTGTAACGTTTCCTCTCTAAATTGGGTTGTATTGACTGTCAATAACTGTCAAGAATCTATGATTTTACCCTCTTTGCAAACTAAAAGGATAACTTTTACCCTCTCATGGATTCTGGTAGAAGACAGCAGTGCATGTGTGCAAGCTAAACCACTTCAGTCATGTCTGACTCTTTGCAATTCCATGAGCTGTAGCCCACCAGGCTCCTCTGTCCATAGGATTCTCCAGGCAAGAATACTGGGCTAGGTTGCCATGCACTCTGGGTCAAAATAAAAGGAATGTACTGTTCTCTACGTAGCAAGAAGCAAAAACTTTATTTTCATACCAATTTTCCTTGTCCTGTGATCCAAGGAGCTAATTGAATCCACCTGAGCAACCCCCAAAGGAGACGGCACCTATGTACACAGCTGCGTGTGCGTGTGTGCTAGGTCACTTCAGCTCAGTCACTCAGTTGTGTCACACTCTTTGTGACCCCATGGACCAAACCACGACAGGCCTCCCTGTCCATCACCAGCTTCCAGAGTTTACCCAAACTCATGTCCATTGAGTCAGTGATGCCATACAGCCATCTCATCCTCTGTCATCCCCTTCTCCTCCCGCCTTCAATCTTTCCCAGCATCGGGGTCTTTTCAAATGAGTCAGCTCTTCGCATCAGGTGGCCAAAGGATTGGAGTTTTGGCTTCAACATCAGTCTTTCCAATGAATACTCAGGACTGATTTCCTTTAGGATTGACTGGTTGAATCTTCTTGCAGTCCAAGGGCCTCTCAAGATTCTTCTCCAACACCACAGTTCAAAAGCATCAGTTTGAAAGACTGTTCTATACATCTGTGTCTCTTTTGCTGTCTCGCATACAGGATGACCCAGAGAGATGGTACAGGGAGGGAGGAGGCAGGGGCGTTCAGGATGGGGAACACATGTATACCTGTGGCGGATACATGTTGATGTATGGCAAAACCAATACAATATTGTAAAGTAATTAACCTCCAATTAAAATAAATAAATTTATATTTTAAAAAAAAGCGCATCAGTTCACCAGTGCTCAGCTTTCTGTATGGTCCAACTCTCACATCCATACATGACTACTGGAAAAACCATAGCTTTGACTAGATGGACCTGTGTTTGTAAAGTAACGTCTCTGCTTTTTTAATATGCTGTCTAGGTTGGACACAACTTTCCTTCCAAGGAGTAATCTTCTTTTAATCATGTCTGCAGTCACCATCTGCAGTGATTTTGGAGCCCCAAAAAAGAAAGACTGTCACTGTTTCTACTGTTTTCCCATCTATTTGCCATGAAGTGATGGGACCAGATGCCATGATCTTCATTTTCTCAATGTTGAGCTTTAAGCCAATTGTTTTCACATTCATCAAGAAGCTGTTTAGTTCTTCTTCACTTTCTGCCATATGGGTGGTGTTCTCTGCACATCTGAGGTTGTTGCTATTTCTCCCAGCAATCTTGATTCCAGCTTGTGCTTCATCCAGCTCAAACCCAGTTTCTTATGATATACTCTGCATATAAGTTAAATAAGCAGGGTGGCAATATACAGCCTTGACGTACTCCTTTCCCAATTTGGAACCAGTCTGTTGTTCCATGTCCAGTTCTAACCGTTGCTTCCTGACCCACATACAGATTTCTCAGAAGGCAGGTCAGATGGTCTGGTATTCACATCTCTTTCAGAATTTCCCACAGTTTGTTGTGATCCACACAGTCAAAGGCTTTGGCATAGTCAATAAAGCAGAAATAGATGTTTTTCTGGAACTCTTTTGCTTCTTCAATGATCTAGTGGATGTTGGCAATTTGATCTCTGGTTCCTCTGCCTTTTCTAAAACCAGCTTGAACATCTTCATGTTCATGGTTCACATATTACTGAAGCCTGGCTTGGAGAATTTTAAGCATTACTTTGCTAGTGTGTGAGATGAATGCAATTGTACAGTAGTTTAAGTATTCTTTGGCATTGCCTTTCTTAGGGATTGGAATGAAAACTGACCTTTTCCAGTCCTGTGACCACTGCTGAGTTTTCTAAATTGGCTGGCATACTGAGTGCAGCATTTTCACAGCATCATCTTTTAGGATTTGAAATAGCTCAACTGGAATTCCATCACCTTCACTAGCTTTGCTTGTAGTGATGTTTTCTAAGGCCCACTTGACTTCACATTCCAGGATGCCTGGCTCTAGATGAGTGATCACACCATCGTGATTATCTGGATCATGAGGATCTTTTTTGTACAGTTCTTCTGTGTATTCTTGCCACCTCCTCTTAGTATCTTCTGCTTCTGTTGCTGCAGCTGTCACTTCAGTCATGTCTGACTCTGTGCAACCCCATAGATGGCAGCCCACCAGGCTCTGCTGTCTCTGGGATTCTCCAGGCAAGAGCACAGGACTGGGCTGCCATTTCTTTCTCCACTGCTTCTGTTAGGTCCATACCATTTCTGTCCTTTATTGAGCCCATCTTTGCATGAAATGTTCCCTTGGTATCTCTAATTTTCTTGAAGAGATCTCTAGTCTTTCCCATTCTATTGTTTTCCTCTGTTTCCTTGCACTGATCACTGAGGAAGGCTATCTTATCTCTCCTTGCTATTCTTTGGAACTCTGCATTCAAATGGGTATATCTTTCCTTTTCTCCTTTGCTTTTCACTTCTCTTCTATTCACAGCTATTCGCAAGGCCTCCACAGACAGCCATTTTGCTTTTTTGCATTTCTTTTTCTTGTGGATAGCATTGGTCCCGGTCTCCTGTACAATGTCATGAACCTCTGTCCATAGTTCATCAGGCACTCTGTCTATCAGATCTAGGCCCTTAAACCTATTTCTCACTTCCACTGTATAATCATAAGGGATTTGATTTAGGTCATACCTGAATGGTCTAGTGGTTTCCCTATTTTCTTCAATTTAAGTCTGAATTTGCTAATAAGGATTTCTTTTTTTTTTTTTTTTTTTTTTTGCTAATAAGGATTTCATTATCTGAACCACATTCAGCTCCTCATCTTGTTTTTGCTGACTGTATAGAGCTTCTCCATCTTTGGCTGCAAAGAATATAATCAACTAATTTTGGTGTTGGCCATCTAGTGATGTCCTTGTGTAGAGTCTCCTCTTGTGTTGTTGCTTCAGTTGTGTCCAATTCTTTGTGACCCTATGGACTGCACCCTTCCAGGCTCCTCTGTCCTTGGGATTCTCCAGGCAAGAATACTGGACTGGGTTACTATGCCCTCCTCCAGGGTATCTTCCCCAGTCAGGGATCAAATTCATGTCTCTTATGTCTCCTGCATTGACAGGGGTGTTCTTTACCACTAGCACCATGTAGGAAGCCTACAACTGTTTATATGTGTTCACAAAGGAGTTTTGGATACACAAAGCATATATACAACGATGGACATACTATGTGTCCATACAGGAATTTTGGGTACACAATGCATATACGAAACAAGGGCTGTCCCTCATGTGGAGACGCAGGCCCCTCACAGGGGACAGCATCCTCCTTGGGGATGTACTTGAGAAAGTTGCTTAATTTCTCTTTGTCTCAGCCATTTTCATCCACAATGTGTAGATATTTTCAAAAGTATTTGTGAGACATTTTCTGTTTCCATTTTATAAAAAAATTTTTTTAAAAAATTCAATCCTTAGTAAAGAATAATTGACAAATAAATTTATATATACATATATTTAAGATGTTCAATGTGATGCTTTAATATATGTAAGCATTGTAAAGTGATAACCACAATCAAGGTAATTACAATATCCATCATTTTACATAGTTACCTTTTAGAGGTTGTTGTTTTGGTGGTGACAACACTTAAGATGAACTCTTAGCAAATTTCAAGCATATAATTCAAGATTACTGACTCTAGTTACCCATCTATCATTAGCTCTCAAGAACTTACTCATCCTGCATAACTGAAACTCGGTATCCCTTGACCGATATCTCCCCCACTTCCCTCACTCCCTAGCCTACATGTGGAATCAAAGAAATCAAACTCATGAAAGCAGTAAGTACAATGGTGGTTGTAAGACAATACTTAACCTAAGTATGCTTTAAGCATATTTCTTCCCAACCCTACTTCTCCGTGAGGCACCTCTGCCACCCCAGTATTTGCCACCTAGTAGGACTCTTGTCCAAGGGCTTCCCAGGTGGCACTGGTGGTAAGAACCCACCTGCCAATGCAGGAGATGTAAGAGAGCCAGGTTCAATCCCTGGGTTAGAAAGATCCCCTGGAGGAGGGCCCAGCAACCCAATCCAATATTCTTGCCTGGAGAAGCCCTTGAACAGAGGAGCCTGGAGGGCTATAGTCCACAGGGTCACAAAGAGTCAGACACTACTGAAGTAACAGCACACAGAAACCCATGCACTCTTGTGTGAAGCGCCCCTATAGCTCTTACTAAAATGTATTGTAAAGGTGTGCTTCCTACCCTCTAGCCTCTATAAGCAAACCAACAAATAACTTTAAAACTTCAAGGGTAAGGTCATTGTTTAATTTCTCTTCATAACTCTAATACCCAGTTCCCAGCACTTAAGAAGTGCTGACTCACAATTTGCATTAAATATTTGCTTAATAAATCAATAATTCTTGGTGGTAAAGTCACTAAGTTTTGCTAATTTGTGGAAGATGCAGATTTGATATTTAGGATCTTGTAGAACTCCAGTACTCTTGCCTGGAAAATACCATGGAAGAAGGAGCCTGGTAGGCTGCAGTCCATGGGGTCGCTAAGAGTCAGGCACAGCTGAGCGACTTCACTTTCACTTTTCACTTTCATGCACTGGAGAAGGAAATGGCAACCCACTCCAGTGTTCTTGCCTGGAGAATTCCAGGGACAGCGGAGCCTGGTGGGCTGCCGTCTATGGGGTCACACAGAGTCAGACACGACTGAAGCAACTTGGCAGCAGCAGCAGCAGAACATCAATGAAGGGCTCATTGGCTTGGTCAGTGTGGCATTACAACCGAATCAGGGACATATGTTAAAAGGAAATGAGCTTCCCATGTGGGTAAAATAATCATGAATTAATGTACGTAGTAAACCAGGCATGACATGACTTGTAAACCCCCTGCAATATAATTATAGTTTTTAGTGTAATCTCCTTTTTGCATTTAGTGGCATCATTGTGTAATGTGGCCTGGAATAATTTAATTTTAGAATATCTAAAGTATGCTTACAGGGAAAATTTTGGAAGAATTGACATTGCCAACTAAGCTTTTCTCCTGAAATCTAAATCATTACAGGGAAACATTTATTTTTGTTTCCAGAAAGTAAAGGTAGTCAGGATGGCAAATTAGCCATAATTAATGAACTGAACAGAATGAAAAGATTTTACTATCTTCTTTTATTTAAAGAAAAACTATACTAGGAGAAATATTTGTATAAATGACATGTTTACTGAATAAGATTTTAAATGTCTTGTTTGCATGTAAAGAAGTATCTTTACTTGCAGTGATTATTTCCAACTGGAATAAGATGTAGAAGTAGAATTGCTCTTCCCCTGAAATGATGCCAAATGTACATTGGTATTGAATAAATTGTATTTTTCTCATTGAATCAAAATGATCAAGGTATTTAGACATTATGCAACCTTTGTTGGAGGAGGAGATGGCAACCCACTCCAGTGTTCTTGCCTAGAGAATCCTGTGGACAGAGGAGCCTGGTGGGCTACCATCTATGAGGTCGCACAGAGTCGGACACGACTGAAATAATGACTTAGCAGCAGTAGCACCAGCAGCATGCAACCTTTGTTAGCTTTATGTTCAAACATTGATCCATCGACCATTTCAGTTCAGTTCAGTTCAGTTCTGATGGACATGAGTTTGAGTAGACTCCAGGAGTTGGTTTTGGACAGGGAGGCCTGGTGCTGTGATTCATGGGATTGCAAACAGTCAGACATGACTGAGTGACTGGACTGAACTGAACTGATATATTTATATAAATACAAATCTCCTCCACGTCAAGTTATGTGTCAGAGCTGGATTCAGCCTCAAATCTCCTTATCTGAAATCCCTCTCAATTCAGTCAGTCAGTTCAGTCGCTCAGTCGTGTCTGACTCTTTTCGACCCCATGAATCGTATCACGCCAGGCCTGCCGGTCCATCACCAACTCCTGGAGTTCACTCAAACTCAAACCTGACATTCCAGGTTCCTATGCAATATTGCTCTTTACAGTATCGGACCTTGCTTCTATCACCAGTCACATCCACAGCTGGGTATTGTTTTTGCTTTGGCTCAATCTCTTCATTCTTTCTGGAGTTATTTCTCCACTGATCTCCAGTAGCATATTGGGCATCTACTGACCTGGGGAGTTCCTCTTTCAGTATCCTGTCATTTTGCTTTTTCATACTGTTCATGGGTTCTCAAGGCAAGAATACTGAAGTGGTTTGCCATTCCCTTCTCCAGCGGACCACATTCTGTCGGACCTCTCCACCATGACCCACCTTTCTTGGGTGGCCCCACATGGCATGGCTTGGTTTCATTGAGTTAGACAAGGCTGTGGTCCTAGTGTGATTAGATTGACTAGTTTTCTGTGATTATGGTTTCAGTGTGTCTGCCCTCTGATGCCCTCTCGCAACACCTACTGTCTTACTTGGGTTTCTCTTACCTCGGACGTGGGATATCTCTTCACAGCTGCTTCAGCAAAGCACAGCTGCTGCTCCTTACCTTGGACAAGTGGTATCTACTCACCACTGCCCCTCCTGACCTTGAATGTGGAATAGCTCCTTTAGGCCCTCCTGCTAATCCCTTCTAAATGCCCCCTAAACTCTACAGTATTACTTTTACTAATAAGCTTAGCTCTTTGTGGCCCTAAATCTCTTTTTTTGCCTTGTTTCTGCTTCCCTCCAAAACATCACTATTGATATAGAAGCAAATATTGTGATATTCCACCAACTCTGTGAAAAAACTGGCTTCAAATATCACCCAGTCTCTACTCCATTCTTTCACTTTTTGCTCTTGGCAATGCAATAATGAGTCTAATGGACAATCTGGTAAATGAACCACTATTAAAGAGCTGACACTTTTGCAGAAAATTATTCAGAGCAATAAATCATGCTGCTGTTAAGATTTTTAGTAGTAGTGTAGTAGGCTTTTTGGTCACCACAAGCTCTTATTAAATGTCTCTACATACATATAGAAGATTTTCCTATTCAGAATCATTTGTCAGTGAATTCCCCTTGAAGTTTTAGGATTTTGCCATTCTCACTCTTATTCATCATTATCAGAGAGTACTTTGTCATCTACATTTTGCATTTTTCAATAGGCCGAGATTCTTCATAGACAATGTTTCATGGAACTATAATATTCTTCTGTGTAGCCAAAAAAATGGAAATAAAGACTATTAGCTATTGAGGACAGGTAAAAACGCACTGCTCAGACTCACAGCATCATTGACAACATTGCAACAAAATCTGAAATTTCTGATTCCTGGCATATCCTGGTGGTGCCAATTTGACTATTAAAAAAAATTAATCTGGTAATAATTTTTAAATGTTGAAGGAAGGACAGACTGGACTATGCTTCTACAACATTTCTTTCTAAATTTTTCTCACCTAAAAAATGAAGCAAAACCAAACAAAACCCAGAGAAATCAAAAAAGAAAATTCTATTCCCTGATTAATATTTTTTGAAATTAATTTATAGGTAATCAAATAATTCAATACAAAAGAATTTGCACATTTTTGACATTAGAATAACCCTCTTTCTGTGGATTTCATTTATATCTGAGACTCACATCCCTGGTATTCCGCAAAGATTAAATGGCAGCAAGTATTAGTGTGTCTAGACTTTTATTGCAACATGCAAACTGTTTGATCCAGTTTTAGGACAAATAAATGGCTAAGAGGATGAGACAGTGTATAAAGGAATGGGTTCCAGACATCAGATACCTATGGTTATAAGGAGAGGAGCAGATGGTATACTTCAGGATTCCCCACAAAATAAGGAATGTGCTATTTTATGTGGATCCCAAAAACATGCTCTTAAAATCCTTAACAAGCCTAATACTCTTGCTTGCGGCTCTTCTATCATCAGTGTGTAAAACAATAAGGCCTCCTTAATGAGGGGAAGGTGAGTCCTTAGCCTGTGTTGGTACATTCTGACAAAATCCTGAATGAGTTTATAAGTTAGATGTGGATATTAAAGTCGATTAACGTATAATAAAGAGCCCCAAACCAAAAATAGTCATCAGCATTTCTTTCTTGCCTCCAGGACTCTGGCCTTCCTCTCCTGCTTTTCCTTAATGCTCTGTTGCTGCTCCATCTGCTCCATCTGTTTAGGTCCACTTAACACTGCAGCGCTTGTCGGTTTAAGAAAAAACAGGCCAAACTAAAGGCTTCCAATAAGTGATTTTTCTGCTTAACACATAAGGTAATTTGTAGAGCCATCAAAATCCAATTTTTTAAAAACTCTTATTCGTGTGTGTGTATACTTGTGTGTACATATGTTATTGGGGAATGCAATCCAGCAAGAGAAATTATATGGTTTTTCAAAGAGTCAATGATGCTGCTTGAAAAATTGTTAAGAAAACATTCACAAAAGGATTGGAAGACAAGTTAACTACTTAATAACTAACTTCTTTTTATATGCACTTTAATTGTGCTCACTTTGCTCACAGAGGTAAATGGGCTACTGTGAAAAGACATCGATCTCAATAGCTATTTGGGTAGAAAAATGGTACTCTTTACACTGCCTGTATTGATTTTCCAAAATAATATGTGAGAGATATTTTTTCAGACTACTTAATTGTCTTGTTTTCAATTTAGGGAAGAATACAGAAAAGATGCATTTCTAAAACTGAAGAAATAAATCTTATTATTACTAAGAGCAGAAATTTCGTGTAATGGAAAGAATATTGACCTAGTAATCACGACTCTCTGAGCTCTAATCCTTACTCTGTCACCACCAAACCTACTTTCCTTCCGGCAAATATAAGTTCTCTGGGTGTCACTTTTCTAAACTGTAAAATGAGGGCTTTGGACTTAATCTCTTAAGTGCTATCAAATTCTAAAATTATTTTTATCTGCATTAATGCTATTAAGTGTGTCCCTCAAGTATGATTTCATTACTTTCCTCAAGACTAGCTTCTCTCTTGAATTTTCCAAAGATAGTTTATAGACTTCAAAATAGGGGCAAAGGAAAGTAACCTTTGTTGTTGTTGTTGTCTAGTTCCTAAGTCATGTCCAACTCTTTTGCTACTCCATGGGCCATAGCCCGCCAGGCTCCTGTGTCCATGGGATTTCCCAGACAAGGAATACTGGAATGGGTTGCCATATCCTCCTCCAGGGGATCCTCCTGACCCAGGGATTGAACTGTGTCTCTTGCATTGGCAGGCAGGTTCTTTACCACTGAGTCACCAGGGAAGCCCAAAGGTAACCTTAGCAGTGGTTATCAGCTATGCAGGGGAAGCTGAGTGGCTTTGCTCAGCCCATTCCGAAGAGGGCTCTCCCTCCACACAGCAGCCTGGGAAAGTTTGCGGTCCCTCCAAGCCTCCTCCTTACTCCTTGGGGCGCATCACCAGTTCTGTGCCTGTGCTATTGTGTTGGAGGGAAGGACTGCTGGTTCTGGCTTTTACTTGATTTAGGTAAATACAGTTTAGAATTCAGAATCTCCATTATGAATTATAAATTCTAATTTTATTAAATTCTCAGCCTTTTTGCCATTAAAAATTTAAATTGGTACCCACTGGCCACTCCTGAACTGATTTTAAGTTATGTCCTCCATATGTAATTTTATAAATTAAAGGTGATATTGTATATAAAATATTAAAGATGTTCTTTAAGTAAAAAATAATTAAATATTTTGAAAATCCATATTTTAACCAAGTGAAGCAAGAGATAATTTAGTGAATGTATAAGCAAGGAGCAGATTCTTCTGTAAGTCTAATATGTATTTTAATAGTAGACTCAAAGAATTTTAGAAATGACAGGTATATGAACAAAGAATCAGAAAAAGTGAAATACTTCTGTCTATGCTCTTGCAGTTCTATTATAGTAAAATTTACATACAGTAAATTGTTATAGAGTACAGTTTTACTTTTTGACATATATATATATACACTGTGAATGCCTCATCAAATCAAGATAATACTTTTCACCCCCAAAAGCTTCTCTGTGGTTCTTTAAAACTCTTCCCTACCCTCCTTCATCCCAGTCAAGGATTCACTTACTTTCTGTTTCTGTATATTACTTTGCTTTTTCTATAATTTTATACAAATGTAAAGATTTAGTCTATAACTTTTTTTGGTCTGACTGCACTCACCCAGCATTTTGATATTCATCCACACTGCTACTATTGAAAAGCAATCCAAAAAAAAAAAAAAAAAAAAGCAATCCTCCGTGAGTGTCCCATGTTTTCTGCATGTCTTGTGAACAGGAGTCACTGACATTATTTGTATTGTCTTTTCGGGATGTTTGTATAGAGAGGAGACAGGAAAGATAGAATGTCTCACTCCAGAGCCAAAAATAGGTTTGTATACTGTCCAGTATGACAAAGATATTTGTCTTCCTATAGGGCAAAGGTTAAGAAGGCTTATTGCCTAGTATAAATATTTGCAACACCAAGTTTGAGATTCTTATCCTGTAACATAACGCATTCCATGTACCCTCTTCATATTTCCCTATTGGAAGTGGGGCATAGGGAACCCATGCTGCTCAGGCTACCGCTACTGTGCGTAAGCAAGTCCTTTGTCACTGACCTAAGGCACTCTGCCATCATCCATGAAACTGTGCCAGGTAAAACTGCTAAAGTAAATAGAGTTAAATCTCAGATCCTTCACAGTTCTTGATAGTTCATTTCTTTTTGTTATTACTAATTTACTTTATGGATACACCTCAGTTTATTAACCCATCCATTAGTTAACAGACAGTTGTTTCTGGTGTTTGGCAATTGTGAGGGAAAAAGCTGTTACAAACATTCACGTACAGGTATTTTTGTAAACTGTACTTTCATTTCTCTTTGGTAAATACCTAAGAGTAGAATGGCTGGGACATATAAGATTAAGTGAATTTTTAGGGAAACTGGTGCATAATTTTACTAAGCAATTATGTCATTTTACTGTCCCGCCAATAGTGTATGAGATTGCAGTTGCTTTTTGGGAAGTGGAGGGTTTGTTTGTGTATGCACGTATGTGTGTGTGTGTGTATATGTTTGTGTGTATATGTATATATACATGCATGTGTGTTGAGTGTGTATGTTGGTATATATGTATGTATGTATGTGTATATATATATATATATATCCCACACCCAAAAAAGCAATATATATATATAATTCATATATATATATCTCCAATTTTTCTGTCATGTATATAAAAAGCTCTATTGACTTTTTAGCTGAACTTATTTTTTCTTTTCTGTTTTTCAGTGATTGCCCTAAAAATTGCAATAAAATTGCTACAGTTTAAAACACTAGCCATAAGAAGTTTTGGCAAGGGTGTGGAATAACTGGAACACTCACACACTTCTGGTGGCAAGAAATAAATAGTACAGCAAGTTTGGAAAAAAAATTTGGCTATTTCTTAAAAATATAAACATATAACTTCTATAAAATCTATTTCACTCCTAGGTACTTACCCAAGAGAAATAAAAATGTATGTCTACATTTCTTCACCAAAATGGTCACAGCAGCTTTATTTGTAATAGACCAAAATTACTATAAAAACTCAAATGTCTATAAAGATATGAATGCATAAGAAAATTGTGTTCTATCCTAACAAAAGAATACTCTTCAGCAATGAAAAGATACAAGCTACTTTTTCCAGTTTTACTGAGAAATAACTGATATTTAACATTGTGTGAGTTTAAGATGTTCAATAGGATGATTTGATATAGAATACATTGCAAAATGATTACCACAATAAGTTTAGATAACTTAGTCATCTCCCCCCCATAGCTACATTTTTTTTCCTTTTTGTGATGAGAACATTCAAGATACACATTGTTAACAAATTTCAAATATACGATACAGTGTTGTTAAGCATAGTCACCATTCTATACATTCAGTTCAGTTCAGTTCAGTCTCTCAGTCGTGTCCAACTCTTTGCGACCCCATGAATCGCATCACGCCAGGCCTCCCTGTCCGTCACCAACTTCCAGAGTTCACTCAGACTCACGTCCATTGAGTCAGTGATGCCATCCAGCCATCTCATCCTCGGTCGTCCCCTTCTCCTCCTGCCCCCAATCCCTCCCGGCATCAGAGTCTTTTCCAATGAGTCAACTCTTCACATGAGGTGGCCAAAGTACTGGAGTTTCAGCTTTAGCATCATTCCTTCCAAAGAAATCCCAGGGTTGATCTCCTGCAGAATGGACTGGTTGGATCTCCTTGCAGTCCATCTCCAGAAATACCCTTTGACCAACTTCACTCTTTTCCCCCACTCTTCTCCCACCCTAGCAAGCACCAATCTATTCTATTTCCATTTTTTTTTTTTAGATTTTATCAATACATAACAGTGGTATCTCAGAGTATTTGTCTGTTTTCTGTCTGACTTATTTCACTTGGTGCAATGCCCTCAAGCTTCATCCATATTCTCACAAATTGAAGAATCTCCTTCTATTTGGTTCTTGAAAAAATATTCTCTTGTATATATTTCCCACATTTTCTTTATCCATTCATGCATCAATAGTCACTTAAGTTTTCTCCATCACTTGGCTATTTAAAAAAATGCGGCAATGAATAAGGAGATACAGATATCTCTTTGAGATAATGATTTTACCTCCTTTGGGTATATACCCCAAAGTGAGATTGCTGGATTATATAATAATTTTATTTTTCATTTTTGGAGGAAACTTCATACTGTTTTGTATAACACTACAAATTTACATTCCCAATAACAGTGCACAAGTATCCCCTTTTCCCCACATCCTCACCAGCACTTGTATTACCTCTTGTATTTTGGGTGATAGTTATTCTAACAGGTGGGAGGCTATATCTCACTGTTGCTTTGATTTGCATTTTCCTTATAATTAGTGATGTTGAGCATCTTTTCCTGTACCTTTGGTCACCTGAATATCTTCTTCGATGATTGGTGGCTCACTTGGCCATTTGAATATCTTCTTTAGAAATATGTCAATTCAGATCCTTTGTCCATTTTTAAACTGGATTATTTGGGTTCTCTGGCTGTTGAATTATATGAATTCCTATATATTTTGGATATTTAACCACTTATCAGACATATATTTTGTATATCCTGTAGGTTGCCTTTTCATTTTGTTCATGGTTTACTTTGCTATGCCAAAGCTCTTTAGTTTGATACAGGCCCACCTGTTTATTTTCGGTTTGTGTCTTGTATTTTAGGTGTCATATCCAAAGATGCATTGCTTTGTTTGTGAGTTGGTTGAGCTCCACTTTGGGGCAAAGCCACTATCAGGGCTCTCTGATTGAGGGTATCCTCTAGCTGTATCCAACAACTGGGGGGATACGGTGCATCTTGAGTGGGGATCATAGTCCAGGCTCCCTTTTCAGGTGGGGCTACAGGCTACATTCTCTACAATGGGGCTGAGTCATTGACAAGGCTCCTTGCCTGGGCAAGGCCACTGGGTGTGTTTAGTGATGTGGCAGAGTCCTAGGCTGAGCTTCTCGGCTATGCAGGGCAGCAGCCTGGGCTCCACGGCTCAGTGAACCGTGGAGTTTTATTCTGGAGCTGCCCAGGCCTCTCTTCAGGCTCCCTCGCTATGTGAGGCCAGAGACCATGCTCAACAGTTGGACGGGGCTCCTGGCCTGACTCTCAGACCAGCCAGCACTATAGGGTGTGCTCTGCGGCTGCCCAGGTTCTCTGACCAAGCTTTTCTGACTTCAGGCTTTCGGGATGCACAGGAACCGAGAGTGTGTATTTGCTTTCTCGTTGAAGCATTGCGGTGGAATGAGCTGGTAGGGCCCTTTGACTGGAGACCAGATCAGTCAGAACTGCCAGACAGCCGTGTTCCCCGGCCACACTGGCAGCGGTGACTGCGATCTCTGCTCTGGGTCTGGCACACGGTAAGGCGGTCTGCGGATGTCTGAATGCTAGTTGCTGCAAGCCCGGCACTCTCTGTCCCAGGGGTGGTGCTCTGCTGGCTCCCCAAGTGATCTCTCTGAAGCAAGCGAAACCCAAACGGACCTCCCTGAAAATGCGTTCCGAAGTGTTGGGAAGGGTTCTTTAGGTTCTCGTTTTCCCACTGGAGAAATTGAAAATCGGGGTGAGGGAGGGGAGCCCCTCCAGGCAATGCTGTGCGGGCCTGGGGTAAGGTCAACCGGGTCAGAGTGTAACGTGCCTCTTAGCTTCCAGTGTAGTCCTTCTCAGTCTCTGTGATCCAGGGAGTGCTTCAGTCTTACCCAGCGCTCTCTTACGTTGTCTTAGTGGTGTGCTGTCTATGGGAGATGCTGGCTGATCTTGGGTGCCCAGGGGAGGAGTGAGGGCTGGGGTTGGGGGGGGAATTGGGGGGGGGTGCAGTTCGAGGTGTGTCACCACCTTGCTGACGTCTCTTTGGAGAGGATGCTGCCACAGGGGCACGGGTGGCAAGCTCGTGATGGTCCAGAAAGCTAGGTTGATGCTGGCGGTATCTGCAAAGACTAAAAAGAAACAAGCTATTGATACACACAATAGTATGAATAAGTTTCAGGAGCATTACGCTGAGTAAAAGAGGTCAAACACAAGAGGTTATTTCCATCTGATTTCATTTATATGAAATTCTAGAAAAAGCAAAGCTTTCATGGTATAGAGCAAATCTGTGCTGCTTAGGGTTAGCAATTGGGAAAGAGTATTCATTTTAAAAGGGCCCAAGGAAACTTTCTGAGGTAATTTAAATGTTTTATAATATATTGTAATCATGTTTACACAGCTGTACACAAGTACACAGACTCAACTCATTGAACTGTAATACTTAAAATGGATGGATAAGGTATGTAATAAATATCTTCGTAAATGTAGAAGAGAGAACAGAAGAATTGAGAGAGAATAAGACAAGGGTAGCCAATTCAAGGGGGAAAAAATGTACTTTCCCACTTATTTGGTTTGCCAGAAGAAAATGGACAAAAAGATTAGTAAAAAAGATCTCTGCTAGGGCTTCCCTGGTCCAGTGGCTTAGACTTTAGACTCCCAGTTCAGAGCACTAGGGTTGGATTCCTGGTCAGGGAACTAGAATTGAATGTTGCAACTAAAAAAGATCCTGCAGGCTGCAACTAAGATCCAGTGCAGCCAAATGAGTAAATAAAAGTATTTTTTTTAATTTAAGAAGAAAAAAAATGAAAAAGATAATTTCAGATTTTTTTTTTTTTTTAAGATCTGACCAAATTCCATATGAATTCCATGTAAACTGGCAGGATCCATCTGGCATTCAGAAGGTTTAGCTGCACGAAAATCTAGTAAGCATAGATTTTAGTTTGACAACCTCTAAGTTACAAGAAGAAATACAAATAGAGGGACAGTGTTTGAAATGAGTGGGTAAATAGCATCTATGAAATATTACCTGAAATTTCTAATTGATTTGTAGATAATAATCTTTATCAGTTGCAATATCTTGTACATTTATATCAATAACTTTTTGTCTTTTGGTGAATGGAAGCTTGTAAGCTGGCTATGTTTCTCAATGTTATTTTTATTATTTGTGCTTATGATATATAATATGAGCAGTCTTCCACTATCCCATGTTCACCATTGTTATCCTCTATTGCCCTTTTTTACATTTTGGGCATTTTGGTCTTAGAATTTCTTTATTGTATTTGTGTACGATTTGAGGTGAGACCTCAATTTCATGAAAAAGCAATGATCCCATCTCTATTGAAACTGTTTCCCTACTATCCTCAAAGCCACATCTGCCCTATGAACATTGTTTGTTTCTTGGTACTTTATACTGTCCTCCTAGCTGGTTTCCTCAGAAATATCTTAGCTATCCTTGGCCTTTCATCATTTTCCGTAAAGTTTAGAATTTGACAGTTTAGCTTATCAAAATCTGAAACAAACAAAATCTTAAAAGTGTTAATGGTATTAAATCTGTAGATTTATTTGGGGACAATTGGCATCATTAAAATATTTTCATCTTACAAACCAAGAACATCATATATCATATATATCTCTCCAATCTCTCATTATTATGATATATCTGATTTTTTATGTCTTTTCAGTATATTTGGACATTTAGTTATTATCATAGAGCTCTTAAAGACATATTTATTAATGTTATTATTGTTATAATTTATTAATATTTTATATATTGATACATTTGTAAATATTAGTTTTAAAATATATTCTATTTAAAATGCAGTTGCTTTTTGATAATAATCTTCTATTCAACAATAATAGTAAATTCTCTCAGTAGTTCTAATAATTAATTTGTACTTTCTCATCTGTTTCATAGAAGGAAACTTGTATCATGTGAATATCGTGAGTGATTTATGTCCTTTCCTCTTCTGTTGTAACATGTACTTTATTTGATACTCAAATATCTGAATAATTTTTAACATTTTGACCAGGCTGTCTGGTTTATGTTTCCCTTATTAGACCTAAAAATTAATTTGTTGTTTCTTTTCTGGTTCATGAGTTTCATCAGAGGTTCATATTCCTTAGATTTTTTTCTGTGAAGCCTCTGAAATCTGGCTTAAAGATAGGTTTAAGGCTTCTCCAAAAAGGATCTGAATTTGCTTCTTGTTAGGTTCATGAGGGTACTATAAACTGTAAATACTTTAAGCTAAAATGTCTCCAACTATAGTTATAGTCCTGTGGGACACAGGAAAGCAAGATCCCTGGTACCAGTCCCAGGCAGTCAAGGAGCATCCCGTGGGTGGCAGCTGCAGAAACAGGGGCACTTGATACAAAAACCTGGGCACCGAATGCCTGTAGGCCATGTGGGAGACACTGGCACTCTGGAACACAGCAGAGGAAAAGTGCAAAGATAGCACCTACCCTCTGAGGTTTCTGGAAAGGCTAACAGTCAAACTTTAGATGTGTGCTTTGTGAGAAGTCTAACCTGTCTAAGGCCATGATAAGCTAATAGGCTTCTTTCATAGAAAGACCAAGCTCCTTGGTCTGTTGCTTCACGCCATGTCCTGGGAATAGTAGCTGTTTAACAACTCTTCCTCTGTTGGTTACAGGTCTGTGTGACTCTTGAGTGTAAGCCACACTGGCCACGAGAGCCAGGCCATATAAAGATGTTCTGTGCAGCCACACAAATTGGCACTCCATGCAAGGATATAAGCTCTTTTCTGGAAGACAGTGGAAAGCTGGCATGAGGCAGAGGGTGAGCACAAAGACTGTGTCCACCGGCCTCCATTCTCTGATAGAAACTTCATACGCCCTTAGATGTGTGCCAAACCTGAAGACTGCCTCTCAGGTCAAAACTCTTGGACAAGAAACTGAAACTCAATCACAGAAAGACCCTGGGTTATGTTTCAGTCTGGACTCTATGCAGTGCTGTGAGGGTAACAGACTTCCCAGGTGGCACTAGTGATAAAGAACCTGCCTGCTAATGCAGGTAGACCTAAGAGATGCACGTTCTATCCCTGGGTCAGGAAGATCCCCTGGAGGAGAACATGGTAACCCAGTCTAGTATTCTTGCCTGGAGAACCTCATGAACAGAGGAGCCTGGCGGGCTACAGTTCACAGGGTTGTATAGAGTTGGACATGACTGAAGCTACTCGGGGCACACCTGCATGGGGGTAACAGTCTGTTAAGATATGCCTATCCCACTGGTAAAACACTATGGGACCCAGGAACACAACCTCCCCTGGCTTTCAGAGCTAGGGAATCAAAAGGTGTTCCTTGGGTGGCAGCCACAAGAACTGCGCACCAGATGTGTGTAAAAGTTCCCTTCTGGAAGGTGCTGGCACTCTGGAGCATGGCAGACAGAGGGCAAAGATGGTGCCCACCCCACTGTCTCTTCTGGAAAGTGTTCCAGCAGGCTCCTGGATGTGTGTTAAGTTAGAAGCCTACCCCTCGGGCTGATGCTCTAAGGTTGCAATAGGCTGCTTCAGCACTGAGCCCCGGGGCAGGCGCGTCAAAGTGTGCAAGCCCTTTAAGGGTTAGGGTTAGGGTCAGGGTTAGGGTTTAGGGTTAAAAACTGACTTTCTATTAAATTTGATAAGACTAGGGTTCAGAGTTTAAACTGAAATTAAACATTCATTACTACAGTCATTAGAATATATAAAGAATGGTAGAAAATACAAATATAAATGGAAGGGCTGGTTCTCAGCTTGCTTTAGCCTATGGGGTCTCTTGAATATATGTCCCATTGGTTGTCCAAGCTAAATACTTTAGGGTCTCATCTCTCAGGTGTAGGTCTTAAAAGTTAGATTGCTCAATGTGGGTTTCAAACCCCTCACTTCTCAAGAAGAAGGTATGCATTTTGAGTTCCCTCCTAATGATGCATCATTGAGCTAGGGGTGAGTTTACGGTGAGATTACGGTGAGATTGTGTCCTAGCTTCTCCTACTGCTTCCATGTATTTTTTCTTTCTCATTTGTGCAGTGTGTCGTTATTGCTTAGCCAACTTGTACATGTTTTTCAGAGGAAATTGTTCCATATGTGTTTGTAGTCACCGTGTATCCATGAGAGATGAGCTCAGGATCTTCCTACATCCCCATCTTGAACCAGAACCCAGAAGTGCTTAATGAAATGACTATCTAAATTCTGTATTTGAGAGGTCCAGGAAAAATTATTTATAAATTTTCAAATATTATAAGATTAAGATGATTTTGAAGAGTTGGACATTTTTATAGCAATGAACAGACTTGAGTATGTACTTGTTTCAAAGCCTATTAGCTGGGAGGATAGTCATACCTAACTAAAAAATAAATACATCTCTACTTTTTGTAAAACTGTCACTACTTTATACATGGCCGTACACATGTAGAAGACAAAAAAGTACCAAAAGCTCTTAAGAAATACAGATGAAAACTAAGTGTTTTTTCCATTAGGAAACATTTTCTATCATGACTTCATTCACTTGAGTATGAATCTAGTGATGTACTTTTTCCTTCTCTAGAAGAATCAGTCAGATTCTAAAATGGTATTAAAATGGAAAAAATATGAAATATTTCCATCCCTTCCATTTATATTTGTATTTTCCACCATTCTTTATATATTCTAATGACTTTAGTAATGAATGTTTAATTTCAGTTTAAACTCTGAACCCTAGTCTTATCAAATTTAATAGAAAGTCAGTTTTTAAGTACAATCTTTGGGTCTTAATGATGCATACTCTCTGTTTCCCAAATTTCTGCTTGGGTACTTTTATCCAACTTACCACTGATGAGGCTAACAATCTATCTGTGGGTTGTCTATTATGTAGATAATATGTAGAATCAGAATATAATATGTAGATAATACATCAACCCTAAATATTATATAGATAATATGTAGAACCAGAATATAATGTATAGATAATATATAGATATATTATGTAGATAATACATCAACCCTAAATCAGAGGGTTTTACTATTTTCTTGAACTATTTAAACTGTGTGGATTTCATAGAAATACAGCATAACTGCATCTCAACAGGAAATGCATAAAGGCTTTAGATTATCAAACTACCATACTATGCTCCAGAATGGTCCAGATATTCCTTCCAGGGAGAATGCTATCTTTATATTGATTTTATCTTAAAACTTATACCAAAGATCCATTTTAATATCATTGATTCTTTATAGATTTACCATTCAATTTTATGACTTTTAATATAAAATTTTAGAGAAGATATTGATAGAAAATATTGCTTAAATTTGAATATGATCTATGAATTTGAGTTCCTTGCAAGAGAACAAAGAAGAACAACAACAACAAAAAATAAACCAAAGACCAAAACTCAGATTAGAGTTTAGGAACAAAGCATTCATCTTACATGTCTTTCAGAGGACAAAAAACACCAGTTGAGAAAAATGAAACAGCCCTTATGTAAACTGTATGACAGATCTTCCATATCTCAAGGAATTTGACAGCACAACCTCATTTCTCAGATAGTTTGAGGAAGTCTTAGAGATTATTTGAATAAGATATTTAAAATTAAGAAGCATAAACAGTACCCCATATTTCAAATATATATCTTGGTGGGGTTAGATAAAATGTTTCTGTGAATGTATACTCCAATAAAACCTCTAGTTAAAGTACCAGAATACAAGCAATATAATTCTCCCCAAAGCTCCTTTTCATAAATGCATATCGTAAAATGTGAACGTCAACAGCCTCATGCTTCACAGGGAACTTTTTGTTGTTGTTAACCGGATTCGATTGAAATTCATGGGAGCACAGATTACTAAAAGCTAGATTGAATGCATGTGTTTTCCAGAAGCAAACTCATCTGTGAAGCTGATAGAAAATATAGTCAAATGTTAAACGTAAATGTGTTATAGGGAGGATGGCATAAATTATGATCCCGCTGGTGATGAAGCCCATTGTCTTGTATCAAGACTGTTTCAAATATAGCAAACAATAAATTCATTATTATTACTGGACTTTAAATCCAAGTAAATCTCTAATGAAGCATAGTAAAGTCATGCAAAAGATATCAACCATACTAGCTCTGGTAATGCCTTTCTGATGAAATACTTCGAATTGCATACTAATCATAATATAAACTGCACTTAAAAGGTTAGTGACTATAGCTCTTCTGAGGACAACAGTGAAGTATTACCACCATATCCCATTTCAAAAGGGAAAATAAATTGAAGGTCATGAACCAGATTTCTTTCCAGTTTTTAGCAAAATGGATATGGATTTTTAATATATGACAAAACAGAGTAATAGTTTCACTTTCACTCTGAAGTGAGACGTGTTCTCTGTATTCCACATCCTCATAAACTATAATCTCCTAGAGGTGAAAAGTAAGCATGTAGTTCTACATGGCAACCTTCAAGTAGGTGAATGTCTATTCATTTCTGCTTCTCATGGCATCAATTGGGTTGATTTGATTGATGGTCTCACTACCTGCAAGGGGGCTATGTTGGTACAGTCTGTAGGCTGGAAGCTCATCTGAAGCTGTTAAAAGAGGCCTTATCTCTCCTCTGTGAGATTCTTCCCCTGGTGAGGTTGAGGTTTTCCTCGCATCTTGATCTCAGAGTAGCTGAATTTCATGCATGATGGCACACTGTCCCCAAGTGTCAGTGCTTCTTAAAGCTTAAGGCCAGAACTTCCAGAACTAGCAAAGTATCCTGTCATTCCTACCATATGGTATTGTTTAGGTAACAGGTTCCCATTTAAGAGGAAGAGCAACACAGGATATAAATGCGGGGAAATCTCATAACAGATTACCATGTACCTCAGTACACAGATGGTACCAATTGAATATTTCTTATATGAATGAATTACAGGTTATTTAAATTATCTGATTTCAATGTTTTGTTACCTTGACTGTTAAGAATTTCCTGATAGTTAGCTAAAATTTCTGTTGAATAATTTTTCTAAGTTGAAATTACTATAATTTTTAGTTAATAAATGGTCAACGGCATCTTCAGAAAACAGGTTTTCGCTGAAAGACAAGTGTTAAGTTAGGGAGTTATTTCCTGTCTTTCTGAAAAACAAATTCATTTAGTTACTATGTGGGAAATAGAAAAGATAGTTAAATGCTTGGCAAAAAAGAGTTAATGACTTGTCCTTAGAAAGTAGAAGAGTTTCTTTGAATTAAACACAAGAGGCTCTGAGTGCTTTCCGGGAACCATTTAAGGAAAATCCAGGGCAGAGGAACAATTTCATCCTTTAATGATGCGATGGGTCCTGAGCTATAAATTGAGATTCCTAAATTAAAGTCCTAGTACTGCCACAATCAAGAAGTAAATCTCCAACCAGCCTTTTTGTCTCCCCCAAAGGTCTGATTTTTCCCTTATAAAATGAGAGGACTGTCAGTTCAGTTCAGTTCAGTTGCTCAGTCATGTCTGACTCTTTGTGTCCCCATGAACCACAGCACACCAGGTCTCATTGTTCATCACCAATTCCTGGAGTTCACCCAAACCCATGTCCATCAAGTTGGTGATGCCATCCAACCATCTCATCCTCTGTCGTCCCCTACTCCTCCTGCCCTCAATCTTTCCCAGCATGAGGGTCTTTTCAAATGAATCAGCTCTTCTCATCAGATGGACAAACTTTGGAGTTTCAGCTTCAACATCAGTTCTTCCAGTGAACACTCAGGACTCATCTCCTTCAGAATGACTGGTGGGATCTCCTTGCAGTCCAAGGGACTCTCAAGACTCTTCTCCAACACCACAGTTCAAAAGCATCACTTCTTCGGTGCTCAGCCTTCTTCACAGTCCAACTCTCATATCCATACATGACCACAGGAAAAACCATAGCCTTGACTAGACGGACCTTTGTTGGCAAAGTAATATCTCTGCTTTTTAATAATGCTCTCTAGGTTGGTCATAACTTTCCTTCCAAGGAGTATGCATCTTTTAATTTCATTGCTGCAATCACCATCTGCAGTGATTTTGAAGCCCAGAAAAATAAAGTCAGTCACTGTTTCCACTGTTTCCCCATTTATTTGCCATGAAGTGATGGGACCAGATGCCATGATCTTAGTTTTCTGAATGGTGAGCTTTAGCCAAAGTTTTCACTCTCCTCTTTCACTTTCATCAAGAGGCTCTTTAGTTCTTCACTTTCTGCCATAAAGGTGCTGTCATCTACATATATGAGGTTATTGATATTTCTCCCGGCAATCTTAATTCCACCTTGTGCTTCCTCCAGCCCAGCGTTTCTCATGATGTACTCTGCATATAAGTTAAATAAGCAAGGTGACAATATACAGCCTTGACGTACTCCTTTTCTCATTTGGAACCAGTCTGTTGTTCCATGTCCAGTTCTCACTGTTGCTTCCTGATCTGCATACAGGTTCTCAAGACGCAGGTCAGGTGGTCTGGTATTCCCATCTCTTTCAGAATTTTCCACAGTTTATTGTGATCCACACAGTCAAAGGCTTTGGCATAGTCAATAAAGCAGAAATAGAAGTTTTTCTAGAACTCTGTTGCTTTTTCCATGATCCAGCAGATGTTCGCCATTTGATCTCTGGTTCCTCTGCCTTTTCTAAAACCAGCTTGAACATCTGGAAGTTCATGGTTCATGTATTGCTGAAACCTGGCTTGGAGAATTTTAAGCATTACTTTACTAACATGTTAAATGAGTGCAACTGTATGGTAGTTTGAGCACTTCTTGGCATTGCCTTTCTTAGGGATTGGAATGAAAACTGACCTTTTCGAGTCCTGCGGCCACTGCTGAGTTTTCCAAATTTGCTGGCATATTGAGTGCAGCACTTACACAGCATCATCTTTCAGGATTTGAAATTGCTCAACTGGAGTTCCATCAGCTCCACTAGCTTTGTTCATAGTGATGCTTCCTAAGGCCCACTTGACTTCACATTCCAGGATGTCTGGCTCTAGGTGAGTGATCACACCATCGTGATTATCTGGGTCGTGAAGATCTTTTTTGAGAGGGCTGTACAGAAAATTTATTTTAAAATATTTAGCTACAACGCTTCAAGATTCTATTCATAATCACGAAAACTTTGTAATTAAAGGGATTCTTGATTTCCTTCTACTTGAAAAACCTTTTATGTTCACAATATAAGGGGAAACCACACCCTGTATTGGCAAACACATGCATCATTGAAAAATATGTTACCTCATATATGGAATAGCTCCAGTGAGTTTCATGCTATTCTAGGTTTGAGATTTATTTCTCAAAAAAAAAAAAGATATTTGTATTTTATAAATATGCTTTCTTTATTTCCCTAGATTTATTTATTATTATTATTTACTTTACAATATTGTATTGGTTTTGCCATACTTCAATATGCTTTCTTATAGATTGATATTCTTTGTTGCTATTTCACTAAAATGTTTTCATTTATATATAAAAGTTTTAAATAAGTGAAAGGAGTTTTTAAATTGTAAATTCATATTAAGTTTTTTCTACATCAGAACATATTTTGATTCCCTTATTTCTATTTATCTCACTGTAGACCTGTTAAAATCTTCAAGCTTTATGTCTTATCAAAAACAGATATTAGATAAAACATAAATTAAGGTGGTAAATGAGTAAAACTCTTAATAGATAGTCCAGTGTTATACTGGAGATGTCATTTATCAGCTTCTGAAAACTAATCTGTGTACATTTCCTGCCAATTTTTATTCATGAAGTCTTATTGGTAGGTAAAATTAGCCCTCATGGAATGTTTATACCATGAAAATTGACAAATAGTATAAATCAGGGCTCCCCTTCCTCCCTCCCTTCTTTCTTCCTTTTTTCTTTCTTTTCTTCTTGTTTGCTTTCTGACTTTCTCTTTGCTCTTTCTTACTCCCTGCTTCTCTTCCTCTCCCAACCCCTTTTCTTTCTTTCACCTTTTGTTAAATATATATGTTCACACCACTAAGAAAAGGCAACGAGTCAGATTAAAGAAATAGAACAATCATAAACAATCAGAGTCAACACGTGGACTGCATCCTAAACAACTAGCTGGATTCAGCTGTATAGTCTAGTAGAAAGTAATTTTGATAGACTGGTAAGATGTGGAAAACCTGTAAACCAGGAACACTCCTGGCATGTTTGAAAAACAATAAAGATAACAATAGGGATAAGATATATGTAGCAGGGGATAGTTCTGCTAGAAGAGATAAAAATGTAGGCAGGAGTCAATCACGTAAGGCATGGTGGGGATTTTGAACTTTATTATAAATCTAAAAAGAAATCCTTCAGTTCAGTTCAATTCAGTTCAGTCACTCAGTCATGTCCAACGCCCAGAACTGCAGCACGCCAGGCTTCCCTGTCCACCACCAACTCCCAGAGCTTGGTCAAACTGATGTCCATTGAGTCAGTGATGCCACCCAACCATCTCATCCTGTCGTCCCCTTCTCCTCCTGCCTTCAATCTTTCCCAGCACCAGGATCTTTACCAATGGGTCAGTTCTTCACATCAGGTGGCCAGAGTATTGGAGTTTCAGCTTCAGCATCAGTCCTTCCAATTAATATTCAGGACTGATCTCCTTTAAGATGGACTGGTTGGATCTCTTTGCAGTCCAAGGGACTCTTAAGAGTCTTCTCCAACACCACAGTTCAAAACCATCAGTTCTTCGGCACTCAGCCTTCTTTACAGTCCAACTCTCACATTCATACATGACCACTGGAAAAACCATAGCTTTGACTAGTCAGACCTTTGTTAGCAAAGTAATGTCTCTGCTTTTTAATATACTGTCTATGTTTGTCGTAGCTTTTCTTCCAAAAATTTAAAGATTTTTAAATTAGGGCATGATGTGATCATATTCATTTGTAGAGAGCAATATGGATTCACTGTGTCAAATGAACTGAGGTTGAAGGTGCTGAGGACAAAGTGGAAAAAGGCACACCCATCATGAAAATATTATGACTCAAGTGCGATATAAGGGTAGCTCAGACTAAATTGACGGTATAGATTTGGAGATATATAGAAAGGGTTGGTTATTCTCTGGGGGTTTTTCTATAGGATTTGATAATGAATTTGATGTGGGGAACAAAGAAAAACTGTCAGGCATGTAACCTAAGTAAAATTAAAATTTACTCTAGTGACAGATACAAGGAGAGGAAGAGGTTAGAGATACAGATAGATGCTTCTGCTTTAAACGCTCTATATTTGAGATATCTATTAGGGCATGGCAACCTACTCCAGTATTCTTGGCTGGAGAATCCCCATGAACAGAGGAGCATGGCAGGCTAAAGTCCATGGGGTTACAAAGGGTCTGACGTGACTGAGCGACTAAGCACAGCACAATACATATATAAGGGCTTCTCAGGTGGTACTAGTGGTAAAAGAACCCACCTGCCAATGCAGGAGACTTGTGCTTCACCCCTGGGTCAGAAAGATTCCCTGTAGAAGGAAATGGCAACCCACTCCAATATTCTTGCCTGGAGAATCCCATGGACAGAGGAGCCTGGTGGGCTACATTCCATAGGGTTACAAAGAGTCGAATATGACTGAAGCAACTTAACACACTCACATATATGTAAGAAGAGATGTCAAGTAGGTAGTTGAATATGTAAATACTATAATATTTACTACTGAAAAAAAATCTTCATATAAGTAGGCCTGTGCAGTTCAAACACATACTGTTCAAAGTTCAACTGTATATACATAAAAACAGCCTAACATATTTTAAACTATTTTTACTATATTACAAATCCCCAAATCGTCTATTTTCCTTAAATTTTGTTAGATTTCTCACTTAATAACAAAATATTCCCTCTCATATTAGTATTTCCATATATTGTGTTTATGCATGCTCAGTCATGTCCGACTCTTTGCAGCCCCATGGACCCTAGCCAGTCAGGTTCCTCTGTCCATGGAATTGGGTTGCCATTTCCTACTTCAGGGGATCTTCCCGATCTTGCATCACTTGCATCTCCTGTACTAGCAGATGGGTTCTTAACCACTGTGCCCTCTGGGAAGCCCATAGTTCTAGTTCAGTCGCTCAGTCATGTCCGACTCTTTGCGACAGAGCAGTGATACCTTGACCTCACAGAAAAAAATCACATTCCATTACAGAACAATTTGAGTAGTTTAGAGCTCTGATAATAATTGAAAAATAAAATGAATATACCACATATCCAGAAACTAATAGTATAAACATAAAGCAACAAAATAAAAATTCTTGGGAAACTAATATATGTAAAGGAACATATCTACCTCATGCACAATAAATTCCAGGTAAATTATACATCTATATGCCTTTGATGAAAGTGGTAGAAAATATTTAATATCTAAATATGTTTAAATATGTTTGTACTATTAGTTTCTGGATATGCTGTGTATTCATTTTATTTTTCAATTATTATATGAGTTCTAAACTACTCAAATTGTTCTGTAATGGAGTGTGATTTTTTTCTGTGAGGTCAAGATATCACTGCTCTGTCTTTCAAAGTGCTCATTTTTTGTCTCATATAACCTATTCATCATCTAGATTAATTATATTTAAATATTATATAGTTATATTAGTGGGAATTATATTAAATCTATGGATTAATTTGTCTATACTCCATAAATGTGGCTTATATCTGCATTTATTCAGTTATTATTTTATTCTTCAATAATTATTTTTTTCTCAGCATAGCTCCATCAGTCTTGGAACATTTTTTTATTTTTGAGAACAGGTTATTTCAGCTCACTCTCTTATTTCTCTGCCAAGGCTCTATAATCAGGCATTTCACTGAAAAAAAAAAAAAACCACTGGTTCCTTTCAGTGGAGAATGATAATTAGAAACAAGTATCTGAGCATAGGTGCCCTCTCACTGACTTACTGGGATCTCTGGGAGGAGGGAGAGAAGCTACATGGTAGAGGCATAGATTACTGAAGCTACAGGTTCTTGGTTAAGCCCACTTCTCTCTAAGGTTAAACTGTGCATTTTAATTTGATTCTTTTAAAATTGTATCTTTGCTGTCTTTCAAATATTTTCTAACTGCTCAGTTTTTTTTCAATCTGATTATGTATTTTAATCAAGAGTTTTTCCAAAATCTGAAGAAGATTCCATTTTGTCATAGTTCTAGAACATTTATATATTAAACATGTATTAACATATTAAGGCTACTTAATTTTTCCTGGATGCTAATAATTTAAGGTGCAATATTTCAAATCATTAGGCAAAGAAATCATTTCCTTTTAGAACACAAGAGCATTTTTACACCTTTATCAATAAGGGTACCAACTTATCCTCTACTTTTGATACACTTCAGTTCAGTTCAGTCGCTCAGTTGTGTCCGACTCTTTGTGACCCCATGAATCGCAGCACTCCAGGCCTCCCTGTCCATCACCATCTCCCGGAGTTCACTCAGACTCACGTCCATCGAGTCCGTGATGCCATCCAGCCATCTCATCCTCTGTCGTCCCGTTTTCCTCCTGCCCCCAATCCCTCCCAGCATCAGAGTCTTTTCCAATGAGTCAACTCTTCGCATGAGGTTGGCCAAAGTACTGGAGCTTCAGCTTTAGCATCATTCCTTCCAAAGAAATCCCAGGGTTGATCTCCTTCAGAATGGACTGGTTGGATCTCCTTGCAGTCCAAGGGACTCTCAAGAGTCTTCTCCAACACCACAGTTCAAAAGCATCAATTCTTTGGTGCTCAGCCTCTTCACATCCAACTCTCACATCCATACGTGACCACAGGAAAAACCATAGCCTTGGCTAGAAGGACCTTAGTCGGCAAAGTAATGTCTCTGCTTTTGAATATACTATCTAGGTTGGTCATAACTTTTCTTCCAAGGAGTAAGCATCTTTTAATTTCACGGCTGCACTTACACATTACATTTTTGGAGTTCCTTTTGATGTCCTTAAATTCTTGTGTTGTCTAACATAAGTGACTTACCACACTTTTATGATTTCCTGTACATTCACTTCTCATATCTTTCCATAGTAGGCTATGATTGCCTTTTCTTTGATATTTTCCCCTGAATATTTTAACATTAACAAAATGTTTAAAGTGCTGTTTGTATTTCAAGGATGTAAGAATATCCTCTCTTTGAACTTAATATTTGAAAAAAAGTGGCAATAGCACTTACTGAAGCCATATTTTAGGGTGGCAACCTGCTTATAATTCCCAGCCTCATACTGAAGATGGTAAGGAAGGTTTTCATAGTAACCAATTTTTATGACTAAACCAATAAAGCTTAAGGTCTTAAGAAAGACCAAAGAAGGGAGGGAAGAAAAAAGACCAGGGCCGGCATAAATGTTTCATGCTTTAGTTTACCATACACTCGGAACTGAGCAGCCCTCTGGTTCCTACCTCAAGAAAATATAAACCAGGGCAAAAATACAGATGTAAGAAGGGAAAATATAAAGAACAATGTACAGTATTATTTCATTTGTGAAGAAAACTAATTTGCCTCTATAATGAGTAAATGTCAGCAGTTAGGAAGCTTTCAAAAGTTTTCTAAATCAAAAATTTTCAAACTGACTCCATTTTTATATTTTTTAGATCTTCAAATATGCATGCTAAAAATTATAGCATGTCTGAGGCAATGTTTGGCTTAAAAATATTCTAATTTTAATATTATCTGTGATAGCATAGCTCAGTGTTTAAAATATTTTAGGCGTAGAATATCATGACAGAATAATGCTCAGCAGAAGTATCAATCCTGTGAGAGAAATCTTAAAATATATTAAAATACTATTATCTTTGCATTCCTGAGACAGTTCCCTCAGGTGGTTCAGTAGCTCTACCAGAGTAGAGTGAAGTGAGAAGTGATTTTTTTAAAGAAAAAAGAGTAACAAGAAATATTGAAATGAGATTCAACTGCTGACATGAAAAATGGAATAATGCAGAAGGACAGAACATATGAGTCTGGCTCTTTTCAGACTTCTGGCTCTTCTAAGTCTGGAGACTGAGCTATCATTATTTTGGTAGACATTTTTAAATGTCAGAATGGGCTGAATAATTTGAAAACAGGTACTTGACATAAAATAAATATCAAAGGTAGAGAATAAAACAGAACAAATATTAAAAATCCATGAAAAATCCCATTAAAAATGTGTAACAATAAATATTGAAAACCGCATTCTACATCTCAGAAAATAGACCCTGAACAGCTAAGATAGTAGCATGTTTTGATACATCTATTTTATTTTAAGAAAAAGAAAATAAACTCTTTGGGCACCTAAGCAAAAAGACCAAGTCATGTATAATGGTAAGAAAATATAACTTTCAGCTACACATTATACCAAAAGATAAATGAACAATTTATTTGAGAAATTCACAAAAAGAAAAATATGTAAGCCAAGAATTTTATATCCAGTCAAACGTAGCCTCAGAAATAAAGATTGTGGACTAACAGGAATAAGTAAGAACTCAGAGTAGTCCTATAATCCCTTCATAAGGAACTTACTAGAGACATAACTCAAGCAACCAATATGAGTAGTGATAAGTACTGGCATTAAGCAAAAAATTATATTTACCTAACAAAGTAAGATGGACTGATATTAGGAAAGCAGTATAGAATGTAAGGGCTATATGCAATGACTATGTAGATACAGTATATTAGAATAGACTTGCCAATTGTCATATAGATATTAACAGAGGATTTAGGAAGAAGGAAACAAGGAAAGCAGATAGATTTCTTTAAATATAATATATCTTGTAGAGTTTATTTTGGACACTTATAAGTATTTATCATAATTTTAAAAAATAAACTGAATTTTTAAATAATTCCAAAAATCAAAAGCAAATTTAAAAAAAGAGAACCTAAATATGTGCTGGACAACCACAGAGAGGATTAGTGCTACAAATGAACTTAAACCACAGTGATTTGTCTGTATATTCTTTATGAGATTATACTCAAAAGATGAAGAGAGAATGCCTATTAAATCTTAAGTTGATTTTTATATCCATATTGTTGGGGATAATGCTGGTTTTACAATTCTGAAATTATTTTGTATGTTGTTACTCAGTTGCTCCCTCATGTCCGACTCTTTGCAACCCAATGAACTGCAGCACACCAAGCTTCCCTGTCCTTCACCATCTCCCGGAGCTTGCTCAGATTCATGTCCATTGAGTCAGTGATGCCATCCAACCATCTCATCCTCTGTCATCCCCTTTTCTTTCTGCCTTAAACCTTTCCTAGCATCAGGGTCTTTTCTAATGAGTCAGTTCTTCACATCAGATGGTCAGAGTATTGGAGCTTCAGCTTCAGCATCAATCCTTCCAATAAATATTCAGGGTTGATTTCCTTTAGAATTGATTGGTTGGATCTCCTTGCAGTCAAAGGGACTCTCAAGACTCTTCTCCAACACCACAGTTCAAAAGTATCAATTCTTGAGCACTCAGCTTTTTTTATGGTCCAACTCTCACATCCATACATGACTACTGGAAAAACCATAGCTTTGACTAGAGTTTTGACAAACCATACCTTTGTCAGCAAAGTAATGCCTCTACTTTTTAATATGCTGTCTAGATTTGTCATAGCTTTTCTTTCAAGACATCTTTTAATTTCATGGCTGCAGTCACCATCTGCAGTGATTTTGGAGCCCAAGAAAATAAAATTTGTCACTGTTTCCATTTTTTCCCCATCTATTTTACATGAAGTGATGGGATGGCATGCCATGATCTTGGTTTTTTTAATGTTGAGTTTTAAGCCTACTTTTTTACTCTCCTCTTTCACTTTCATCAAGAGGCTATTTAGTTCCTCTTTACTTTCTGCCATGAGGGTGGTGTCATCTGCATATCTGAGGTTATTGATATTTCTCCTGGTAATCTTGATTCCAGCTTGTGCTTCATCCAGCCCAGCATTTTCTCATGATGTACTCTGCATATAAGGTAGACAAGCAGGGTGATAATATACAGCTTTGACATACTCCTTTCCTGATTTGGAACCAGTCTGTTGTTCCATGTCTAGTTCTAACTGTTGCTTCTTGACCTGAATGCAGATTTTTCAGAAGGCAGATAAGGTGGTCTAGTATTCCCTTCTCTTTAAGAAGTTTCCACAATTTGTTGTGATCCACACAGTCAAAAGCTTTGGCATAGTCAATGAAGCAGAAGTAGATGTTTTTCTGGAACTCTCTTGCTTTTTCAAGGATGCAATGAATGTTGGCCAGAGAAGGCAATGGCAACCCACTCCAGTACTCTTGCCTGGAAAATCCCATGGGTAGAGGAGCTTGGTAAGCTGCAGTCCATAGTGTCGCAAAGAGTCAGACAGGACCAAGTGACTTCACTTTCACTTTTCACTTTCATGCATTGGAGAAGGAAATGGCAAGCTACTCCAGTGTTCTTGCCTGGAGAATCCCAGGGACGGCGGAGCCTGGTGGTCTGCCGTCTATGGGGTCGCACAGAGTCGGACACGACTGAAATGACTTAGCAGAAGTGGCAGCAATAAATGTTGGTAATTTGATCTTTGGTTCCTCTACCTTTTCTATTTATATTCCTTACAATAAATCTCTTCATATGTATGTTTGAAGAGATTTATTATAAGGAATTGGCTCACAAAATTAGAGAGATTGAGAAGTCTCATGATCTACCAATGACCAGCTCAAGACCTAGGAATGCCTGTGGTGTGATTCAGTCTGAGTGCAAAGGCCTCAGAAACAGGAGAGAAGATGATGAGGATGAGGAGCACCAAGGCGGAAAATGGATGTCCCAGCTCAGTAATCAGGCATAGAGGGCCAAATTTTTCCTTCCTCCACCTTTTTGCTGTACTCAGGCCTTTGATTGATTGGATGATGCCCACCCACACTGGGGATACAAACTAACTTACCAACTCCACAAATTCAAATGCTAATTTCATTCAAAAACACCCTCACAGACACACCCAAAAATAATGGTTGCCAAGTGTCTGTGATCCAGTCAAGGTGAAAGTGAAGGTGAAGATGAAAGTTGCTCGGTCCTGTCTGACCTTATGGACTATAGTCCACCAGCCTCCTCTGTCCATGGGATTATCCAGGCAAGAATACTGGAGTTGGTTGTCAATGCCTTCTCCAGGGGATCTTCCCAATCCAAGGATCAAACCCAATCCAGTCAAGTTAACATGCAAAATTATTCATAACAAATATATTTAAGAATAAGAATATAAACTCTAAGAAATACCGTATGATTGCCCTAATTAGATGGCGGATGAGAAGGAAAGAAAAATAAAGAAGTGTTACTAAATGAATTTTCTATTTGTTCATAAGGAAAATGGAGAATGAGATGTTCACATAAAGGTAGACACTGGAAATACAAGATGTATGTTTTTCTAATACTAAAAGAAACAAAAAATAGATGACAGTGAATATCTAATTACTAAACGTGTACAGACCTAACTCACCTACTTAAAAAAAAAAGTTCAGATAGACTGACAGTAAAATGCAAAGTTATGTTATATATAAAAAGACCACCTTAAAAAATGTTTCACAGAGGCTAAAAGTCAAAAGATAGAAAAAAGAGTAATAGCAAAAACTGAAAAGAAAGCAGAGATAACAACTTGATATCAGACAAAGTATAATTCAGACTAAAAGCTATTAAATGAGAACAAAATGTATATTTTGTTATATCTTCACAGTAAAGATAAAAGAGTTATGACTCTCTAAACACCATATAATATACCAATAACTTTCATAAAGCAAAACCTACAGAAGAGGCATTATGTACACTAGCAATAGACTTTAATTGTCTTCATCCAAGGCAAGTCAAAGGCAAAAAAAAAAAAGTATTATGTGAGGATCTAGACAGACTATGTTTATGTCCATATAATTTATTGAGATATATATCCCAATATTAAGGAATATAATGTCTTGGCAGTTGTATATGAAAGTGTCTTAAAGGTTAAAAATCATTTAGGTCATAAAGAACACCTCAACAAACATACAAACAGTTGAAGAGCAGACAGTATTCTCTGACCACAATGCATTGAATCAAAACAACAAAATTAAACTAAAATAGAAGTTTTTACTTGCAGTAAATGGCCTTAATAAAATACTTAGGATAGAAGACAATAATTATGCAATTTTTATAAAAATTGGTACCAAAAGTGTTTAAAATGTATATGCATTGCTTTCTGAAATGATCTAATTATACTATACTAATTGCCTTTATTAGATATTGAAAAGAAACACCAGACTATAAAACAGTTGGAATGTATACAGAAAAAAATAATGAGCACTCATATCTCCACACCCATATCTGGTTTAAGACCTAGGCATTTATAGGACTTTTGAAGCCACCCGTGTGTGACTTTCACCTCTTCTATCACCTTCTGTCACAATCTTAACTGTGAGTTCTGTGCATCTTACCACCACTTTCCTATATTTGTGCTTTACTTTTTAATATTGTAAGCAATGCTTACTCATTTTGAAGGTTTTTAAAAGTTGCCCAGATAGAATCCAATATATTTGTTGTAGTTTCTTTTTTTGAATAAAATTATTAGTTTCTTTAAAGGAGAATGACTGTAGGGAGTACTCCAGGGTTAAGACACATAGAAAATGGATATATTAACATGAATCATGAGATGAGGTTGATGGTTAGAAAGTTACAATTCTTAGCAATGTATGTATGCTTGTTAATAATGACATGATTTGAGATTATTTGAAGTAAATGTAATTCAGCACTCAAATAATCCATACTATGCTTTCTTTCTAGTGTGTTCGCAAACATGGATTTTTTAATGGTTTATTAAAGAATAGCCTTTTTATATTGTGCTGCAACCATCTCTATCTATTCTCCATTAGAAGATGAAGGATACCATAGTGTAAAATGTACAGTGAACATCTAAGTGGAGATGTTTGGCATTGCCGTGAGATACCCTGGAGGTTGCCATGATGTAAATGATCATTTAATCTTTCCATGTATTAAAGTAAGACAGAAGTTGGTTATAAGGTTTCGATAGATACATACTTGATTTGTAAGAAGAACACAAGGACAGTTCACTGCAATATAGATGTATCTTTATAATATCAACACAAGTCATGATTATTACTTGACAATGTTGAAATAAAGACAGTGGTAACCTAGAAACGTCGGAGAAGGCAAAGGCACCCCACTCCAGTATTCTTGCCTGGAGAATCCCAGGGACGGGGGAGCCTGGCGGGCTGCCGTCTATGGGGTCGCCCAGAGTCAGACACGACCGAAGCGACTTAGCAGCAGCAGCAGTAGTATAAGTAACATATATTAGAATTTATGGAATACAGTTAAAATAGTACTCAGAGGAAATTCAAATCCAAAAATACTCATATTACTAATATTGAAAGAATGAAAATAATACATTAAATGTCTAACCAAAATGTTGCTGCTGCTAAGTCACTTCAGTCGTGTCCAACTCTGTATGACCCCATAGACGGCAGCCCACCAGGCTCCCCCGTCCCTGGGATTCTCCAGGCAAGAACACTGGAGTGGGTTGCCATTTCCTTCTCCAATGCAGGAAAGTGAAAAGTGAAAGTGAAGTCGCTCAGTTGTGTCCGACTCTTCACGACCCCATGGACTGCAGCCAACCAGGCTCCTTCATCCATGGGATTTTCCAGGCAAGAGTGCTGGAGTGGGGTGCAATCACCTTCTCTTAACCAAAATGTTAGGTAGAG
This sequence comes from Ovis aries, assembly GCF_016772045.2. Taxonomy (NCBI): domain Eukaryota; kingdom Metazoa; phylum Chordata; class Mammalia; order Artiodactyla; family Bovidae; genus Ovis; species Ovis aries. The sequence goes on along the minus strand of NC_056057.1, from coordinate 42,792,298 downwards.
GGAAAAGAGAAACCAGAACAAAGCAGAAGAAACTCACAAAGGCGAAGCAGGAAGTAATGAGTTAAAAGAATAATAAATAAATTATTTAACCCTTTAAATAAGGAAAAAGAAACATTTCACCGCACAACTATATTAGGAAAAATAAGAGAACAAAGAGGGCAAATACATAAAATAACAAAACAGACAAAGAAAGGTAAAATAGCCAACAAAACAATTATATTTTTTAATTCTGAGAGAAGTGTAGCTCTACCCATCAATAAAATTTTAAGTCTACATGAAATGGATAATTTTCTAGGAAAGAAAAATTACTTAAACTGATCTTAATAGTGATCAGTTCAGTTCAGTTCAGTCGCTCAGTCATGTCCAACTCTTTGCAACCCATGAATCACAGCACACCAGGCCTCCCTGTCCATCACCAACTGCTGGAGTTCACTCAGACTCGCGTCCATCGAGTCAGTGATGCCATCCAGCCATCTCATCCTCTGTCGTCCACTTCTCCTCCTGCCCCCAATCACTCCCAGCATCAGAGTTTTTTCCAATGAGTCAACTTTTCGCATGAGGTGGCCAAAGTACTGGAGCTTCAGCTTTAGCATCATTCCTTCCAAAGAACACCCAGGGTTGATCTCCTTCAGAATGGACTGGTTGGATCTCCTTGCAGTCCAAGGGACTCTCAAGAGTCTTCTCCAACACCACAGTTCAAAAGCATCAATTCTTCAGTGCTCAGCCTTCTTCACAGTCCAACTCTCACATCCATACATGACCACTGGAAAAACCATAGCCTTGACTAGACAGAACTTTGTGGGCAAAGTAATGTTTCTGCTTTTGAATATGCTATCTAGGTTGGTCATAACTTTTCTTCCAAGGAGTAAGCATCTTTTAATTTCATGGCTGCAGTCACCATCTGCAGTGATTTTGGAGCCCCCAAAAATAAAGTCTGACACTGTTTCCAGTGTTTCCCCATCTATTTCCCATGAAGTGATGAGACCAGATGCCGTGATCTTCGTTTTCTGAATGTTGAGCTTTAAAAGCCAACTTTTTCACTCTCCTCTTTCACTTTCATCAAGAGCCTTTTAGTTCCTCTTCACTTTCTGCCATAAGGGTGGTGTCATCTGCATATCTGAGGTTATTGATATTTCTCCTGGCAATCTTGATTCCAGCTAGAGAATCTATTTTCCTAAACAAAATAAAGCTATTAAAAAATCTATTTGTACAAGAAGCAATAGAAAATTATGGGCTTATAGTTGAATTTTCCCAATCAATAAAGACCAATGAATCTTAACAGTATGAAAAATTGCCCCAGACCAAAAAAAGAAAAAAAAAATGAAAGCTTTCAAATTATTTTTAAACAAATACCAAAATCTGATAAAAATTGTACAAAAAAGAAATAAAAAATCATTCTCACATGTGAACATTGATGTGAAAAAATCCTGAGTAAATATTCAAAATGTAACAGTATATAACATAAATAGGAGTGTAAGTACCCTTCAACATTGTATTGTTATTAAAATTATTGCTCATATTAATGGATCTAAGAACAGATGCCTTGAAAATATCTGCTAAGATGAAGAAGATATATTTGACATATACAAATAATATTCTATTCTTGATGAAAAAACGTCATTAAATGAGGCATTAGAACACATACCTTGAACATGATAAAATAACTCTTAGTCTGCAGATCAGAATCTTAAAGAATGATAAAACACTGGAGGTAATTTAATCAGAAACAAAACATAAACACCTGCTGAGTCGAACAGGACTTAAGAGACTTAGCAGCAGCAGCATTGTCATTATTATTATTGATAAAAATTGGATTAATAACATGATCTATCAATAGCTAAAATAAGAGAAAACTAGTAGAGGCATAGGAATATGAAAAGACCTAAAACTACTTGCAGATAGTGCACATAAAAAACAAGAAAATCAAAAGAAATATTATGTAAACAATAAAACTATTTAATGCTGCAGTCCATGGGGTTTCAAAGAGTTGGACACAACTGAGCAACTAAACTGAACTAAACTGAAAACTATTTAGTAAGCTAGCATAGAGAACTGACATACCAAAATAATTACCGTCTTATATGTAAATGACAAACAACAATTAGGAGCTATAATAGATGAGAAGAACCTATTCAAAACAGATTTTTCATGAAAGGTAGCAAAATATAAAAATCTAAATGGGGATAACTTGAGACATTTCTGAAAAACACTATAGTAGGCATAAACAAGCTGAACAATCATGTTCTTGGGGAAGAACACTCAACATTATAAGTGTTCAGTTCTCCCTTAGTTAATACTGAAACTTAACATGATCTTAATAAAAATGCCACCGACCAGTTTTAGTACAGGAAATACCATTTGTATTACCCCTGTTATACCCCAATTTAGTATGTCCATTACTCTTGTACTCTAATACAATCATCATGTTCTAAAATTTTAATTCCAAAATGTACCTCAATTCCATCACTGCTTTCCTTCTCTAATGCCAACATACAAATCTAAACTATCATATTATGTTTGAACTTTGTGATAGTATCCTGAGTGGCTCTCCTGTGTCTTCTCTTGCTTTCTTCAATCCCTTTTCCACACAGCAGCAAGAGTAACCTTTTTAGAAATGTAAGTCACATTTTCTTTCACTTTATGCCTTCAAAGGACCTGTCATTGCAATTATAACTAAATATCTGACCTTTCCCTAGCTTTTCATGTTTATCTCACAATGTCTCCCTTTTAAAAATATGCTGTTCCTCCTCTGTGACAGGCCCTCACCTATTCCATGGTTCATTTTACTTCCTTGTGTCTGCTGAAACCTCCTCTTCCCTTGGCTATCGCTTAGCTGCTCTCTTTCCCTCAAAGATGTATTTCTGACTATCCCATGTCCAACTTTCCCCTTCCACTTATATGTCTACCCCACTGTCCCATTTATTTTTTTCATGACACTTACGAATCTAGATTTATCTGTTCACTCACTGTTTATTTTAGTATATACATTTCTTAATGGCTCAGAATATTTGTCTTGTTCATACCTGTTTCTTCAGCTTTAAAACAGTATCATCCATAGTAGAAACTCACTAACGTGTTTACTGAAATGAAATTTCTTTGTCGTCTTCAGCTAGTTCTTAGACTTGTGGGAAGCCTAAACCTGCATTGAATAGCTATTGAATTCAGGTTTTCTGAAGCAATTTGGTGCAGATATCAGGAAAAATTCCGAATACTTCAAGATGCTGTATGCATGTCATTCTCTGGGTCATGATTCCTGTCTATAGATATCATTGGTCATAAGACAGAAAAAAAAAATACAATAGAAATACCACCACCACAGAACTAAACAAATCAATTTTTTGTCTAGTGGCATCAATACACAAAAAAGCATAATATTGTGAAAAAAAGTCTTGAAAAGAGGAATTATATAAGGAAAAGTGTAGCTATTGGCTAAAATAAAAGGATAATTTTTGGATTTTAATTAAAAATGACAATCTCCACATCTGTCTAAAATGATTTTAATAATAACTAAATATAAGTAGGAAAATGTGATTTAATTTGGCATAAGCAGTAAGGAACACTCTCCACTCACAAATGTGCTTGTGCAGATCTAAGAAATGGCTGAATCCCAGCTTCTGAGTCTGCCAACCTTGTTGTCACATTGCTGAGTTCAGCGCCTCAGTTGTAGAAGACAAGAAAAGATGTTACCTCTCTGGTCATTCTCATTTAGCAGAAAGAAAATTCTTTCTCAGAAGCTTCTCTCAACTGTTATTTTCTTTTATCTCCTATATCCAAATTGGCTCACATGTTGTCAAAGAATGCCATGTATCCATTCAGTAAGTCTAGTTTCCTGGCTAAGTCATTGGTCCTAAACTAATGAAGCCTCCACTCTAAGAGCCCAGGATGGAAGCAATTTCACCTCATACACAAACGCTGCATGGATGAGGTCTGAGGAATTAGGCATTTTTGGAAGGAAAAATGGATGCTGATTTAGGAACCAACATTTTTCTGTGACGTCTGTATTAATAAAAATCCAATATCTGATTTCCAATGTCATAATATCTTTCCACACATCCCATTGCTAGTCCACTGAGGTTCATGTTTGTTTGATATTTCATAACTATCTCATCCATTCTAGTGAGGCTTCCTGTTAAAATACTCCCAAGTGTTCTGTGAAAATTCATGCAAGACTAACTCATAAAAAAGTCATATAAATGAAAGCTTCGAAACCTATTGCTCTTTCATAAGGATGGGTGATCGAAACTGTTTGAGAAGTAAGCATTCAGTCACAATGGCTAAGAGAATAAAGACTATAAAGTAGGAATGGCAACTGTCCAGAGTTTATTCCAGCCCCAATTGTTTCCTGAGTATTTTGCCATATCTGTTTGCAAAGCAGTAACTGGCATTGTTTAGAAGAGACAAATAATTTGCCTTCCTCTAAGCAGCTTTAAGGAGAAGACAATGGCAACCCACTCCAGTACTCTTGCCTGGAAAATCCCATGGATGGAGTAGCCTGGAAGGCTGCAGTCCATGGGGTCGCTGAGGGTCAGACATGACTGAGCGACTTCACTTTCAATTTTCACTTTCCTGCATTGGAGAAGGAAATGGCAACCCACTCCAGTGTTCTTGCCTGGAGAATCCCAGGGACGGGGGAGCCTGGTGGGCTGCCATCAATGGGGTCGCACAGAGTCAGACACGACTGAAGTGGCTTAGAAGTTAGCAAGCAGCTTTAAGTAGGGAAAACCACTAGACCATTCAGGTATGACCTGAATCAAATCCCTTATGATTATACAGTGGAAGTGAGAAATAGATTTAAGGGACTAGATCTGATAGATAGAATGCCTGATGAACTATGGAATGAGGTTCATGACATTGTACAGGAGACAGGGATCAAGACCATCCCCATGGAAAAGAAATGCAAAAAAGCAAAATGGTTGTCTCGGGAGGCCTTACAAATAGCTGTGAAAAGAAGAGACGCGAAAAGCAAAGGAGAAAAGGAAAGATATAAGCATCTGAATGCAGAGTTCCAAAGAATAGCAAGAAGAGATAAGAATGCCTTCTTCAGTGATCAATGCAAAGAAACAGAGGAAAAGAACAGAATGGGAAAGACTAGAGATCTCTTCAAGAAAATTAGAGATACCAAGGGAACATTTCATGCAAAGATGGGCTCAATCAAGGACAGAAATGGTCTGGACCTAGCAGAAGCAGAAGATAGTAAGAAGAGGTGGCAAGAATACACAGAAGAACTGTACAAAAAGATCTTCATGACCCAGATAATCACGATGGTGTGACCACTCACCTAGAGCCAGACATCCTGGAATGTGAAGTCAAGTGTGCCTTAGAAAGCATCACTATGAACAAAGCTAGTGGAGGTGATGGAATTCCAGTTGAGCTATTTCAAATCCTGAAAGATGATGCTGTGTAAGTGCTGAACCCAACATGCCAGCAAATTTGGAAAACTCAGCAGTGGCCACAGGACTGGAAAAGGTCAGTTTTCATTCCAGTCCCTAAGAAAGGCAATGCCAAGGATTGCTCAAACTACCACACAATTGCACTCATCTCGCACACTTAGTAAAGTAATGCACAAAATTCTCCAAACCAGGCTTTAGCAATACATGAACCATAAACTTCCAGGTGTTCAAGCTGGTTTTAGAAAAGGCAAAGGAACAGAGATCAAATTGCCAACACCCGCTGGATCATCAAAAAAGCAAGAGAGTTCCAGAAAACATCTATTTCTGCTTTATTGACTATGCCAAAGCCTTTGACTGTATGGATCACAATATACTGTGGAAAATTCTGAAAGAGATGGGAATACCAGACCACCTGACCTGTATCTTGAGAAACCTGTATGCAGGTCAGGAAGCAACAGTTAGAACTGGACATGGAACAACAGACTGGTTCCAAATAGGAAAAGGAGTACATCAATGCTGTATATTGTCACCCTGCTTATTTAACTTACATGCAGAGTACATCATGAGAAACGCTGGACTGGAAGAAGCACAAGCAGGAATCAAGATTGCCAGGAGAAATATCAATAACCTCAGATACGCAGATGACACCACCCTTATGGCAGAAAGTGAAGAGGAACTAAAAGGCCTCTTGATGAAAGTGAAAGTGGAAAGTGAAAATGTTGGCTTAAAGTTCAACACTCAGAAAACGAAGATCATGGCATCTGGTCCCATCACTTCATGGCAAATAGATGGGTAAACACTGGAAACAGTGTCAGACTTTATCTTTTTGGGCTCCAAAATCACTGCAGATGGTGATTGCAGCCATGAAATTAAAGGACGCTTACTCCTTGGAAGAAAAGTTATGACCAACCTAGATAGCATATTGAAAAGCAGAGACATTACTTTGCCAACAAAGGTCTGTTTAGTCAAGGCTATTGTTTTTCCAGTGGTCATGTATGGATGCGAGAGTTGGACTGTGAAGAAGGCTGAGCACTGAAGAATTGATGCTTTTGAACTGTGGTGTTGGAGAAGACTCTTGAGAGTCCCTTGGACTGCAAGGAGATCCAACCAGTCCATTCTAAAGGAGATCAGCCCTGGGTGTTCTTTGGAAGGAATGATGCTAAAGCTGAAGCTCCAGTACTTTGGCCACCTCATGTGAAGAGTTGAGTCATTGGAAAAGAGTCTGATGCTGGGAGGGATTGGGGGCAGAAGGGGATGACAGAGGATGAGATGGCTGGATGGCATCACTGACTCGATGGACGCAAGTCTGAGTGAACTCCAGGAGTTGGTGATGGACAGGGAGGCCTGGTGTGCTGTGATTCACGGGATCGCAAAGAGTCAGACCCAACTGTGTGACTGAACTGAACTGAACTGAAGCAGCTTTAAAATAACAAAACAATATCCTGCAAGACCTTGTTTTTCTCTAAGTTCATTTCTTGTTGAAACTAAATGTCTATTCATATTTTTTAGTCATATAGGTCTTCAAACAATGTCTTATCACTGGCTTCTGAAATACTATCTATAAAATACCACCAAGGTTTCTAAATACTTGAAGTTATTCTTGACATTTATCTCCAAATGATAATTGTATCTTCAGTTTCCTAGCATGTCATATATCTTTTAAAGCCATAATGCTGAGTGCCTCTATATAAATAATTGACCCTGCATGGAAACTAGCCAATTGAATATGGCAAAGTTTGGTGTTTTTCAAGTTTTAAAATAACCACTGTGTTAAGACTAAAAACAAATGAACAAACAACAAACCATGATTCAGGACAATATTAGACACTTCCTGGTCAACTGTTACCTTTTAAGTATAATATAAGGAATTTATAGAATATAAATATAGGAGGTTATTCACTTACAATCTTATATCACAGCATATTGGATAAAACACATTGTCACAAGGAAAGAATTGAGTAGTTTGTTTTGTTTGTCTTTTTTGTAAGGAAAGTGGTTTTACATTGAGCTAGTTCCTATGTATGGGACTTACCCTATAAAACACAGCATCAATAAGGAGGTAACTCTGATATATTTTTGAGCGCTGTTTGATTTTTTTAAGTGAACTTGTATACTTTTATAAATAAAATTTTAATGTGAAGAAACTCCATAAATTAATAATAAATGTGATGAGTAATGAATAAATGCTTTGAAGATATGAAAAAAATAACTAGTAATACATTTGGTTGCTAAGTACAAGAGGTAATATTTGAGTTGGGTTTTACAGGATGAATAGGAAGTTACCAAGCATGAAGCAGAAATCTGGGGTTAGGGAGGATTGTATGCATGTTGATTATTAATATAACTAAAAATCTCTTGTGTGAAAGGAAAAAAAAAGACTTTGAGTTAATTAATAGAACTAGAATATGGGAAGTCAGTGAATTCAAGGGAAAACATCTCCAAGACATTAGAGAAAAGCAGATAAGACACACCAAACTCAATTTGACACAATGGAAAAAAGAATGTTAGGCCAGCCAATCACACCTTGAGGAAGCTCAAAAGAGGCATTTGGAAGGAGCTGCTGCTGCTGCTAAGTCACTTCAGTCATGTCCTGACTCTGTGTGATCCCATAGATGGCAGCCCACCAGGCTCCCCTGTCCCTGGGATTCTCCAGGCAAGAACACTGGAGTGGGTTGCCATTTCCTTCTCCAATGCATGAAAGTAAAAAGTGAAAGTGAAGTCACTCAGTTGTGTCCAACTCTTCACGACCCCATGGACTGCAGCCTACCAGGCTCCTCTACCCATGGGATTTTCCAGGCAAGAGTACTGGAGTGGGGTGCCATCACCTTCTCCCATTTGGAAGGAGAGAAAACAGTAAATAGCAGAGTAAATGGTTAGTGGGATGGATTGTGGGCTTGGGTGAAAATGTAATATTGTGCCTCAAGGTATCCAGAAACACTTAGGGTTCTGCAAGCCTATTGTTATGTAAGAGAACACAAGGTACCAAGATGACTCTTTTAGAGGAATGATGAAAAAATAGAGAATAAGCATGTATTGACCTTACCCACGAAGTAATGCTATAGAAAAATTATTCAGAGTCTAGTTTGGATTTTTCCTTTGAAGATTTTTCCTTTTCTGGACTCTAGAGTACAAAAAATTTTTCTACCATTTTAAAAAAATAAATTGTGTTTTAAAAAATTCAACCATAGAGAAGCATGACTAATAGTAGACTTGAGTGTTCATTTACTTATCAATAGATTTAGCAATTATTTTAGAAAATAAGAATACAGTTCTTATTTGTAAGAAAACCTGCTATATAGGAAAACAACAAAAAACATGGCAAAATTATAATTATGATTTTTTTCAAGCCTATAAAGATTTGAAATAGGCTTATGGCACATAATCTGTTTCTAATCATTTTTTTTTCAAAATCAATATACCTGAATTCATGCATCCACAATCTTTTCATAAAATTACAAACAAAATATTACTTTAGAAACCTAGGAAGGTATGAATAACTTGTTGACATATTACAGTTAGAAGTGTACCTCACTGTTTGTACCCTTGATGTTAAACTAGTTATTACCTAGCCTTTATAGGTTAGGAACTTTTGTGCCTGCAGGAGAAGTTCACTGAATAAGCTTCAGTTAATTATTGAAACATATATGACTAAATAGCAAAATGTAGCATATACCAAATTGCAGAATAAATGTGCCACTTCAAGTCTTTGGTGATATTTATTATTTTTCATTTATCAAGATATTTGATATTTTATAATATTAATAAATTATTTTTCAACAATCTCCTAGATATTAGCTGTTCTGTAGCCATTTATGGCTTGTTGATCCAAATCACCTGACCAACATATAATGTTGAACAATACATCTTTGCCTATTATATGCCTCCCTAGGAATCAGTTCAGTTCAGTTAAGTCACTCAGTCATGTCCAACTCTTTACAAACCCATGGACCGCAGCACGCCAGGCCTCCCTGTCCATCGCCAACTCCTGGAGGTTACTCAAACTCGTGTCAGTTGAGTCAGTGATGCCACCCAACCATCTCATCCTCTGTTGTTCCCTTCTCCTCACACCTTCAATCTTTCCCAGCATCAGGGTCTTTTCAAATGAATCAGTTCTTCCCATCAGGCGGCCAAAGGATTGGAGTTTCAGCTTCAGCATCAGTCCTTCCAATGAACATTCAGGACTGATTTCCTTTAGGATTGACTGGTTGGATCTCCTTGCAGTCCAAGGGACTCTCAAGCATCGTCTCCAACACCACAGTTCAAAAGCATCAGTTCTTCAGAGCTCAGCTTTCTTTATAGTCCAACTCTCACATCCATATGTGACTACTGGAAAAACCATACTTTTGACTAGACGGACCTTTGTTGGCAAAGTAATGTCTCTGCTTTTTAATATGCTGTCTAGGTTGGTCATAACTTTCTTCCAAGGAGTAAACGTCTTTTAAATTCATTTAGTAGATTTCATGAATTTACTAAAGATAAAACAATGATGTGGTGATGATCTGCCTTGTTAACTCCTTAAAGCCCTTCCAATGGGTTTTGATATTCAAATACCTGAAAACTATTGCAGAATTAAACATTTAAATGAAATGATATTTTTATATAGAAAATCCAGATATTATAGTTATTCTTCCTTTGTATGGATATCTCCTCTAACACATTTGTAAATATCAGTTACAAAATATTTCATATGTATATGTTTTTGCATAAAATTATAAAGAAGTTTCTTTCATTCTCCTCAGACCTCACTCCAATTTAGCTCATTTCACTTTGGAAAACACCTTTAATTCCAACATACATTACATTTTTCTTTCTTAAATTTAAATAACAGTGTTAAATACATTTTTATGCACTGTCTCAGGATTTTGAGTTTGGAAGAAATGAATATAAGGTATCTCACAGAAGGTGTCCTTAATAGTTTCTGTAGTCTGGGAATTTTAATTAAAGTGGAAAGAATTTGGAAGCATAATCATGCCTGTGCACCAGTCTTCATTCAACCGATAGGACTCTGATGCATAGTTTTAGATGGCTTAGTTCAGTTTAGAACCAGTAGTTTGCCATGAAGGAGGCAACCCACTTCATTATTTCCCCTGGAGAGGAGGCATGGCAACCCACTCCAGTATTCTTGCCTGGAGAATTCCATGGACAGAGGAGCCTGGGGGCTATGGTTCATAAGGTCACAAAGAGTCAGACACAATTGAAGTGACTTAGCACGAATGCACACATGCATTGTCTGCCATGAAAGGAAATGAGGTAGAATCATAATTTAGCTAATGTGTGCTAAGTCACTTCAGTCATGTCTGACTCTTTGTGACCCTATGGACTGTAGTCCACCAGGCTTCTTTGTCCATGGGATTCTCCAGGCAAGAATACTGGAGTGGGTTTCTGTTTCCTCCTCCAGGGAATCTTCCTGGCCCAGGGATCAAATGTGGATCTCTGCATTGCAGGCAGATTCTTTAACAACTAAACCACGGGGTTCCATGTTAATATATTTTAATAATTCAAATTTGACTTAATATTCAATAATGTATTTCCTAGAACTAACAGAAGCATTGAAAAAAATTTGAAAATTTCATCATAGTAACCCCACTCTATACTTTGAATCTACCTGAATTTTTTAACCTAATTTTTATTTTATATTGGAATGTAGTTAATTTAGTCTTGTCCTAGTTTCAGGTAAACAGCAAAATGATTTAGTTATACCTGTACATATATCTATTCTTTTCCAGATTCTTTTCCCACATAGTTTATTACAAAATACTGAGTAGAGTTCCCTGTGCTATACAGTTAAAGTCCTTGTTGATTATCTGTTTTATATATAGTAGTATATACATGTTAATCCCAACCTCCTAATTTACCTCTCACTCTCCCTTTCCCTTTGGTAACCATAAATTTGTTTTCTAAATCTGTGAGTCTGTGTCTGTTTTGTAAATAAGTTCATTTGTATCATCTTTTTAGACTACCCATATAAATATCATGAGATATTTGTCTCTCTCAGTTTGACTTACTTCATTTACTATGATCATCTCAAGGTTCATCCATGTTGCTACAAATGGCTTTATTTCATTCTTTTTTATGACTGAGTAATATTCCACTGTATGTATATGTACACATCTTTATCCATTCCTCTGTTGATCTACATTTAGGTTGCTTGCATGTCTTGGCTACTGTAAATAGTGCTGCAATGAATATTGAGGGGCACATACCTTTCAAAATATGGTTTTCTCCAGTTATATGCCCAGCAATAGGATTGCTGGAGCAAATGGTAGTTCTACTTTTAGTTTTTAAAGGAACCTCCATACTATTCTCCATACTGACTATACCAGTTTACCTTCACACCATCAGTGTAGGAGGGTTCTGAATTCTCGACACCCTCTCCAGCATTTATAGTTTGTGGACATGAAACCAGCAATCATTTATGAGTACGAGGTCATAGGCCCTGGAGAAAAGAATGGCAACTCACTCCAGTGTTCTTGCCTGGAGAACCACATGGACAGAGGAGCCTGGTGGGCTACAGTCCATGGGGTCTCAAAGAGTTGACAAGGACTGAGCAACTAAGCATACAAGGTCATAGGAAACAAATGCAGTTTAGTTGTGTACCTGAGCCAAATTCAAAACGATAGCCTATAGACAGTGTTGACATGAAAAAGAATATTAAAAATTCAATACTTTTCAACTTCCAGAGTGTTTGTGTGGCAGAATAGAGGAGCAAGGCTAAGATGGCAACCAATTCTGCAGCTGTGAATGACAGTCATATCAGTTCAGTTCAGTCGCTCACTAATGTCCAACTCTTTGCGACCCCATGGGCTGCAGCACATCAGGCCTCAGTGTCCCTCCCAGAGTTGACTCAAACTCATGTGCATTGAGTCGGTTATACAATCCAACCATCTCATCCTCTGTCGTCCCCTTCTCCTCCCACCTTCAATCTTTCCCAGCATCAGGGTCTTTTCAAATGAGTCAGCTCTTCACATCAGGTGGCCAAAGGATTGGCGTTTCAGGTTCAGCATCAGTCCTTCCAATGAATACTCAGGACTGATTTCCATCAGGATGGACTGGTAGGATCTCCTTGCAGTCCAAGGGACTCTCAAGAGTCTTCTCCAACACCACAGTTCAAAAGCATCAATTCTTCTGTGTTCAGTTTTATTTATAGTCCAAATCTCATATCCATACATGATCACTGGAAAAACTATAGCCTTGACTAGATGGACCTGTGTTGATAAAGTAATGTCTCTTGCTTTTTAAAATGCTGTCTAATTTGGTCATAATTTTCTTCTAAGGAATAAGTGTCTTTCAATCACCATATTCAGTGATTTTGGAGCCCAAAGTAATGAAGTCTGCTACTGTTTCCACTGTTTCTCCATCTATTTGCCATGAAGTGATGAGACTGGATACAATGATCTTTGTTTCCTGAATGTTGAGCTTTAAGCCAACTTTTTCACTCTCCTCTTTCACTTTCATCAAGAGGCTCTTTAGTTCTTCTTCACTTTCTTCCATAAAAGTGGTGTCATCTGCATATCTGAGGTTATTGATATTTCTCCTGGTAATCTTGATTCCAGCTTGTGCTTCATCCAGCCCAGCGTTTCTCATGATGTACTCTGCATATAAGTTAAATAACCATGGGGACAATATACAGCCTTGACATACTCCTTTTCCTATTTGGAACCAATCTGTTGTTCCACGTCTAGTTCTAACTGTTGCTTCCTGACCTGCATACACATTTCTCAAGAGGCAGGAAAGGTAGTCTGGTATTCCCATCTCTTTCAGAATTTTCCAGAGTTTACTGTGATCCACACAGTCAAAAGCTTTGGCATAGTCAATAAAGCAGAAATAGACGTTTTTCTGGAACTCTCTTGCTTTTTCGATGATCCAGCAGATGTTGGCAATTTGATCTCTCATTGCTCTGCCTTTTCTAAAGCCAGCTTAGACATCTGGAAGTTCATGGTTCACGTATTGTTGAAGCCTGGCTTGGAGAATTTTGAGCATCACTTTATTAACTGTGTGAGATGAGTGCAATTGTGCGGCAGTTTGAGCATTCTTTGGCATTGGCTTTTTTAGGGATTGGAATGAAAACTGACCTTTTCCAGTCCTGTGGCCACTGCTGAGTTTTCCAAATTTGCTGACATATTGAGGGCAACACTTTCACAGCATCATCTTTTAGGATTTGAAATAGCTCAACTGGAATTCCATCACCTCCACTGGCTTTATTTGTAAGGCCCACTTGACTTCACATTCCAGGATGTCTGGCTCTAAGTCAATGATCGCATCATCGTGATTATCCGGGTCATGAAGATCTTTTTGTATAAGTCTTTTATGTATTCTTGCCACCTCATCTTAATATCTTCTGCTTCTGTTAGATCCATACCATATCTGTCCTTTATTATGCCCATCTTTGCATGAAATGTTCCCTTGGTATGTCTAATTTTCTTGAAGAGATCTCTAGTCTTTCCCATTCTATTGGTTTTCCTCTATTTCTTTGAACTAATCACTGAGGAAAACTTTCTTCTCTCTCCTTGCTATTCTTTGGAACTTCGCATTCAAATGGGTATATCTTTCCTTTTCTCCTTTGCTTTTTGCTTCTCTTCTTTTCACAGCTATTTGTAAGGCCTCCTCAGGCAGCCATTCTGCCTTTTTGCATTTCTTTTTCTTGGGAATGCTCTTCATCCCTATCTCCCGTACAGTGTCACAAACTTCCATCCGTAGTTCATCAGGCACTATCAGATTTAGTCCCTTAAATCTATTTTCACTGTATAATCATAAGGATTTGATTTAGGTCATACTTGAATAGCTTAGTGGTTTTCCCTACTTTCTTCAATTTAAGTCCAAATTTGGCAATAAGGATTTCATGATCTGAGCCACAGTCAGCTCCTAGTCTTATTTTTGCTGACTGTATAGAGCTTCTCCATCTTTGGCTGCAGAGAATATAATCAATCTGATTTTAGTGTTGACCATCTAGTGATGTCCACGTGTAGAGTTTTCTCTTGTGTTGTTGAAAGAGGGTGTTTGCTATGACCAGTGTGTTCTCTTGGCAAAACTCTATTAGCCTTTGGCCTGCTTTATTCTGTGCTCTAAGGCCAAATTTACCTGTTACTTCAGGTGTTTCTTGACTTTCTATTCTTGCATTCCAGTCCCCTATAATGAAGAGGACACCACTTTTGGGACTTGATTCTAGAAAGTTTTGTAGGTCTTCATAGAACTGTTCAAGTTCAGCTTCTTCAGCATTACTGGTTGGGGCATAGACTTGGATTACTGTGGTATTGAATGGTTTGCCTTGGAAAAGAACAGAGATCCTTCTGTCATTGAGACTGCATCCAAGTACTGCATTTCAGACTCTTTTGTTGACTATGATGACTATTCCATTTCCTCTAAGGGATTCTTGCCCAAAGCAGTAGATATAATGGTCATCTGAGTTAAATTCACCCATTCCAGTCCATCTTAGTTTGCTGAATCCTAAAATGCCAACATTCACCCTTGCCATCTCCTCTTTGACCACTTCTAATTTACCTTGATTCATGGACCTAACATTCCAGGTTCCTACGCAATATTGCTCTTTATAGCATTGGATCTTGCTTCCATCACCAGTCACATCCACAACTGGGTGTGGCTTTTGCTTTGGCTCCATATCTTCTTTCTTTCTGGAGTTTTTTCTCCACTGATCTCCAGGAGCATATTGGGCACCTACCGACCTGGGGAGTTCATCTTTCAGTGTCCTATCTTTTTGCCTTTTCATACTGTTCAGGGGGTTTTCATGGCAAAAATACTGGAGTGGTTTGCCATTCCCTTCTCCAGTGGACCACATTTTGTCAGACTCTCCACCATGACCCATCATATGGGTAGGAATAAAACCTAACAAAACGAAACAAAACACACATATACATACAAGCACATCACATAAGGTCCAATGTACCTGCTCGCCTCAAAGGAAAGTAATAGAGAACTCTAAGAGAAGAGACTCTTCTAAGGGCAGAGTACCCAGGAGAGGTAAGAAGATAATCAGCAGAAAACCGTGTTTAAATCCAAGCCTCATGCTGATTCTGCAAAGTCCTCAACCTCTCTCCAGCACTAAACTTCAGTTAGAAGCTGGTGCAGAATGAATTCCCCCATTTCAAAGTAGATTAATAATTAAAATGAAACTAACATGCGACAATTGCTGGTTCCCTACCAGCATCCATTTCCCTATTTCCAAGTGCTACCCTGCATTTTTCCTAAGTAACCTTAGCCTATGCATCTCTCATATTAGTGTAAGTCTATATTACCTTATTAGTGCTAGGTTCAGCGATCTGTCATATGTAGCTATCAACTTCTCCTACAAACACCAGTGTGTTCAGCAATGGGCATGTGACACAATTTGAATCAATGATATGCAAAGAGAAGTTTGGTAGGAGTATTGGAAGAATTATTATCTGTCTCCTGAGGGATTGCTGCTAAAAGAGAAAAGAGCTGTTTCTCTTCCTCTGGACATTATAATTTTATATAGATGTGAAGACTGGAACTCTTATAGCCATTTCCAGGCACAAGGATAAAGAATGATAAATGGAAAATTTGTGATTTTTCTAATACTGGAGCTTATTCTACATATGCCTTTCTACTTATATCAGCAATTTCTACTGGAGAGTATTTCGGGAAATACAGCATTGATGAATATAGCCTCTTTTGACAGTAATAATTAATAATGAATTTCAGCCAAAAAAGAAAGGAAGAAGCAAGAGAAACCATTGAATAAGAATTTAATTCTTTCAAATATAGACATAGAACCAAAATAGTAGAAAGGCAAACAGTAAGAATAAGAATGTTACAGAAAGACAAAAGAAGCATTCAAGTGACTTCCCTGGTAGTCCAGTGCTTAAGACTTCACCTTCCAATGCAGGGATTGTGGGTTCGATCCCTGGTTGTGGAGCTAGGATCCCATACGGCTTGCAGCCAAAAAACCAAAGCAAAGAACAGAAGCAACGTTGTAGCAAACTAATTAAAGAGTTTTAAAAAATAGAAACCTTCAAAAATTCTAATACAAACATGAAAACAGACCAGAGATCAAGTATATCTGTCATTACAATCAAGGAATAAACATCGAAACAAACAGAAAAAACAAACTTTATGCACTGAAAAGTAATAATTTACTTTTTCTTCAAGCACGCAGGCATATTAATAGAAATTGACCACATTTTAAGGCAGGAAGGAAATCTTAACTAATTTCAAAAAGTTGACATCATTTGTGGTTAAAATGAGCTAAAACTAGAAATTAAAATAAAAAATACAAGTACTAAAACACTCAGACTTCCCTAGCAATCCTAAAACTCCCTGATTAAATCCAATGCTCTGTGACAATCTAGAGGGGTGGGATAGGGTGGGAAGTGGTACTGAAATTCAAGAGGGAGGAGACATACATATACCTATAGCTGATTCATGTTAATATATGGCAGAAACCAGCATAGTATTGTAAAGCAATTCTCCTCCAATTGAAAAAACAAAACCTCCTTGCTTCCCCTGCAGAGGGCAGAGGTTCAGTTCCTCGTCAGGGAACTAAGATTCCACATGCTTCTCAGAGCAGCCAAAGAATAAATAAAAATAAAAAAGCAATTATATACTTTGAAAGCGTGATTTATATATTATATGGATTACATCTCAATAAAGTTTTTTTAAACTCAGTATTAAATGAGCAAACTGAAAACAGATGTTTCAAATAGAAAGAAAAGGCATAATAAAAATATTATAAGGAATATACCATATATTAGAACTTGTGGCGTATAGTTTAAAAGGCTCATAAGAAAATATAGAGACCTAGCAGCTGTATTACTAACAAAGAATATGAAAATAATTGATTTGAATATTTAATAGAAGTAGTTAGAAAATTATTCTGAGGAAAAGTATCCAAAGGATTGAACAGTGACAAAGAATTGAGAATTAGAAAACAGGAATATAGTAGAACCAGTAAATAATAATAAAACCATTTATTAAGTAAACTAATGAAATTAATTAACCTCTAAATAATGTAATAATGTAATATTTTAAAAATCATATATAGAAGCACACATAAACACTAAGGAAATAAACATATATATAATATTTAAAATAATAAAAATACTTTGGTCCTTTTACAAAAACTATACAAAAGAACTTCAAAACTGTATGAAATTGATAATTTTTCAGGAAACAAAAATGATCAAAATTCACCCCTAAGATGTTAAAAACTTCCTAGATCAAGGGCTATTGAATGAATCACACATTAACTCCCCCAAAATGGACTAGGTAGGTAAATTGTACTAGATAGGTAAATTATATTGATCCTTCAGAAAATAGATTTTGCAATATTATTTAGACTGTCCCAAAGAAGAAAGAGAAAAAGTTCATTATTTAACTTATATTTACCTAGCCATCAGGATGGGACTTCCCTGGTGGCTCAATGGTAAAGAATCCACCCGCCAATGCAGAAGGTGGGGGTTCAATCTCCGGGTCAGGAAGATTCCCTGGAGGAGAGAATGACAACCCACTCTAGTATCTTGTCTGGGAAATCCCATGGGTAGAGGAGCCTGGCAGGCTACAGCCCATAGGGTTGCAAAAGAAGTCAGACACAACTTAGCAACTAAACAACAACTACAGGTGATCATGATACTATTACCAAAATGAAGATTTCCCTCAAAACCCAATTTGGGGTCAATTTCAACACATAACTGATCAGAACTACAAAAATTAACGTTCACACTCTGGCATCCTTGAATTTAGCCTGAAACTATTCTAAAGTAGAACTTACTAATGTCCATCAAAGCCATAGAAAACCTCAGTATATAATAAATTTTAATCAGATCATCTTTGTGAACCCAAGATGATAAGTTAGTTACAACATTAAGTGGTTAGGAGTCACTGAACACATGCCATTTTTTAAAAAATGATCATAGAGCAGAAACTATAGGGGATGAATATCTGGAATACCTTTAATTTTTATAAACAATTTGTGCCAAAGCTGAAAGAAGTAGAATCATAAAAAATGTGTTGGTTTTTTTAAACAATAAAATTATCCTCTACTCTTTTAAAGGACAGAGATTTTCAGATTAGTGTAAGAAAAATATGCATCAGGAACATATATATGTTTTTAATGTGATTGAAAAAAATCTTTTTAATCTAAAATCTAACTTGAGAAGTTAAAAAAGAACAGCAGAAGATCCAGGGTATCTTCCTGACCCAGGAATCAAACCTGGGTCTCCTGCATTGCAGGAAAATCTCCAAATGTAAAGCAATGACCTAAAATAAAGTGACTATAGTAGAAAAGAAATTAATATACAAAAACCACCTTATAGTAAAAATATTTTTTCTGAAATAAATTGTTTAATATAAAATTATTTCTTAAAATTTTGATAGAATTTATCTCTAAAGGACTCTGTTTTTACTTCAGTTTCTTAAATTGTATTAATCTTTTTACATTTTACATTTTCACTTGGAACATATTTGGCACTTTTTAATCTTTCTAGTATTTCTCCTTTTCTTTCTAGTATTTTAACATTTCACTCAGTTTTTCAGACATATTACTTGGTTCATAATCCTTCCTTTAAAAAAAAAATGTCTGTCTCAACAAGTGAGGATTTCTTTCACAGTAAAATATACTAGCTTTAGGAGCTACTGCTTCCAGTAAGTTATTAAAATATTTCCCAGCAAAAATTGCGATAAAATGCTGAGTAAATTGTAAGCAATCCATTTTAAAATATTTCTGAGTCTGTAATAAAAGAAGAACAAATTCATATGAATGTGTAAAGTAAGTCTTTGCAAGATGTTGTTCAAAAATTTAGAGGGTAACACTGAAAGAACAGAAATAGATTATGTAGCTTCCAAAGTATTGTGTGCTCAGTTGCTCAGTAGTGTCCAACTCAACCACCCCTTGAACTATAGCCTGCCAAGCTCCTGTGAAAAAACAAATAAAAGAAAAAAATGGTCAATCCAAAAGAAAACAAGAGAAAAAGAAAGAAAATATAAAAAGCAGGGAAAAGGAGAAACATTAACATATTAAGTATGAACTGAATGACGAGTAGTCATCATTAGTATAAATGGACTAAGAAAGAAAGTTAAGTAGCTCAATTGTGTCCGACTTCTTGCAACCCCATGGACTGTAGCCCACCAGGCTCCTCCGTCCATGGAATTTTCCAGGCAAGAGTACTGGAGTGGATTGCCATTTCCTTCTCCAGGGGATCTTCCTGACCTGGGGACTGAACCTGGTCTCTCTCATTGCAGGCAGATGCTTTACCATCTGAGCCACCAGGGAAGCACCTAAATGGACTAAGCACTAATTAATAGTTGAAAATTGAATTAAGGATTTTAAGAACAACATCCATATACTTGCAGTGCATGCCTGGGTGCTAAGTTGCTTCAGTCTTGTCCAGCTCTTTGCAACCCCATGGACTGTATGTAGCTCACCAGGCTCCTCTGCCCATGGGATTCTTCAGGCAAGAATACTGGAGTGAATAGTTGTGCCCTCCTCCTTCCTGACCTAGGGACAGAACCTGCAGTCTCACACTTCCTGCACTGGCAGACGGATTCTTTACCACGAGGGCCACCTGGGAAGCCCTGGGAAAGCCCAGCCTTTCACCTGGGAAGTGAAAGCGAAAGGGTTAGTCGCTCAGTCGTGTCCCACTCTTTGTGACCCCCACGGACTGTAGACCAAGTTCCTCCGTCCATGGGATTCTCCAGGCAAGAATACTGGTGTGGGTTGCCATTCCCTTCTCCAGGGGATCTTCCCTACCCGGGATTCAAACCCAGGTTTCCTGCATAGCAAGCGAATTCTTTACCATCTGAGCCCGATAGACATGATTAAAACAAAAAGAAGAAATGTCGACACCAAAATGGTGTAAAACAGAAAATACTACAGAAAAGTCCTAGGTTCCAGTTTTATTAGATGAAGTTGTTCTGAGACTTAAATTATTATGCGAGAACAAAAGAAAGGGTAACTACCTCATACTACAAGGTAAGAAACTGTAATATTTTATGTATGATAAAATGATTTCAAAATACTTTAAAAGTACTACAAGGAAAAATTGAGACATTCATAGTAGCACATTTTAATGAACTTTTAAGAAACAGATGGCTAAATCTGTTTTTAGAAATATCAGCAAAGATAGAAAATATTTAAACAGTTAAATTTTATCTAATGGCTACATACCAATTATTCATAAGAGCTGAAAAATATGCATCAGGGACATACATAATTTTATGATTTTAATGTGATTCAAAAAAAATTTTTAAACCTAAAATCTAACTTAAGAAGTTAGAAAAAGAACAGCAGAACTAGCCTAAAAAAAGTAGAAAGAAGGAAAGAAAAAAGACAAATATACTGGCACTTCCCAGGTGGTCCAGTGGTTAAGACTCTGTGCTTCTAATGCAAGGAGCAGGGAACTAAGATCCAACAGGCTGCACAATGCAACCAAAAGAAAAAAAGAAAAAGAAATATATATATTTATGGTAATTAATTCTGAAAAGATAAAAATAAGCAAAAATGCTAATAGGTGATACTTCAAAACGACTAATGAATTTAAAAATATCTCAAAACAGATTAGAAAAAGAGATAAACTATATAAACACTGAATAAGTAGAATAATATGTTAGTAATAAATAATAAATACATATTTAATATTTTACCAATAAGTAAATAAATTAGAGAAACAATAAGAAAGCAGTGGGTCATAAATACATTATAGGTAAGCTATATCAAATATTTAAGAAATGATTAATTACGGCCTTATACAAACTCAGAGAATTGAAGAATTATCTCTAAATGGTTTTGTGAAGTGTGATAAATTTAATTCTAAAATAGCTTCCCAAATACCCCAGGCTCTAATCTCTAAAAACTGAGACGTAATTACAATACTGCTTGCCCTTAAAATAGGAACACTGTTTTGAATTATTCAGATGGGCCCATGTCATCACATAAGCTCTTAAATACAGAAGTGAAAGCCAGGGAGAGCCAATAGAAGAGAAAGTCTGATCTTCAAGGATTGAGAAAGCACTGAAGGACTTAATGAGCTTTTTGCCAGGTTTGAAGATGCTGCTGCTGCTGCTGCTGCTGCTGCTGCTGCTGCTGCTGCTGCTGCTGCTGCTGCTAAGTCGCTTCAGTCGTGTCCGACTCTGTGCGACACCATAGAGGGCAGCCCACCAGGCTCCCCTGTCCCTGGGATTCTCCACGCAAGAACACTGGAGTGGGTTGCCATTTCCTTCTCCAATGCATGAAAGTGAAAAGTGAAATTGAAGTCGCTCAGTCGTGTCCGACTCTTAGCGACCCCATGGACTGCAGCCTACCAGGCTCCTCCGTCCATGGGATTTTCCAGGCAAGAGTACTGGAGTGGGGTGCCATTGCCTTCTCCGCTGAAGATGCTGGAGACCATGAATCAAAGAAGCAATGAGAATGGGTCTTTGCCCACAGCCAGGAAGAAAACAGGGGCTTTAGTCCTGCAATCACCTGAATTACCCTGAAAGCGAAT
This sequence comes from Ovis aries, assembly GCF_016772045.2. Classification (NCBI taxonomy): domain Eukaryota; kingdom Metazoa; phylum Chordata; class Mammalia; order Artiodactyla; family Bovidae; genus Ovis; species Ovis aries. The sequence goes on along the minus strand of NC_056057.1, from coordinate 42,770,457 downwards.
TCTACTCCAGAACCTCCAGATAAAAGCCCAGGGTGATTTTTCATCCAGTGAAAACTGGGGCAGAGAATCCAGTACTATCATTCCTAAATTTCTGATCTATAGACTGTGAGATAATAAATCTGTATTGTTTTAAGCTCAGATCTAGGCCTACCCTGAGGCAAAGCAATGAAAAAATCATAAAACAAAGGAGGAATTCACACCCAGATGAATTGTTTCTCCAAGTTTGGGTTTCCCTTCCCAGTCTGCCTGATTTTGTTTATTTTGCAGAGTCCTCAGGTAGTTGTTTTCTGTGTTTTATAAAGAATTTTTCATTATAATCAGTGGGGAGTGCAGGAGCTAGTAGACTAAGTCTGTCTTAGTCATAACTGAAAACCATTCTGTCTGTTCTTATTAAAGGCTTATTGGACTTTCTCATTCAATTGTTAATATATCTTAATTTATTTTCAATGTTTCCCATATCCTTCTTTTTCTAAATTGCAAATTCTGGTTAATTTATTCAGATATTTCTTTAGGTCATAAATGTCCTCTTTTTAACTCATTCTTTAGATTTAAAATATCACCAATAATGTTTTGCATTTCTAAAAGATATTTATTTTTTAACTACCTGTTCTTACCTGATTTTATTCTAGTCTCTGAGGTTTCATCTTTTGTTTATTTAAACATTCTTACTTATTTGTTCTGTATTCTATAGCTGTCAATTCTAATATATGTAGTATGTGAGTACCTAGATCTGGTATTTATTATTTCTCTTCTGCCTCCTCACATGGTTGGTGACTTTTGATTATGAGTTCATTGGCTGATCTGACCTATAAGAAATCTTGATTGAGAAGGTTTTTGCTCCTGGAAGGAATGAGGGAACGGGACCAATCTGGAATGGCTGTGTAGCTCCCCAAAAGTCTTACCTCAATATGAAAAGAAAAATTTTTCAACCACTTTATCATTTATTGCCCTAGTTCCAACATCTGGTTCTGTGTTGATATTAGCTTCCAACTTCATGGAATCATTGTTTTTCTAATCTACTTATTGCTCCCAGCATGAGCCCCAGAACACAGATTTCTTTTTTCTTCTTCGTCTTTTTTGGCTATTTTTCTTTTTGTTTGTTTGTTTGTTTTACCAGGAAGAGACATACTTGAAGAAATTCAGCAATCCATTAAAAAAGACTATCATAACAAAAAATTTAATTTTTTCATTTTAGAAAATTTTTCTCTGAGTAATTCATGTCATGTTGCAGAAAGCTGAGTTTTATCCAAGTTCTCTCTATCTTCCATAATTTTTAATCTGTCATTTCTTCTCTTGTTTATTTTTTACATCTATTGAATTTATACTTTTTACTTTCTTTGTTGTTCAGTCTGACAGATTCTTTGTGATCCCATGGACTGCAGCATGCCAGGCTCCTCTATCCTCCACTATCTCCTGGAACTTGCTCAAATTCATGTCCATTGAGTCAGTGATGCTAACTAACCATCCCATGCTCTGCCACCCCCTAATCCTTTTGGCTTCAATCTTTCCCAGCATCAGGATCTTTTCCAATCAGTTGCCTCTTCTCATCAGGTGGCCAAGGTATTGGAGCTTCAGCTTCAGCATCAGTCCTTCCAATGAATATTCAAGGTTGATTTCCTTTAGGATTGACTGGTTGGATCTCCCTGTAGTTCAAGGGATTCTCAAGAGTTTTCTCTAACAACACAATTAAAAAGCATCAATTCTTCGGCACTCAGCATTTTTTATGGTACAACTCACACTCATGCATGACTGCTGGAAAAGCCATAGCTTTGACTATATGGAACTTTATTGGAAAAATGATGATGTCTCTGCTTTTTAATATGCTGTCTAGGTTTGTCATAGTTTTCCTTCCAAGGAGCAAGCATCTTTTAATTTCATGGCTGCAGTAGATTTTGGAACCCAAGAAAATAAAATCTGCAACTGCTTCCACTTTTTCTGCTTCTATTTGCCATGAAGTGATGGGACCATATGCCAAGATCTTAGATTTTTAAATGTTGAGTTTTAAGCCAGCTTTTTCACTCTCCTCTTTCACCCTCATCAAGAGGCTCTTTAGTTCCTCTTCAGTTTCTGTCATTAGAGGGGTATCATCTGCATATCTGAGATTGTATTTCTCCTGGCAGTCTTGATTCCAGCTTGTATTTCATCCAACCTGGCATTTCACATGGATGGTGCTAGTGGTAAAAGAATCCTCCTTCCAACTCAGGAGACTCAAGAGATGTGGGCTTCATCCCTGGATCAGGAAGATCCTCTGGAGAAGAAAATGGCAACCCACTCCAATATTCTTACCTGGAAAATTCCATGAACAGAGGAGTCTGGTGGGCTACAGTCCATGGGGTTGCAAAGAGTTGGGCACAATTGAATACTCTGCACAGAAGTTAAATAAGCAGGATGACAATATACAGCCTTGTCATACTCCTTTCCCAATTTTGAACCAGTCTATTGTTCCATGTCAGTTCTAACTGTTGCTTCTTGACCCACATACAGGTTTCCCAGGAGACAGATAAGGTGGTCTGGTTTTCCCATGTCTTTAAGAATTTTCCAGTTTGCTGTGATCCACACAGTTAAAAGCTTTCTTGTAGACAATGAAACAGAAGTAGATGTTTTTTCTGGAATTTCCCTGCTCTCTCTATGATCCAACAAATGTTGGCAATTTGATCTCTGGTTACTCCTCCTTTGAGGCTTCCCTCAAAGGAGGCTCAGCGTTAAAGAATCTGCCTGCAATGCAGGAAATGCAAGAAACACTGGTTCATTCCCTGGGTCAGGAAGACATCCTGCAGAAGGGCCTGTCAACCCCCTCCAGTATTCTTACCTGGAGAATCCCATGGACAAAGGAACCTGGCGGGCTATAGTCCATAAGATTGCAAAGAGTTGGACATGACTGAAGTGACTGAACACACAACACACACATACACATACTCTGCCTTTTCTAAACCCAGCTAGCAACATCTGGAAGTTCTTGGTTCATGTACTGCTGAAGCGTAGCTTGAAGAATTTTGAGCATTACCTTGCTAGCACGTAAAATGAGCACAATTGTATGTTAGTTTGAACATTTTGGCATTGCCCTTCTTTGGGATTGGAATGAAAACTGACCTTTTCCAGTCCTGTGGCCACTGCTGAGCTTTCTAAATTGGCTGAAATATTGAGTGTGGCACTTTAATAGCATCATCTTTTAGGATTTAAAATAGCTCAGCTGGAATTCCGTCACCTCCACTATCTTTGTCCATAGTAATGCTTTATAAGACCCACTTGACTTCACACTCCAGAATGTCTGCATCCAGGTTTATTTCCTTTACTCTTATTTAAAAATTGCAATAGTAGGGCAGTGATAAATGAAAAAAAAAATCATTCTGCTATTTTTAACAGGAGGCTTATTTTCTTTCTCATAGTACTTTTTAGAAATTCTACAAGTGCACATGCATGCACACACTTTCACCAAATAATTGCATATGCTTTATTTTCAGCTTAACTTTCGTTCATGAGTATTTCCTGTTATTAAAATTATTTGTAAGTCTAAGACTAATGGTGCAAAATTCATTTTAGAGCACCATAAGTATTATTGTTGGATACTTAAGATTTTTTCCCTCATTAAGTAGTATTTACTACAATGAATACAATGAATACTTTTAAGCAATAATCTTTGTGATTATCACTTATTAATTTTTATTACAGAATTCTCAACTGTTTTCAAAAATGGTTGAATAAAATTCATATTTCTGCCAATAGTAATAGCTCTTCCACTGTATTCTCCCTAGCATTTAGTTTTATTATTAAAACAAGTATATCTGATAGATTTTTTATGTACATATATACATATATATACATAATATATATATGCTTATGTGTGCATACATTATTTTATATTACTTTGCTTATGTTTCAGAATTTTTATGGACTTTTTGATTTCTATGTAAATTACTTATCACATGTTTAAGGAATATCCCAATTTCAATTTCTCACCATACGTAGAGATAGAGTGAGTTAGAAATATATAATATTGCACACAATGACTCTTTAAAAGTAAAACTCTTTCAAAAATAGTATTAATAAATCAAACTGAAAATTTTCATTTGGCATCTGCTTTGGGCCATAGAAACCTACATGTGAAATATATTCTTTCTGCTTTCAAGTGCTATAGAATACATCAGGGGCTAAACATAACAATAAAGCGTATGTGTCCAAATCATTATGGAACACAGAGGCATATGAGTGCCTAACTGAGACCCTGGAGTTTAAGAAAAGCTTTGAGCAAAATAGAACATTTATTTATTCTTAGTTTATAAGATTCATTTTGACTATGTGAGTATTAAAAAGCTAATTTGAGGGCAATACTTATTTTTAGAAACAGACAAAACCAGCTGCTTATAACCTTCTTACTTTGAGCTCACATATGCTCACTACGCCATACAATCAAAAATGGGGATACAATTTCAAGTCAAACTAATTATACTTGATTTTTTTAACCTAATGTGTAAACTGTTGTTGCTCATACCCATTCATTTCTGTGGACAATCACAGAAAAGTGCATACGCAAGATAAAAGAATGACTCATCCGAAAAAAAAACAAAAATTCTTATTAAAATTTTAGCTCCATCACAGAATTTCACAGTGCTGAATACTAAATAAAATTGATTTCTAGACATAATTCAGCTATTTAGTGGGTTTGGGCTTATGTTTGTTTGTACATCTGATATATATATAAAATACTCTCTTACATTGCTTTACCATAAATCTCTTTTGATAACTAATTTGTGTTCCTGAGCATTTGCTTTCTCCAAGGGAACAATTTCCAAGAGTTGTGCTGACTTAGGAGATTTGAAGTTTCCTGTTTCTTTCTGGGAAGCCTTGATTCTGGTCTCTTTATTGTTTATGATCTCAATAGAGCCACAGAGCAGCACTGAATAGCTGTGGCTGCGAATGCACATCCCATGTGATCTCGAGTATATAGCTAAACTCTTACTTGTGTAGAGCAGCAGCCAAACGCAGCCCATTCTTTGCCCATTTTCACTCAGTCAGGATAATTTTATAAAATATAATCTTAGTCGAATTTCGTTAGGCACAATTTTTAAAGACCACTAAAAGCAGAAGCCAGTTTAGAAAAAGGCATTTCTTGTCTTACGGTGACTTCTGATTTAAGAGATCAAGAAACTAGAAAGAACATTCTGAACTAATGTTTGTATCCTCTTAGTGTGAGTCCATTTAGACCACACATATTAATGTAAACTTTACCCACATAGAGCCAGAAATGGATTTCTGACAGAAGTATTCATTCAGCCAATAAATGTTCTGAGCATTCCCAATGTGTTGGACAGCATGGTGGATGAGGTAGATACTATATTTAAGGAGCCAGCCACAGTCCCAAATCTCATGACTAGCCAGGCTTGGGAAGTGGACAGGCAACAAAAAAACAGAAAATGATACAGATATAAACAAGCAAGCAGAATAATGATACATGATATAGAGAAAATGAAGTTTTCTGTGATAGTAAGTATAGGGAGAATTAGTTTGGATATAGTTGATAAAAACAATTACTTAGGCTGATGTAAAACTCATGATGATATAGTGAAGAATGGAGTGAAGAAGAGTGATCTTAGTAAGAACATGTTCAAAGGCCCTGAGGTTAAATATAGGAAGTAAGAGAAGATCTGTATGACTGACTAATGGTAATCATGGGGAAATGGGAAAAAAAGAAGAGAATGGAGAAATAACTTTATTCTGTTGGAGCTGGGGGCATCTTGTGCTTTGTAGGCCTCAATAGCATTGTATAATTTATTCTAAATGCTAGGAAAGCCACTGAAAGACTTAAGGCAGAAAAATGAAATGATCAAATTTGTGTTTTCAAAACATCACTGTGATCACTATGTGGAAATTAATTGAATTGATTAGAAATGTCGATTGGGGAAAAAGTCAGAACTGATTGCTTATGCTAGAATGTAGTGATAGATATGAAGGGAAGTGGATAGACTTCAAATATATCTTGGCACTGTTAACAGGCAAACATGGCTTTGGATTGAGAGATGACCATGAGGATGGTGTGGGAATAATTAGAAAGAATCCCAAGCTTGCAGCATGAAAAGCATGTAAATGATATTGTCATTCTTGGAAAAGAATAGACTTGAGAGAAAAATGTTTATATAAGGGAATTACAGGTAGAAAAAAAAGTTTGGTTCTAGATAGCTTATGTTTAAGATATTTATAAAACATCTAAATACAACTGTTTGGATAATCAGAGAACATATGGATATTGAGTCCTAAAGAAAGTGATACATTAAAGATGTGTATTTGTATCTGAAGCTATGGAAATTAGTGTGATCACTAAGGTAGAATTTAAACTAAATAAGAACCTAGATTTTTGGATGGAAAATTTGCCCTGATGTCTCAAAAACTGTTGACAAGTTTCCACTGGACTTGGAGATCACTGATGATTTTGACAACTGCAGTTTTAGAGGATAAATGATGACTGAAGTGAGATAGAAGTCAGCTGCAAAGTGAATGGTAGCTCAACAAATGGATTCCCAACTCTTGAGAACTTTGTTCTGTGAATGGCGATCTGACAAAAGGGACAAGAGTGGGAGTCTGCAGGATCTTGTTTTTAAAATGGAAGCTATTAAAGCACATTTATAGGCTATTTGTAAAATTCTAGTATATTTAGTGGCATCACTATTGCAGGAAAGAGAACAGATAATTGAATGGGGAAAGTCCTTTAGAAGTGAGGGAGGGGACATCTCTGGTGGTCCAGTGGTTAAAAATCTTCTTTGCAATGCAAGGAACACTGATTTGTTCCCTGGTTCAGGAAGACCCCAAGTGCTGTGGAATAACTAAGTCTGTGTACCACAACTACTGAGTCCACACACTGCAACTACTGAAGTCTGCGTGCATAGAGGCCATGCTCTGCAACAAGAGAAGCCACCACAATAAGAAGCCCACACACCACAACAAAGAGTAGCCCCTGCTCACCGCAACTAGAGAAAGCCCACAGGAGCTACCAAGACCCAGCACTGCCAAAAAATAAAATAAGTAAATAAATCTTTTCTTAAAAAGTGAGAAAGGATAGGAATTAGAGCAAAACACTTTCTTCACTACATTTTAAAAAAAGGAAGATGGAACAAAAAAAAAAAACAGTACCTATAAAGAGAGGTGAATGAAATATGGTACAATTTAAGACATTTTGAAAGAGAATTGGCAAAATGTATTGGCAAATGCTAAAGAAAATATCACTGGAGAAGATAAGCAAACAAAAGTCTGTTTTATTCTGGTAGTATTCCAAGTGATGAGGAGAGATGACAAATCAAGTTCAGACACTTATCTCTGGGATGCAAGGTGGAGGTACCTTGTACTTCCTAAGTTGTTGTTATTGTTTGGTAGCTAAGTCCTGTCAGACTCTTTGTGACCCCATGGACTGCAGCACACAACACTGCCCTGTTCTTCACTATCTCCCAAAGTTTGCTCATATTCATGACCATTGAGTTGGTGATACTATCTAACCATCTCATCCTCCACCACCTCTTTCCTCTGTTGCCTTCAATCTTTGCCAGCATCAGGGTCTTTTCCAATGAGTCATCTCTTTCCATCAGGTTGCCAAAGTATGAATCTTAAGCTTCAGCCTCAGCATCACTTCTTCTAATGAATATTCAAGACATATTTCCTTCAAAATTGACTGGTTTGATCACCTGAAGTCCAGGGGACTTTCAAGAGTCTTCTTCAACACCACAATTCAAAAGCATCAGTTCTTTGGCACTCAGCCTTCTATATGGTCCCACTCTCACACTTGTACATGACTACTGGAAAAGACATAGCTTTGACTATATGGACCTTTGTTGGCAAAGTGATGTCTCTGCTTTTTAATATGCTGCCTAGGTTTGTCATAGCTTTCCTTCCAAGGAACGTCTTTTAATTTCATGGCTGCAGTCACTGTCCACAGTGATTTTGGAGCTCAAGAAAAGAAAATATGTCACTGCTTCCACTTTTTTTCCTTCTGTTTGACATGAAGTGATGGGACTGGATGCCATGATCTCAATTTTTTGAAAGTCGAGTCTCAAGACAACTTTCTCACACTCCTCTTTCACCTCCAAGAGTCAGTTCCTCTTCACTTTTTGCCATTAGAGTGGTATTCTCTGCCTATCTGAGGTTGTTATTTCTTCCAGCAATCTTGATTCCAGTTTGTGATTCATCCAACTCAGCATTTTACATGATATATTCTGCATAGAAGTTAAATAAGCAGGGTGACAATATACCGCCTAGTCGTACTCCTTTCCCAATTTTGAACCAGTTCATAGTTCCATGTCTGATTCTAACTATTGCTTCTTGACCTGTATAGGTTTCTCAGGAGACAAGTAAGATGGTCTGGTACTCCCATTTCTTTAAGAATTGTTCACAATCTGTTGTGATCCACACAGTCAAAGGCTTTAGCGTAGTCATTGGAGAAGTAGATGTTTTTCTGGAATTGCCTTGCCTTCTCCATGATCCAACAAAAGTTGGCAATTTGATCTCTGACTGCTCTGCCTCTTTAACATCCAACTTATACATCTGGAAATTCTCAGTTCACATACAGCTAAAGCCTAGCTTGAAATATTTTGAGCATAACCTTGCTAGCATGTAAAATGAACACAATAGTAAGGTAGTTTGAACATTCTTTGTTGCCCTTCTTTGGGATTGGAATGAAAACTGAACTTTTGCAGTCCTGTGGTCCATGGCTGAGTTTTCTAAATTTGTCAACATAACTAGTGCAGCATTTTAACAGCATCATCTGATAGGATTTTAAGTAGCTCAGCTGGAATTCCATCACCTCCCCTAGCTTTGTTTGTTGTAATGCTTCCTAAGGCCCACTTGACTTCACTATTTCTGGCTCTAGATGAGTGACCACACCAAAGTAGTTATCCCAGTCATTAAGATCATTTTTGTATAATTCTTCTGTGTGTTCTTATCACCTTTTCTTCATCTCTTCTGCTTCTGTCAGGTCCTTACTATTTCTATCATTTATCATGTTCATCCTTGCATGAAATATAAACTTGATATCTCTAATTTTCTTGACAAGATCTCTAGTCTTTCCCGTTGTATTGTTTTATTCTATTTCTGTGCATTGTTCATTTAAGAAATCCTTCTTATCTATCCCTGATATTTTCTGGAACTCTGCATTCAGTTGGATATATCTTTCTGTTTCTCCCCTGCCTTTCCCTTCTCTTCTTTCCTCAGCTATTTGTAAAGTCTCCTCAGACAACCTCTTTGCCTTCTTGCATTTTTTTTTCCTTTGGGATGGTTTTGGTCACTGTCTTCTGTACAATCTTACAAACCTCTGACCATAGTTCTTCTGGCATTCTGTCTATAAGCTCTATTCTCTTGAATCTCTTCATCACTTTCACTGTATATGCATAAAGGATTTGATTTCAGATATTTGGTCATATCTGAATGGCCTAGTGGTTTTCCCTACTTCAATTTAAGCCTGAATTTTGCAATAAAGAGTTCATGATCTGAGCCATAGTCAGCTCCAATGCCTTATTTTTACTGAATATATAGATTCTTCCATCTTTAGCTACAAAGAATATAATCAATCTTATTTCAGTATTGACTGTCCACTGATGTCCATGTGTAGTTGTCTTATGTTGTTGGAAAGGGGTGTTTGCTATGACCAGGGTATTCTCTTGATAAAGCTGTGTTATCCTTCGCCCTGCTTCACTTTGCACTCCACAGCCAAACTTGCCTGTCATTTCGGGTATCTCTTGACTTCCTACTTTTGCGTGCCAGTCCCCTATAATGAAAAGGGCATCTTTTTTAGTCTTAGTTATAGAAGGTCTTGTAGGTCTTGTAGGTCGTCATAGAACCAGTCAATTTCAACTTCTTTGGCATCAGTGATTGGGACATGCACTTGGATTACTGTGATGTTGAATGATTTGCCTTGGAAATGAACCAAGATAACTCTGTCATTTTTGAGATTGCACCCCAGTACTGCATTTCTGACTCTTGTTGACTATGAGAGCTACTCCATTTCTTCTAAGGGATTCTTGCCCACAGTAGTAGATATAATGGTCATCTGAATTCAATTTGCCCATTCCTGTCCATTTTACTTCACTGATTCTTAAGATCTTAGTGTTCACTCTTGCCACCTCCTGCTTGACCACCTCCAATTTACCTTGATTCGTGGACCTAACGTTCCAGGTTCCTATGCAGTATTGTTCTTTACAGCATCGGACTTTACTTTCACCACCAGCATCATTTCCACTTTTGTCCCAGCTGCTTCATTCTTCCTGGAACTTTTAGTTAAGTGTCCTTTGCTCTCCCCCAGTAGCATATCAGATACTTTTGAACCTGGGGGACTCATCTTTCAATGTCTTCTTTTTTTTTTTGTCTTTTCATAGTTTCATGGGGTTCTCCTGTGAAGTGGTTTGCTTCCCTAAGCCTCTTATCCTTCTCCACCAGAGGGCAGACAGAATGAAAACCAAAATCACAGAAAACTAATTACACTGATCACATGGACCACAGCCTTGTCTAACTCAATGAAACTATGAGCCATGCCCTGTAGGGCCACCAAAGATGAACAGGTCATCATGAAGCGTTCTGACAAAATGTGGCCCACTGGAAAAGGAAATGGCAAACCACCTCAGTATTCTTGCCTTGAGAAACCAATGAGAAGTACGAAAAGGCAAAAATATAGGACACTGAAAAATGAACTCCCAGGTCAGTAGGTGCCCGATATGCTACTGGAGAACAGTGGAGTAACAACTCCAGAAAGAACAAAGAGATGAAGCCAAAGCAAAAACCACACCCAGTTGTGGATGTGACTGGTGATGGAAGCAAGATCCGATGCTATAAAGAGCAATATTGCATAGGAACCTGGAATGTCAGGTCCATGAATCAAGGTAAATTGGAAGTGGTCAAACAGCAGATGACAAGAGTGAACATTGACATTTTAGGAATCAGTGAAAAAAAATGGACTGGAACGGGAAAATTTAACTCAGATGACCATTATATCTACTACAGTAGGCAAGAATGCCTTAGAAGAAATGGAGTATCCCTCATAGACAACAAAAGAGTCCAAAATGGAGTTCTTGGATGCAATCTCAAAAACGACAGAATGATCTCTGTTCATTCCCAAGGCAAACCATTCAATATCACAGTAAACCAAGTCTATGCCCCAACCAGTTTTGATGAAGAAGCTGAAGTTGAACGGTTCTATGAAGACCTACAAGACCTAGAACACCCAAAAAAGATGTCCATTTCATTATAGGGGACTGGAATGCAAAAGTAGGAAGTCAAGAGATACCTAGAGTATCAGGTGAATTTGGCCTTGGAGTACAAAACAAAGCAGGTCAAAGGCTACCAGAGTTTTGCCAAGAGAACACACTGGTCATAGCAAACACCCTCTTCCAACAACACAAGGCTCTACAGATGGACATCACCAGATGGTCAATGCCAAAAACAGATTGATTATATTCTTTGCAGCCAAAGATGGAGAAGCTCTATACAGTCAGCAAAGCCAAGACCAGGAGCTGACTGTGGCTCAGATCATGAACTCCTTATTGCAAAATTCAGACTTAAATTGAAGAAATTAGGAAAACCACTAGACCATTCAGGTATGAACTAAGTCACATCCCTTATGATTATACAGTGGAAGTGACAAAAAGATTCAAGGAATTCGACTGACAGACAGAGTGCCTAAAGAACTATAGATGGAGGTTCATGACATTGTACAGGACGCAGTGATCAAGACCATCCCCAAAAGAAATAAATGCAAAAAGACAAAATGGTTGTCTGAGGAGACCTTACAAATAGCTGAGAAAAGAAGAAAACTGAAAGGCAAAGGAGAAAAGGAAAGATATACCCATTTGAATGCAGAGTTCCAAAGGATAGCAAGGAGAGATGAGAAAGGCTTCCTCAATTATCAATGCAAAGAAATAGAGGAAAACAATAGAATGGGAAAGACTAGAGTTCTCTTCAAGAAAATTAGAGATACCAAGGAAACATTTCATGGAAAGACAGGCACAATAAAGGACAGAAACTGTATGGACCTAACAGAAGCAGAAGATATTAAGAAGAAGTGGCAAGATTACACAGAAGGACTGTACAAAAAAGATCTTTATAACCATGATGGTGTGGTCACTCACCTAGAGCCAGACATCCTGGAATGTGAAGTCAAGTGGGCCTTAGGAAGCATCACTACAAGCAAAGCTAGTGGAGGCGATGGAATTCCAATTGAGCTATTTCAAATCCTAAAAGATGATACTGTGAAAGTGCTGCACTCAATATGCCAGCAAATTTGGAAAACTCAGCAGTGACCACAAGACTGGAAAAGGTCAGTTTTCATTCCCAAAGAAAGGCAAGGCCAAAGAATTCAAACTACTGCACAATTGGACTCATCTCACATGCTAGCAAAGTAATGCTCAAAATTCTTCAAGCCAGGCTTCAACAGTACATGAACTGAACTGTGAAATTCCAGATGTTCAAGCTGGTTTTAAAAAAGGCAGAGAAACCAGAGATCAAATTGCCAACATCTGTTGGATCACTGAAAAAGCAAGAAAGTTCCAGAAAAACATCTACTTCTTTACCAACTATGCCAAAGCCTTTGACTGTTTGGATCACAACAAGCTGCAGAAAATTCTGAGATGGGAAAAACAGACCACCTGACCTGTGTCCTGAGAAATCTGTATCCAGGTCAAGAAGCAACATTTAGAACCAGACATGGAACAACAGACTGGTTCCAAATAGGAAAAGGACTACGTCAAGGCTGTATATTGTCACCCTGTTTATTTAACGTATGTGCAGAGTACATCATGTAATATGCCGGGCTGGATGAAGTACAAGCTGGAATCAAGATTGCCATGAGAAATATCAATAATCTCAGATATGCAGATGACACCACCCTTATGGCAGAAAGCAAAGAACTAAATAACCCCTTGATGAAATTGAGAGAGGAGAGTGAAAAAGCTGGCTTAAAGCTCAACATTCAGAAAACTAAGATCGTGGCATCCAATCACATCACTTCATGGCAAATAGGTGGGGAAACAATGGAAACAGTGACAGACTGTATTTGTGGGAGAGGGCTCCAAAATCACTGCAGATGGTGACTGCAGCCATAAAATTAAAAGATGCTTTCTCCTTGGAAGAAAAGCTGTGGCCAACTTAGACAGCATACTAAAAAGCAGAGACATTACTTTGCCAACAAAGGTGCCTCTAGTCAAAGCTATAGTTTTTCCAGTAGTCATGTATGGATGTGACAGTTGGACTCTAAAGAAAGCTGAGCACCAAAGAATTGATGCTTTTGAACTGTGGTGTTGGAGAGGATGCTTGAGAGTCCCTTGGACTGCAAGGAGATCCAACCAGTCCATCCTAAAGCTAATCAGTCCTGAATATTCACTGGAAGGCCTGATGCTGAAGCTTAAACTCCGATAATTTGGCCACCTGATGCAAAGAACTGACTCCCTGGAGAAGACTCCGATGCTGGGAAAGATTGAGTGTGGGAGGAGAAGGGCATGACAGAGGATGGGATGGTTGGGTGGCATCAGCGACTCAATGGACATGAGTTTGAATAAGCTCTGGGAGTTGGTGATGGACAGGGAAGCCTGGCGTGCTGCAATCCATGGTGTCACAAAGAGTCGGACACAACTGAACAACTGACCTGAACTGAACTAATTTGTACAATTTTTTTAGTTTCCAAGAAGCAATGTCATGTATTTGTCTTTCTCTGTGTGATTTACTTCACTTAGTGAGATAATCTCCAGGCCCATCCATGTTGCTGAAAATGGCATTATTTCATTCATTTTAGTGGCTGAGTAAAGTCCATAATAACGACTTCAGTATCTACTCATTTGTCAGTGAACATTTAGATTGCCCCTATGTCTCGGCTATTGTAAAGAGCTGCCTGAAGTTTGCGGTGCATGTATCCTTCCATGTTTTTCTCTGGATATATGCTCAGGATATATTTCCAGATATAGTCCCAGGAGTGGGACTGCAGGGTCATACAGTAGCTCAATTTCTAATTTCTTAAGGAACCTCCACACTGTTCTCTACAGTGGTTGTACTTACATTGCCACTGACAGTGTAGGAGAGTTCCCTTTGCTCCACACCCTCCCCAGCATCTATTGTTTGTAGAGATTTTGATTATGACCATTCTGACTGGTGTGAGATTATATATCATCGTATTTTTGCATTTCCATGGAGATTTGCATTTCTCTAATAGCAATGTTGAGCATCTTTTCATGTGCCTCTTGGCCATCTGTATAAGGAGTTAGTTATATAACTTTGAGCAAGCTGCCTACAGAAGTTAACCTCCTTCTGCAGACTTCTTTGTTTGCATTTGCTAAATTATATTGTAATTTTGTTTATATGTCTGTCCCCTCCACTGCAGGGTAACTCCTGGTACTTCAGCAAATTCTACATTATTTTACCAGTGCTTAGCAGGGTGCTAGGTATATATTAATAGTAGCCAATGTTAAAGTAACCTTCATTTTGTGGATTCCATTGATTCACACACTCACTAGGCACAACAACCAAACTCTTTTGCTTTCTTCTGGGCAGATTCCCCTCATCTGGGAGCCCTCCTACTTTCAACTCCATTTTCAGATTTATCCCCAGTTCTTCTTTGATCCCAAGGTGAACTCCATTTTGCCCACCTGAGTGTGTCATTCTGGTTGATATGCCCAAGGAAATGTATCTCCAGCTATGGCAGAGGAAGTGATCACCTTCTGATCTATGTCAACTTAAAAAATAATATAGTCACAACCTGAAAATTGAGAGTTATAGTTTTTTCATCAGGAATTTTTAGGACTTCAAGTCTGGAAGGCAGTATCTCCAGTTACCCTGTATCTCCATCTCTGAGGAAGTGAGGAGGAAAGTGAGGATATATAGGAGTTTTTCAGGGAAGGGCAGGTAGTCAGAACATCAAAAGATTACTGTTAATTAAAGAAAACCAGAAATCCCAAGTTAAGAAATTCAGTTCAGCTCAGTTCAGTCGCTCAGTCATGTCCAACTCTTTGCAACCCCATGAATCGCAGCACTCCAGGCCTCCTTGTCCATCACCAACTTCTGGAGTTTACTCAAACTCACATCCATCGAGGCGGTGATGCCATCCAGCCATCTCATCCTCTGTCATCCCCTTCTCCTCCTGCCCTCAATCCCTCCCAGCATCAGAGTCTTTTCCAATGACTCAACTCTTCGCATGAGGTGGCCAAAGTACTGGAGTTTCAGCTTTAGTATCATTCCTTCCAAAAGAACACCCAGGGCTGATCTCCTTTAGAATGGACTGGTTGGATCTCCTTGCAGTCCAAGGGACTCTCAAGAGTCTTCTCCAACACCACAGTATCAATTTCTTTGACACTCAGCCTTCCTCACAATCCAGCTCTCACATCCATACATGACCACTGGAAAAACCATAGTCTTGACTAGATGGACCTTTGTTGGCAATGTCTCTGCTTTTGAATATGCTATCTAGTTTGGTCATAACTTTTCTTCCAAGGAGTAAGAGTCTTTTAATTTCATGGCTGCAGTCACCATCTGCAGTGATTTTGGAGCCCAAAAAACTAAAGTCTGACACTGTTTCCACTGTTTCCCCATCTCTATTTCCCATGAAGTGATGGGACCAGATGCCACGATCTTAGTTTTCTGAATGTTGAGCTTTAAGCCAACTTTTTCACTCTCCTCTTTTACTTTCATCAAGAGACTTCACATTGGCTAGTTGGAAACAATGAGTCACTAAAGAATGAAATATTTAACAGTAAGAAGGAAATATTAAAAAAAAAAGAAAAAAATTAAAAAGAGGAAATGTAAGGGCCTTTGGTGGGCAGAAAAACAAATTAATTGTTACCAAATTTACAGTATTTAAACTGTATCTTACAGTATTTAAATTGTGTTTGTTAAAATAGTTCTCCCTTTTCTTTGTAGCTCCTAGTTAGATTTTTCAGCTGGCTGTAAAAAGCCTTTGAGGACTAGATCAGAGTGGAATACAAAGCATGAAGGAAAGCCAGAGCCAGTGAGGAGCAAATGGGTTATAAACAAGGTGGTTGGCAAAATCTTCATTTTCCTTTCCTTTCATTGACCTCCTGGAAATGAAAAGCCCTCCCGAAGACAGGTGGTCCTGAAAATCTAGATAATTTAGCAAAATGAGGCTTGTTGACAGCTTGGCATGAAATGTGATTCTTTAATTACATTTTAATGACAGCTCTTATTATTTTACATAACTGTGTTAGGTGGTAACATGAGGTTAGGGACTGCTAATGCAGATTGAATTGTTTTTCTCAACATTTATAACATTCAAGTAATAAAAACACATTTATTGATTAAATGGATAGTAGATATCCCTTTCATATGTGGAACAAGTCTATTTATCATTTTTACTATTAATATCTTTCATAACACTTATATTTTTAAAAATATTATTACCTTGTTTCAAGGATAACTAACTTGGAACCATGTGCTCCAGCTAAAATCATGTCTAAAATCAGTTTGATTAGAATCCTCATTAATATCAAGGGGCCATATTATTTTTGGGAAAAACACAAATTACAAAGACCTTTAAAAGTTTCTTTATAGGTTTTACTTAACTTCATTGTTTAGAGAGTTTTAATTCGGCAGCACCTTAAAAAAGAATTATAATTACTGTTTGTGTTTGTTTATAAGCTTAGTGATTTAAATTACCAGTAAACTTACTTTCGAATTACATCTGAATTATTCTAAGCAGCTTATATAGATGAACATGAATCCAAGCTTTTCCTAAAGTGATTGCAACCATCTGTGAAAATATTGTACCATATCATATCCATTCATTTATCCTACTTAAGTCTTTTGTAATACATCATCTCCTTGCCCAGTAAAAGTGCTATGATTTTTTTTCAAGCAAAAGTCATATATTCCAAGGTATTGACATGAATATAACTTAAATGTTGTTGTTCAGTCACTAAGTTGTGTCTGACTCCTTGCTACTCCATGGATTGCAGCATGTCAGGCTCCTTTGCCTTCCACTATCTCAGTTTCCTCAGACTCACGTCCATTGAGTCAGTGATGCCATACAGAAATCTCATCCTCTGTCTCTCCCTTCTCCTCCTGATGTTAATCTTTCCCAGCTTCAGGGTCTTTTCCAATATGTCAGCTCTTCATATCAGGTGGCCAAATGGAGCTTCAGCTTCAGCATCCATCCTTCCAATGAATATTCAGCATTGATTTCCTTTAGGATTGACTGGTTTAATCTCCTTGCTGTCCAAAAGACTCTTAAGAGTCTTCTCCAGCACCACAATTCAAAAGCGTCAATTCTTTAGTGCTCAGCTTTCTTTATGGTCCAACTCTCACATCCATACATGACTACTGGAAAAACCACAGCTTTGACTACATGGACCCTTGTCAGCAAAGTGATGTCTCTGCTTTTTAATGCACTGTCTGGATTGGTCATAGCTTTTCTTCCAAGGAACAAGCATCTTTTGATTTCATTGCTGTAGTCACTGTTTTCAGTGATTTTGGTGATCAAGAAAATGAAATCTATCACTGTTTCCATTTTTTCCCCATCTATCTGCCATGAGGTGATGGTACTGCATGCTGTGATCTTAGGGTTTTGAATGCTGAGTTTTAAGTCATCATTTTCACTCTCATCTTTCACTCTCCTCAAGAGGCTCTGTAGTTCCTCTTCATTTTCTGCCATTAGAGTGGGATCATCTGCATATCTGAAGTCATTGATATTTTTCCCTGCAATCATAATACTGGTTTGTGATTCATCCAGCCTGGATATTTGCATGATGTACTCTGCACAGAAGTTAAATAAGCAGAGTGACAATATACAGCCTTGAAGTACTCCTTTCCCAATTTTGAGCCAGTCAGTTGTTCCATGTAAGGTTCTAACTGTTGTTTATTGAACTGCATACAGGTTTCTCAAGAAGGGTAAGATGATCTGATATTCCCATCCCTTTAGAATAGTCCACAGTTCATTGTGATCCACACAGTCAAAGGCTTTAGCATAGTCAATGAAGCAGAAGTAGATGTTTCTTTTGGAATTCCCTTGCTTTCTCTATGATCCAGTGTATGTTGTCAATTTGACCTCTGGATCCTCTGCCTTTTCTAAAAACAGGTTGTACATTTGGAAGTTCACATACTGCTGAAGCCTAGCTTGAAGGATTTTGAGCATAATCTTCCTGGCATGTGAAATGAGTGCATTTTTAAAGTAATTTGAACATTCTTTGGCATTTCCCTTTTTTGGGATTGAAATGTTCCAGTCTTGTGGCCATTACTGAGTTTTCCAAATTTCCTGACATATTGAGTGCAGCACTTTAACAGCATCATCTTTTAGGATTTGAAATAGTTCAGATGGAATTCCATCACCTGCACTAGCTTTGTTGATAGTAATGTTTCCTAAGGCCACTTGATTTCACACTCCAGGATGTCTGGCTCTAGGTGAGTGACCACACCATCGTGGTTATCTGGCTCACTAAGACCTTTTTTGTACAGCTGTTCTGTGTATTCTTGCCCCCTCTTATTAATCTCTTCTGCTTCTGTTAGATCCTTGCCATTTCTGCCTTTATTGTGTCCATCTTTGCATGAAATGTTCCCTTTGTATCTCCAATTTTCTTGAACAGATAATAGAAATCTATGTTCCCTTTTCTTGAGTAAATCTTACGTGAATATATACTATTTAGTGTTTTAGTTCAAGGAAAGGGTAAGTTTAGGAAACATAAGTTTATTTGGTGCTTAGCAAGATGGGTTGCAGGCATCCCTGGTGGCTCAGATGGTAAACAATCTGCCTGCAATGCAGGAGACCCGGGTTCGATCCCTGTGTTGGGCAGATTCCCCGGGAAAGGAAATGGCTACCCACTCCAGTGTTCTTGCGTGGAGAAGTCCATGGACAGAGGAGCCTGGGCGGGAGCGGAGGCGGGGGGCTACAGTCCATGGGGTGGCAAACAGTCAGAAATGACTGACTCGACTAACACTTCCATTTTCAAAATGGGTTGCATTTGTTTTTTATTTTTCTCCTGATTCTCAAAGTATATAAATTGTAACAAATTGGCTAATCATTTTTCCAAGAGAGAAAACAGTCACATTAAACTGCACCTGTTCAAAATGGAGCTCAGGATTTTACCTCTAAACCTGGTACCCCATCAGTGCTTTCCATCTTGGTAAATCACACCTCCTTCAACCATTTGTTCATGCCTGAAACTTAACTAATTCATCTTTCTCCCCTCAAATCATATCCACTAGGAAGTCTTTTTTATTCTATCTTCTAAATGGATCTTAATTATATTCACTCTTCTCTATTTCCACTGGTCCTAGTAATGTTCCAATATTTGATTTGTCTTCCCTTATCTACTTTTACCTATTGCCAAGTCCTTCTCTAGCCTTACAGGCAGCATTATTTTTAAAACTATTAAGCTTGTGATTCAATCTCTTTGAAATAAAGTCTGACTTTTAAGAAATAAAACTAAGCATATACTTAATACCATGACTAAGAAATTCAATCCTAGATATTTACCTGAGAGTAATAAATATGTCTGTGTGTATATATATATATATATATATTTAATAAAAGCCTTATTTTAAACTGTCCATGAGAGCCAAAATTGGAAACAGCTCAGGTAGCCACCAACAGGAAATGAGTAAACAAGCTGTCATATATTTATACAATAGAATATTGTAATTAATTTATTATTTTAATTAATTTTTATTAGAATCTACTTGCTTTACAATGTTGCATTAGTTTCTGCTGTACAGCAGAGTCAGTTATACATATACATATATCCCCTCTTTTTTGGATTTCCTTCTCATTTAGGTTGCCACAGAGGACTGACTCGTGTGCCCTGCGCTGTACAGCAGGTTCTCACTAGTCATCTGCTTTACACACTCGTGTGTATATGTCGGTCCCAGTCTCCCAATTCATCCCATCCCCCTTCCCACCATGGTATCCATAAGTTTGTTCTCTATATCTGCATCTCTATTTTCGCTTTCCAGATACATTCATCTGTACCATTTTTCTAGATTCCACATATAAGAGATATTATACAATTTTTTTTTCTCTTTCTGACTTACTTCACTCTGCACAGCAGTCTCCCTCCGCATGAGTCTATGCATGTCTCTGGAAATGTCTCCATCTCATTTCTTGTCATGACTGAGTAATATTCCATCGTATATATGCACCACATCTTTTTTATCCATTCTTCTGTTGATGGACGTTTACGTTGCTTCCATGTCCTAGCTATTGTAAATTGTGCTGCAGTGAATATTAGGATGCGTGTATCTTTTTATAGGCTTAGAGACTGAACAACAAGAAATAAAGTTTCTATATGCATCGATCACTCCCTGAAACTTAAAGTCTCGTAGAATGACATTTATCTTCATATAACATTATGTCTAATCATATTTTTCTTTGTCAGTTCTTACAAAGTTAATAGATGCTTCTTCAAAGGGGCCTTGTAATTAATAACGGTATAAATAATTATGTGATTATCTGACTCCTCCAGTAGTTTTTAAAAACCATTTGACCATGATCAATTAATGTGTCTCCAGTCTACTGCCATGCTCAGCACTTGGCCTGAAGAGTACCCAGTAAATACCTATCAAAGTTCATATGAAAACTGACTAAAGAGATAGTCTCTTGATTCATTTCAATGTAAGTCATGAATTGTTTGTGTGGTCTAACTATTGATTTTTTAATATCCCCTCATTTCTTAAAAGCGTAGCAATTTTTTACAGTGAAAATGAAACCATGCTAAATGAGACTTAGAAAAAAAGTATTGTTGAAAATGTTCAACTGGCAAGTATCCCAGGTGTTTTACCTGATTATGGCAAAGTAAATAATTCCAACAAGCATTGCAGCTGATTACAAACAATTGTTTTAATAAGTAAATGGGTGTGTTGACTCAAGTAAACATTAATTTTCATTCCACTTAAATCTAGTTACTCATAACATGGCATAAGAAAACAACAAATGTACATTTTGACATGAAATAAAACATGTTATTTTTCCAGAGATCTGGTAGGGAATAGGAGAGTAAGAGTATCCCTGTCTATTAGAAGAGCTATACAACTTTTCCTGTCATAGAATTGGAGGCATTATCAGAGTAATAGTTGATTTAAATTGCTCTATAGACAAGTCTCTGTGCTACTGGAACTGATTAATCCTCTAGTGATATTTACCATTAACTCAGCTAAGAGAAGTAAAGAGAAAAAAGTCTCCATTGCCCAGTTTTAAGATATGTACATTAGAAAATTAAGGAGGCAGATATTTATTTAAAAAAAATAATAACCAGAAACCACAATAAAAAGTATTGATAAAAGAGAGACTATGAAGAAGTCTTTCCATTGACATGCGTGAGAAGATAAAGGCAGCTTTGAGATTATGTATTTATATGTGAGGAGGTTTTCCTAAATCCTATCAAATATGAGAGATTAATATTTTGTAATATGTGTTAAAATCTTTTAATTTATAATATCACAAATGTTGGATTAGAGGGAAGAAAAAAGGCAGAAGAAACTTTTTTATCTCACTCAGGAAGTCCCCACAAAGAACTCACTGTTGAAAGTATTAAAAATTTATACACACTTTAATTTGCATTACAATTACTGTGATAACTACATATATTTCCACTGGATGAAAATAAGGTCCAGGGAGAACTTGTAAGTTGAACACTTAGCTCTGCAGCCTCAGTCCCAACTGATTTCATTTGGACCTGCATAAATGAGCCAAGGTTACCTGGTGACTCTGAAAGAGGGACACTGAGAATTGCATTTGCAAGATTTAAGAACAGAGTATAAGATATTTACCCAAAGTAACTTCCATTTATTCCTCTATTTTGCCAGTATTCTAAGCAAAAAAATGCAATGAAGGAAGACACCAATTCGTAAGTGAATAATCCCTTTTGTAAAGCATAATAAACATGCAGCTAATAGCAAATGGTGGGGGGGGGGTGGCGGGGGCGGGGACTAAATTTACTTTCTTCTTCTCAAAACAAGAAAAATACCCTCACTCAAAACAAGATTAGTATCCTCATTAAAATCTTATATTGAATATGTTGCATTTTGAAGAGAAGCAAATAGAAAACTAGGAGATTTCCCCAGCAAGTATTTTGTACTGGTCTACCAAAAATCTCTCAGGGTAGCAGTTAAGAGGTGATTCATTGCAGTCTGAATTTCATTGAAAATTCTTTGCCTGAAAATCAATTGTGTAGTTCCTCAGATGTGATCAGACCAGGGGATGTTAACTTACTCTAAATTAAATTAATGAGAGGCTGGAATGTAAACCTGAATACCAATTTATTCATTTGCAATAAGAATTATTGCTTTATTCTGACCAGAATGTATACATTGCCATGATCAAAATATGCTTTCTTTATGGCACAATTACATGAAAACTAAAACAAATTTGCTTGTGATCTAAGGAACCAGCGCTAGGAATGTGAATGATTCTAAACAGCTTCTGAAAGACACAAACTTGCCGGATAGTATTACTCCTGGTCATTGACAAAATATTCTCTCTCCTATTGAACACTGAGCACATAGACAATTTTTTTTCCTATTCTTTGTCTTCCAAAACCCTATGATGAAAAATGAACCTTTATTCAAATATACTTATGAAGTTTATTTGACCCTGGTTCAGTCTATAACCGGAGAAGGCAATGGCACCCCACTCCGGCACCCCACTCTTGCCTGGAGAATCCCGTGGATGGAGGAGCCTGGTAGGCTACAGTCCATGGGGTCTCTAAGAGTTGGACATGACTGATGCGACTTTGCAGCAGCAGCAGTCTACACTAACAGTCACTAAGTGTGACTATGTATCTTTGATTTCATCCACTAAACACTGAACTCTTTATTTTCACTCAAAATCTACCTGATTTTATTTCCCAAATCATATAAAAAGGAGGACTTGGAAGGATCTCTTATACTCCCTGCACCTGTCATCATCTATAGCCATGTGAAAATCATTTAGTCCCTATAATCAGATTTAGTTTGGAATATACTTTGTTCTTAGCTGCTATTGGCACTGCCATTTCTGACTAATCTTACTCCATGGAAGCTTCAAGCATGCCAAAGAGAGTACTTTTAGACCAAAGCAGTAGTTTGAATTGTTGAAAAGATACTAGGTTTGGCAAGAGAGCAAGATGAGGTTTAATTCTCTGCAAGAAACAATATTTCTGCAAGATATTAACAGCTGTCTTTTATTCATAAGGTTTCAGAGTCAGAATCATGGAAAGCCTGCTTAAACCACAGCTACATGATTTTGTGTGTGGGTGTGTGTCTGTAACTCGCTAATCAAAGGTGAAGTATTGTCACTTAATATGTGACCTACCTGACCGTGTTTCATGTAGAGCATCCACTAACAATCAATAGAACTAGGTTTGGGAGATGCAGCTA
The DNA here is from genome assembly GCF_016772045.2 of Ovis aries. Lineage (NCBI taxonomy): Eukaryota > Metazoa > Chordata > Mammalia > Artiodactyla > Bovidae > Ovis > Ovis aries. The sequence continues at coordinate 42,747,150 of NC_056057.1, read as the reverse complement.
AGAGCAGATATTCTATTATAAAAATCAGTTTGCAGTAATCTGTAAACAGCATTGGATCTTCTTTATGACTGTTCTCCCATCTGGGAAAATTATGGAAAGTTGATTGGAGGAGCTTTCCTTAGGTGACTTGTAATTATCCTCATCACCATCATGAGGAGGAAGAGGGGGAAGAATTGGTTATCAAGGGGAAGTCATAAGTCAGATAGTGGTATTTCTTCAAGTATGACATCTAGATTACCTATATCAAAATCTTCTTGGCTATTTTACAAAAAGATGTAAATTCCCAAGTTCCCCTGAAGACCACTGAATTAGAATCTCTAGAGATGGACCCAGAAATGTGGATTTTCAGTGGAAGCACCATGAAATCTGTATGCACATTTCAGTTTGAATATCTATTTAAGTTAGGAAAAAAGACATTTAGTCCCAAAACATCTTATGAGATTTGATAGACCAACTGGCATCTACTAAGCCATGGGATTAAGCCAATGTCTTCAGTTAAAAAAAGAAAAATAAACTTTTGCAAAGATTTTATAAGTGCCAATATATAGTAGTTTCTCCAGTATCCCTCTAATTCTGTCAGTCATATTATATTTAAATAAGACAGGAAAGACTTTCGTTGCATATTGATACACCCCAAAATCTTAAACTAGGGACATTGTATAAATAGACCAAAAATAAATAAATAAATATATATACATTCATATTTCTTCCTATTTTCTATGTCCATAATTCACAAGAGAACTATAAGGACCTCCAAGTTTCAAACTTGATTATTTGAGAATAAAACAGGACACAAATGAATTTCTAGCCATTAAAGGATAAACTAGGAAAAAATGAAGCATTGTCCAATTTAAATATTTTATTTCAGTATTTACTTCAACCAAACAGGTTTTACACCTCCTAGTATTAATATAAAGTTCTGTAACCTCAGCTCTTATAGACATGACTTCATATGCATGTCTCAGAAACAAGTATGTCCTTTACCATTCCCTTCACTCCTTCAAATACTTACAGACATTAAAATATTACAAATGTTTCAGCCTATGAGATCTTTTTGTTTTGTACTCAGAAATTTTGTGTTTTTTTCCAGTGATGGGTATTTAGATCTGACTATATCTATTTTCTCTCTCTTTTCAACCCCTTAACTGATTATTATTAGTTTTTTAATTATCATGGAAATAAATTGTCTAAAATAAATGTTCTTCTATAGTTCTCCACACTAAAAGAAAAATAGCACGTTTGAGAAATATTAGTTAAACTTTACATTTTAAACTGATATATAGATGACTTACAGTATTGTATTAGTATCAAGTGAGCAACATAGTGACTCAGTATTTTTAAACACTACAAAATAATCACTATTATGAATCTAGTTGCCATCTATCACAATACAAAGTTTTTATAATACGGGCTGACTGTATCCCACATGTTCTACATTAAATCCCATGACGTCCTCATTTCATAACTGCGGGTTTGTAGTTCTAAACCCCCTTCACCTATTTCGCTCACCTCCCTACTTCTCTCCTCTCTGGCAGCCACTACTTTATTCTCTGCCTCTGTGTATCTGTTGCTTTTTTGTGTTTTCTGATTTGTTTTGTTCTAAAAAAGTGAACTCAAACAGCATTAGTATTTCACATTCTGAGTTGTTTCACTTAGAATAATACCATCTAGGTCCTACCATGTTGAGACATATTGCAAGATGTCTTTTTCTAATAGATAGGTAATATTCCATTACATATAATGTAATACATAACTACATCACATTCTTTATCCATTCATCTACTGATGGGTACTCACACTGATTTCATATTTTGGCTATTGTAAATACTACTGTGATGAACTTTGGGTGCATATATCTTTTGAAATTAATATTTCTCCTTTCTTCGGGTAATGACACGGAAGTGGAATGCTGAATCAAATGGTAATTCTACCTACAGTTTTTGATGAATCTTCTTATAGTTTGCCCAGGAGTTATACCATTTTACGTTCCTACCAATAGTGTTGGCAGCCTCTGTTTCCTCCACAACTTCTCAGACATTTATTATTTGTAGATGTTTTCACAACGGTCCTTCTCACTAGTGGGAGGTGACATTTCCTTGTAGCACCATTACAGTCCAGTTTTGGGACTCAAGGGTGCAAGGGCAACAGGGATGTGACATCAGACCAAACCACAAAGCAGGATGAGAATATGATAGTCATTGCTTCTAATTTGCTATTTATGCATTAATTTCATTTTGATTTTCAGTTGGGATATACTTGATCAACAATGCTCTGTTTGTTTTAGGTATACAGCAACATGATTCACTGATACATGTACACCTATCTATTTTTGGTGGGTTTTTACAAATAGAGGATATTGCGGTGTTGAGTACACACAAGAGAAGACTACATATGGACAACACCAGATGGTCAATCCTGAAATCAGACTGATTATATTTGCAGCCAAAGATAGAGAAGCTCCATACAATCAGCAA